>NW_025766348.1:731996-1463993 GCF_003918875.1 Haliotis rubra | reverse complement strand
TTGGTAGCTACGTTCCAGTTTTACATTATTGCTGCTCCTGGGTTACTTGGGTTGCTGAAGCCCTTACCAAAGTATTAGATGTACGTGGCTTATGAAAGTCAGAGCCGATATCATCCACAGCTTACAAAGGAAGAGGGATGCTCCGCCCAGGTTCTTAGAAGCCCAGAGGCCAGGAAGGTTACCCGAGCCAGAGGATGTGAAATCACCCCGAGGTGGTAGGCACATCTCCTCCCAGCTCCTCCGGGTTTTCCGGGCTATCGGCAATTTTTGCTGCAGGGTTTAAGCCGTGGGAAGAAGCGTCAGAGGAAGGAGGAAAACTCTCGGGGGCTGCGGGGGAGCTGCCAGGGGGAGAGCGACCGACCCGCGTCGGTACAGAAACAAGGCCAATGATAGCGGCGGGCGCTTTACCCCATCTTCATGGATCTGCAGGTCACTCTGGCGGAGTCTGAATTTCGATCCTCGGATCAGAGTCCATTCAAAACAAATTAAAAACATCTCATCCAAGTCCCTAGAGGTAGAGATTGAGGAGGACGTAAACGCCTAACTGATTCCCTTACTCACCTGGCGGGGAGTCGGTGGCCCCTCACCCGCGATGGGGGTCCCAGTTCGAAGGATTTGCACGTCAATCGCGCGGCCGAATCCTTCAGAAGGATGGTTGGTGAAGGAGGAATGATGCAGCTCGCGGCTTCCCTCCCCCACCTCGGGGTGAAGTTGGACCCCTAGGGACAGTCGGGTTAGGCCCGGTGGTCCTTCCCCGGCTACCCTGGACGAGTAGAGAGGTCCTATCGAGTAGAACTCCTCCGTGAGTTCTTTCGAGTCCACAGACGAAGTGTCCAGATGCGAGTCGCGATGGATGGGGCGCTACCCGTCCCCTTGGGAACCGGAAACCTATGGGACTACTCAGGGGCCTACGGATTTATCGCGCCGCAAATATAATACAACAACCCGAGGCAAAGATTAGGGGATGGGTCCTGGAGCTGAAAGGGCCTGGGGGAAACTTCGAAGTGGTCGCTACCCCACTAGGCACATTCTGTATCCCCATGACTAGGGGACCCGTGAAGAAGACAGAACCTGCTCAAACAAACTTTGCCTCTGGGATGGCCTGCAGGAGCAAGGTGTCCTAACCCGGGACATCTGGAGCGTGACGTCACCCGCCACGGACGAGTGAGGTGAAGTGTTGCCCCAGTATGGCGCGGCGTGGCGTTAAGAACCATATTGCTGGGAAAATCTTTTACGTTTGTTTGGTTTAGAGTAAATTCCGTGTAATCTATGGAACTGGCTAAATGCTAGACAGAGTTGAAAGAGCTCATAATGTTGGAGTAAAGTATTGTAAATAAAAGGTTGCTGGAGAAATGTTGTGATAAACTGTAAAATTGTGAGTCGAACTGAGGCATTTTTATCAATCGGTAAACATCATAAACGTAATGTGTTCCAAATAAGTGATGTTAGCTGAGTAGAACTGCAATCGCACCAACCAAGAAACGGGATGAAACCAGAGTAGTTTACTGTAGGGGCCGTAATTGAATGGAATAATCTCATGCAAAAGTACACAATAGAATTTGATCATGAAGAGCTCCTACATTGAAGTCAAACCTTCCGGAATTGATTAGGTATGTATATATAACGATTAAGAGAGGAACGAGGGTGGTGTGCTCTGTTGTGAGACATAATCCTTCAAGTAAGGCGGTCTAGGCTCTAGATGCCTTGCACGTGTCCAATTACCTACTCCAAAGGAATAAAGGAAAGGACAGTTTTTCTTTGGATTTAGGCATTCTGGAGCTTGTTTCGAGGCTAGTATTTCAAGATAGGTGTAGGTCTGATCTTCCACAAGCTGTTCACTAACACTCAAACCTTAATAACATGACCGATCATCATTCACTAACACTTAGCACGTTACCACATGTCTTCCAAATATCATTAGAGAAAGACTCGGAGAGAGAACCCTTCTTCAAATCTCTCGTTTCCTTATAATATATCCAAAGCTAGCAAATTAGGCCGCATGGGATGACTATATAGTTATGTAAAACGAAGTATTTATAAAATATATTGTATATGAATATTATTCTCCAGCCAGCCAGATCTTAGAAATTTTGTTAACACGCAGCCTAAAACAGCACCTCGGCAGAAACGTCCCCGCTATCACCGGTTCAAGAAACGGCTGCTGAAGGCCAGAGACCCTTACATTTCTACAGTAATAAGTTATGCTTTACTCACTAGTCACTTCATATCCACCAAAGTTCAGCCAAGCAGTGATATCTCTGGTCATTTATCACTGCTCACCGTCAAGTCTCCTTATTTCATTCACGCATTAACACGAATGATTTTTTACCACAAGGGCTTGTTTACTGTGACGTTAAACTGCCATTGTAGTATCATCGTGCACCGACGGGGATCCTTTCATATAGTGCTAAGACCCGTCATCAGTGACAGTATATACCTTGATGGCAGTGTTTTAGCGTTACAAGACCCTGTGCATGGTTTTCGACGTCCGCTAGAACAAGTTAGAAGGAATTTCTGGCTAGTGCAGAGGAAACATCTTCAAATATGCTCCCATGGGAATTGTGGTTGAGTGCTTGTGTCTTCACATTGCCATCATCACATAAATTGCTGGATTAATTTTAGAATTGCTTTATTGTTTTTGCAAACTCCATACTCGTTAGAGGCGACTGACGGCGTCTGTTATGAGTCACGATCAGGCTGATTTGGCTGTGATTACAGGTCTTCGCATCCCAAATGTGTAAATCGATGCTCATGATGGTAATCACCGGGATTGGTTCGGTCTAGACTCGAATATTTATTATTACTGCCGTGGTAACAGATTGCCTTATTGTAGCATAAACAAGTTTCATAAATCAGACACTAAAATGACTGCCCTAAAAGAACGAAAAATAATTTGCCACAATAGGAAAATGACGAAATGAGCGATCTGCCACACAGGTGAAAGGGATGTAGCCCTGAAATGCGTAATTCAACTAGGAGTCTCTTTCATATAGGAGCCAAACTTTTCACTCACTCTGCTCCCTCTTGAAAAGAACTTTGGGGTGGTGCATTATTTGTGTGGTTAATATATGTATTTAGAAAATGATTATTCAATTCACGACGAGATTTATGTGAACTTTCGTGCAAATGCACCGATTTCATGCAAAGAGTTTTCATGATGTTGCATGCGGAACATAGTTAGGGTTAAAGCTCGAGAATGTACAGTGTCAGTGTGTACCTGTCCAGTGTTAAACATTTCCGTGATAAAAAAGACTGTTTTTGACATGTTGCGTCTGTCACGCTAGAACAGCTTCATGCAATCCGGCATGTTGGAAGATGGAACAAGTCATTGTGGCAGGAGCTCTAAACGTTGTTCAGTCTGCCAACGAGCAGATTGCAATCACCATATATATCGACACACCAATAACTTTACGAAAGATGTCGATCTTTTCTGACCATAAGGATGACAAATGGCGCACGTTATCAAAGTGGTCAAAGTGCCTCTGGAGTAGCGCTGGACCAATCGTCGTTGGCAAAACGTTATGTTTCTCGAATGAGATCATTGTTACATTGTATTTCCTTGATAGGGTATGGCGTAAGAGGGAATGATCAGTTTTCATGCCGAGCTTGTCAAGCGGGTATATTCCAGCTATGATTTTCGGCGCATGGCAATGTCATCGCGCAAAAGGCCGCCTACATCATTGACCTGTAAAATTCATGATGACATTTCACTGTGTCTATTGTCATATAGCAAACAGATGGACACGTACATGGCGCTTAACGCACGGTAGTTAAGGGTTATTAGCGTGTCCCGTAAAAAAGAAAAATGACAATTCAATTCGAGTGAGTTTAGTCAAACGGGCCTTTCTGAATATAATTTCTTTTTTCATGTTTCGTAGCTATGAGGGTTCAATTAACACTGACAAGATTGATGGTCTTTGTTCAATGACAGAGTCAGAGATCTAGGACAGTTCAGATGGCAGGGCAAGCGTGTTCAGACGGCGACTAGCGAATGCATGGCTGATTAATTAGAATAACGCTTAGTCTCTGAATATATATTATTTTGAAGCAACAAAAAGCCCATTTAATTTGAAAGGGAGCCCAGGGAGACCAGAGATTCAGGAACCCGAGGGGAATCTAGACATTTCTTTGTTTAGGGCTGCTAGCACTGCAGATAGGGACTTGGCAGTAAAGGGAGAAATAATGTGGTTTAGGGACTGTAAGATAGACTATGCTGACACGCGCGTTGTTCAACGTCGACAGTTTGGTGCCGTTAGCGTTATGGTATGGAAACACATATCATGGTCGGACACAACCTGTCATTGTCAATGGCAATCTGACAGGTCTGCGATACAGGGATGAGATCATTCGGCCGTATGTGCAGCCGATCATTTAAGGACAAGAGACGTAACTTCACGCTTCATGATAATGCCCATCCACTTCACTCGCGTAGTGTATCGTCCATGCGACGTCGTTGTGAAGCCGGCATCAACACCAATACTGAATTTGTGAACTGATCTTTGACACGCACATCTCTTCAAGGCGTGCCATGATGCCTCAATGTCAGAATCCATACAGATTTCAGATATTATCCGTCAACAGGTGAAGAGTGATTCAGGAAAACTCCACATATCATGTTTTAACTCATTTTGTATTAAAAAATGATAACCAGTTATTTTGTTTGGTACTCTCGAGGTTGGACTATGGGAACAGTTTGCTTCTAGGCATCAGCAAAGAATCACTGAGCAGACTTCAAAAAGTCCAAAATGTAGCGGCAAGAATCATTACACCGTGCCCCAAAGTACTCTCACATTACGCCGCTACTGGAAGTCATTACACTGGCTTCCGGTTGAGGAGAGATAGTGTTTAAAGTACTCTGTATCACATTCAAGAGTCTAAAAGGCATGTCACAAGAATATCTAAGGAACTGCTGTCCCCTTTACAAACCATCCAGACAACTGCGATCTGAAAAGCAGATTCTTTTGAAAACTCCTCTTATAGATTGGCCCCTTATGGAAAGCGTTCTTCCGTGTATTGAAGTCTCCATCGCTGAGATGAATGCGACTGCCTCGCCTTAAACTGTCCCAATCTTTTGCTGCGTTCAAATCACATCTTAAAACGCATCTATTTTCACTGCACTATTAACTCTATTCAAAACATTATTACTATTTTGTAGCGTTTTGTGTTTTGCTTGGATTTTGTGAGGTGGAATGCATTTGATTGTGGTGGACGTTGAGGCAAAGGTTGAAAGGAACTCGTGGAGGGAGATAGGGTGAAGGAAGGGGAGAGAAGGCTGCAGAAGGGAGCAGACGGGCAGATTTCGACAGGAACAAAGGATGTGGTGGAGGTAGTCATAATGGTGGTGTAGGGTACAACGATTCTAAGGGGAGGTTTACAAGTAGCAGAGGGAGGAGAGATTAGACTGTGGTACCAACTTTGCATGGTAGACCAATGCTGTTTAATTGATCACAAACTCCAGGGTGGGTTTTATAAGGGTTTTATCAATCCTGTCGTGGGAATTTATATTGTAGGTTTTGACTGTTTCGTCTGCATCCCATGACAACTCACGGTCGACTGAACACTAGTGTGGCCGGTAGTTTCTATTTATCTGGGGTTTTAAATGGAATGTAAAAGGATGGCGGAGCTGCTAAAGAGATGGGTACGACCATGATGCTCTTGGATGTGGTGTCGACCAGCATCTTTTCTTCGGTATTTCCGCAAAGCAAATTGTCGGTGATCAACAAATGTGGCATAACAGGCAAACGTTCACCACCACTTCCCTCATGAGTAGCAGCTACTTTTGGTTGAAGTACTTTGACTAAGGCTTAGTCACTAAATATATATAACAAACAAACCCATATAAATTGAAAAGGAGCCCCAGGGAGACCAGAGATCCTAAACGTGATTTAGAAATCTAGACTTGCTTCATTTAGAGCTTTAGCATTGCAGAGAGGGCTTGGCAGTAAAGGAAAATAATGGTTCAGTGAGTGTGAGACAGACTATTGCTGTACCAGAAGCACCGGGTAAATGTGTGTTTGGTTTCACCGGTGGTTTTCACAAACCTGAGTAGAATCCCTAACCTGGGTGTCAGCACTTCCAGGTCCTCATGCATTGGTTTCCATTCACTATATACGCCCAAACAATACTCTGAGGTGGGATGTCAGGGAGAGGTATGTCCCTTGGAGCACTCTTTATGAATCACCTAAGCACAACTTGTGACTGAAACCAGTTCGGCAAAGACCAACAACACCGTTTGCGACAGTTTTCGATGCACGGAGCAATTATTTGCATTCCATATATGGCAAGTGCATGTTTTCTGTTTGGAAGCTGTTTCAATTATTTATTTCAGGTAAGTCGTAAGGGATAATAAGTCTTTTATTGCATCAATTGGAAGCAAAGGAGTGCATATGCCCCAATATTTATAATATGGGCCAAAATATTGTGGAAAATGTGTGACATTGTGCCTGTAACGCATTAATATTCCAGCTGTATGGACGGCGGCCTCTCAATATTCGAGTCTGAATAAGACAATCCAGTGATTGACATGAGCATAGATTTACACAGTTAGATACGATGCATCAACCGAGTCAGTAAGCCTGACCACCCAATCCCGTTAGTCGCCTCTTATGTGTCATCATAAAACATTGGAATGTTAGTGATAGCCTCAGGTGCCGGCTGCTCTTCTTCTGTTTCTGTGAAGATGGGAATCACCGCTATAGGAATAGGGTCACTGGACACAGATGATATCTGTTCTTGAGCCTTCTTATAGGATTACTAGCTTGTCAGTTATTTTCGGCTTCTTCAGTAATCCAGCTTGATAGCTCTCCTAGATGACTCAGCAGGTATGCTCCTCCCCCGAACATATCCTGCTACAATTCATACATAACCAACAAGACAACAAACACACATCAAACGCTACAAATACTCCTGAGCCCACTAAAAAATAACCCAAACCTTCCAAGCCTTAGGAATTTTTCTAATCAAAACCGGCCTCTAGGGCGCATATTATTCGACATGACCCATTAGTAGCAACTCTAAAAATATCAAAACAACATTTATAACCTAAAGCAAAACGAAGGATAATATAACCAAAGAATACCCCAAACCAAACCAAACCAAACTACCCTGTACTTCCGCTGCCCCCACCACTTCTGGCAATAAATCAAAATATATACTTCGCAATACGATATATTGTGGTACACTTTTCGTGAACCAGTTCACCCGATACGATCGGCAATTTCCGTGATCATGATCGGTAATTTACGTGATGTAGTTAAGAATAGTAATACGATTTGTATTTCCTTTTCATCATTTTACATTAATAGTTTTGAGAATGATTATTGGTCAATCACATCTGTGTCCCGACAGTGGCTAGTGGCATTGTTTCAAATGAAAGGAAATAATAATAATAATGTGTCCATTTATAAATGTGTCCATTTATATAGCGCCAAACTCCACACTAGGTATGCTCATAGCGCTAACAATCAAGGCATAGCACATTATTACCCCGGATAACCCAAGCTGCCTGTTAGGCGCTAGAAGGTTATAGTCATATGACTTTTTTCCACCGGGTACCCATTTTCCTGCTGGGTGAACAGAGACAATTTTGAACAAACTCACTTGCCTAAGGTGAGACCACATGTGTCACATGTGCTTCGTTGTGGGACAGGACTCAAGTCCAAGAAACTCTCAGGAGTCAAGCTGTCAAACACGGTCACCCATCCAAGGACTCTCCGAGCTCGACGCTGCTTAACTTCACCGATTTGTGACCTGAGCTTTGAGCACAGGACCACGCGCCACAGGAAGACAGTAATTTTATTACCTTAGTTAACCCATTCAACACCACAGGCTGGAAAACCGGCCAAGACCTCACAAGTCCCCAGACACCTGTAAACCGGCCTGGCAGTAGGCGCATCAAAGTGGTATATAATTTTGAACCTACCTAACATATGATTCACTTTATTAAATAATAAATCCATCACTTTTCACAATGTCTGAAAATACTTATAACATTTCAAATGAACATATATTATCGACAGAATTAGAACTATAAACTATTTTTCGCAATGTTATTGAAAACAAAAACCGATTCGGCAACGGGTCCACATCAAAGTTGTCAAAGAGCAAAGTAACGATGTTTCGAGGAAATAATTAAACAAATTGAATAAACTAAAGAATAAAATCATTTAAATAACATTTCGGCTTTCGTCGCCTCGATCTTCACGCTTGCTAAAGAAACAAGAAAAAGCCTTCAATCCTCTCAATGCTACTGTCGAACCCATTCGACAGGAGAGCAGCATAATGACATCCCCAAATATAATTTGCAATAATTTTTCAACAAGTCGGATTTACGTGTCATTTTAATTATGTATGGAATGCATTGATTCCCAGGTTACTTAATATATAATCTTCAGACAGTTGATATTGGTGACAAAGATACGGAAGCCTATTAGGGCCATGTCATTTTTTTTTCCACATCCCTATTAACTGGAAATTTCCACTTAATAACTGGAAATTTCCACATAGTATCTGGAAATTTACACTTACTAATTGGAAATTTCCAGATAGTAACTTGAAATTTCTACTTAATAACTGGAAATTTCTACTTTATAACTGGAAAATTCCACTTAATAACTGGAAAATTCCACTTAATAACTGGAAATTTCCACTTAGGTTTCTTGCAATTTCCACTTAGTAACTGGAAATTTCCACTTAAATGGTATAAATAGAGCCTACAGCAGCATTTGAACAACTATATAAAGATCAAAATATGGAGATGTGCGTTAAGATCATTCAGACTTACGTATGCTTAGGGTTGAGCAATAAAGACATTCTTTACTTCTGGCTCATGATCACAAGATTTTGATAAGTGAACGTACGTTGAAAAGAAAACTTGCAAAATGAAGCTCTATCGAAGAAAAAGGAAAATCAAAAGTGGTTGATGTCGCTCTTTCATCCTGTCTGAATGTGAAACCCTCTGGTAAGTTACATGGCTATCGATGGATGCATCAAAGGTGTCGGGAAAAATGGTTTGACTGTTGACAAAGAAACTGTAAGGATATTGCTTGGTATCGTTGACCCCAGGGTGTGAAATGTCGCAGTAAAAGAAGACTGGAGCGTCGAAAGTACTTTCATTGGGACCTAATGCTGTTTGGCATATCGATGGGTACGACAAATTGAAGCCATACGGAATTTGCATTCATGGATGCATAGATGGATTTTCACGTAACATCATGTGGCTACATGCATGGAACACGAATAACAATCCAAAGCTGGTAGCAAGTTATTTCTGTTGAAGCTGTATCAACATATCAAGGATGCCCAGAGAGAGTACGCTCTGATGCTGGCACAGAAAAATGCAACTGTTGAGCAGATGCAGTACTTTCTGAGGAACGATCATGTGGACAGATACGCTGGTAGACTGAGTTACGTGTATGGGTCAAGTACAACAAACCAAAGAATAGAATCATGGTGGGGCATATTGAGAAAGCATTGCATTCAGTACTGGATGGATCTTTTCACTCACCTCAAACATGATGGATACTTTACAGGAAACCTCGTGGATAAAAACCTGATGCAGTTTTGTTTCTTAGAAGAAATTGAGGTAAGTTCACTTACACGTTTATTTTCACTCCGTTAATGGTTTTATGACACTATATATGTTTTATCTTAATTGTACTACTTTTTTGGTTCAGGTTAGTTATAACTAACCAATAACTGATTATCTTATTGCTTCAGAATGAAATTCAAGAAGTGGCTTAATTGTACTACTTTGGTTCAGGTTAGTTATAACTAACCAATAACTGATTATCGTATTGCTTCAGAATGAAATTCAAGAAGTGGCTTAATTGTACTACTTTGGTTCAGGTTAGTTATTACTAACCAATAACTGATTATCTTATTGCTTCAGAATGAAATTCAAGAAGTGGCTCGTACTTGGAACTTCCATCACATTCGTGCAAGTAAGAACAACCCAGGTCCGCATGGGAAACCGGCTGTAATGCATGCTATGCCTGCTTTATATGGCGTTGTGGATTGTTTAAAGCAAGTAACTCCGGATGCAATTGAAGTTTGCAAACAGGAGACTACTCCTAGGGATGAGGTCTGTAGTGATGCCACTGTATTCGAATTATGCAAAATCATTATGGATGAAATGCAGTGGGAATTCCCGGAAAAGAAGGAGGATCTGTGTGATCTCTATATTGCACTGAGGACAGAATTGAAGAGGCAGCTTGCCTAGCTTACTGTATTACAAACAGTGTTGTAATGCCTGGGAAATACACATTACCATTACAAATACTGCAATGATGCATTCACTTCTCACAGTGAGTGGTATGAATGGACCTTAGATGAGGTTTTTATGTCTGCATGCAAAGCTATACTTTATGGTGGTTTGGTAATTTGAATTGTACGATTTCTGAACATTGTATTAAAACAATACCATGCCAGTGTCAGTGTTTATATCATTCTAAGGATCAAAGTGTCATAATGGATGGCAGTGCAATGACCTAGGTAGCAAGAGTTTCCAGGTTCGATTCCATCCCCGTTTTCATTCTCACTAATCTCCAGCATATATGTTTTGAAAAATTTCCATTAGAGCCCTGGACGCATCCACCACTCTCAGTGTAGACAGCTGGTTGGAAAAAGGCCCACAAAGGGAGGAAATTAACAGGCCGAGTAGTGGATGCATCCTATGGACTAGTGCAAATTTATCAAAAGATATATGCTAGAACTGGTAGTGTCAGTATGGATGTTAGTGTCAGTATGGATGTTAGTGTTAGTGTGGATGTTAGTGTTAGTGTGGATGTTAGTGTCAGTGTGGATGTTATTGTCAGTATGGATGTTATTGTCAGTGTGGATGTTAGTGTCAGTGTGGATGTTAGTGTCAGTATGGATGTTATTGTCAGTGTGGATGTTATTGTTAGTGTCAGTATGGATGTTATTGTGAGTGTGGATGTTATTGTGAGTATGGATGTTATTGTCAGTGTGGATGTTAGTGTCAGTATGGATGTTATTGTCAGTGTGGATGTTAGTGTCAGTATGGATGTTATTGTCAGTGTGGATGTTAGTGTCAGTATGGATGTTATTGTCAGTATGGATGTTATTGTCAGTGTGGATGTTAGTGTCAGTGTGGATGTTATTGTTATTGTCAGTATGGATGTTATTGTGAGTGTGGATGTTATTGTGAGTATGGATGTTATTGTCAGTGTGGATGTTAGTGTCAGTATGGATGTTATTGTCAGTGTGGATGTTAGTGTTAGTATGGATGTTATTGTCAGTGTGGATGTTATTGTCAGTGTGGATGTTAATGTGAATGCTAGTGTGGATGTCAGTGTCAATGCGGATGTTTATTTCAGTAAGGTTGCCAGTCTGTGAAAGGACTAGTTTGTTATAAATTGATCACACCCTCTTGTCAAATTGCGCAACTGATGTTTTTCAAATATGAATTGATTGACACTCTTTGAGTAATTATAGTTGCTTTCATAACATGCATGGTTAATATTTGCTGACCATGTCGACCAAATCAGAGTGATAACATCATAAAGAACAAAACTATCTTTATTTCGTAATAAATTTGAGTCTCAATTACACTCACGTGAAAAGATTAAGTATTTGTTCAAAGAACGTTTGCTAAAATATCAACACATTATCATTTGTTCTCGATGTAAGAAAACAATCATGTTTTGAAGTAACATATTAAGAAACCTCTTTCAAAGTTCAAACTTGTAGGCACAGTGACCATACACTTTTCTTCAAACACATTTTAAGCAGGCTGCCAACAGTGAAAATATTACTGAAGTTGAATAATGCAAATGATCTCAATTTGATCATTTGATATTGTAATAAAAATTGTAAAAGAAACTTCCATCGACGAAACAATCTTTGTATAACACATATGCATCATGATTCGACGAACTGATAAATGAATTTCTTTTGTAACACAAAACTGAGTATAACTGTAACAATTCTGTATCATCCAACAGCCTTTAACACAGTGTAAGTCGTCATACTGATTTCCAGTGCAAACGTGTGTATCTTCTACACGAAGTCCATTATCCAGATGTCACTCTTCAGCACTGCAGTGAACTCCGACCTGAACTGAAGATAGCTGTCGTATTGCTCGGGTAGTTCCAGCACATATCCACAGGTGTGAGCAACAGGTCGACGCTGTAGTCCCTTCAATGTGTTGAATCTCACAGCGAGGGATTTTTGCTTTCCAGAAGCATCAACTAGCAGAAGGTCAGAACCGGTACAAAATCTGAGTAGCTTTGCCAACATATCGGATTCAAGTTCTTTCACAAACTTGATAAGAAATTTGGAAGTAGCTGTTTGACAAACTGACATACATTCTGGAAATGAGAAGAGCTTGACCACCTTTCTGACATTTGGAATCAAGTTGTTGTAGAGACTTTCTAATGAAGTGTCACCAAGATCAAAGCCAAGACTGGTAAGCTGGTCAAACCAACACGCTTTCACATACATTGGTTCTTGAATGAGTTCCTTGTGTGCGATCTCTCCTATTACCTTGGTTAGGTTTTCAGGAGTTGGGATGACCCGTCCATCGTGTGTTGAGATTATGTCGATGATGTCCTCTTGGATTTGGTCATCAACATTGCCCTCCATGGTTGTTTTCAAAGTATCTGCTTCACTGAGTGGCAGATATGACAGATACTCTGTCACAAGATGATTCTTCGTATCTGAGAAGATGTCAACGCCAAAGAGGCAGCAAGACATGAAGCCTTTGACAGATATATGGGGAAGTATCGCTGTGTTTTCCAGCCAAGATAAAGGACGCTTGCAATGGCCTTCCAATCTGAATCACTAAAGTCATGTCTGATGAAAGGAACCTTCATTTCTCTGCCCAAACAGCAATTATCATAAAAGACGACCAGAATTCCACCAGTGCATCGCGCACGACACCACCACTGTCCTCAGCAATTTCGCTCTTACCGTTTGGGAGAATCATTTCGAAACTAAACAGATCCTTGTTGAGGTCATATGTATTTTCTTTGAAATTCTGTTTCAGCTCCTGGAATACATGACCTCTGTGAACACGTATTTTATGTTCTATGGTGGATGCTGCCTGTCAATCTCCCTCAATAAGTGTGTTGATGGAATGTAGGTCGTCTGCTGTATCTGGTATATCCGGAAGAAACATATCCCGATAAGTTGCATCAAAGGAGAGTAATACTTGTGCAGTACCATCTTCAGAAGGGTATATGTCTCGATCAATGGTATCCAGCACATCAATGTTTTGTGGATCTTTCAATGACACAACAGTTGCTGATGATGTGAATGATACCGGTTTTGTTCTTGAAGTATTGAATGGTGGCATTGGCAAGTCTTCATCATCCTGTTCTTCAGTTATTGGAGTATGGTAAGGAGAAGTGACTGATGATGTCGTCAGTACAGCCTCTTGTGAAGTCTGTTGTGCAGAATCTTCTGATTTTCCACCAGTGTGCTCTTTCTGTTTCATGCCCAAGTAGAACTTCACCTTTGACAGCTTTGACATATCAAATACTTGCTGAATGGTAACATCTGATGGCATTGATACGAGTTTGTAATCAAAGACATCGAATTCGTATTCCTTTTCTGCTCCGAACTTGTCAGAATGTCCTTTGGGGAAGAAAAGAGACTTGGCCTCATGAAGAATTTCATTTCGCGTTGATGTTTTTGACATGACAATTTCTCTCACCCCTCCACCAGAGACAGCCCGTACCTGCTTGTATTCCTTTCTTTTCACATCATATTTTGATAATCCAATACCAATTCGCCTGGATGTCTTTGTTGCATTCTGGTTTCCAAATTGCAAACTCACTGTTTGCCCTTCGTCTTCGGAACTGTCGGATTCTGCTTTTCGTTTAAGTTGCTTTCTCAGTCTCTGAAATAAGCTTTGTTTTCGTTTATTCCCTGATTTTTCGGCTTTGGCACCTTTCTTTTCCCTGTTAAGGAAAGCTCGTAGTGCCAGTCGGTCGCCATACTGGGGGATATACGTTGAAAGCTGATCATCTGTCATAATCCCAATACAGGGGGCATCAATCTGTAAAACAAACAGTCATAAAATGGTACTCAAACAAAAAAGATTTCGGTAATGTCGCAATTTAAATAATAATACTAATACAACGTGGTGGACTCAGCCAATGTGGATTAAATCATTCTGGCTTGAATCGAGCTCGCCACACAACCCATTACTTCACTGCTTCCAATAGATTAGTACATGCATACGCACCTTTTCTCGTTGCAGGACATCAAGTGTTGCCGTAGGTATACCTCTGTGCCGAAGGAATTCATCCATGACTACTCTTCTAGCTTCGGATACCAAGTGAAAACTACTTATTGCCATATGTACATTTCCAGATACTAAGTGGAAATTTCAAGAAACCTAAGTGGAAATTTCAAGAAACCTAAGTGGAACTTTCCAGTTACTAAGTGGAAATTTCAAGAAACCTAAGTGGAAATTCCCAGTTCCTAAGTGGAAATTTCCAGTTACTAAGTGGAAATTTCCAGTTACTAAGTGGAACTTTCCAGTTACTAAGTGGAAATTTCCAGTTAATAGGGATATGAAATGTTTTTTGACATGGCCCTAATAGGCTTCCGTACAAAGACCATTTGTAATTTGATTCTAAAATGTATGGGGAATTCAGTGATGCATTTGTCGCAGGTAAATGTGATATACACGTGCTGTAATTGGCGTCTCATTACTGGCCTCCGCGAAATGCGAGTTTGTAAACACTATCCAATATGACGGAAAGCGCACTTCGGCGTTCGTGTAAGTGTATTTTCAGATTTATCATTAGTGTTTTCATGAAAACCTGATATCAGTGATCAATATGCTATTTTTGAAATTCAATACATCTGAGTAGTAATTATCCGATTTGAACATTTGAAAACATACACCAAATAACGTTGTGAATCGTGATTTCGTAATGTGTCAAATATGGCGACATTTATGGTGAAGCCGCAGTGAAGCATGAATACCCCACTCAGACACATTTTACTGACTCCGAGCCGACCAGTCCTTGTTGTACCCATTAATGCCGAGCGCCAGGCAGGGACCAACAAGTATACCATATTTTAACGTCTTTTGGTATGACGCAGTCGGGGATTGAACCCGCGACCTTAATTCCGGTCTCCGGGCGGACGCTCTAACCACTACACCACGGAGGCGGTCTTCTGAAAATAAGAAATTAAATCATTGGAAATAATAACTTGAAGCCCGGACACATTATTTTATATATTTCATTCCAAATTAACCTGCTATTTTTCAGTCATCACTCCACTTGAGCAACACCAGACAGTCCAAATTCAGAATCTGAGATCCCTGAGGCGGTATTTTGTTCGCTCACACTTTCCATAAAGATGCCAAATGTAAAAATTCGTCGCACAGTGCTTTTATCGGTGTACGATAAAAAGCTGAGACATTTACTGTTTTTCAACGCATTTACAATTCGTACAACATTTTGCAGTGTCTATTTTTCAAACCTCCGAAGTATTTGAACTAGAATCTATACCATCTGGTTGGAAATTTAATATTCTACATTTCTGTGTAATTTCATAGTCGTAGGTAGATCTAGGACCACGCGAACGCAATTCTCGCACAACATTCACTTTTCAAACCTTATGAAACTGTGCGCCAGAAAAAAAACCTCGGCATCCAGGGGGTTAACTGGTTCCCAGATCTTTCAGCGCGACTTCAATATACAGACGGAGTCCAGCTTGACCAATCCGGATGTGACGTCAAATAAACGAGCAGAGCGTTTTAAATGGCAGCCTGTACCGGCTTTTGTTATTGTGTGTGTGTATACTAACGACCGCAATCGATCTAGGGCAGGCTCGCCAGTCTAAATTTATATGGACCTAAATTTAATAGATATCAGTGATAAACAACATACATATTCCACAATTACTTTATGAGAAACACAAAATCGTCTTGCTAGAATAAACAGCAACCCAGTCATAACTCTCGCTTTTCACGAGGCCATTGTGACGAGAGTACTGTCTATCGCGCGAATGCGAAGATGAATTCGAGTGAGAAGCGACATTTTATGGAAGAAGACAACGAAAATAACGTCAATATATCCAACACAGCTGGTAAAAAAACAGTCAAGAAAGATTTGGGATATGTAGAAGGAGCCATCGTGCGCATCAAATTAGAAAACATATTGTAAGTCGAAGACAGCCATTTGACAGAATTGATGTTTTGCAGTCAAGAACTGCATCCAAGCCTCCGCATGTACACTCACTGAAACACAATAAGGAGGTCCACATAATATGTAAAAATATTCAAAATTTGCTTTTGCAAACTTGGATGATTTATGATGTATTTCATAGTAGTATGTCTGTGTTAAAAGACCGAAATGATTTAAAGTTAAATATTCCGATTCTTATTCTGTGGGGATTGACACCATGTACATAATGAATGGTCAAATACGGCTAAAAATGTACGTTACCTGTCAGCTGTTGACTTCTTATTGTACACAGAAGACACAAAAAGACAATTGAACATTTAATGATACTTTATTAGACAACATGAAATATTAAATCACCAAGCATGTGGTTACATTTGTCCACAGCATAAACTGAGAGCTATTTAGTTGTTCCCCTACTCAACAGAACAGTTATCACCATATTTAAGCTGTATTTACAAAATTATTCCGTCGTTCCTTAAATCAATGAAACAGAATTAATTATGATACTTAATTGGCTATTCACCAATGTGTCCACCCCGTTCACTGCCGCCAATCATGTTTTTTTATATAACGTGGCGGAAGGGAATCATGGCAATATAAATAGATGTTTTCTCACAACTAACTGTTACAGTTATTGCCATTCCAAATTTCTCATGCCATTCGAGAAATAATATATATATCTATATCATACAGTAAGCTCGAATAATTGATTGTGTGACTATTTGAGTGTTTCTTTTACAGTAGATTGAAAGGGATGAAACAATGACTTGTGAACTTGAACTTGCTGTTATATAGGTCATGGGACATCCCCCCCCCCGACTAAGTTGAAAAATAATTATAGGGTTTATAACTTTATCTTTAATTTTTCTCTTATTTTACTTACCGTGAAGAATTTACTTTTGCTGTCCTTTATTGTTGTCAAATACTGTGGGGAAAAAATACTGGAATTGTAATTGACTGGAACTGCACATGTGTGATACTGATGTATTGGTGATAACCGTTACGCGGTGATATATGTTCGCTAGCCAGTATGGAACTGACAGAATTCCCCTCTGGAACTGACAGAATTAAATATCAACCACACTGTCATTAGCGTGTAAAATGCTTTGTAATCAAAGTTACATATGTATTTAATTTAAGATGGTAAGATAATTTCTTTATTATCCCGAAGGGAAATTTGTTTTGCATCATATGCAGTTCTGGAGTTTTTTTCTTTCATAAAGCAGCCATATATAACATTGCAAATGATAATCATAAAACTATTGTTTAAAATAATCACGATATAAATACATAAATTTAATACACAAACATTGATATTGACTAGAATTTGTATTTGCATCTTGTATGAATCCAAACTTACTTCGTCAAGAGTAATCCTGCGACAACTATAAGGTTATTTGCATATTTTCCGTCCTAAAAGTGATGTATTGTCCAACTTTGTTCTGCACACGTCAGCAAATTGTAAGGCGCCAAAAAAATTAGTTTGTTACATTATTGTTAACTTGTATCCAAATGAACAGAAGTTGCAGTTGTTTTGGTTAGAAACATGATGATATTACTAATGATAATGAAATTCCAAAATAATTTTTAATATTAAAACTATATAGATTAGTTACTTGTCTTACGTAAACGTTTGGCAGTGTCATGTGCTTGTACCGCATGCCATAGTAAGAAAATAGCAATACCGTGATACGATGGAGTTCTCTCCCTTGGTAAATATTAACCGGCTTCTTTCGTTTCATTAAACTAGTTTTAATCAAATTGTGATATTCTAGTCGTTATACTGTCCTTCGCTGGCAGGTTTTTTAAATAAGTATACATATGTATATTCTTAGTACCTCACATTTGTCGTCACAATATGGCTGAAATATTGCTGATGTGACGTTAAATATTAACTCACTCACTCACTCACTCTTTCGTTTCATGGCTCTCACTGAAAAACTGTCGAAATTAAAATAATACTTTTTTCAAAAATATGTTGATTAAATGTCATGTTAACCAGATTTCATGCTAAAATAGGCCTTAGAAGTTCACAATTGTATTTCCGACTACGGATATATCAAGTAACGCGGTATAATGAGTGGAAGGCTACATGTTCTTAGCTACTGAAGAACTGGATACTTGCTATTATTTAATTTTAATTCTTTGGGTAAAACTTCTAAGAAATGTGCAGCAATATATTTACTTCTCTAGATGCCTGAAAACGTACATTATTATTGATGACAACACCATTACCTAACATCAAATACTAAATGAAACTGAAATCATCAAGATAACACCTGAACCGCTAACAATCTCAACAAATGCTGAATAATCTTGACGTTCCCATTGTCTTCAGAAGGCATATCTCTCAAGGTAACGGACATTTCAAAACATCACATGATTTTCACTTGCCTATGTTACTATGTACAATTAAATGCGAAATATAACTGACAAACGTTTTAACTTGGTGCGTGTATTAGAGATACAAATACAATAATAGAACTATGAGGGAACAGCAGTTTTTATTTCTTTCATGTGTTCCTGGTAACAAACATTTCAGTCTACTGGTACTCATGATAGTTGCGTTCAATGGTTTGAATGGGCTAAGTTTCAGCTTGCGGACTGATTTTCCACTTGCTTGAGGTGGTTGAATTTAACACAGGATCCCTTCTTTCTTACACCAGACAATATCATTGTGTCGGGGCCATTAAAAGCAATTCTGGGTTCAACACATTTAACTCGATCTGTTGTTTGCGCTTCCTCTGTAGGACTAGCTTGTGGATCTTCAACTTCTGTTGCTGTAGAATCTGTGACTTGTAATTCCTTTGTATGACTTTGCTGTGGATCATGGACAGTTGGTGTGGTTTCCAAAGATTGGATCAGAGGTACAGATAAGCTGCGTATCTGCATAAATTACGCAAATAGTTATATGAAAACTCAATTCCTATTAAGACTATTGCGTACAAGTACGCTTGCATTTTTGTAAATACTCAGTAAATGTGATCTTACATGCGTATACACAAAAATGTCAAATCTTAGTTTGCGTACCGGTGGATAAAATAAAATAACTGTGGTATATTGACACATTCTATTTCAGGACATGAACTTGACAACTTGCGCGGGCCGCCAATTTGCCTGCCACAAGGCTGGAAAACAGAGAACCCACGGAAAAGTTACGACAAAAGATGAATGAGAATATCAATATATGAAGTCCATCTAATGCCCGTGCTTAAGAAAGGAAACATACATAAAGATTGAGACTCTTTTACACTCATCGTATTGGTAGGAGAGCACACTCGAAACGAACACCATGCGCGTCTATTCAGCAGAAAGACAGCATGAAAAGTGAGGTACGAGGTAGACGGCGAGAGTTAACTGCTCTTGGCTGTAGGGGGCCCAGAGGGCCCTGTAGGGGTGGTCTCACAAGACAAAGCGAGTTTTTTGTTTTATAAATATTTTATTGAAAAATATAATTACAACTGTCGTAGGATTTAAAATGGAGTAGTATATACAATGATGGTACGGGACCAGGTCCCCCCAAGGGCTCAATTTAAAAAATTGAGCCCTTGGGGAGGCCCTAATCCCGTACCATCATTGTATATACTACTACTGAGTTGCATGCAAAATTTGGCGAAAATCGGTCAAATTGTTTCTGAAATATTGACTTTTAAGTGAGCATGGGGTCGGTCGGGAAAAATCAAGGCCTTTGATTCACACATACACAATGATGACAATTATCATACAGTGGGCGATCAAAAAAAGGGACCGTATTGTGAGGTACGATCATCAACTCCTCTCTGACGAATGCTCTCGGCGGCCTGTCTTTCAAGTAGTACAAGTTCGGTTTGCCGTCTTTGATGTCGACCAGGTTGACATACGTTTTCATAGACCATATCGGATCGGTGGCGCGTTGTCTGCTGTCTCCCTCGTATTCGCCAGGCTCGTACAAGTATCTAACACTGACACGGTCCGGTAGTGTGTTCTCTGTGACGTGCTGCTGACGATTTGGTGTTGTTAACAGATTTCATTTTGATGGCTTCGACGGGTCTCTTGCCCACGAGTCTGGTTAAAGTAATGGGGAAAAAGCCAAGGGTGCACCTCCACTTAACATTTGAGTATATAGGGACACTCTTTGTTTGCATTGTTTTTTCTTCGCAATCCCAGTAGTCCATCCAACCCAAAGACAGGTATACAGAAAGCAAAAATGGAGTCCAGCGCAGAAAAACAACAACAGTATGTCGATGGGGTTTGGACCACTCTTGTGTTGTTTCTCCATCAGCAAAGAGGAAGTACCACATATCGCAAGCCCGATACACGCGAATCTGTGGCAGCCCCGAGAGAACTCCCGACATGGCCGAAGTCTTCGAGAGACTGCTGGAGAAGTGTCCCCACGTATTGCTTTCCGACCGAGAGAAACAAATCCTGGAGAAATCAGGACACACCTTCGCTACCAGATGCCTCGCCAGTTTCTGGAACTGTATTTGCTGTACTTTCGCCCATTCGTCGAAGACAGCAAAATAGTGGATTTCGTCTACCTCTACCCACCCAACCAATTTCACCCCGCGGCCGGCAAACTCCGCATCGTTCTCTCGGATGACTACTGTTGCCTGGAACCCAAGGACAGACACCACCGATGCACCGACTGCCCGGCCGCTTTATCGGAACTCCCTACTCTCTTCGAGCGAGACAACTCTACGTGCAAGTGCGGCGCCATCGACCACTGCGTCGACAGCAAGAAATGCGTACTGTGGAAAAACAAAGCGATAGTCTACACACCACCCCAGGAGGAGCGACTTCCACTCGAGGTTTCGGAAGAAATCGCAATCCCCTACAGTCTCTCGAACATAGAAAACCTGTACGACGACAACTGCCTCTTCTGGTGCCTGCGCTACCAATGAATGCCTCGTCGACGAATTGGCGGCCAATTGTCCATGCAACGAGAAAGAGTCTTGTATCTTCCAACAGCTATAGGGAAAAGCAGAGCCACCACGGGGACAGGGACAGCATACTACCCCTTTGGTCAACTACGGCGGGCCCAAGGATATGGAAGTAGCAGCCCCTCCGTGCAAGGAACACAGAAAAGCCGCATACATTCCAAAAGGAATCTACACGTGCCAAAAAGTCGCCGTAGTGAAATACGAAGGGAAGAACTGACTGTTGCTGCTTATGGATTTGCCATCGACTGGAGAAAAAATGATTCCGGTGTACGGCTACAGGATACAAGAAAAGGTTCGAGACGCCAGCAGAATAGAACGCCTATGGTTGGTGGGTGGACCGTTTCGCTGCAAGCTCGGCAAAAGCTATCACTCGCCCATATCAAACAGGAAAGACGATCGAGAAGTCGAGTTGCTGCTCCCAGAGCGGGAATAGCTTCTATCGAGAATAGATATTTTTTTTCTCCCCTACTGCATGTGGAAGGGGAGCACGAAGGGGTGGACCGTGGAAACTGGTCTGGGCGTCGTCTTCTCTTCGTGGAACGGTGTGCTGTGCTTCCAGGTCTTGTGGACAACCTTTTCAGAGAAAAATGGCAACTAGCGAAATGTAGACCCATCTTTGGGTCGATTCCACCATCTGCCCCACCTTATGGATATCGAAATTGGTCTCTTCTTCTTGTTCCTCCTCCATTTTCTTGCGTAGGAGTTTGGAATCGTCGTCGTCGTCGTGTCCAGCCCAGACAAGACGTCAACCAACATATTCGTGGTTTGCCTCGCACGAGTCTCGATCTTCCCCAGGCGGTTGTAGAAGTCCTGGATGGTTGGCAATGTACTACCGGTATAGCTACTTTCGATCTATCTCGAGTCACCTTTTGTGACAATGGTTCGATGACTGGCAATGATACTTCTGGTGATGGTGGTGGTACTTCTTCTTCGACTGGCGGCATGGTTGTGGTTTCCTCAATCAGATCTCGCCATATGTCGTAGAGTCTTTTCGATCCAATACCAAAACGCTTTTTGGTCTCGGCTGCCGACAGCACACCTCGAAGTGCACGTATTTCTTGGACTTGGTCTTGCGACAGTTCTTTTTTCAAAAGCATGTTAAATTTTTCCTATATTTTTCATACTTCATATATGTCTTTATGAAAATCCCAATCCTATCCCAATCCTCTCCCATTTCTTCCTGGGAAGGCCAGTTTTTCCTCAGTCCCACTGCAAACCCAGGAAATCCAGTGGGGAAAAAAAATTACCGCACAATCCCAGGAATGTGCTTGTTTTTGCTAGATTTGATACGATTTTCTGTACAATTTGTTAGCAAAAACAAGCACATTTCCTAATGCACACACCTTTCCTAATGCACTTGCTACGATTTGCTGTACAATTTGTTAGCAAAAACAAGCAAAGCACCGCTGGACAGAATCACTTGAAAAAAATCACCAAGGTGCCGACAGTGCTGAAGTTGTTTCTGCAAAAATGTCAGGGCTGTAGGCCCAATAGCAAAGGGGAGATAATTCAAAATTAATTCAAAAATTTCAATTTCCAAAGCAAAAATCTCTCGAAGACTTCAGCCATGTCTCTTGGAGCTGCCACGGATTCGCGTGTATCGGGCTTGCGATATGTGGTACTTCCTCTTTGCTTCCCGAAGGGACAAACGACCCGATCGGATCTCGGATAGGCTTCGCGCGATTGCTTGGTTCCGGGCATTTTGTTGTGTTCTATACCTATGTACCTAGTGTAATCGCCAGCAAATCGTCAGCAGCACGTCGCGATAAAACGGAGAAAACATTACCGGACCGTGTCAGTGTTAGATACTTGAATGAGCCTGGCGAATACGAGGGAGACAGCAGAAAACGCGCCACCGATCCGATATGGTCAATGAAAAGGTACGTCAACCTGGTCGACATCAAAGACAGCGAACCAAACTTGTACTCCTTGAAAGACGGGCCGCCGAGAGCATTTGTCAAAGAGGAGTTGATGATCGTACCTCACAATACGGTCCCTTTTTTGATCGCCCACTGTATGATAAATGTTGTCATTGTGTGTGTGTGAATCAAAGGCCTTGATATTTCCCGACCGACCCCATGCTCACTTAAAAGTCAATATTTCAGAAACAATTTGACCGATTTTCGTCAAATTTTGCATGCAACTCAGTAGTAGTATATACAATGATGGTACGGGATTAGGGCCTCCCCAAGGGCTCAATTTTTTAAATTGAGCCCTTGGGGGGGACCTGGTCCCGTAGAATCATTGTATATACTACTCCATTTTAAATCCTACGACAGTTGTAATTATATTTTTCAATAAAATATTTATAAAACAAAAAACTCGCTTTGTCTTGTGAGACCACCCCTACAGGGCCCTCTGGGCCCCCTACAGCCAAGAGCAGTTAACTCTCGCCGTCTACCTCGTACCTCACTTTTCATGCTGTCTTTCTGCTGAATAGACGTGCATGGTGTTCGTTTCGAGTGTGCTCTTCCACCAATACGATGAGTGTAAAAGAGTCTCAATCTTTTTGTATGGTTCCTTTCTTAAGCACGGGTGTTAGATGGACTTCATATATTGATATTCTCATTCATCTTTTCCATGGGTTCTCTGTTTTCCAGCCTTGTGATCATGGTTTCCTTGCTACATGTTCTTGGTAGCTTGTAGTAGGGATTTCACATCTTATGTTTGCATATTATACGGTAGGCTTGCCTAAATTATCTCTTTTCAGCGAATGTGTGGTAAGTTGTTGTTGAGTAATTTTTGGGGGGGGGGTGGGGTAGCCCAGTGGTTAAAGCGTTGGCTCGTCACGCCGAATTATCGAAGACCCGGGTTCGAATCCCCACATGGGTACAATTTGTGAAGCCCATTTCTGGTGTCCCCCGCTGTGATGTTGCTGGAATATTGCTAAAAGCGACGTAAAACCAAATTCAGTCAGTCAGTCAGTGAGTAATTTTGATAGCGTGTTCATTTCATATCACTCAACTTTACTCACTAGTATGAAAACACAGGTGCGGCTAGCCTTTTTCCTGCTTTGCATTTTATGTTTAGTATTTAAATGGCTGTAACTTGTAGCATTTAAATATCGCCCGTGCGTTTTATTTATTGCTATTTACTTGTGTTTATATGTTTGCTGCTTCACAGTTCCTGCTAGTAACACTGGCGTGGTTCTGTTTGTTGCAGTTTAATCCCTGTGCGTCGTGCAGTGCCACACTACCGCTACAGGATGGTCATAAGGTGTGCCTCCTGTGTTTAGCCCAGGACGCTCATGACGATCAAGAATGTTCATAATTAGTGCCCTTGTGTCAATATTCCTGTTACGTTATGTTGTGTTATGTTACACATATACACATTTCATATGTTTACACGCAACGTGGCTCATGGTGACCGAGGTTATGTTTTTTGCCTGGGTTTCTGCGCCTCACTCGCATTCTTTCAGACACAAGCAAATTTTATGTTTTTCACTAATCTGCTTCAGGCGGGGGATAATAGTTGATGAAAGGTTTCTTAGGAAATCCCTTTATCGTCCCCCCGCCTGCTCCTCCCCCATAAATAACGTTGCTACACTAACGATTGATTTCTTACTTGTAGCCACAGCGGAGATCGTTGGTGCACACTCTTATCTCAGACATGGTTTCCAGACTCCGAGAGGAGATTGGTACCCGGTCTATGGGTAGAGATTGCTCCGGCGCATCATTTGGGGGAGGTCCCGACCCGAGGTCTGGCTCGGGTCGGGTCTGACCTCCCTGGGACGATTGGACCCGGGGGACGCTCTGAACCTGGGGACTAGCACCGACCCGGGCATTGGCCCCGGTACGGCGCAGATCCCCGGCGCCGGTAGCTCAGGTCTCGGCCTGATGTCTATTGACGACCTGGCCAGGAGGCTGTTGAGTGTGACGGAGCTACCGATCACCTCGACGCACCGAAGTCGACCAGTGTACACCAGGGGAACCCTGCATTGTCAGGCTACTCCCAGGTGTTTCGGGATCGGGGTTCAAACTCGAACCGCTGAGCTAAAGGCTATGTTTGACTATATGCTCAGTGCGAATTTGGAGACAGTACTAGGGGAACCCTGATTTGTCTCTTGACAACGAAGTCACAACCTGCACATCAATGTGGTTAAATTGACAGCAGTCAGGTTGGTGTTCGATCCGGCACGCCAGGATTTGAATTACCATTTCCGCCAGACATTCTCACTCTGTATGGGGCGCCACACCCGAATCCTCGGTTTCACTGGGTGGCTTGGCCTCTGTCGGGTCTAACCTCCAGACACGCAGAATTCCTGCAGCTGATGCAGACACAATTCTGGCTTCGAGGTGGTATTCGACACCAGTTGGGTATGTTGATAGGTGGGGCGCGCTGGTGTGCAGATAGGTGGATTTCAGAATCCCTAATCTGCGGATTTAGTTCGGATATTGGAGTTACTATAACCTTGTTTTGGTTGAGAGCCTTGTGACCTCCACCATTCCCGGGTACTCCATGGCTATTTCCACGTTTCACACCTCATTCGATGGTGCTCTGCTTAGGCAGCCCCCTCTCGTACAGCACTTCGTAGCTGGCATGAACAGGGATCAACTGCCTCGGCAGCGACCCGGCCCACCTTGAAATTGCCAATTATTTTCAATTGGCTGTCTGGCCCTGACTTTTCAAGTATATTGTCTCTCTCACTTCACTTGTTGACGTGGAAGACGGCTTTACTTGTGGTGGTCAGCTCTGGTAGAAGGGTCGGGTACATCCATGCGATACCCACTGACCCGACACTGACAGTATTTTATACTGATCATGTCCGTATTCGCCTCCCGGATACCTACCACTCTCAGTTCGATATTGCTTTCCACGTGACTGCTCATATCGAACTTCCACCCCTTACCCAGCCTTCCACACCGGGGACCGATCACCTGTTGGAGTGACTATAACGAACGAAAGGGATCAGTACGGGTACCCATGTGTTCTGTTTGGTGGCGGGAAGACTGGGG
This sequence comes from Haliotis rubra, assembly GCF_003918875.1. NCBI lineage: Eukaryota > Metazoa > Mollusca > Gastropoda > Lepetellida > Haliotidae > Haliotis > Haliotis rubra. The sequence goes on along the minus strand of NW_025766348.1, from coordinate 1,437,950 downwards.
AGTCTGCTAGCAAGCAGACTTTATCTCGTTGGCTTGTTTCCTAAATTGTTTGGTTACAATGGTCTGATTTACCTTCCCCTGAGGGGTTGAAGGCAGACTTGATAGGGCAGATGCCGCTTTGTTGGCAATACACAGCGGCACTGCTCAATGAAGAGATCGGTTCTGTCGCTCTTTGGAGCCAGCAGAAACCCTTCATTCACCATTACCGACTTGAAACGCATTAAAACCAAACTCAGTCAGTCAGTGAAACGCATTCTAAGGATCATGCTCAGTTCGGTCTTTTGGTTCTCTCCAGTGGAGAGTGTCCTGCCACCCTGACCAAGTTAGTAACTGGTCATTGGTATCGGTTCTGTGTTCAATGTCGATTTTGTCCATATCACTATATTGTATAAGCCTTAACACCCTTTCGGGTTGGGTCGGGTTTGGATGTACATACGTCCCTTGCGTTCTCATCACCTAAAGGCAAGAGAGGGCGGGGCCGGTTTTGAACGCTATATCCAGTCATATACTATTAACCATCTTACGACGGAAATGGCGTTTGTACTCGTTTGATTTCCTCAGAAAGATTTTTGCGCGACTAACAATTTCTCTGGGTTTTATCGAGGTCCTGGCAAAGCCGTCTTCCAAACAGGAGGGGTGCATTCAAGCATTTGTTTGCAGTACTTATTAACTCGACTCCTGGGTTATTGGCTTTTAAGCGTTTTTTACGCTTTCCCTACCCTCGTACCTCTCGCCACGCTTCGCTGGTTCGGGCTATATTAGGGTTGGGAGTTGTTTCGGCATGTCCCCATACATTCCTTTCCATTGTATGGTTGGGGGTGGGGTTTATGTCATAATTGATGGGCTCTCTATTTCCCACCCTAGCCACGCCCCCACCTGATTGCGATCAGTGGTCAGGTGGCTCGGTAAGTGTGTTTTCACTCCACCACGGGTTAAGTTGTTGCCAGACAGAATGCCACTCCCGGCTCAAATATCTTTGGGAGTCTGTCTTATGCTTATATGTACCCCAAGGAGAACTTCTTCTGAAAAAGAATTATACAATCCTATAGAGGTTATGAATTCTTTGAAGAAAGTCCTCCTTGGGGGTAAAGCCACCTGCCTCCCCTCATTCTGTCTGATACGTTCAGCATGAAAAGTGAGGTAGACGGTGAGAGCTACCTGCTCTTGGCTGTAGGAGGGCCCTATAGGGGTGGTCTCACAAGGCAAAACGAGTTTTTTTGTTCTGTAAATATATTATTGAAAAATATAGTTACAACTGTCATAGGATTTAAAATGGACATTTTAATGCTTATATGTACCCCAAGGAGGACTTTCTTCAAAGGGGGAGGTGGGGTAGCCTAGTGGTTAAAGCATTGGCTCATCATGCTGAAGATCCGGGTTCGATTCCCCACATGGGCACAATATGTGAAGCTCATTTCTGGTGTCCCCCGCCGTGATATTGCTGGAATATTGCTAAAAGCGGTGTAAAGCCATATTCACTCACTTTCTTCAAAGAATTCATAACCTCAACAGGTTTGTATAAATTTTCATTGTCCCCTGCATACTGTTCAGCTTCAATTGCTTCACTCTATTTAAGATATCCTGACACTCCTCAGAAGACACCAAAAAAAACTTCACAGACTTCATATTTAATGATCTTGCCCATGTGAAGAAACCTTTGGGATCCTGGATGACACACTTTCCACTACGGATAGCCTCAGCAGCCATATGTTTAGTTGTACCTCCTAATCCATCACATGGCCCCTTGCCATGACCTGCTTCAAAATAGTTCCATCAAACTTTCATCCCAAACACTGGTTGATGGTTAGCCACAGTGTTGAAAACAACTTTGTTCCTGTACTGACTTGTAGGACTGTCTGTCCAATAGTGGATTGTCTCCACATTCTCATCTAAGGCCTTAATATCAGGCATCAACTTGTGAAGTATTGCAATAACTGTAGAAGATGCATGAGAAACATCATCAGACACAGCAACAAAACTCTGATGGGTCAGCTGACCAGCATCATTCCTGTAGACGACTACAATTGGATGAAGGGTCACTCCAACTTAGTTCCAATTTGCACATTGGATTTCATCTTCAGTTTTGCGGCGGTGGGGTAGCCCAGTGGTTAAAGCATTCGCTCGTCACGCTGAAGGCCTGGGTCCGATTCCCCACATGAGTACAATGTGTGAAGCCCATTTCTGGTGTCCTCCGCCGTAATATTGCTGGAATATTGCTAAAAGCGGCGTACAACCAAACTCACTCCCTCTTCGACCCGTGAAGATCCGGGGTAGAATAGGTTTTCAGCAACCCATGCTTGCCACAAAAGGCGACTATGCTTGTCGTTAGAGGCGACTAACGGGTGGTCAGGCACGCTGACTTGGTTGTCATCAGTTCCCAATTGCGCAGATCGATGCTCATGCTGTTGATCACTGGATTGCCTGGTCCTGACGTGATTATTTACAGACCGCCGCCATATAGTTGGAATATTGCTGAGTGCGGCGTACAACCAAACTCACTCCCTCTTCGACCCGTGAAGATCCAGGGTAGAATAGGTTTTCAGCAACCCATGCTTGCCACAAAAGGCGACTATCCTTGTCGTTAGAGGCGACTAACGGGTGGTCAGGCTCGCTGACTTGGTTGTCATCAGTTCCCAATTGCGCAGATCGATGCTCATGCTGTTGATCACTGGATTGCCTGGTCCTGACGTGATTTTTTACAGACCGCCGCCATATAGTTGGAATATTGCTGAGTGCGGCGTAAAACTAAACTCACTCACTCTTTTGCAAGAAAAATTTTCTGCAAAATCCATGTGACAAATCATCTGGTGTTGAGGAAGGGTCCCCTTTAACTTTCTGATTTCTGCATACTGTGTTTATACACGATCGACATGGCTGGAGAAATGTTCCACTTGTCTTTTCAGATCAACAATGAAGATATCCCTTGAGAATCCACAATTCTGGTGACGGACTTTGTTTTACCTTTCTCGTCTACCGTCACTCGTTGCCACTAACTTCTTATAACATGTACTGGGATCTTTTCTACAGTGATATTCAGGTCAACATGTTCTTTCAAGAATGTCTTTGGATTTGTGGATACTTAAATTCCTTCCTTACGAAGGGTTTTAAGTTGTAAAGCCATGTTCTCATAGACAGCTGTATCTGGTTATAAATGATGTGAGCAGTGTGTACTTTGGCCTGATACATCTGAATGTTTCTAGAGACAGTTTGATATCAGGGTTCTCAGCTGTGTATTTGGCATGAAGATTACAAATATAATCTGTCAGAACTCTGGTTTGTATCTTCTAGCCATCTAATTCTTAGCATAAGCCTTTCCAGGTTGTACCCTGCTGTTGTCATCACGTTCAAGGAACGCCAGGACACTAGATTTGTATATCTGCAGAGTCCATGTCCTGTTTGCTTTTGTCAGCATAATGCATTTATTCCTAACGTTTATTAACTTGTGGCGACATAAACCAGTCTGTGAACGCCTCAATACTTCTTGATGATTTTCCCTGAGACAATGCGATGCAGAAGAAGATGCTTTGAGGTTTTCATTACTTCCTTAGAATGAGTTATTTCTGAAATAAGAGCGTTACTAAGAAGCAAATTTTTCCTGATTTTACTTTCTCGTTTGTGTTTAACATGGCTTGCTTCAACATTGCTTCAGTTTTGCTTTTTGGGGTACTGTTTGGACCAGCTGCCAATTTTCCATTATGTCTTTTTACTTTTCTTTTCAGTGAGTAGTATTTCTTGGATAAGTCATGATGTCTGTCTTTTAGGTCTGCAATGGTTCTGTAGGCGCGGAATCAATTTCATTGTCATGCAATGCACGTGCACTAGCCTACATCTGCTCTACCTTTCACAAACCAAATGGGTTTGCTCATTGCCATGCGCCGCCTACTTCTCGTAAACGAGTTCTCTGCACCGGTCCAACTTATCCTTGTTTGCCAGTAGGCCCAATATTCTGGCATTTGGTAAGGGAAACCAAACCACAAACTTGTAGCCACTCGTTCCCAGTTCAGGTTCATTTTCAATTGCTGCAGCTGCAAGCAATGCTTCCTTTTGAGGCTTGTGTCTTTTCAAACTAAGACTGTTCTTTAGGTTTCTTTTCAACAACTCGTTGCGATTTAGTTGTGATGATGGAACATAATTTTGACGCTGTCTCTGTCGTTCTTTCTCAAAATATGCCTCGCAATCCTTCAATTTCTTTCGTTACCTGTATGCTTTTTGTATTTCAGTGAGTGAGTGAGTTAATACTTAACGTCACATCGGCAATATCTCGATTTTTGTATTTCAGAGCGTGTCTTCCCAATAAGGGGCGTTAGGGTAAAATTATAAGAATTGTTATAATTATGCTAAATTTTAGACCATTGCAAATAGCATATGTCGAAATAACACACATCGGCCTAACTGGGTGTGGGATGCCTAATATGATATCCAGAAAAGCATGTTTACCCGTAAAATCAGGCACAACTTAGAAAAAATATGAATAGCTGCTGAAAATAATAGTTCAGACTATCAATGGCAAGTAGGTCGCTCAGCCAGGTATGACGACTCCCCGTTGACTCACCTGGCATGGAATGCATGTGCTGCCTACATGCCCAAGGGGTCATCTCAAAGATATTTTATGCTTTTACATGTGTGTTGAATAAGTCTCATCTATTGATTAATATCTTAAGTGTTTTCTTTCATAAAGTTTATGTTGAGATATGTAAAAGAATATGATACCCATAGAAAAGCTTAAAGGTCACATGCAACGTAAAACACAACTTTGCAGATTCTGATACCTTTCGGTATGGACTTACCGAAACAAATCGTCAAAAATGCAAATTCAACTTATAAAGTTGAAAAATAACGCAATGAAAAAACCCGTGTGAAATCGGAGTTCAAACGATTCACTAATTTTCCCCCGACTTTTCGGGGGAAAACTGGTTTCAACAGCTGGGCTGCGCTCATAGCACATCGCGCAGTGAAATAGGTTCCTGTTGCGGTGAATACTCGGTGAAGGTTTTGGTATGAGCTATTTTTCTAATGTTTTGTTGATATATCACAGGCGTGAGCTTTTTATATGTTATGTCAGTAAATTAACTGTTTATATAATTTCATTTGTCTATTTCACCACACGTTCTTCTTTCCGAGTCACTTTCTCAGTTCGATACTTAAAAGCAATGTCATTATTTAGCTTTGACAGAATTTCTAACTGTGATATAGATATGTTGTTGTCACAGACAAAACTCAATGTCTTGTTTTATTGACACCTGTGTGTCTGCCTGCCTGTCTGCTAATGACAATATTCAATACACAGCTGCTATCACTGACCACATGCAATTTGAACTTAACACCAATCAGGCTATACACCATAATCAAAATGCATTGATTTATGGCCCGAGTTCGGTCTCTGTCACATTATGTAATTACACAGACAGGCAGGTGTGATACCTGAACACATGACATGTTATGATGTCTGTTGATTGCAAAATGTTATACACAAAAAATGAGCATCTCTATATACACACACACAATGAGCCGTGAGGCATCTGCAAATGAACCAGCCGTTACACTTGAGTGCACACCCACCCGCTCTGACTGGGTTCAGTATCCCGGCTGCTTTGTTTCTTGGGAAGTAAACCCAAGTACACAATATTGCATTTTTGATTTGCGATTGTACGCTTATAATTTTGTTTATATGTTTTTTCATAACCAGCAATGTATATTATATGTCATGAATAAGTGATAATTGTGTTTTAATTATGTTTGATTTTTTTGGTTGCATGTGACCTTTAAATCAGCCATCATATTAAATGTCTCAAAATATATAGGTGGCATGACCACCCGAAGATCGACAGGACTGTATATTATTTGTAAATTGTTACTTACTTCCGCAGTTTAATTCCCCGAAAGGATTTTTCCTATCTTAGCTGATATCTCTATTCGCTAGCCCGATCCAATCCACCGTCTGTGACACCCTCTCAACATATACTCAGCAGCAAAAAAAACATCAGTACGAATTCAAAATTATGCCCAAAAATAAACTGTCAAGACAAAAACAAAACTGTCCAAAAAGGATTTAGATATGGGAAAAAACAACTACATACATACACATACTTCTGAATTACAGTTTTCATATACAATTGGAAACTACTATATACACATATACTCAGCAGCAAAAAAACCTGTCAGTACGAATTCAAAATTAGATAGGCACTGTAATCAAATCATTACAGAAATTGACATAATAAGCGGATCAAAAACATTTTTTGTGTACAATATCCTGACGCAGCAACAACAAACTCAGCACAATTCCAAGACAATACGAGAACGTTTGCAGTCCATTCAGACTCATGACTTCAGTATCTAGTGTGACCAAAACGAGTGGCAATAACTACAGCACAGGGTTTATGGATGGTGTGCACCAATCGATTGATGAAGGCCATTGGCCCCTGGAACCACACTCTGAGAAAGGCCTGGCGCAATAAATCGGCTGTGTTCGGCCTTGGTATGACATTATTCAGTCTCCTCTGAATTTCATCCCAAGATGTTCAATTGGGTTTAAATCAGGACTAAGGGTTGGCCACTGCATAATGTTGACACCATTCTGCTGTAGGAAGTCCCGTCTTGCTCTGGCAGTATGGGCCCGGGCATTATCATGTTGGAAAATGTTGTTCCGGTGACGTGCGACATGTGGTATGATGTGGGGTCTGAGAGCTTGGTCGATGTAGCACACTGCTGTGATGCCGCATCCTCTCCCTGGACCAAGGTTCTGGAACACCACAGGACCAACTCTCTGGTTCAGGCCTATTCCACCCCATACCATGATGCTTGCACCTCCCCATGAGTCTCTTTCCATAACACATTGGTCTGAGTAACGCTGGCCACGTCGTCGCCATATTTTTGTTCTGCTATCTGTAGTTGATACGCAGTACCGACTCTCATCTGTGAATAGAACAGTTCTCCATTGCCTGTATGGCCAGTTTGGGTGTTGTAGGGCAAACTGTAGACGTTCACGCCGATGACGAGGGGTGAGGATAGGTCCACGGTAAGGTCTACGGCAATGGAGGTTCCCGCTGTTAAGACGTCGGCATACTGTATCGGTACTGATTGGTCTTCCATGTGTTCCCACTGTCTGGCTTGCTGTTTCGGATGCCTGCATGAAGGGATTCTGTACATGCTGTCACACAACATGGCGGTCTTGTCCTCTTGTGGTCACCCTTGGTCTGCCAGTACGGGGGCGATCATTTGTGGTGTTGGTGGCCCGGAAACGTTGCTGCAGCCTGTAGATGGTCCAAACATTGACCTGGAAGTGATTGGCAACGGCTTGTGCAGTATGGCCAGCTTCAAGTCTTCCTAGCGCTGCTGACTTTTTAATGTGAATGTTTCAACCAGGTTTGGTGGTGCATTTTATAGGGCTGGTCCTTGTGAACAGCACGTGCAGCATGAGTTGCATGAAAAACATGGAGAACACTGTACCATCTCCGAGATCAGGTTGCGTTTTTTAGACCATTTCCTGGGTTCCATTCTGTGTTTGGGAAGGAATGTCTTTGCTCAGGTGAAGTTGGAGATGTCAAAAATATACAATCAAAACATTACATGAGTTTACAGTTATCTGTTTCTGCAAAGGAAAATTCCAAACTGACGTTTCTTTTGCTGCTTAGTATATAACAGATTAGTTATGTTCTAATATGGCTGGTAGTGTTCAGGTGATATCAACCTCTGATTCACTGGAGTCTGACTCTGAAGTGGAATCGGTCAGAGGTATGACAACGGGTGTGACACTACCAACATCAACGCCATCACGCTGTAGATGGTCAGGATATGGTCCTCTGCCTTTTGCCATACTACTGGTGTAATTCTGGCAAGATCTTTGACATCAGACATCTGAAAGGATGTGTTGTGACTGGCTACTGTCTAGTGTTGGGAATTGGTTGAAATCTCACAAAAAATTGATGATTGGTTCAATACCAACGACCAATCATCGAAAAAGAATTGGTTAGATTTTCCTATTCAGGTTGTAGTTGCAGATAAGTATGAAGAAAAAAACATTTGCTTCTCTGTTGTTTTATTAGAAACTGCACAAATTACATTTGCAGATTTCACATCCAGTGTAAAATGTTTCAGTTCTAGTGTAACATTAACTTCCCAGATTCTTCAAGAAATATTCAGTCATGACTTTTCAGAAAGTGAAGTGAGTTTTCTTAGAAATAAACACGTTTTCAGGCCCTGACAACGTCCTAGATATGTTCCATCATCAAGTATTTCAAACTCTATTACAGCGGTTCCAAAATCGTTTGTGTTCGATTATGAGAAAATGTGATCGATTGCTTGGTCGTTTGGCCACTGCAACCAATCTTCGATTATTTCAATTAATCGGAACACCACTACTACAATCCTTACAGTTCAGCTCAAGCGGATTCAGCTCACAATTGTCTCACTGGAATCCGTAAGACAACGTGGCTTTGCTAACGTGTCTAGTCTGTTGACTATAGGTTTCCTGCGCTGTCTGATTTTCTCCATGGTTTCTGCCTGTCAAAAAGACACCTTGCATACCTTGCACGAGGTCAGAAATTCTTGCATATGAGCCTTAATTTAAGTCATGGTAGGGGTCACTGTGGGGATAACTGTTGTTATCCATAACAATGACGTTAGGATTGTCCAGGTAGGAGCTGATGTTCCATCCACTCAAAGAACACCTCACCGTTCATCTCCTGGTGATAATCAGAATCACCAGCGTGAAGAACGATAAGGCGTTTACCATAACCTGATGGAATGGTTGGGGCCTTGTTGCATGTACTATCTAGCGGTATCCATATGTAATCCATGGAGTGATTCTTGTTCACCCAGGTCTCATCGAGGTAAACTATCTGAAAACCCAACTCAAGGTATTCGGCATGTGAAAGTAACATTTCTTGACAATTTCACTGATGTTGAGAGAGGATTCAAGGTAAACACCCAAATTCTTCACAGCTGGTGAAATGAAATGGTGGAGTTGCCAACTTGTAGATGATCTACAGTCCCTTTCTTAAGTTGTCTTGGAGGTCCAATGATCATTGATTCGGTCTTTTCATCGTTTAAATTAAGACAGTTTTCACACATTCATGATTTGACATCTTCAATGCAGGTCTCCATTTTTGTGATGGTATTGTGCTGGACTTGTCCCCCTTTTATGAAACCATAATGAAGTTATGTTTCATCTGTATAGAGGTGATATGCAGTGTCATGTTGAGATATGACATCTCCAAATGGAGTGGTAAAGAAGGTGAATAAGACTGGTCCTAAGACCACCACAAAAGAACTTCTGGGTGGAAGAATTGGAGTTTCTGATGGGCTAGGGCTTAGTTGTCTATGATGTCGAATGCCGATGATAAGTCAGAAGTGTCAGAACAGCAATTTGGTCCTCATCCACCCTACTACATAGCTGATCAACAACACAGTTTAAGGCTGTCTCAGTGCTGTGTGCCGTCCTGTATGCTGATTGATACTTGTCAATGAGGTGTCGTCTCGAGATGAGCCAGAAGTCACACTTTGACCGCCTTCTCAGGGATCTTGGATAGAAACGGTAGATTTGATATAGGTCTATAGTTCTTGAGGTTTTCTTTATCAAGAGAAAGCTTCTCTATTAGAGGTTTCATGACAGCTAGTTTCCATGCCTTGGGTATTGTTGCAGTCTCAAGTCTGAGATTGATTAATTTGGTCACTATGGGAAGGACACATTCAATCACCTTAAAGAACAACTTTGTTGGTACAGAATCCAAAGGACATGAAGTTGGTTTGGAGGTATTGACTAGTCTCAGTACTTCTTCCTCTGTTATAGGGTTCAAGATTTGAGACTTGTATTTCCGCCTGAGATTCAGATTCCTTTTCCAAAGGGGAGATGTTGAAAGACACTGTAATGTTCTTGATCTTGTCCCAAAAAGAATTCACAAAGGTGTCAGCTAGAGCTGTGTCCCCATCTTCAGTCGTTGGTGGAACAACTTCAGTGGATTTACTCCTTAAGGATGACATAGTAGCATAAAAAGCTCTTGGGTTGTTTGTCTGCGTATTTGTGAGGTCATTGTAATACTGGGACTTGGCTCTGAAAACAAGATAGTTGACATGACATCTTTTCTTGTTGAAAGTTTGCGCGATGTATTTCCAGATGGGACTTTCTCCAGTGCCTCTCAGATGAACACCTTGACATCCTGGCCTTCTCAATGTCTTCACAGGGTATGAAACTCCCAAAAAATTTCAACCGGACCATAGGGCTGGTTAGATGTAAAACTTGCCAGCCGTGACCAAAACTTACCTGCCCACAAAAAATATTAATATACATGTCTAAATTTTAACCCGACCGTCGGGCAGGTGAATTTGAAATCTGGCAGTCTCTGTTGAAAATACCCCGTCCCGAACGCTGGTCTCAGTGTACCATGGAAAATGAGATTTCACCTTTTTGAATTTGGTCTTGTGGGGCACGTGTTTGTCTAATGGTCCTGAAAGTGTGGTATTTAGTTGATCTGTCAATATGTCTACATCGTCTGAAGCCGAGGAAGCTCCAAGCCTGAAACAGTAGGGATATTGACCGATGCACCGAGCAAAACCATAAATGTAACTTACTTAATCTACACTTCCAGTCGAGTATTGATATTCTTTTTTATTGTAAATAATTTTACATTCATTTGAATGGATTGCAAGATCATGATTAATTAAATTTTTTTAACTAATCCTGCACTACTTACTTCCTGCACTTATTGCTTACGACTCGAAACGTGGCTGTGTCAGACGATTGATATTGAAAACGTAGACTGTGATCACTTCCTGGTCTCGGGTAAACATCTGTCTGCGCACGCATCTCTGGAAGGTGACGTCAGACCTCAGATTATTGCTTTTCGCATGGCTCACAAGACGTGTGGTTTGCCAGCTCGACTGATTTGTATCCTATGAATTTAACTGACTTTTGGGTGTTTTCCTTTGTTTTTGTGTAGATATTACCCTTCTGTTTTGTCTTTTTTGTAGTACTGTTGTAGTGATGGTGATTGTGATAAACAAGATAGTTTTCATCACTATTATCGGTCCCTTCACCATTCAGAACACGTGGGTTCGATGTATTCGTAGTGGCTTGTTCTTGGCTCATGCTTATTTGTTATACTATCATCGTATATTATTATTAAGCCTTAATTCTCGTCTCCAGTTTTTGTCAGTATTTTGTGAGATGTTTGTTCTCAATTATGCTGTTATACCTCGATACTATTACACTTTTTCCCCGTGTGTTCCTCATTACTATTGTAATGTTTTTCACCGTGTGTTTGCTGGGGTTTCAGCTATGTTGCAGTTTCTATACGGCACACGGTGTATAGTTTGTAAGGCGGGGTATCTCATAAGTGCCTTCATTCATACTGTTTGAATTGCACTTTTCCGTGTTTTTCCCCGTTTTTCGCATGAATGAATGTGCTCGTTGCGCTTTCTAATATATCATCTTAACACCTTTTTTTTCCGTCTATGAAGTGCCAGGTCCAACACCGACGTTGCCTATGGCAAGCACCCAGATACTTGCCACACCAGTGATGTCCATAATTCTAGGCCATCTGGCGCTCTGTACGGTGCCTGTAAGCCATACTCATTCCAGAGCCTGTATGGCGTTTCTACCAGATCCAGCGCTTGTATGGCACCTAGAACACCATACTCACTTGCTCACTCCAGCGCCTGTCCAGCGGTTCTACCAGATCCAGTGCCTGTACGGCACCTTGCGCCTATAAAACCATCCTCACTCACTCCAGGGCCTGTCCGGGTTTTCTACCGGATATAGTGCCTCTACGATGCTACCAGCTGTATGGCGCCTCTTCCAGATCCAACGCCCATACCATCATACTCACTCACTCCAGCGTCTGTCCGGCTTTTCTACCAGATGCAGCGCCTGTGCATCGCTACCACATGTACGGTGCCTATAAACCCATATTCACTCCAGCAGGCAGACAGTGTGATGGAACAGTGTTGGACTCTGAATGCTGTGTTCTAGCCGCGTTTTTTACCAGATTCAGCACACACTGATGTACATTTGAAGCCTCTTTCAAGCAGACAAGATCCTCATTCGAATCAGGCAGGTACAGGTTTTAGACCCTCATTCCACGTGTGCTGTCCGGACCGATGTCCATCTGGGAATGACAGGCGAACGTTCGTCAACGTGTCCGTCTCCTGCCTCACTTACCTCCGTTTTTTTTTTCTTGTAGTGGACTCGCCCATAGATGTCATAGCTGGAGTCACCTTGACCGAGCGAGTTCCAAACTACCTACCTTTAGGTCGGCGTGCCCATTTCTGGTGTCCCCCGCCGTGATATTGCTGGAATATTGCTAAAAGCGGCGTAAACCTAAACTCAGTCAGTCAGTTAGGTCGGCGCCTCCATGCAGAATTGAGATGCCCCCTTGCTATATCTGATAATCTCAGGGTTTGGGTCATGAGAGTTTGTCAAACACCCTGTGAATGTTTTATGTTGAGTATTCCAATATGTGATAGAGCGGAATTCTTTTTCATAGAGATTCTCTTTTTTGGGGTACATATAAGCATTAAAATGTCCATTTTAAATCCCTACGACAGTTGTAACTATATTTTGAATAAAAATATTTACAAAACAAAAACTATGTTTTGTCTTGTGAGACCACCCCTACTGGGCCCCACAGCCAAGTGCTATAACCTCATAGTCATACCTCACTTTCCATGCTGAATGTAATCAGACAGAATATGGGGAGGTGGGCGGCCATACCCCAAAGAGGACTTTATTCAAAGCATTAAAATGTCCATTTTAAATCCCTACGACAGTTGTAACTATATTTTGAATAAAAAAAATAAAAAAATAAACACTACGTTTTGTCTTGTGAGACCACCCCTACAGGGCCCCATGGACCCTGACGGCCAAGAGGAGATAACTCTAGGCTATCACCTCAAACCTCACTTTCCATGCTGTCGTTCTTGTAATCAGACGTGTGTGGTGTCCTTTCTTTCCACCAAGATTTGGACTTGAATTCCTTGACGATGAGTGTTTCTGAGACAGTTACTGTATGTATGTACTGTTCTCTTTTTTCCCGCATGTGTGATTAAGAGTGTTTCAGATATCTTTTTCATTCATCTTTTGTTGTAACTAAGCTCCCATTCCTGTTGGCTTGCCATGTGCTTGTCAAGATGGTGGAGGGGAGCCACTATTCTCACTATTTCATTGTCTGGCCTTGTGGCTTTCAATGTATAGTGGGTTGGTAGTGTTTATGTGTTTTGTAGTTAGGCTACATACGTAATTTTTGCCTTTTATTGTGTTATTCCGCTGATATTTGTCCAGTGGAATTACACTTCACCGCTTTTTGCTGGTAAGTCATTACATAGCATGCATTATCTTCCACATGTTTGTGTCTATATTAATGTTATGCTAGTAGTTATTGTTGTGTCGCCCATGCGTGTTCTTGTTTGTTATATATATGTACACAGCACGCTTTGAGTCCGATTTAATTTGGCAGTTTAAGAGCTGCACTACATGCAAATCGGCGATTCCAGTCAAGGATCCTCACGATTCTTGTCTGAGATGTTTAGCGGAAGACAGTCACAATGATCAGGATTGCTCCTCATGTTGGGCTTCACCCCTAAAACCAGAAAATCCCGCCATGCTGATCTGCTGTTCTATAGCAATCTGATTCGGGCGGTGGGTGACATTTGGGGCCAGGATCTCCCTTCCAAATGGTCTCATGAAAAGAAGGTGCTTTCTGGGGCCTCCTCCGCTTCTAACGTGGAGTCAGGGCGTTAGCCAATGACGCCTTTCAGCTCGATTAGACGAACAGTGTACTGTGGGTATTCCCACCAGTACCGCTGATTTCCAAGGTCCTGTCACAGCTGGACGCACAACCAACTCGACTACTTGTGCTCCTTGCACCTCTTTGGTCGGCTCAACGCTCGTTTCTGGTAATTTTCAGGTTTCTGGCTCAGCCTCCTGTACTATTATTACCCTTTCGACCGGACCTCCTATCCAGAACGCAGCGCCCCACACGAATCCCAGGATTCAATGGGTGACTTGGCCGCTGTCCGGAATCGCCTCTATGCGAGCGGAATTCCTGCATCAGTTGCAAACACAATTCTGGCTTTGCGGAGGGATTCGACAAACGTTCAATATGTGTAGGATAAAGCACGACTCCGAGGTTATGGTTGGGAAAGTAAAACGGGAGACCGGGAGGTAGGGAGAAGTAAGACCGAGAGCGAGTAGCGCTCGAAGTCTTACTTCTCTCCACCTGATGGTCGAGGGCTTACTTTCCCAACCATAACCGAGAAGGAGTGCTTTATTATACATATAAACCGTCAATGATGGATAATTAGATGATCATGTAATGAAGCTACATAACAGTAACTGAAGAGCTAGTAAAATCAAATTAATGACAGTAGGCCTAACAATAAATAGATAATTCAACCCTGGCTTCTTTGTCGGCCCGGTGGCCGTGAGGTAGAGCGTCCGATTAATAACCTGATAGATGCGGTACCATTCCTGCTAGGGAAAATATTTGCACATGAAAGTTGATCTTTGACGATATTTTTCAATTGATTTCAAACACTCACATATCATCTGAATTTGAATGTTGATGTTAATATATTAAGTAAAACCGGGAAATTATTATACGATATTTCTATAGCGCACATATCCAGGCAACTAGTGCTTGCTCAAGGCTCAAGGCGCTGGTATTTTTTCCCTCGATCATTGGATGTCAATCTCAACGGCACAACGTGTTATCTATCTCAACTCCCTGGGGAGTATACAATCTTTGCAGCCACTAGGCGCACCGCGTTATTGTGGCTTTCTCATCCTAACGAGGTACCCATTCACAGCTGGGTGGACTGGGACACAGTCACAGTACTTTGTCTAAGTTCGCTGCACGTTGCTGTACCCACAACTAGTTGTTTGCACGTATACATGTGACCACCATCTGGTCATATACCAACGGATTCGTTGGTTCTTTTAAGTGCACAGGGTTGTGTACTGTACACTAGGGGTTGTGACAACACTGAAAGAGTCTGCACACAAAGTTGACTCTAAGGTTTTTTACACCCGGTCACATGTGGGCTTGATCCCGACACCTCAACCTCACTGGATCACTAGCCTGCCACCTTAGCCAGCTCGCCCACCGCCGATGCTTACAAAAAGAAAAACCCCAGGAGCGAACAAAATCCTCAAGTGCGGTTATTCCGGGAAAAGAAGCCATGTCTAATATATATTGAGAAGCACCCTTCAGGTTTATAGGAGGATAGATGAGCCTGTTATACGTGCTTTTGTGTCAGCGGGGTGATTCTTGATCCCTTTTCTGCAGATTTAGTCGCTTTGTTAGAATTCCTCCAGTCTCGGTTGGAAATCGGTCTTGCAGCTTCAACTGTTTGAGGATATTCTACGCCTATTTCGGCATTCCATGTTCCTGTTTACAGTGCACTCTTGGGGCAGCATCCTCTGGTTCAGCGCTTTTTATCAGGTGTGGACAGAATCCATCCAACTGTCCGGGGGATTAGTCCCCCTTTGGGACCATCGAGTCGCTCTCGAATTTGTTTTACAATACTGTAGTTCATTTGTAAGCAGTACCTTTAAACTGAATGGAATATTTTGCAAAATGAAGTTTAGAACAGTTGTCTTAAGTAAGTTGCTACATTTACACTAGTGAGTCTAAACTTTTGATGGGGATTATATGTGCGATTTCTTTTTGCTTGCTAAGCTAGTATGTTCGACACCTGACCCTGGCTCACACCTCTGCCCAATTGGCTACGGTGGGTACGTGACCAGTTAAGTGAGATTTCATGTTCTATTTATAGTTTGGGAATTCCTCTTGTTATCGGGTCGGTTTTACAGACAGAATGCCACTCCCAGACTCAGTCTTTAGGAGTCTGTCTTATGCTTATATGTACCCCAAGGAGGATCTCTATGAAAAAGAATCGAACAAACCTGTAGAGGTTGCAGATTCTTTGAATAAAGTCCTCTTTGGGGTATGGCCGCCCACCTCCCCATATTCTGTCTGATTACATTCAGCATGGAAAGTGAGGTATGACTATGAGGTTTTAGCCCTTGGCTTTTGGGCTCAGTAGGGGTGGTCTCACAAGACAAAACATAGTTTTTGTTTTGCAAATATTTTTATTCAAAATATAGTTACATCTGTCGTAGGGATTTAAAATGGACATTTTAATGCTCATATGTACCCCAAGGAGGACGCTATTCAAAGAATCTGCAACCTCTACAGGTTTGTTCAGTTTTATGGGATCAGTGAAGTCTCCCTTTTTCGGAAGGAGTATTGTGCGACCTATGCAGAACCTTGGAGGAATATCGCCTGTGTACACGAGAACTGAAACAGTAAAGTAATGATGTTTGGACACAGGGGAACAGTTTCTAATACCGGTTTCGAATGCCATCAGGCCCAGGAGCTCTATTAGATTTGGACTTTTTGATAACACTTTTCTTTTTGATAACACTTTTCAGGCAATCTGTTGAGATGTAACAAAGGACCTAGTTATTTTCTCATGCATTGCATTATTGTAATCACAGTTCCTCAAGGTTACAGTTGCCGAGTACAGACCACAACTGTTTCCAGAACCTTTCATTGGCATCCATGGGAGGCTGTTTATCATGTTCACCATCACCTTTTGTTTTGAGTTTCCTGTAAAAGTGCTTTTCATTATTTCTAAACAGTTTGTTTTGTTTTATCAATTTGTCCTTCTTTTCCCAGTTTTTCTTTCTTTCAGTCCAAACCTTTAATTTTGCCTTAAAGGAAACAACAATTTGGAGAAGTACCTTTCCTTTTGTTGTCTTAACCCCCTTGATGCCGAGTTTTTTTTCAGGCGCACATTTTCATACGGTTTGAAAAGTGAACGTTGTGCGAGAATTGTGCTCGCGTGGTCCTGGATCTACGTACGGCTATACAGTTACACAGAAATGTAGAATATTAAATTTCCTATCCGTAAGTATAAATAAAAGTGCAACTACCTCCTCGGTTTGAGAAATAGACCTTGCTAAATGTTGTCAAAAATTTTGTTATGCGTTAAAAAACAGTACATTTCTCCGCTTTTTATCGCGCACCGATAAAAGCACTGTGCTACGATTTTTTATGCCCCGCAACGCGTTTTGCGGGGGGTATTAAAATGGACTCCGTCCCCGCAACGTCCGTCCGTCCATCCGTCCGTGCACATTTGTCTTTTCCGGAGCAGAACTCTAAAACCGTTCAATATTTCTTCACCAAACTTGGCACATACATGGATCTGGTGGTGTACTGGTGCCTTTTGGTAGTTTTGGAATTCTGAATAAAATATTTTTGGCGTTTCCGTGGCAACAAGTTCGACTTAGACTGAAATTGGTGGTAGTGCTCTTTTCCGGAGCAGAACTCTAAAACCTTTCAATATTTCTTCACCAAACTTGGCACATAGATAGATCTGGTGGTGGACTGGTGCCTTTTGGTAGTTTTGGAATTCTGAATAAAATATTTTTGGCATTTCCATGGCAACAAGTTTGACTGAAATTGGTGATAGTGCTGCTTTCTGGAGCAGAACTTTGAAAACCTTTCAATACTCTCCTTCCACTTTTCTATATACACACCTAAATATTTCTATATACACACCTAAATATTTGACATAATCATAACTCGTAGACATAATCATGAAGAGTATTTTGCCATTGCGGGGGATATTGATGACTTTGTCTTCTTGTTTAATTTGGCATCTTTACGGAAAGTGTGAGTGAAGAAAAAACAGGCTGATATCTGAACGACATAAGTGTATATGAATTGGGTATATGTGCTAATGCATAACGTTATACGCTCAACATTAAAAATGACTCGCAATATATGTCAAAAATGGATTTTCTTCTACGACGTCAAACGACGACAGAGAGGTCATACACGTATAATGATAAGGGGGCATAACTCTGTTATGCTTAACACTAGGTCAATGTAACTCAGATCACATGGAGAGAATTTGTTGTGGATACGGACGCTATATTTCCGTTAGTTTGTGTTTACGGTGAACCAAACTATTCCAATTCAAAGTTCTTCAATGTGAGAGGATACGCTTTGGTAGTTTCACAATTTATAAGAAAAGATGACAACGTACTACATGTGAAAGCACGTCATAACGATTTGGATGGCCCTATGCGATATATAAGTTAGTTCTTAGATTCCCATTTTGTCCTGTTTGTGTAGATGTATTTTGACTAATTTTGCATCGTTATTACCAGAGTACTAGCCATATCTTCAAATGTACTGAAATTGCTGAAAATAATACACCATTTTAGTTGACGTCATTGCTTGTTTTATGCATTTTGCGACGTCGGAAAAAGACGACATTGGTATGCTTATTAGTACATATCTCACCTAATTTCCATTAATTGTGTGAAAGGTCTCGGCTTCTATGTCAGAATTTAAGACTCTTTAGACAAAACATAAAATGACTGATTTTTCCATTTAAATAGTGTCCTGAATATATCAACAATGAGACAGTTTGACTGTGTATCTTTTCGTGAGCAACACGCGCACCTGTTTGGCATCAATTTAACGTAAATGAAAAATAACATTTCACAACGACCGAATGGTTTGTTTAGGATAAGAATTTTCTTTGTTTATGATTATGTAGCTATTTCTCTTCATAAGTATGCAATGGAAGATGCAAAATGATAGCTTTTTATATATGGAACTAGTACGTACTATATATTAGAATATGGATGTAAGATTTGTCCAAATTAAGACATGACATGGTTTATATATTTTAAAACAATTTTCGTATAAATAGAGTTAGGGTTTGATATCCTGTCATCACAATATTTTTAAATCGAATATGAATTGATTATATTATCGAAAACAATGATAGTGAATCATAAAACGTTTCCGACAAACGCGCACCTGGCCAATCAATTTACATCATTGTTTTCTCTATAAACCGACTCACAAATGTGCAAAAAACAAGACAATTCCTTTAAATATGTGTGCATATAAATTTCATACGATATATAAATCACTTTCATTAATATTATCAGTTTTACTTATAAGGTTGAATTAAATCGGCGTTCATTAACCTGTTCATGTGAAACTGCAATATTAGTCCAAATGCATTGAATATTGTACATCATCGAACTAACGCAATTGCAGTTATGGCTACGTTTGATCTTCTAACACTTGTGTAAAGGTTTAGAATATGGTGTATTGCATAAATATGTCAATTTCCTATGTAAATATGATTCAAACAATCAAAACTTTCAAAGAATAAAACACCGTAAACCCTATAATGCACGTATGATATGATATTGAACAAGGCTAAATGTGGATACTGAAGTCAGTTTCATGAAAAAGTATCTGAACTATACGCAAAATATACACCATAATACTGACAGTGTAATCGGAAGGATTGGGCGATTGTGTTTACTCTTGTTCAACCGACCTTCACCTCAAAGAAATTGCCTAATATGTACAACAATGTTGACGTATGACATCACTACCGCTGACCGATTTCTTACAAAATGGCGGCTTTGCTGACAAGGGTACACAGGATTTTGCGAGGACCCTTCCATTGATTCAGGGATCGTTTGTCCATAAATATGAGATGTAAGTAATCAGAATGATTCTGACTATCTGTGTATTGTTATAAAGTTTTTTATGTTTTCACTAAAAGTAAGAGAAAAAGCCAGAAATGCAGATAATTACCGTTGTCGTTCTGCGTGATTTTGGGTCAGTCATGGCGTCACGCTGCACGGAAACTTTGACAATTTCTTATGAATTTTCAAATCATTGCATTGTATCTATTTATAATTTCCTATTTCTTGCTACGATACTCTTTCCATGCATATTCCAAAGGTATTGAGCCATTGCAAGCATTGAATAGACGGATGAATTTTGGAAAATTTCAGAAAATGATACACAGTGTAAAATAGGTTTTTGTCTTTGTTTACATTTCGAACCAGCGCAGTCTTTCGAGCACAGTGTTCGTTTTCACACCCAATATGTTTCGTCTCATTTTATCTAGACAGTTGGCATTGGTGACAAAGGCCAGTTGCAGTTTGATTCTAAAATGTATGGGGAATTCATTGATGCATTTTTCGAAGCTGAATATAAAATATACGTGATGTAATAGGCGTCTCAATACCGGCTTTCGCGAAACGTGATTTTGTAAACACTAGCCAATATGGCGGAAAGCGCCCTACGGCGTTCGTGTAAGTGCATTTTCGAAAACATCCCAACCGATTCTAGATTCATCGGCAACGTTTCAGAATTTTAATTAGCGATTTCATGTAAAACTGATATGAGTGATCATGAATATGTTATTTTTGAAATTCAATACTCCCAGTAATTATCCGATTTTCACATTTTAAAACATACAGCAAATAACGCTGTGAATCGCGATTTCGTACTGTGTAAAAAATGGCGACATTTTCGATGAAGCCTATATTGAAAGGTCATTTTCAGCACTTGAACTTTGTCTAAAATAATAGTGGATGGTATCAAGAAACAGGAAATTTCCCGCAGAATTCGAAACTGTAAAGTGTATTTGTGTACGTGGGATATTTTGATTTTTATTGGACTTCAAGTTGAGGGTTGAAGGGAAAGGACATATATGTCGCTGTGGCATCCAGGGGGTTAAATTGTAATTTAATTTTCTCCAAACTGACTTTAGCCTTTTAGACATTGGGTTCCCTGACAATCTTATTTTAAGGCACAGCTCTATCCAGGAAATTTTTCTTCTAGTTTCATTACGTTTTACCAGAAAATGATTTTTCTTTGGTCTTTTGTTGTTGTCATTAGATGTTTTATCTTTGGAAACTGTGTGAAGTTTCTCCAAAGTTTGAGCAGCAGCATAGACACAGCAATTAACTTCATGAAACGAACAGTCCGTAGAAAGTTTTAGAGAAATAGGTTCATTTAGTAAATCAATTTCATCTTTGGGAAAAGAGACGTGAAGTTGTTTAATTGGCCTCCGTTAAATCACAAATTTCCTCATAAATAGAGTTAAAGAAAATGTAAACAGAATTTTTTCGGAAATATCTGCACCTGAGGAAGAAGACAAAGGGTCAGAAATTTTGAGGCCAATTGGTTCTATGCAGAGGCCCAGATAAGCTGTGTATCCGGGTAAAATACGCATAGAATTATGCATTGAAAAATAATTGTTGCGTACTAATTACGCATTTAAAATGTTAGATACGTAGAAAGTTTAAAACAAATGCGTACTGAATATATTTATAAAAAATAGCTTGCGTAATGAAAAAGACATCGATTGCTATCAAGTTGTACTGTTAGTATAGGACAAGTGTTGTACTGTCAGTATAGGATGAGTGATTTTTTATGAAATCATTTCCATTATATTCAAGTTGGTTTTGATTACCGCCTCGTTTTCCATTGACTGCTAGTTTACAGTAACATCAGTAAAAATGTGTGAATTTAAAGGGCTTCCGTATTTTACCCTATTCCATGTGCGTACTACTGCTTACAACGTTCATGAAGGTCCGTATAACCTTAGTGTTGATTATATATATTTTACAGAAAGACTGTAATTAAAATTACACAATGCTAGGTTATATTTCTTTGGGTTAAATAATAGTACTCTGTATTATATTTTACTGACACTGCGTCAGAATTCGTCCCGTTATATTATTGTGCATGTTTGAACTTGTTCGCTGGGACACATGTACACAGCTGATTGCTATTTCCGGCTCAGATACACATGGTAATCTTAATCCCTGCAAATAATACAATGCCCAGCAAAAACAAATTACAACTTAAAATGTAAATAATCTTGTTTAGTGATGTTTAATTGCAAATTTGACGTCTCTGCTGACAAAGTCGTCTTCTGTTGTTTGTTCACGTGAAGTGATACGATGTTTTCTTACCCCTGGAAAAAAGTTTGACGAAAGTGTAACCCATGGTCCTCATAATTCGGCTTATAGACGGTACTATACGGTAGGTATGACATAAGACAGAACATACCTGCTTAGTAAACTTACTCAATGGCATATACTTAGGTGAGTAAAATGACTGAAATACGCACATATTTGAAAGCAGTGGGTAAGAGAAAAAGAAATACCCACTCAACATTCATAATACCCACTCCCAAAAAATTCAGTGGGTACAGTACCCACATGAGCTAAATCTTATCTGGAGCTCTGTCTATGCCAGAAGAGTTTGCATCATAATTACTAACAATATTTGTAATTGTTCTGATTGTGTCAACTCACTCACCTGCATAACGTGTGGGTCTCGTGGACCGATTTGCATATTGCAAATCAAAAGCGTCTTTGGTAAATATACAAACAAGACCACGAATCATGTTGATAAAATCTTCCGTTTGTTAAACCTAACCGGTTTCATCATTCCCTCTCTTTTCATAACAATTACCCAAAGTGGTTTCTTCTATTTTCGTTTTTGCATATATTAATGTACGGTTTAGTCCGTAGGTTTACTTCAGCCAATCAGGTGCTGCATATTAAGCAGCTCGGCGACGTTCGTAATTTCTTTAGCTTGATGATTGATTGAAAACATCACGACCTCGTGTCAAACTAAAAATAGCCTGGCACACCAAAGGTATGCTTCAGAATGGGGGTAACAGCGCGGACAATACACCGCAGTGCTGTCACATAACCTTAGTTATGATTATAAATATTTTACATTGATAGAGCAAAACCTGCAATTAGAATAACACAGTGCTAGAACATAAAATAACAGTCTCAGATATGATTTTTTTCCCAATCTCTGCATCAGAATTCATCTTGGAAATCACCAGTTAATTGGGATTGGGGTTGGGGGTGGGTGGGGGACGTGTGCACAGCTGATTGCAATTTCCGGCTCTGTTTACACATGGTAATCTTAAAGGAGAATACGAGTGAATTGCAATAATTTGCTGGGTGAAAGATAAAGTCATCAGAAACATATTCCCAAATTTTCAATTAAAAATTATGTATAATTGTGTTTTAATCGTGAAAACAGTTTCTGTAAATCTCAGCTTCGGCCATTATGCATATTTCGCTGGAACCCACGTGACCTTTCCGCTCGTGACGTCAAATGTGCCTGGAGTCCTCCATATTGCCAAAGACCAAGCGCTACAGTAGTACGAATCGTGTTGTTTCTGTCATTTTTTTAAATGGTACGATGGTGTATTCTGTTGCCAGGGGATGCACGGCATCATCGAACAATGGAAAGCCACCATTTCTTCAGTTTTCCAAGTAAAGAGACAGACTTAGGCAGGAGAAATTCTCCGATCATTCCGAGTCGGAAGGCTGAAGAAGGAAGAATTACCCACGAGATTCATTTATACTCCATCATTCCCTGTTACAGCTTACTGTCAGTGGTATTTTTAACATAAATTAAATCAAGTACGATTGCCAATCGAATTGCCCCCGCTGCAAATTGCCCCCGAGTTTTGGTCAAATTGCCCCAGGGGGGTAGTTAAAATGCCTCAATTTATTTAAAATGAATAAATATAGGCCATAAATGCATAGTTTTGTCAACTTTGATATTATGTTCTTCATATAAAAGTATATACATAGTTATGAGTTTACTGATGGAACATTTATCAGAATTATTACTTCTTAAAAAAACTTTTAAAAGAAGAACATAATATCATAAGAAGTTGACAAAAACTATGCATTTACGGCATATATTTAATCATTTTAAATAAATTTAACCAAATTAGAATGAATGACCAAATTTGCTGGGGCATTTTGTAGCTGGGGCAGTTCGACTGGTACCCATGAGATATATATTATCAAAATCAGTAAGAAATTTCACATGAGCTTGAAAATGTTTCGCTATAACGTTCTTTTGGGTTTGGAGCCCTAAATGATGCAGACTACCCCGAAACATTGCCGAATACGATGGCAAATCATGAAGTACTTGTTGCTTTCATTGTTTTCCATTTTGTCCAATTACGCACGTTGGCATCAGACTCGCTATTTGTCTGTAGTGTGTGCCGTGAAAGTTGTTCTGTGTTCACATTGGCTGGCAAGATGCCATTCTAAGGCTATGGCCGAGTACCATAACTATTTCCATAACCAAACACTGGGGAAAGATACGTTGTCCTGACAAGTATTATATGATTCACCAGTTTTCGGGGAATAACTTATCTGCGTCGCGAATATTATCTCTGTTCAACCAGGCTGGGATTTTGTGTGGAGACTTGCTGCGTTATTAATGAGAACTAGGATCTTAATTCTTTTTTCAACAAAATAACTCCAGTGTAATTTTTGTAGCAGATAATTTCTATTTTCCCCTGTCTGAAGCATAATTATTTTGTTTTTTAAATCGCAGTCACCCATTTGACACAAAAGGAACTGCAATCACATCGCAAAAACTATAATTCTTAGGGACTGGTCAAATACTTATAGGGGTGGGTTTGCTGGTTGGAACTGTATCACATTTTGCTGTCAAATAGTATTGTTGTTAAATGATATGGTACATTTTAAAATTTATTTTGACCTCAAGCGGTGCCTCCATTTCGCTTGATTCTTCTTCTTCATCTTCACTGGAAGATTGTCTTGCAAGATGTAAAATCGGATCGTATTGATACGGTCTAACATCCATTTCAGAAATGACATCAGGAACACCTTTTACTACTTCAGAATCCATGGACACTGTTAAGTTGTGAGGTAAAATCAAAGAGACAGCCATCAGCAACAGGCACTTATGACGTCATGTCACGTGATACCCCCTCTGCTCATTAACTGTCGGGTGTTTCCGTAAAAGGCGGAAATACGAGTACGTTTTTTGTGTTTTTTATTGCTATTTTACAAACTTTTTGTTCAATTTTAATCACGGAAGGTGACTTTTAGAATATCCTTTGCAATATATCAAAAGTTTGGTTTCGTTCGGATTCTCCTTTAATCCCTGCATATAATACAATGCAAAGCAACAACTGAAAGGGTAAACAATCTTGTCTAGTGATGTTTAATTGCAAATTTACTGTCTTTACTTACTAAGTCGTCTTCTCTTGTTTGTTCACTAAAAGCGATGTGTAATGTCGTTTTCATACCCCTGCAAAACTTTTCATGAAAGTGTAACCCGTAAATACGCCAACCCCCTTCTACAATCCAAATTGAGGGGCCCAGATCTAAGGAATTTCCCTATGCTGCTGCTGTTGCAGCATGGGAAACTTAGAAAGAGAGACGTTTATTTCACAAGTGTTGAGCCAAAGGCCAGGTAAGAAAATTCATGTGAATAGTTAAACATTGTTGTGACGGCATCAGCATTACAGTAAATACCTATCTTTGGTCAATATGTGATGCCCCCCTAATAGGTGTCATGTCCCCCTCTTTTGTAACAATTAAGGGGGATGTCACCCTTAATCCCCAATTCCTGGATGCAACACTGGTGCTCTATGTTTAGTTCAGGGAATAAAATTCCCAAATTCCCACCACGGAGAGGCGTACATTATGAGGCCCGGCGTACATCATTATGCTCTGGTGGCCAATATTATCATTTCTATTTATTATTCTGCCGTTTTTGTACCATACATATCTCCTGAACCAGTGCTCAGAATCGCTTAAAAAAAATGTGCTCACTGTGTTGAAGTTGATTCCTCAAAATTCACAAGCCCAATAACAAGGGTAAAATTAATTAAGGATCACTAAAAAGCACCATTTGGCAGCTGTGGCTCTTAAGTTTTTAGCCTCATTTCTAATGGTTATCTGAGTAGTTTGCTCCCAAAATATTCTGAGCTCAAACGATCATCTCCAGAGTTCCAAACCTTCCATAGCTGATGTCCAGTAACCATTGTGCAATTTGTGCACAAAAAGTGCCAAGATGTGCCTTCGATGGCCACATATTGAGTACTCTTTAAAAACTTTCCAAGACTTCTTCACAAATTTTTCAAAAGCTAACTTACCGGTACCAGGGAAAAGTCTGGAAGAAGCTGATTCTGATGTCGCCTTTGGTTGCTGTACATTTTCTGTTCTTAGTCATGTCAGAAGTCACATGGTTTAGTGGCCATATTGGATTAAAGATGTTCCGAGGAAATTTGCAGTTTTTGAGGGTTAGCCTTTTTTCCGCATTCTGTAGCTCTGAATGTATGAGCTGCAGAAATTTGATAATTTGCACACATAACGTCCATACCTCAAACATGAATAATCTGGAACTGTGTTTCGATATTGTGATTAGTTATGGATATCTAGATGTTTGTTTCTGTTGTTTATGTTCTAAACTTAATTTAATTTTTTTTTGTATCTTCTTTGCTACCTTAGATACATTGTTTGAATTTACCAGTACGGAGTAGCTTGTTGTACTGAACAATGTGAATCGTTATTAGATGCCATATAGTTCTTTAAAAACTGCGTAGCTGCTCAGATTCGGTTCAAAAGTGCTGAAAATGGACACATCAGTATCAGACTCTCAGCATTTCATATTCTTAGATGCTTATCAAAAGTTGTCATTGTCGTGCTGATCATTTTCGATACTAAAGGGATCTTTCCAGTCGTTTGGCCTCCATCTTGGATTTAAGGTTTGTTTACTTCAGGTTGCCATAGCAACAAAAGTTGAAAAGTGAATGACTTGCTATTTACAGCATTAGTAGGCAAAATGGGATGGTTACTGCAAAATCGCAGCATTATACGTCCAATAGTTCCGGAGAAAATAGGAAAACAGTTCCGTGGACATGCATGTGACAGATGGTGGACATGGTTTTCGCCAAGTTTGACCATCACATATGATACATTAAGTCTGGGGAAATCAGAAACACTAATTATCCCCTGCAGCAACGAAGTTGCGGGGGATATAGAAACGAGTTCGTCCGTCAGTGCGTCCGTCACAATTTGTCCGAAGCATATCTCCTTAACTATTTGTGATTACTTAACCAAACTTGGTACACATGGTAACAATGAGCCCTAGATGTGCTTTTCGGGGGGTGCGACCCAGATATAAATTATATTTTTGGCTGTTTCCATGGAAACATGGTTTAGGCTGTGACTATGAGGATGTCATCTTGTCCAGAGCAGATCTTCCAAACTATACATGCTAGCTTCATCAAACTTGCTTCATATGTCAAGCATGATCCATAGATGTGCCTTTTGGGGTTTAGACCCTGATATGAATTTTTACAACCGAGTCTGTGAGCCTGACCACCCGATCCCGTTAGTCGCCTCTTACAACAAGCATGGGTTACTGAAGATCAATTCTAACCCTGGATCTTCACAGGTGATGTTTGTTGCCATAATTTATTTGTTTCACAGTAGTAGTATCTTTATGAAATAATGTGGTGATCAGTTTTTTGTAAAATTACATTGTCATTTTGGCTTCAGTGAATAAGATTTTAAAACTCTTATATGCCACTGTCCATTGCATGCTGTGGGCAGTTGCACAGATTGGATGTAACACATATACGATCCCTGAATGAATGAAAGTGACATATTTCTCCAAAATGTTAATTTGGGCTAAAATGTTGTGGTGTTTGTAAGGTTGTAACAGTTCAACATTTTAATGATCATGAAACAATATGAATTATCAGTATGATGACGATGATGGTTTCAGTTCTTCACCAGTGAAACCACTGTATCACAGTGCAATACAATTCAATTTATCTGCAACAGTAAGTGTTAACCTTTCGGCACAAGACCACCCACAGTTGCATGAGCTGACTCAGTGCTAGCACATTTATAACTTTAATTTCCACATGAAACAGGCTACAGAGGTACAGATAAGCTGTGTATCTGCATAAATTATGCAAATATTTATGTGAAAACTCAATTCCTATTAAGTCTATTGCGTACAAGTACACTTGAATTTTTTAAAATACTCAATAAATTTTATCTTTTATGCATACACACAAAATAGATAAAATAACTGAGGTGTATTGAGAGGTTCTATTTCAGCACATGAACTTGGCAACTTGCAGTCTTCCTCATCGTTTCTCATATTACAGATCAAATATGAATAACAAACAAGTAAACCAACTTTATTATATTTGTACAATTAATGAAAAATGCCAAAATACCCAATTGAGTTTGAGTGAGGTGGGTACAATTTATTTGATTACTCAAAGGAAAATTAGGATACCCTGTTGAGATGAACACAAGCGAGTACATAACTCAAAGATGAGTTACTAGTGCAAACATTGCACACAATTATAACGATGATAAAATGATATAGAGCCTAAATGTGGAATGTCTAATAGAAGTATTGCATCAAAGTTTTCCGAACATAATGATAAAGGTTGCCCTGCTCTAAGGCTATACTGAATGCTGAGCCCATGGATGTATAGAAATTCTATCCTTTGGAGAGGCAAGTCGAGATAAGCAGACAGTTAGGACCTCAGTCTGTTATTTATAATTTTTTAGAAATTATCATTTAAACTATTAATTGTGTAAGTCTATGATAAAGGTAATGGTATAACATGATTTGAGGCCACTTAATTCCTCCAAAATGTCACATATGAAACTATTCAGACCCACAAGACTTAGAGCATTTGATAGAATATTTGGCACTTTTGGAGCCACTTATAAAGATGCTTACACTTGTAGAATGTTACATGAAACCAACAGAAATAGAAGTATATTTGGCACTTGCAGAGCTAAATCAAGGGCAGATAATTCAATGGGAGCTAACTCTGGATGACCCAATATATTGCAGAATCTGAACCATATTGTGATATTCGTATCGCAAGATACTCTACCAGTATATATATATACCGATTTACCAGTAATATTGCACAGCCCTAATAACAATCATGTCACTATGATTTCCAAGGAATGAAAAAAGAGAGCCACATGCTGGTTCAGAGTACTGTTTTTGTGCGTTTTGGATATAAGTAGCATTTTTACTTAAGTTTATGTTTCCATGATCTTGTTGCAAAACAAATACATTTCTCTGTCATTTCAAAAGATCGGAAGTGTGAAGATGGTTATTCTTATTTTTTCAGGACCTATGACTCCGTTGAATTCAGCACTGGACCTTTCTTGAATGTTATCATTGGTCCTAATGGTACTGGGAAGTCAACTATTGTATGTGCAATATGCCTAGGTCTTGCTGGGAAGACAGCATGGCTTGGCAGAGCCAGTCAGCCCGCAGACTTCATCAAGTATGGCCACGAAAGAGGAAAGATAGAGCTTGAATTGTGAGGAGATTGAAGCTAATATTGCAACAGTTAATCTATCAGTAATGCTACAGTAAATTTGTTGAAGAAAGTGATATTTTCATATGATAATGAGTAAATCACTTTTCTTTGGGTACATGAAAAGATGCTTTTTCTGAGAGTTCTGAAAGTTGTAATTTTCTTTAATTCCTTTACAGTTGGTATTTCAGGTACTGGCAATATCATTATTAAGTATAACTTGTATTGCTGATACATCTTTATCTTGCAGGTACAATCCTAAGGGTGAAAACCATATCATCCAGCGAGAGATTCATAAGGATAAATCGCTGTGGACAGTAAATGGTCGAAAAGCTAACATAAAGAGTGTAAGTTAATGCCATTATATGATGTAAACATATATTTATTCATTGAATGAATAGAGATAGCTCCCATACAAAATAATATGTAATACATGGTGTGATGTTAGAACATATACTAAGCAGCAAAAGAAACGTCAGTTTGGAATTTTCCTTCGCAGAAACAGATAACTGTAAACTCATTTAATGTTTTGATTGTATATTTTTGACAACATCTATAACTTTACCTGAGCAACGACATTCCTTCCCAAACTCAGAATGGAACCCAGGAAATGGTCTCAAAAACGCAACCTGATCTCGGGGATGGTACAGTGTTTTCCATGGTTTTCATGCAACTCATGCTGCACGTGCTGTTCACAAGGACCAGCCCTATAAAATGCACCCCTAAACCTGGTTGAAACATTCACATTACAAAGTCAGCAGGATGCCCCTTCTCACGACAACTCAGAGGAACCAGGCACTAGGAAGACCTGAAGCTGGCCACACTGCCCAAGCCATTGCCATCACTTCCAGGTCAATGTTTGGACCATCTACAGGCTGCAGCAACGTTTCCAGGCTACCAACACCACAAATGATCGCCGCCGTACTGGCAGACCAAGGTGACCACAAGAGGACAAGACCGCCATGCAGGCATCCGAAACAGCACGCCAGACAGTGGGAACACACGGAAGACCAATCAGTACTGATACAGTATGCCGACGTCTTAACAGCGGGAACCTCCATTGCCGTAGACCTTACCGTGGACCTATCCTCACCCCTCGTCATCGGCGTGAACGTCTACAGTTTGCCCTACAACACCCAAACTGGCCATACAGGCAATGGAGAACTGTTCTTTTCGAAGATGAGAGTCGGTACTGTGTATCAACTGCAGATGGCAGAACAAGAATATGGCGACGACGTGGCCAGCGTTACTCAGACCAATGTGTTATGGAAAGAGACTCAAGGGGAGGTGCTATCATGGTATGGGGTGGAATAGGCCTGAACCAGAGAGTGGGTCTTGTGGTGTTCCAGAACCTTGGTCCAGGGAGAGGATGTGGCATCACAGCAGTGCGCTACATCGACCAAGCTCTCAGACCCCACGTCATTTCACATTTCGCACGTCACCGGAACAACATTTTCCAGCATGATAAGGCCCGGGCCCATACTGCCAGAGCTGAATAATGTCATACCAAGGCCGAACACAGCAGGCCTTTTCTCAGAGTGAGGTTCAGTGGGCTTCATCAATCGATTGGTGCACTCCATGCATAGATGCTGTGCTGCAGTTAATGCCGCTCTTGGTGGTCACACTAGATACTGAAGTCATGAGTCTGAATGGACTGCAAACGTTCACGTAATGTCTTGGAATTGTGCTGAGTTATTCATTGATGTGTCAAGATATTGTACACAAAAAATATTTTTGATCCGCTTATTATGTCAATTCCTGTAATGATTTGATTACAGTGCCTATCTAATTTTGAATTCGTACTGACAGGTTTTTTTGCTGCTGAGTATATGTGTATATAGTAGTTTCCAATTGTATATGAAAACTGTAATTCAGAAGTATGTGTAGTATGTAGTTGTTTTTTCCCATATCTAAATCCTTTTTGGACAGTTTTGTTTTTGTCTTGACAGTTTATTTTTGGGCATAATCCAAATTGATCTGTCCATCAGTACGAATTGGAATATCTTCAGAACCATAGACTGGATTCTTTTCATACTTGGTACCTAGGTTCATCACAGTATGGGAAAGGTCCCAGTCAGGTTTGGTGACCTTGACCTTCATTTAAAGTTTTTCCCTTGTCAGCGAGATATTCCAAGAACCGTTTACTGGATTTTCTTTATATTTGACATCAAGCTTCATATAGGGAAGGCGCAGGGCCCAGTCGATTTTGGTGACCTTCCCATAATTTTCAAGGTCGCGACGACACTTTGAAGTTTTAAGTATGTTAAGATTGTCAACAAGATATCTCAAGAATGGTTCACTGGATTTTATTCATAGACTTTCAAGACTACTCTTGAATGTTTTTTGATAAGCAATTTCTCATACACCATGACATTCATGTCAAGGTCAAAGTGAGTCTTGAAAATATTTGTCTGTTTGGAACAGCTACAGAGCAGAGCAAGATATCAAGAGAGGTTTACTTGTCATGTTTTTGTTGACTTTTAACTTAATCTTAAACTACGACCTTCACTGTCATTACTCTTTAAGTTTGCGGTGGGGGATTATGTCACCTTAGTGAGAACTGCGTTGTTCCCCGCCGCAATGTGGAATGGGGGACTATGTATTCAGCGGCTTCCGTTTGTAGGTCCCGATTCTTGTTAACGCGATATCTCATGAACTGTTGTACCCAATGTCTTCAAAGTTGGTGACAGCCTACATTGGAGGATTACCCAGACACTAGTTTATTTGGGTGACCATGACCTTATCTTATCACCACGAGACTTTGACCACTTTTCAAACTTATTTAAACGCAACATCTCATAAAACATTGCACCCAATGTTTTCAATTATGTTGACAGCCTACATTGGGTGATTATGCAGACACCAGTCATTTCAGGCATCTTGTATGTGACCAAAAAATAAAAAGTAGTAACATATAGATATTCTTTAGCGGCGGGGAACATTGCCGTATCAATGGCAAACACTTGTTATTGCAGCTTTATGTCTGTATTATGCTTAGCATATATGCATTGCATATGTTTCATTACATGTCGCCCGATACTGCTCACTTTTGCAGTTTAAAAACTGCACAGGACCTCACGACTGTTGCCTCAGATGTCTGGCGGAGGAAAGCCATGGCGATCATGTATGCCTAGGGTTTACCCCTAAGACCCAGAGAAGCAGGCATGCAGATCTTCTATCCTACTTGAACCTGCTTAGGGCAGAGACCCCCTCCGTGGTGTAGTGGTTAGAACGCCCGCCCGGAGAGCGGGAGGTCGCAGGTTCGATCCCCGTCCATGTCACACCAAAAGACATTAAAATATGGTCCTTGTTGGTCCCTGCCTGGCTCTCGGCATTAATGGGTACAACAAGGACTGCTCGGCTCGGAGTCGGTATAATGTGTCTGAGTGGGGTATTCATGCTTCACTGCGGCATGGTATCTCAGTTAGCACTATAAAACCAGCTTCAGTCTGGGCTAGTACAAGCAGCCGCACATACACATACACATACACATGCATGCATGTCGTCATGTGAGCGAAATATTCTCAAGCAAGACGTTAAACCCAATTTCACCTGGGTGATATCTGGGGTCATGGCCCTCCCCCAAAGAAATCGCACAAAAATAAAGCTTCTTCTACTGCTTCCTCCGCCCCTTTGTAGGCTCGGGCTAAGAAACCCAAGTTACCAAAGACGTCCCATCCACTCCTGCTCCTACTCTCCCCACACAAACTGTACCTGCTGCACCCAATTTAACATTATATGCATTTTAGTCTCTTTTACAGCAGCAGATGTCGTCGGTGAAATCTCTTATCGATGATGCAGTGTCCGTGCTCTGGCAGGAGCTTGGCCACCAGTTGGTAATTAGAGATGGATCCTGCGCATCGTGGTGGGAGGTTGGTCTTTCCAATCCGAGCAATCCAATCTTGGTTCCACTCGATCCTAATTGGAGACCACTCTCGATTGCAAGAGTTCATTCCTCAAGTAGCGCAAAGAGGAGGATATGGAGTAGGATAAGGGAGAGAGGGACTGGGAGGCGAGGTCTTGTACTCATTTGGGTCGACCTTGAGGCAGGTTCATAAACGTATCACCACCGTTCTGCCGCAGGGGCCAGATCTGGCGGAATTCCGCCTTCCAGGTGAGGCCTTTGCGTCCAGCAAGACTGCCAAGGTGAGGCTCTGCATCTTGCTATCTCTGGTAGGTGAGGTGATCGACCCACTTCTTTTGGGTATCCAATCAAGCTTTGATCTCCCCCGATATTAGTCATCGGTATCCAATGGGGGAGGACAGCTTATTCGAGCCTTCAGTGGTGGATGAGTGTGTTTATGCCTTGGTCACACTAGGTGGGTCCTTGGACTAAACCCTGGCTTTGGCCAGGCAGGGCCGACAGCTGCCAGTGTTTGACCAACACTCAGACATTGAAGGTTGCGTATTGCTCCTTTGAGGAGCAATATAGCAATGCTTTTCAGCAGCTCTGAGTGGTGGTCCACTCAGCGTACATCACTGCCTTGCTCTGGACAGTATTTGTGCCCTCATGGGCCTGCAAGCTACCTTCAGCCACTCAGCAGGCACTGCTCTATTAGCCCAACAAGATGGGGTCTACCCTCTTCCCTAGGGCATTGAGGGTGGTCTGAGAGGCCGCGGAAGCGGTATGTACCTTTAAGGACTGTAAGCCCTTAATGGAACAACCCTTCACTTCTTGCCATCGGCCATTGGTTCTTGCCACTTCTCTTTCTTCAGCGCGGCGAAGGAGTCTGTTTAATGGACTGTTCCATCACAGAACAAGAAGGCTAGAGGCAAGAGCAGGGCAGCTGGGTCCCAACAGCCTTTTTGGGGGAAGGGGAAGCCTGCCCCGTCTTCCCGTTAACTATACCTCGGGCGACCTTGGTGACCCTAAAAGGGCTGAACAACATGATAGATGTGCCATCTTTCAGGCTGGAGACACTGTGCTCAGTGATTTCATCCATCAAGGCAGGGGATTGGCTATTTTTGGAATTCTCAATAAGATGTTTTTTGCATTTCCATGGCATAAAGTTTGGCTTCGACTGAATTTGGTGGTAGTGGTCTTTTCTGGAGCAGAACTTAAAAAACATTCAATATTGGCACATAGACAGACCTGGTGGTGTACTAGTGACTTTTGATAGTTTTTGGAATTCTGAATAAAATATTTGTTATCGTGTTTTGCGGGGGGTATTAAAATGGACTCCGTGTGTCCGTCTGTCCGTCCGTGCACATTTGTCTTTTCCGGAGCAGAACTCTAAAACCGTTCAATATTTCTTCACCAAACTTGGCACATAGAGGGGGAATTCCATAGTAATTCCTGTTTTTATGAAAAACTTACGAGTAATATCATGAGTTCTTTTCAATTTGCCCATATTAGCCAAACTTACAAAATACACGAAATTTGTTACCCCGAAACCGGGAAACAAACGTAAAGATTTTCCCAGCCATATGGTTCTAGCGCTGCGCTCGGGGCAACACACCACTCGTCCGTGGCGGGTGACGTCACGCTCCAGATGACGTCACGCTCCAGATGACGTCACAATCTCTATAAATACGAGCCCTAACCATGCAACTTCCTCAATGTCTAAACCATAACCTGTAACCCTACCACTCCTAGAGGCCCGTCCTTGTTAGAACGTTGCTCAACACTCGGAAAATAAGTTTCCCAATGTGGGGAAGGAGGGTGGGAATTATGATATTACTCGTAAGTATTTCATAAAAACAGGAGTAACTATGGAATTCCCCCTTTTTATTACAATACTCACTCCTAATATCATGAGACTTTGCCATAGCGGACGGCGGGAACCGAGCTTCGTCCTGACAAGTCGCCGATATAAGGAGAGGTATTGTAAAGTGAAGGAAAATCCCTGCGGTCATGCCGACCTAGGTCAGGTCGACCCGGCCTTGACATTGCCACCCACGCGGGGTCGGGTCAGCCCAGACCTGGTAGGAGTTGCCTCCCTTAGAACATAGGGAACTTCAGTGCACAATAAATAGAGAAAGAAAATTTACTCAACTTTGGCTTGTAAATCTTCAAGATGGTCGGTCTTGCCGTTACCATGACTTGAACCCCGTGAAGGGTATACAGAAGTTTCTTCTCCAATCCCCGTTAAGGGAAAATGACATTTATGGCACTAAGGAGCACAATGTTATTGGTACCCATAAAAGCAGCCCATAAAACATTACTATAAACACACTAACTCTGCAACTACAACGCAATATACTCACTGTTGCGGGAGGACAAATATTCCAAACTCACAGAAATATCGACATCGGCATTCACAGAGCGATAGATTCTGTGCTACTGCGAGGGGAACACGTTTCCACCCATTTCGCTGTGTAGCAACGTTTCTGATATAAAATATCGCAAAAGTGGAAGGTTGTCTCCAGTAAGCCGCCCTCATAATAGCATCTAAAGAGACTGAGGAGGCGAATGCTAGTGAGGCCGAGATAGCCCTTAGTTCGTGTGATTTCACACTACTAGAGGTCAGCAGGTCGGATTTACCTGCCTGATCATAGGCTACCCTGACAGTGCCCGTAATCCACTTAGAGAAAGAGGCTGCCGCAATTTCTCTACCTTCCGTTGTGTAGGAGATAAACAACCTTCTCTGTGTAGTCCAAAGGGGTTTAACCCTGTGGATATACCACTTAAGGGCGCCAGACAGGACAAAGTAAAGCGATTCGAATCCTCTTTCTGCAAGGTATTGGAGAGAAGGGATTGTAATCGGAGCTAAACACTCATGTGGTTTCTGAGTCTTAGCCCTGAACTCTGGAAGAGTTTGTAAGCTTACTAAGTCATCCTGCCAACGTAAACTTTGGAAATCAACAGCGTGTAACTCACTTCCGCGACACGCTGTAGCCAAAGCCGCGAGGAAGGCTGTTTTGTAAGAAACAAGCCGTAACTCTGCCGTCTCCATTGGCTCGAACGGGGCTTTCTTCAAAGCTTCGAGGACTAAGAATACATCCCATTCGGGAGTCAACTGTCTCGACACCGCGGACGCAGACATTGACGTCATTAGATCTCTCAGGACTGGATCCCCCGAGAAGTCGGGACCCCCGCTTTGGCGTATTGTGGTACAAATCGCAGAGCGGTAAGACTTAATAGTGCGAGCTTTAAGGTGTGAATTCACCTGTAGGTGATTTAGAAACTCGGCTAAGTCTTTCACCATTGGACGTAAGGTATCCACCTGTTGTGACTTCGTCCAATCCACCCAGCACTGCCAGTGTGACTGATATAGTCTTTCAGTTGACGAGCATTCGGCAACTGCTTTAGAAAAACCTCACGTCTGGAGGGAGTCTTTGACAGTTTCCAGGCCTGTAGGTCTAACATTGCCGGGTTCTCGTGGCATATCCTCAACTGAGGTTGCACTAACAGATCGAACCGGCGTGGAAGCGCTATCGGTGGGGGCACTAGGAGCTCGAGCAGCGTAGGAAACCACGGTTGAGCCGGCCATCTTGGAGCTATGAGAGTGAGATCTGAACTTTCCTTTCGCGCTTTCCTTATCACCCGATCCAGTATCGGGGGTGGAGGAAAGGCAAAGGCGACCAGACCCGTCCAATCTAACATGAGAGCATTGTGTGCCCGCGTAAGGGGGTCTGGAACCGGGGACACAAACAGGGGGAGTCTGTGATTCAACCGTGTGGCAAACAGATCCACATAGGGAGTCTCCCAAGCAGGGAATATCCCTTTCACCACCCGAATGGTGTAGTGTCCATTCTGTCTGAACCACCATGCCCCTTCTGCTCAGGGCGTCGGCCAGTACATTTATCTTCCCCTGAATGTGTTGAGCTATTAAGTGACCCTTCAGCTCTCATTTTGTTGAGAACTATGAGTGTTCTCTGACAGAGTTCGGGAGAGTGTGTCCCCCCCTCCTTGTTTTTGTACGCGGGAACCGTTGTGTTGTCGGTACGAAGGAGAGTCACTTTGTTCGCCAAGTGGGGTTTGAACACCTCCACTGCCCGATTGATTGCTTCCATCTCCAGGACATTGATGTGGAGATTGCGAAGGTGCGGTTCCCACTGACCGTCGGCCTGTAGGGTGCCCAGATGAGCCCCAGCCCGTCTCGCAGGCGTCTGTGACGGTGTTGGTGGGTGTAACGGCATGGTCTGAGACAGGAAGTCTCTTGCTAACCATTGACTTATGGATGAGTTGAACCACGTCCCGAGGGGAACGGGTGTGTCCCAGCTCAGATGGTCCACTTGGAGGCTAGCATCAGCTGTAGCTCTCTTTTTGCCAGTTTCGCCAAGGGTAGAATTTTTGAAAATGATTCCATCTGACCTAGGAGAGAGTGAATCTCTCTCGGCGTGGCGAAAGTCTTCTTGCACAACTTGTGTGCTAGCGTGACAAAGGCGTTCAGACGGTGATCGGCGGGAGACACAGTGGCTTCCGCTAGGCCGAATTTCAGCCCGAGAAAAGTAAATCTCTGAGAAGGGACTAGTTCCGATTTCTCAAAATTTATTACAAATCCTAGTTTCACAAATAGTTCATGAATCTGCTGACTCTGTGAAGCACAGAGGAGATTCGACCTGGCAGGACTCAGGGAATCGTCCAGTTAAGAATGCTACCACTGCTTTCATGACTCGGGTGAATACGTAGGGGGCTGAGGCTAGACCGAACGGAAGAGCATGGAACTCGTACACGCGATCCTCGAACACAAACTAGAGGTATTTTCTCGACGTTTTGTGAATAGGAATGTGAAGATAGGCGTCTTTTAAGTCTATTGAAATAGCCCAGTCGCCTTGATTTAGAGAGGTTCTTTTGGAAGTGAGAGTTTCCATTTTGAACGCCTCTACTAGCGTGTACATGTTCAGGTGAGACAGGTCTAATACTGGCCTCCAGTCTCCGTTTCTTTTGGGGACTAGGAACAGTCGGGAGTAAAATCCCAGCCCGGATTCGGGTAGAAACGATAAGCCCCTTTTCGAGAAACTCCCTTATCATTTGACGCCTTAGCACGACAATTGATTTTGTCCCGGGAGGGCAGACAGAGGAGGGTGGCATGTTAGCGGCGGGTACGGTACGCTGTGAAACTGAATGCAGTATCCGACCCTTAGTACGGAATGTACCCAAGGCTCGAGCGTCTCCTCTTCCCATGCTGGTAGGAAGTGTGACAACCTGTCAGGTATAGGGAATTCTGCCCCTGATACGGAGGCCTGACTGGGTACTGGGTCCCATGTGGACACCGGTATCGGAGGCTCCCTGTGGAGCTCCGACGACCTGTCTCTTTGTGGGGAAGGAGTCAGGAACGACCTGTGGCCTTCCCTGCCGGACCCAGACCCTTAGGTCCGCCGAACTTGACTCGCCGCCCTTGGGTGGCTCTGTTGGAGGACTGCTTCGTCCCCCTTTTCCGATTGGTCGGTGTCGTTTGGCACCAGTCGGACCGGAGGCGGCGGCAGTTTGGGGAGGAGGCACAGTTAACTTCCTCACGGAAAGAGACGAAGGCTGACAGGTGTACAGCGCATCGTCTTTCCGCCTGTCCGCCAGCTGCTGCATGCGGTCAGGGAGACCCATGCCGAAGAGTTGCCGGCTCTCAATGGGGGCACACCTAAACTGCGCCCATGTCTGCTCGTCGTAAGAGCAAGCAGCCAAGGACGCGTCTCGCCTCGTTAGCAGGAGACCTGCCATGAGGCGCCCTTGCAAGCGTGACAGATGTGACAACGCAGTCAGAGCCGATGTCATCCATGCTTGCAAGGGAGGTGTGTCCGTCCCCAGAGTCCTTAGGCAGGGCCAGGAAGGTCCCACCGAGAAGCCAGAAGAGATGTGAAATCACCCCAAAAGAGTGGCGGCACATCTCCTCCCAGCTCCTCAGGTTTTCCGAAGCTATCAGCAATTTTGCTTGGTTCGCCGCGGGAAAACGTGAGAGGAACTCAGGGGGCACGGGGGGAGCTGCCAGGGAGAACGGCTCCGACCCGTCCGGCGCAAAGCAAGAGTATGTGCCCGGACCGTAAATACGAGGGGATTTACGGGTGGGCACTTAACCTGTCTTCATGGATCTACCGTCCTTCGGCAGGTCTGAATTTCCCAATCCTCGGATCAGGTCATTCAGCTCCGTCCATATCTCATCCAAGTCCCTAGAGAAGGGTAGGGAGAGGGAGGACGTAGGCGCACGCGTTCCCCTACTCACCTGAAGCGGGAGTCAGGAAAGGCGTGGCCTCCTGCCGTGGGGGGTCCCATTTCCCGAAGGATTTGCCGTCCGATTGCACTGACCGGAGGAAATCCTTCAGAGAGAGGATGGATTCGGTGAAGGAATAATCCCCCACTGCGCTTCCCTCCCCCACCTCCGAGGGGGTGGATGGACCCCTAGGGACAGTCAGGTTAGGCCCAGTGGGTCCTTCCCGACTGCCCTGGACAGTAGAGGGTCCCACCCTAGGGTGAGACTCCTCCTCGTACAGGATGCTCGAGTCCACAGAGGAGGAGTCATCCGGGTCTGAGTCCACGTCCATGGGACGCTGCCCGTCCCCTTCGGGCAAACCTAGCGGGACTGTCGGGGCCTGCACGGTCGTCACACCCGTGTCTCGCCTAACAACCCTGGGAACTCGGGCCGAACTCAACCCCAAGGGTGATATCAGACACAGGTAAGTCGGGGACGTCTGGGACAAATCCGGAGGTCCCGGGGCAGTGGGGAGGTGGCCCTGAGGGACCCTACACCCGCCACCACGTCGGAGAAAGACCGCGCCTCTCCAGCTGGGTTCACTGCTCCGGTGTCCAATCCTTGCACACAGCACAAGGCGACGACCGAGAGGAGTGGTGGCATGGCAAACATAAGGGGTGCGGATCATCTGCCTTCAGATTAATCCCGCACCCCCGAGCTTCCACACCAAAACACTTCAAAGAAGTACATGACATGATTCTTTGACCAATAGAGCAAAAAGGGGGGGTGCTAGGGTACTATACCAGTGGTATGCTCCGTAGCAGCCAAAATTGAAAAGAGGAAGTTGCATGGTTAGCGCTCGTATTTATAGAGATCGTGACGTCATCTGGAGCGTGACGTCACCCGCCACAGACGAGTGGTGTGTTGCCCCGAGCGCAGTGCAGCATAGCGCCAGTACCATATGGCTGGGAAAATCTTTACGTTTGTTTCCCGGTTTCGGGGGGTAACAAATTTCGTGTATTTTGTAAGTTTGGCTAATATGGGCAAATTGAAAAGAACTCATGATATTAGGAGTAAGTATTGTAATAAAAATAGATCTGGTGGTGTACTGGTGCCTTTTGGTAGTTTTGGAATTCTGAATAAAATATTTTTGGCATTTCCATGGCAACAAATTTGACTTAGCCTGAAATTGGTGATAGTGCTGCTTTCTGGAGCAGAACTTTAAAACCCTCTCAATACTCTCCTTCCACTTTTCTATATACACACCTAAATATTCTGTCAACGCTAAATAATGACATTGCTTTTAAGTATCGAACTGAGAAAGTGACTCAGTAAGAAGAACGTGTGGTGAAATAGTCAAATGAATTTATATAAACAGTTAAATCGGTAATCTAACATAAAAAACGCTTGCGCCTGTGAAATTTCAACAAAACATTAGAAAAATAGCTCACATCAAAGGCTACTCCGAGTAATCAGTCTTGAAATGTCGGACGCCTCACTGGTTGACACATAGCTGAGTAGATCTAGATCTTTAAAGGAGAATACGAGTGAATTGCAATAATTTGATGGGTGAAAGATAAAGTCATCAGAAACGTATTCCCAAATTTTCAATTAAAAATTATGTATAATTATGTTTTAATCGCGAAAACAGTTTCTGTAAATCTCAGCTTCAGCCATTATGCATATTTCGCTGGAACCCACGTGACCTTTCCGCTCGTGACGTCAAATGTGCCTGGATTCCGCCATATTGCCAAAGACCAAGCGCTACAGTAGTACAAATCGTGTTGTTTCTGTCGTTTTTTTAAATGGTACGATGGTGTATTCTGTTGCCTGGGCAACGGCATCATCGAACATGGGAAAGAACCACCATTTCTTCCGTTTTCCAAGTGAAATGAGAGATTTCGGCAGGAGAAATTCTCCGATCATTCTGAGTCGGATGCATATGAAAGAGACATGCACTCATGGGGTATGGAAATCCCCAAGCTAGGCTGACGAAGGAAAAAGTACCCACGAGATTCATTAATTATACTCCATCATTCCCTGTAACAACTTACTGTCAGTGGTATTTTTAACATAAATTAAATCAAGTCCGATTGCCAATCGAATTGCCCCCGCTACAAAATGACCCAGCAAATTTGGTCAAATTGCCCCAGTGGGGTAGTCAAAAAGCCCCAATTTATTTAAAATGAATAAATATAGGCCATAAATGCATAGTTTTGTCAACTTTGATATTATGTTCTTCATATAAAAGTATATACATAGTTATGAGTTTACTGATGGAACATTTATCAGAATTATTACTTCTTAATAACTTTTATATGAAGAACATAATATCATAAGAAGTTGACAAAAACTATGCATTTACGGCATATATTTAATCATTTTAAATAAATTTGACCAAATTAGAATGAATGACCAAATTTGCTGGGGCATTTTGTAGCTGGGGCAGTTCGACCTGGTACCCATGAGATATATATTATCAAAATCAGTAAGAAATTTCACATGAGCTTGAAAATGTTTCGCTATAACGTCCTTTTGGGTTTGGAGCCCTAAATGATGCAGACTACCCGAAACATTGCCGAATACGATGGCAAATCATGAAGTACTTGTTGCTTTCATTGTTTTCCATTTTGTCCAATTACGCACGTTGGCATCAGACTCGCTATTTGTCTGTAGTGTGTGCCATGAAAGTTGTTCTGTATTCTCAGTGGCTGACAAGATGCCATACTAAGGCTATGACCGAGTACCATAACTCTTTCCATAACCAAACAATGGGGAAACATTCGTTGTCCTGACTATTATTTTATAATTCACCAGTTTTCGGGGAATAACTTATCTGCGTCGCGAATATTATCTCTGCTTGACCAGGATGGGATCTTGTATCGAAACTTGATACTTTATTAATGAAAACTAGGATCCAAATTTTTCAACAAAATAATTTCAGTGTAATTTTTGAAGCAGATAATTGTTATTTTCCCTCGTCTGAAGCATAATTATTTTGTTTTTAAATCCCAGACACCCTACTGTCACCCATTTGACACAAAATGAACTGTAATCACATTTTTTTAAAAATAATTCTTAGTGACTGGTCATATATTTATAGGGGGTGAGTTTGCTGGCTGGAACTGTATGACATTTTGCTGACATAGTAATCTTGTTAAATGATATGGTTTAATTTTAAATTAATTTTGATCTCAAGCGGTGCCTCCGTTTCGCTTGATTCTTCTTCTTCATCTTCACTGGAAGATTGTCTTGCAAGATGTAAAATCAGATTGTATTGATACGGTCTAACATCCATTTCAGAAATGACATCAGGAACATCTTTTACTGCTTCAGAATCCACTGACACTGTTAAGTTGTGAGGTAAAATCAAAGAGGAAGCCATCAGCAACAGGCACTTACGACGTCATGTCACGTGATACCCCCTCTGCTCATTAACTGTCGGTTGTTTCCGTAATAGGCGGAAATACGAGTACGTTTTTGTGTTTTTATTGCTATTTTACAAACTTTTTGTTCAATTTTAATCATGGAATGTGACTTTTAGAATATCCTTTACAATATATCAAAATTTTGTTTTCGTTCTTGCAATACCCAACCCTAATATCTTTATAAACAAATGATGTTGGTATAAAGTGGCATATGTAATTTTATCATTGTGGCAGGAATTAAGGTAAAACTTTTGAACTGAAGTTAAATGTTCCCGTATGGGGACATTGGCAGGATCATCATTAAAATGAATGTATACACATAAACTGCATTAATAGATAAGAAAAGCAACGAATGGTCTGTTCAATTCTTATTTCGATTTATATAGTTGATCCTCTTTGATAAAGCCAATGAATTTATTTATGTTACTGAATTTTTGGTCCTTTTTGACAGCAATATGATTGGCAAGATTCAGGAAAAGCATGCCAAATATGCGAACCTTGCCTTTGAAATGTCTCGCTTGCATCCCAAGTACGCTGTTGTCAGGCTCCCCATTGTTCTTGGTGCCCTTGGTTTGGTACCTCCTGATCTCTTGGCACAGATCAGGAGAGTGTCTGGGTTCTCCACCGGGAGCACAGCTATTCTGACACTCTGGGTAATGCAGAAGGCTGCAGTGTTGGGGAGTCTACATATTCTCCGTAAAGTTCTTGGTGGCTTCGACTAGTCAGCGTTTCCTGTGAGAAGTCCCATTCGCCATCTGGGCTGCGTGTAGAGGGGGCAAGGGCCAGAAGCTGATGATAAGCCTTACCAGACTGAATGTGCCAGGATCACCCGAATTCTGTCTGCTGCATGCTGTCTTTAATCTGTCAAACATACTGATAATATATTTCTATAGCGCCTAATTTCCATCCATACAGGTTGCTCAGTGGCGACTTGTACAGGAGCTATAAGACAAAGCCATTCAGAATATTTTGAAAAGGTATGTATTTAAAAGAGTCTTAAAATGAAGTTTGTCAGAGACAGTCCTTATAGGAAGAGGTAGATCGTTCCACAGTAGAGGAGCTGAGGCAAAGAAGGCTCGATCACCCATTAATGATTTCGTGATTGGGATGGATAGGCGAGGATGGTCGACAGAATGGAGAGGACGGGTTGGTTGGTATATGCTGACACAGCTTCTGAGATGGTGACACGATGATTCATCATAGACAGTTTTCGGGCTGAAAGAAGAATCTTGTACTGACTCCTCAAAGGGCAGCCAGTGGAGGGCCTTAGGGGTCAGAGATAAAGGAATATGGAAGAAAAAGGAGTTGCAATAATCCAGTTGTGATGTGATGTGATATGAGTCTGCATAAGAAGTTTTGTCGTTTCATGGTCACGAAGATGGTGGATTTTACACTGATGTTGTGAATGTGGAAGAAGCAAGTTTTCCTAAAGTTCTTCATATTTTTTTTCAAGAGACATGCTGGATTAAAATATGATTCCGGGATTTCTTGCAGATGGAGTGGTTCCGACATTGCTGTTGCCAGTATTAAGTGACAGACCTGCAGCCACTTTCAAAACTGCTGTTTAGAACCAAGTAGTAATATTTAGAAATTTGGTTTTACTGTCATTTAATTTAAGAAAATTCACAGTCATTCAGGACTGACTGACTGACTGAGTTTGGTTTTACACCGCTTTTAGCAAAATTCCAGCAAGATCACGGCGGGGGACAGCAGAAATGGGTAGTCATCCAGGATCTAACCTCGCTCACACAGGCTTCAATTTGACTGATTCCAGTAGCGTTTTCAGATGGCTTTATAGATATGTAGATCTGATTGTTGTCAGAAGAGATGAAACATCAAACCTATTATATCACCTATTGGAAAGATATATATGCTGAAAAGCCAAGGCCCCAGAACTTAACCCTGTGGAACACCAACGTTAACTTTTGTCGGTAACCTTGACAACCAGAGTTTTTGGCAGACAAATAGGATTTGATCCAACAAAGAGCCTTACCTGTCATATCAAATATTTCCTCCAAATGAGAAAG
Source organism: Haliotis rubra (assembly GCF_003918875.1). Classification (NCBI taxonomy): domain Eukaryota; kingdom Metazoa; phylum Mollusca; class Gastropoda; order Lepetellida; family Haliotidae; genus Haliotis; species Haliotis rubra. Next base: position 1,393,415 of record NW_025766348.1, on the reverse strand, counting down.
CAGTATCGTGTGGTCTGTTGTGTAGAAGGTGGATGATAAATCAAGAAGGACCAGCAGGGTGACAGTTGCTGGTCCATTGCCCTCATGACGTTGTTATGGACATGAACAAGCGCAGTATCTGTGCAATGTTTTGATTTGTAAGCACACTGGAAGGGTTCCAGCAGGTCATTATTGAGTAGGCGTTTTTCAAGCTCCCGTGAAACAATTTTCTCCAAACAGTTTGAAATGAAAGACAGATTAGATACTGGCTGGTAGTTCTTTAACTCATCCGAATTTATATTGGCGTTTTTAATGAGAGCAGTGACGACTTCCTGTTTGGAAACTGGGAACCGTGGCATCCCTCAATGAACTGTTGACCACTTTGGACAATGAACTGATGAGACAATACAAGCTTGCTTTAAACAGCCAAGTTGGTATGGATTCCAGGCTAGAAGTTCCTTTAGCTTTGGATATAACCTGTCTTATTTCTTCTGGATAGGTTAAAGGTCACATGCAACGTAAAACACAACTTTGCAGATTCTAATACCTTTCGGTATGGACTTACAGATACAAATCATCAAAAATGCAAATTCAATTTATAAAGTTGAAAAATAACTCGATGAAAAAAAACCCTCGAAATCGGAGTTCAAACGATTCACTAAATTCAGCCCAGCGCTTGGGGTGAAAAGTGGTTTCAACAGCTGCGCTGGGCTGCGCTCATAGCACATGCACAGTGAAATAGGTTCGCGCAGCTTGGAAGCGGGATGTCCGGATTATAAGGTCGTGAGCAGGAGTAGTCTAATCAAAACAAATAGTATATAATCTACTCATTACATAAAAGAACCTTCTTAGGATCTAGATCTATTCAGCTACTAGTATGTGTCAACCAGTGAGGTGTTCGACATTTTAAGAAGGAAAACCTTCGCTGGCGGTGAATACTCGGTGAAGGCTTTGATTTGAGCTATTTTTCTCATGTTTTGTTGATTTTTCACAGGCGCAAGCTTTTTTTATGTTATGACAGTAGATTACCGATTTAACTGTTTATATAATTTCATTTGTCTATTTCACCACACGTTCTTCTTACCGAGTCACTTTCTCAGTTCGATACTTAAAAGCAATGTCATTATTTAGCGTTGACAGAATTTCTAACTGTGATATAGATATGCCTCTGTCACAGACAAAACTCAATGTCTGTTTTATTGACACCTGTGTGTCTGCCTGCCTGTCTGCTAATGACAATATTCAATACACAACTTCGATCACTGACCACATGCAATTTGAACTTAACACCTATCAGGCTATACACCATAAACAAAACGCATTGATTTATGGCCAAAGTTCTGTCTCTGTCACATTATGTAATTACACAGACAGGCAAGTGTGATACTTGTACACATGACATGTTATGATGTCTGTTGATTGCAAAATGTTATACACAAAAAATGAGCATGTATTTACAAAACCCAACATCTCTATATACACACACGCAATGAGCCGTGAGGGCATCGGCAAATAAACCAGCCAATGAAAGCCTTTGTTACACATAAGTGCCTGGCCACCCAATCTGACTGGGTTCGGTGTCCCGGGTGCTTCGTTTTGAGGGAAGTAAACCCAAGTACAAAATATTGCACTCTTGATTTGCGATCGTACGCTTATAATTTTGTTTATTTGTTTTTTCATAATCAGCAATGTTTATATGTCATGAATAAGTGATAATTGTGTTTTAATTATGTTTGATTTTTTGGTTGCATGTGACCTTTAAGGAGAGCTCGTACAAATGTGTACCACTGAAACATTCATTGAAAACCTGATTCTGCAGAGTACGTCTAATGTCTTAAGTAAGTTCTTGACCTATATCCCACGTCTGTTAGTACATATCGGCTGGAGTACAATAATTTGTACAATTTGTATCCCACTTCAAGAGCCTGCTCAATAGTGGTGCACCGATCGATCAAATAATCAGTTTATTGATCGTTAGACAATCAAACTTCAATTATCGATTTAAAAAAATTCAATCAATAACTCTGAATACTATCTTCAAGAATAACATGCATTGGTGTACATGCAAGATTTGTAAATACCTCCAGGTAGGCTCGGATCGCAGCCGTAATACCGGAAGTCAACTTTATTTATAGCTTGCCGAGGGAGCGGTCGTTTTCTTCTTGTGCAGGTAGTGGCTTGCAGCGTAACAGCAGTTTTAGCGTGGATGCATATATTATTTAGACCCATGTTTAATTACATGTTTGAATATGCAAGCATTGATGAAGGTTTCATAAAAGTAGTATGTTATGAAAATGTAGCTTTAAAAACAACATATACTCCTGAGAAAGATAACACGTGATCGAAACATGCGGTTTGATTGGCTGAGCAGACTCAACAAAATGCCTGCTCTCCCGCACATGTGTTCGCTTCGAGAAAACATTTTGTATTTGCGAAAGGCTCAATTCTCGTCAAATTCACAAACAAGGTTGGAAATGGATAGCTTTATTGATATTTGTCACATCTGTTCTTAGATCTATAGCCGTTCAATTCTGATTTCTGCATCGAAGTCGACACGTAGATCTTGAGTTCAACGTTTCTCAATTTTCACACACAATAGTTGACGGGCGTATCGTTCAGCTGTAAAAATTGTGATCTAAATTTATATTTGTTGTCAAATACTCCATGATTCTCAATATCCTTTCGTTAAAGTGTTTTTTAGTCCATTTCTAAGCAGAATGTGTTACGATCTCATGTCATATGGCAGATCTTTATTACAAGCAATCTTGTAGCAGTCCTCTCATCCAGCTGGTCTTGTGGCCATTAGTCCATACTTGTAGTCGATCATTTATCGATAATTGATCGACAGAAGACATCGATAATCAATTATGGTGTTAGAGGTCGATTCCCAACACTACTGCTCAACAAGGAATATAAAATTGTTTCAGTTGCGTTCTTTCAAGGTGCATACAAATGCTCATTTGGCTGCTGCTAAAGCTTTACTGACATTATTCCTGGCAGGTTTGAAGAGCTGTTGATGAATTTCCAATTTTGAAGACACCATTGTTTTTTCAGCTGCACGGCATATCTGTTTCTGCTTGCGGATGTCATCGTTATACCAGCCACAGCGAGGACGAATTACAACATAATTAGACTTCAGACGAGCATGCATATCCAATATTTGTGATAAGCAAGTAGTAAACACATCAGTCTTATCATCAACTCCACAAGAATCAAAGAGTGACTGTGGCATCTCAGAAGATCCTATGTCATTAGAAAACTGCCTGATGTCTATATTTCAAGTTTTCCTGTAGCTAATTTCTTTTCTCACTTGGTTTAGAGAGTTTGACTGAAGAGAGGGAACTGGATAAGTGAATGATCAGATATCTATTTGTCACAGAACATCAACGACATCCAGAATATCACAACTATCCTTGGTTATGACTAGGTCTAGTGTTTTACCTGATCAATTAGTTGGACCAGAGACGTGCTGTAGGAGATTGAAAGATGCAAGCATGTCACAAAAAGATTTAGCAAAGGAGTCAACACAGAATCAACATGGATTTTGAAATCTCCCATTAGAACCAGATGACCTGGTTCAAGGGCAATTTTGAGAAGGCTGGGCTAACATTCAGGAACACTTGCCACTTGATTTTGGTCGCTAAAATTTTGCGAAGGAAACCCATTCCAGCTGCCTTAGTGGAAGTAGCAATCAGTACCAATCTACTGAAATTTATATACGACCTCATCGTCATAATATATGTGATTGTTTAAGAAACATTTCATTACCTTGCTCATCCTGGAACATTCCTGCATCATTGATTTATGTGTTAAAGAAAGTTTTGTTCACTAAATTTCAAGAAATAAAAGATGTGTTGCAAAAATATAGTTTTGTTTCATTTTTCCCGATGATCCTGCCAATGTTCCCATATGGGAACATACCTGTATCCCTGGAACCGTTCGTGATAACACCATGACATTTTGGATATTTCTTAGTTACACCATTATGAGATTCTCCTGTAAATTTGAAGTGTTTCTGACAATGGTATCTAGTACCGGTATGATAAAGGTTAATTGGCACCGATTACTTCACAGTTTAAGGAGGGTAACTCAAGCCTGTTCATGTGAAGCCTACTGCAAAATGACTCAGTTAAGTCCATGTTATTGTTATTGCATAATGTTTGTATGAACTACCAGACTGTTGCCAGGTGGGTACCATTGGTACCTACATGGCAGTCATTAAGTCAGTACAAGTATTTTCAAGGTCCATAAATTCCAGCATAGAGCTGGAAAAAAACTATGTCGGAGACCCTCGGACTACAGGACCAAAAGTATTTCAGAATTCCAGGTAGAGAGCCAAAGGTGGTTCTGCAACATCTAGTGTCACAACCCATTGAACCGAAGGATCAAGCATGAAAATACATGCTTTAGATGTCATACAGATACAGGTTGACAGAGGTCCAGATTTCAGATGATTGGTGGCTAAAATGTAAGAATGGGGGAACTTATTTTGTGGTTCACTATATCTTCATTGTCTCCTATGCTCGGAAATGAAGACAGGTGAATCTCGTGTTACATCCAGTACTCACTCTCAGGTTCTATTTGGAACTGACAGAGACTTGCGAAAAAACACCAGATTATTGGTGCATTGAAGTAGAGCAGAGGTTACAGAGAATACCTTGCTAATTTGTCTCTGGGCAATAATTTGACAAGGGCACTATCATTAACGTTTAGATACTGTTCATAGTGCCCATCAACAAGATGTGTGTATTGCTTTTATTTAAAAATCTAAAAACACATATTCTCACTTAATTGTTACAAACCATAGTTTTGATCAGTTACAAAGGAATACAAACAACATGTATACTGGTATGTACAAATTATTTTATAGCAATTTTGTTTCAGGTGTATTTTGAGCGTTTTTTATTATTACACCTGTCGATATACAAGTGGGAGGGTTGGAAATGTTGATATGTCTTGCAAGACTATTTTGTTTTGATGATGTTTTTGTCATATTACATAATATGATAACTGGAATGTCTGATCGACTTGATAATATAAAGGCTGTGGTTATATAGCTGGAATATCATTAAGTGGAGCATTAACCGACAAACACCATCTTTGTTAGTAATATTGAACTAAAGATGTCATGTATATTTGATGTTTGCAGGTGGAGCTGATGGTCAGTAACCTGAACATCCAGGTAGGCAACCTGTGCCAGTTCCTTCCACAGGACCGTGTTGCAGAGTTTGCCAAAATGACACAGCAGGAGCTTCTTGAGAATACTCAGAAAGCGGTGGGTAACGGGCAATTTTTGAAAAGTATGTTAGCCAACCAGTTCATGTGGAATGACTTAATGAATATTCTCATAAAAGGATTTCGAGAGTGTGGCATAAACGAATGATGGGCAGATATGTTTACATGCCACTAAAATATCATACATGAGACATTGGTCTGCCATAATCATGCACAGTTAAAGGCATCTGTAAGATTAGCTGTCATAAACATAGGCTTCAGATAGTTATCATGCATGAAATCATTTTCCTATCCTACTCCTGAAAGCTATGAATCTAAACTAGTAGTGACATGATGCAAATGAGCTCCATTTCATAATTTGCTACCATTCTCTTCTCAGCCATCTGTCCCTCCATTCATCTTGGCAATTAACTTCACAAGGTTTTTATATCAATATGTGAATCCAAACTGCAGCTTAGGCTTGAGAGCAGTGAAATGGCACACGGTAATACCGGGAATGGACATTTGCTCCAAGCCATATCGACAATCCTGTCAGCAATAGGGACATGTGGACAGGTGTCCTGGGTTACATCACAGCCTCAAGACATTGAGGGAACCTCCATTCCTGTGGTTAGAACAATGATTTCAAGGTTAGACTCTTTCAAAAATCCAGGTATTCTTAAGCACCCTTCAACAATACCATCAAGTTGATTGGTAGAGAAGTGGAGATGGAACTTTTGTGCCGCTTTCTGTTAAAGCGGTCTCTTCAGAGGCTGGCATGGCTCAGTCCTAACAACCTAAATCTTAGGAAGGCCAGTCAATCCAGAAATAATGAATTTTGTGGCAAAGGAGGCATGAAAAAACATGGGTACAAGGGACAAAATATTAAGTTATCAGCCACAGTTATGACGGTTGTCACCATTAACCATCAACCAGAGGTCAGTGATGAAGGAGATTCAGCTCTTGGACTGGACCTCTGTACAATCATGTCGCTTTGGATCAGTGAAACTTAGAACTACTGCCCCCAGTAGTCCCTATTTTTGATTTGCCAGAAGGCAGAGAACATGGTCTCTTTGCAAACAAGTGGTTGGTATTTGACAACCCATTTGTGTCCAACTGTCTCAGCGTTGGGTATTATCTCATCTCCATTCAGCATGAGAATTTACCAGTGTAGTTGACAACTCGGAGATACCATTTTTTGGAAGAAGGAGACTTTACATCAGTGACCTTGAATTTCAAGTACTGATCTGGGTGATCACACATTGGAGAGAAATGATTCAAATCATGTAGCTCATATTTCATTTGATGAAAGTCCTGATATTTCAAGATAGACTTAACGAGATCAGGGTCTGTGAATGACCTACTAAAATACTGTCGGAAATGCTAGAAAAATGCTTTTTGAGTCATATTTAAAATTCAGAGGCATTACAGTTACTTAAATAACAAATATCACTTTAAGAAACATCTACCTAATGTAGACCGAGGGAATAAATTTTGAGACATGCCCTAAAATGTGTTTTTACTGATGAAAATACCAAAAACTTAGAAAAATAAGGGGTAGTGGGACGTTATTTGATACAAACATTAACTGCCTGTGTTACGTCATCAGCATGCACGGTATCGACAGGTGAAATTGACACCTGAGCACAAGCTCGGGGAAGGGGTTATCTCAATAGATGTTTCCTTCAAAATGTTGAATATGTGTACGTATACCGTAGTATACGTATCAGTTATGTGAGGGATCATTTGTGTATGTGTGTTTGTTTTGAAATATACATGCGAATTACTGTACATTGGAAAGAATCCTATCACTTGTGTTATCTTATCGATTGATTGTAGAAATGTGCAATGTTTAATTAATAAATGTTTTGCATGTCAACAGTATATTTCATTGCAAAAATATGGATGTAATTCAGTCAGTTTAATCTAGTTGTGAACATTGGCCAAAGATTTATCGAAGTCACTGGTGTAGCTTCTTTAGAATATATATATTCTTCTTCTCCTAAAGTTTGTACTCCCTTGTCAAAGTTGTCAAGGATGGTTTTACGTCCCGGTTTTGCTTTTGAGCGGTCCCTGTCTTGTCTGATCTGTTTACAATATTGTAAACTTGTTGGTAAGACATACCAACACCTCTACAAGTTCTGTATTAAACCATTTCTATACTAATGAAAGGTTTACCTCTGTCTTTTTTCAAGCACAACAAACTTATAAACCTTTGCAACAATCGTCTGCAAATAGTTGGCCATAGTGGAGGCTGTGATAAAGATGTGTATGCATGACGGGAAACTTATTTATCAAGACTTAACATTTATATTAACTCTTTCAACACCAGTCAACCAGAGGCATTTACTGCCATGACACCGAGTTCCCAGAGACCCTGAGGTCATAGATGAAGCCTATGTTTATGAAGGAAATTATAAGCTTGTAAAACGTTATTGCTACTACATCCCATACACCTTTTAAAAGATCTAATCCTACTGTTGATAAATATGAAGTTTATTTTTATAATATTATTCAAATAATACAACTACAACTTAAATAAATGTATTTTTGAATGAAAATGCAAGCTTACATTTATAACGTCCAGATAAACCACGAAAGAAGCAAAAACTATGGCGATTTTTTTCCATTTGTGACATGTGATAACATGCCCGTGCCTTTTTCTTTTATATTTTCATTTTTACGTCATCAGAAAATTATTATAAAAAGATTTCTTAAATAATATGTATGGTCGCCTATTTCCCGATATCTGTGGCTTTCCCTCGGTAACATGACATAACAACGGAAAATACCTCCGTTTTCGAAGCTTCGTGTGCATAACATGCGAGGCGAATCGTTTGATGTCGGGCATCGTTCGAAAGCTCTGAACATCAACAATATCACTGTACCCTTGCCAAGAGTATTTTCACAGTTGTAAGAAGCGATTTTATTGGATAAAGATTGGTTTCTAATGACGCTTTTTCGCCACAGTCTGTTATAAGGGTCGTGATTGGTCAAAATCAGACACGTGACCTGAGGCAGCCAATCATATTACAGCAATGGATACCGTCCTCGTAAACGAAAACCTTCAGATTTAGACAAAAGTTTTGGGTAAAATAATGCTATTCTGAACATATTAAGCAAGAAATCGCTACCTGTACGTAAATTATGGAACTTATTGGACGTATCGTGCTAGGTTATGACCTATGACAAAAAGGCTTCATGTATATATTTTCGCATTAAACATCGTGTCCGAGCGTGAAGATTGAGGCGGCGAGAGCCGAGATGTCACTCGTCAGTGACTTGACTTGCATTACATGATCGCACAAAAAGATGGAAATAGTAATTTTATATGTCCGTTTGACAACTTTTATGAATGCTGTTGTTGATTTTATTCATTAGTTCATTCAATTTATTTAATGAATTCCTCGAAACATCGTTACTTTGCTCTTTGACAATGTTGTTGTAGACCCGCTGCCGAAGCATGTGTCCGAGAATCGTTGTTTTCAATAACATTGCGAAAAATAGTTTATAATTTTAATTCTGCTGATAATATATGATAAATTGAAATTTAATAAGTGTTTTCAGACATTGTAAAATGTGATAGATTTAATATATGAATCATAAGTCAGGTAGGTTCCTAAAATTATGTCTCATTTTGACGTGACTACTGCCTGGCCGCTTAATCGGCCTCCGGTGTCTGGGGACTCATAACGTTGTGGCCGCTTAAGCGGCCTGCGGTGTTGAATATGTCTTCAAGAAAGAAACGATAATTAAGTAAAGTAACACAAACATTCAACATTTATTTGTTTAAGAAAAACGTTAATTTATATTTTTACACCACCTGTATTATTAGCATAAATGTAAGGACTATTTCAGATTTCTGTTGTTGAACTCTGAAAAAATCTGAAGTTGTTGTTTTGGTACCAAATTCTCTCCTGTAAACTGCCCTTTAAATCCATGGGAATGTTAAATCAATTGAAATTAAAATTAGGTACACTATATGTGAGTTGATATATTGACAACATAATACATTTATCACCTTTGTAAAGATATTAAGGCAAAAAAGCATTTTTCTAGTATTTCCGACAGTACTTTAGTTATGTGTTGATACATTTTCTCTTGGGATTCAAGCTCGAGACAGACACATACCAGTTATTAGAAATGAGATTCCTGATGTGCTGTCATTAATAATCGTTATTAATCATTGTTCACCTCCAAAACCCCCGTGGGTTTCCAAATAGTCTCCCATTTGCTGCCCCTCAGCAGTGAAGATGATATCAGCCTGTGAGGGACAAGGCTGTAACAGCTATGGGTGCCTGGCATGAGCCTGGCGATGTCAAAGCTTAACATTGGAATTTACTACTAAAGTACTGTCGGAAATAGAAAAAACCCTGTATTTTCTCATTTATCTCTACAATTTATGTAGTTGATATGTGAAAGTGTGAAATATCTGTTAAACTAAGTTCGGCCTAACTACAGTCTCAGTGGTAGGGAGATAGGAAACGTAGAAAAAGGACTTTACTGAGGAGAGATTAGTGCAGAAATGAGCAATGCGGGTTTTTTCTAAGTCCAAAACGACTTCTTTGGAACAGACCATGGCTTTATGCAAATTAGTGTGCGACGATATTGTATTCCAAAGGACACTTTTTAAATGCCCAATTTGAAATTAGACGTAGCTTCATTATAAACGATAGCCGACGTAAAAAAATAATAACTTTCATGCTGAAACTATTAAGGATGAAGCTACCATGGAGTCACACTGTCACTATAAAAAGAAACAGATAGGAGGGGTCGTCTCAAAAGCAAAACGGGTGCCGCAGTTGGGTCGGGCTGGGGGATAGAGATATCAGCTAAGATAAAGTAATCCTTTAGGGCAGTTATACTGGAGAAGTACATGGCATGTCATAACAATTTAGAAATAATATCCAGTCCTGTCGATCTTCGGGTGGTCATATGTCCCCCGCCGTGATATTGGCGGAATATTGCTAAAAGCGGCGTAAAACTAAACTCAGTCAGTCAGTCGGGTGGTCATGCCACCTATATATTTTGAGACATTTAATACGATGAGTTATGGTACGATGGTTATCAGGTATCATACTCTTTTACATATCTCAACATAAACTTTATGAAAGAAAGACACGTAAGATGTTAATCAATAGATAAGACATAGTCAACACACATGAAAAAACACAAAATATCTTTGAGATGACCCCTTGTTCCTGTAGGCAGCACATGCATTTCAAGCCAGGTGAGTCGACAGTCCGTTGTCATACCTTGCTGAGCGACCTAATTGCCATGTATAGTCTGATCTATTGTTATCCCCCTCAACGCGTTTTGCGGGGGGTATTAAAATGGACTCCGCCCGTGCGTCGTCCGTCCGTCCGTCTGTCCCTCAGTGCACATTTGTCTTTTCCGGAGCAGAACTCTAAAACCGTTTACTATTTCTTCACCAAACTTGGCACATAGATAGATCTGGTGGTGTACTGGTGCCTTTTGGTAGTTTTGGATTTCTGAATAAACTAGTTTTGGCATTTCCATGGCAACAAGTTTGGCATAGACTGAAATTTGTGATAGTGCTCCTTTCTGGAGCAGAACTTTAAAAAACCTTTCAATACTCTCCTTCCACTTTTTTATATACACACCTAAATATTTGACATAATCATAACTCGTAGACATAATCATGAAGAGTATTTTTCCATTGCGGGGGATATTGATGACTTTGTCTTCTTGATTTCAGCAGCTATTCGTATTTTTTCTAAATTTTGTCCGATTTTACGAGTAAACATGCTATTCTGGATATCCTATTACGCATCCCACTGAATGCCAAGACAAGCCGAGTGGGTTATTTCGACATATGCTATTTGCAGTTGTGTAAATTTTAGGGATACAGAGTAACAGCCTAAAAAACAGTTTTTTCTATTTCTGACAGTACTTTAGAATAAACATGTGCCTTATAGTAAATTACCAACAACCCTTTCACTTCATACTTTGATGACTAAAGAGATTAATTTGATTAGCATATATGAAACATCAAATTTTACTTATATTCTGAATATATAATCTTCAGCAAAGAGATGTCAGCATCAGATAAGTGGACAACCCTAGTCCTGCACAGCATGGTGTCAGGGGAGTGGGGAGGGGGCATTTTCCCAGCCTGCCTGAAATATGAAACCCTGAATGAAACATTTCCCCAAGCCAAGGCTTGTTTCTATGGAAACGCACCTCATCTGGCCACCTGACTGACACAGTGGGAAATTTCATGGAATGTACTTGAATACTACATTGCTTTGCATCTAAGGACAGCTTTGACAAGGCAAGGAGGCCACACCCCATCTGTGTATAGGTTTGAACCCCGGCCTTTAAGAGTCATGGTCAAGGGTATTAGTGAGCCTTGCTCACACTTTTGGCTTCCATTCTGAATTGTATTTGTGTACTGGTTGCACATTTCTATCACATGAAACTCTGGGAGTAACCCACACCATATATTTTGTCCTTAGGTGAGTGAAGACCTGTATGAGCTCCACCAGAAGCTGAAGGAGGCTAGGAAGGACAGTCGACAGATGGAGCAAAGCTGTGAGAGTGTTGAGGGGCGCCTTCAGCAGGAGCAGCAAAAAAACTCGCGACTCGAACAGGATGTGAAAAATTTTGAAGAACGTCAGATTCATCTTGAGAAAGTCAGAGTTCTAAAAATGAAAAGACCCTGGGTGGTAAGTCAGTATGTATATTTGAAGGAAGTATTGGTATGTGTTGGGAGGAATTGTAGATGTTTGGTTAATGTCATGATTTACCAACAGAGCAAGTAAGGACAACATTTATCCTTCTTATTATCCCCGCGTTTTGCGGGGGGGTATTAAAATGGACTCCGTCCGTCCGTGCACATTTGTCTTTTCCGGAGCAGAACTCTAAAACCGTTCACTATTTCTTCACCAAACTTGGCACGTAGATAGATCTGGTGGTGTACTGGTGCCTTTTGGTAGTTTTGGAATTCTGAATAAAATATTTTTGGCTTTTCCGTGGCAACAAGTTTGACTTAGCCTGAAATTGGTGATAGTGCTCTTTTCCGGAGCTGAACTCTTAAACCGTTCAATGTTTCTTCACCAAACTTGGCACCTAGATAGATCTGGTGTTGTACTGGTGCCTTTTGGTAGTTTTGGATTTCTGAATAAAATATTTTTGGCATTTCCATGGCAACAAGTTTGACATAGACTGAAATTTGTGATAGTGCTCCTTTCTGGGGCAGAACTTTAAAAACTTTTCAATACTCTCCTTCCACTTTTTTATATACACACCTAAATATTTGACATAATCATAACTCATAGATTTCATAGACTCATAGACTTCATCATGAAGAGTATTTTTCCATTGCGGGGGATTTTGATGACTTTGTCTTCTTGTGGTTTAGGAATATGAAGAAAAGAGAAAGCAGTATTTAGAAGAGAAGAAACTGCGTGATGAGAAGGAAGAAGAAGTAAAGCAGGCAAGATCACAGCATGAACCACTCCAAGAGAAAATGGAGACAGCAAAGAGGGCAAAAGATGACTTTGATGCACAAATGAAAAAAAAGGTAAACAGTTGGTATGAATGCTCAGCAACAATTGAATAATTCATTGTGATTTTTTTATCTAAATTGTGAGCTCAGCTGGTTGTTAGATTGTTTCAGAATCCAGTTTAGAGCTCATTATATACTACTCAACAAAAAAGAGTTAAGGACCACCCCGATTTGCAAAATTAAGTATTTTTCCTTATTCTGACCATGCAGTAACTCATCACTTTCTCCATTTTCGCCCAATAGGACGGTTGGGAGGAAAATTCCCCTGTACAACAATCCAAGCTAATCCTCTTATATAATGAGCCATCCATCAAAATTAATGCTTGGATATTCTTCATATAACCTTGGGACATCGCAACCATGGATTGTTTTTCATAATTATCCTTTAACTCTTTCAACACCTTTTATGGCTTTTACTGCCAAGACACTGAGTTCCAAGACACTCTGTGGTCATAGAAGAAACCTACGGTTCTAAAAATGCTATTGCTACTAGATCTCGTGCACCATTTGAAAGGTCTAATCCTCTTTTGATAAATATGAAACATTTTTTTATCATATTATACAAATAATACAACTACAACTTAAGTAAATTTATATTTAATGAAAATGCAAGCCTACACATTTGTTATGTGTGGGTAAACCTTGAAGGAAGTGAAAACTGCGGTGTTTTTTTCCATTTATAATATATCATAATATCCCCTTACCTTTTACTTTTATATTTTCATTTTATGCAATCCAAAACTTATTATGAAAAGATTTCTGAAATAATATGTATGGTCGCCTATTTCCCGATATCAGTGGCTTTCCGCTCGGTAGCATGACACAACAGCGTGAAATACCTCCGTTTTCGAAGCTTCGAAACTTGCGAGGTGATTCGTTTGATGTCGGGTATCATTCGAGGATTCTGAACATCAGCAATACCACCGGAACCTTGCCCAAGAGTATTTTCACAGTCATAATTCATATTACAGCAATGGATACCATACCTGTGAACAAAAACTTTTAGCATTTTAGGTTTTTAGCATGTTAACCTGCATGTTAAGGCACTCGCCTTCATTGACGAACCAATCAGAAGTGTAGGGCCGCTCTGAAGTGCTGAACTGTGTGTGAGCGGCAGACTGGAGTGAACACTTGACCCATACAATATCGGCACACTAGAGGGAAGTGTACCACCGAATGGAAGCGGTGCGCGGGCGGACAAACTGATAGGGATTGTTGAGCTGGATTCATTGTTTCTGTGTACTGGCAAACAAGTCCTGGAGACAAGCAATAAATTCACCTGGTTAAATTATTTCCTCCAAATAGGCAATAAAAATACCGACAACTGTTAAGATTTAAGGAAACTACCGTGTAAATTCAATCTGCACCATATGCGATACGCATATGGAATTCTGTGTCTATATTTAGTAACAACTCCTAGTGATTATTGTCATTGGCTGGATGCCTCGCTTAGCCTCGACCCAGATGAGAGGCATTTTGGCGTGAGGCTATAATGTATCAGAAAGCAATACTCTATCGGGGCCAGTAGTAGAAAAACTTAAAGATAGGAAATGAATAATTAAGTGACCGTTCATAATTTATGGCCTGTGGGTCATGATGATTTTAAGAGTGGGGTGGGTCACCATTTTGTTCTGGGGAGGTGTGTGTGTGTGGGGGTGTCAACAATTGTGTACACATATATGGGGGTGGGGGTGGGTGTCTGCAATTTTGTACATAAATATATTAAAGAATTAAGCTTAAAAATTATGGAAAGGGGCAAAGGGCAATGATTTTGTACATGATATGCAGGGGGGGTGGGGGTGGTCATTCACATTGTACATGCTTCTTTACAAAAATCATCATTTACAAAAATCATCGTTTGAAAATGGCGGCTTCAAAGCAGATGACGCTTTCTGGGCATTTTGGTTCTTAATGAAAATAACAAGTGAACGAGAAAGAATTATCAACTTCCAGCTAAACAGTCTGTGAAACAAAATTTAAAAAGTTCAGAAAATTCAACACCGATTGGAAAGAGGAGTTTCCATGGCTCCGGTAAGCCAATCAAAAGCAGGTGTTATGTTTTGTCGAATTTGTGAGTCTGCGACTAAAATAAATGGCTTTACAAAAGGCTGTATCAATTTTTAAAAATCTGCCCTTAAAGAGCACCGTGACAGCGTTAGCCATCATAAAGCAGTGGTTCGTTTATCTCAGAAAAAAGCTATGGAATCTCACATTAGTGATATTCAGACGAAAAATAATGATGATATTCTTTCGTTGCAACAACATACATGATGAGTGATGTTTTGCTGCTTATGGAAAAGCTAGTGACTGTTTTCTAGAGAGAAGTTCTAAATCTGGCAATCATCAGACCAATAGTGTCAACTAAGGAATCACTCCAAGATTTGATTAAAGAAAAGGGGGAGAATGAAAAGTTCCTTGAAGAGAATATGAAAGAGGGAGAAAGTCAATTCCGAGGAATAAAAATCATGTATGTGGACAAACGATCAGTGGAAGCCTACAATACAATGAGGACATGCTTTGTTGAAGATCTTGTAAATTCCCTGGATAAGAGATTCCCTGAGAAATGTCTAGACCTTCTGCAAGCGTTGGACAATGTCTTAATCCTAACAAATATGTGCAACTCGGGAGAATTTAATCAGACATGTACAGTATTACATTTACCATTCATATATATAAAGAAATAGGTATTTAGAAACACTTTAGACTTCATTTGTATGCTCTTGTTAACTATGTATAGTTATATATTGTATATGGGCCCTTGGCCTCGTTACAAATAAACTCCTTTTTGACTTTTGACTTTGACTTGACAAATGTCCTGACACAAGAGAAGATCTAGCTAATTACAAAAGAAGATCTAGCTAATTACAGTGGGGATTCCCTTACGGTGCTATTAGATCACTTCTGCCCTGTGATTGGTCAAGACAACAATGACATCATGACGCCATATATCGACTGGGATCGTTCGATGGCGTGAGTTCCTGCAATTCAAACGTGTCAATTCTGGCATTGGAAGTGGCAATTTTGACATGACTTGCAAAGTTCTGATAACTGAATATGCTGACATCTTCCCAGACTTCAGTACTCTCACTGAAATTGCGCTCACAATACCGGTGAGTAGTGTGCCTGCCAAGAGGGGATTTAGCTTGCAAAGTAGAATCCACACTGCAAGAAGAAACTGTCATGCGCAGCACCGTATGAACAATCTCATGATTCTCAACATGCATGCTAATGATCACTTCGACTACGCGAGAGCAGCAGAACTATTTAGTAAAAAATAAAAAAATTGAAAAGTGTAATTAACATTTGATAACTGTACAAGTACTGCCAAACAAACTGTTGTTGTTTAGTTTTGATAACATGACGTCATTTCACATTTTATGTTTGAATGCAATTTGATACGTTTATTCTTAGTAAAAATGAAATACAAACACACACATGTTCATATTGTTATCTTTATTACCATGAAAAAAGAAGTGGACTGGTAAAAATAATAAGGGACTGGTTCATTTGAGGCTTACCAGTCCCATGGACTGATAAATTTGAAAATCACCGGAAACACTTCGGATATCATCTCTGGAGTTGGAGGGATCGCCGTAGACAAGCTCACACTACAAGAAGTCAGTGAAGGCATGTTAATTGCTGAGCCAGAATATAGAGACACATTGCCAGAAGTGCTGACATTACCGTATTGGGTGTTTGAGATATTGTCACTAAAGCTGTCTGTCGGGACTGTGACGGCATGGTATGAAGTACTACCACCCGAGGGGGGGGAGTCAGTCTGTCTTGATACTGGACTCGATGTCTGGGGCTGGAATAACCGGCGTAAATTCTCGCTGAGGTAAGAATCCGATGCAGCATCGAGAAAATCTTCGTACGGTGATGTAGAGGATCGGCAAGCTGTTTTGTAGGGACGATCTCGCTTCGAATGTTTGGACCATCGGAATGCCTCTTGTGCCCACTCTACTTTATGCGGTGAATGCTTCATCGTCCAAATTGCAACAATATGAGCAACGGTGAGACCAGTCACACCATCCAATACAGTCAACACATAGTGTGTGAGGATCAGCGGCAGAAAAATTACTTCTGCCTTGGTCACAGTGTTTTCTCTTTCTGGAAAATCGATTACTTTTCCCCATGATGAAAATTAGAGACAGACAGACCATGACACACATCCACCTCTGTAGGCGACAAAAGAGAATGACAGTAGTGGGACGTCAGGTGACCGTCTTAGCGCTTAGCACACTTCACATGAAGGTCAGGTGACCAATGCATGGAAATTGATATGTGCACTTTTTTCGCTGATAAAACAGCACATGCTTTATGATGAAAGGTGATAAAAACTAATCAGAACACATTGTATTATTTTTACACTTTTTTGGGGGGTCATTTGTCACAATATACCGATTATTTATCAAAAAGGATTAATTTCGTGAAAATTCATGGTTTTTCATGATTATCTCTAGCTTTCTGAACATCATAATATTTACTTGTTACTGACGGAAACCTACTGTAAGCAAATGTGAATTCAACTCTCTTGTAATATTGATTTTGTAGGCATACAGGTCATTTACCGTACTTTACCCTTCCCTTGCTGATGCTAAAATCACAAAGACTCTGTGACATATCGCAAAGTTTCCGTCGCAAAAATCACAAAGACTCCACTCTCACTGTGACCAAGTTCCCTACCAGTGGGAGAGAGGCCAGAAGTTTTGATTCAACTTAGCCTACAGCACGTTTCCACGCCATAGTCTAAGTACGAGAAAAGTGCATACCATGAAATTGGAGAAGTATATGAATATAAAATTTATAGTTAAAATTTCCAGTTTTGCTCATTGACAGCTTAGAAGTGGACCCGTTGCCGAAGCATGTTTCCAGGAATAGTTTTTTTTCAATAACATTGTGAAGAATAGTTTATAATTTCAAAATCTGTCAATATTATATGATCAATACATTGTTAAAAATTCAGACATTGTTAAAAGTGATAGTATTTATATGTCAGGTAGGTTCAAGATATTATTATCCCCCGCAACACGTTTTGCGGGGGGTATTAAAATGGACTCCGTCCGTCCGTCCGTCCGTGCACATTTGTCTTTTCCGGAGCAGATCTCTAAAACCGTTCACTATTTCTTCACCAAACTTGGCACATACATGGATCTGGTGGTGTACTGGTGCCTTTTGGTAGTTTTGGAATTCTGAATTAAATATTTTTGGCGTTTCCATGGCAACAAGTTCGACTTAGAATGAAATTAGTGGTAGTGCTCTTTTCCGGAGCAGAACTCTAAAACCGTTCAATATTTCTTCACCAAACTTGGCACATAGATAGATCTGGTTGTGTACTGGTGCCTTTTGGTAGTTTTGGAATTCTGAATAAAATATTGTTGGCGTTTCCATGGCAACAAGTTTGACTTAGCCTGAAATTGTGGTAGTGCTCTTTTCCGGAGCTGAACTCTAAAACTGTAGTAGTATAGGGAATGGGGGTTCTGTGACAGGCCGATTAAGAGCGTCATTATATATCTATTCCGCTTCCAGCCCCCAGTATAAATTAACAATTTCGAGCAGAGACACCATTCGATGCACATCCCAGACCCCTATAGGGTACCATGAGTTTCGGCAACCCCAGGCGGGAACGAGGACTGCAATACACGGTGCCGGATGCTAAGTTCCCCAGTCATAGAATGGGGATTCTATGACAGGCTGACTAAGAGTGTCATTATATACCAATTCCGCTTCGAGCAGAGACACCATTCAATAGACATCCCAGGCCAACTAAGAGCACTAATTTCACCACTCAGTGGTTTATGAGCGTGTGCCCGTACGGCACGCGTAAGTCGTGGACGCCGCCGGGCGGCGATCCACCGTTGGTGTCCATGGGCGACAGCGACGTCTTGTTGAGGGTGATGCCGTAGATGTTGTGTTTGTCGCTTCTCAACGCATTCATTCGGTGTTTGAACGTCTTATTCTTGAACAGAGCTTGTTTGAAGAGGACGTACTTGATGTGTTGTTTCACCACGTATTTCTTGACCCCTTTTGCCTTTCGGATCTCACCCTTGTCAGCTTTCAAGATGGAGTACATCTTAGGCCTCAAGCCGACGTATTCGGCGATGGGTGTGCCTGCGCATTCGTCCTTCATCTTACCAAGGACCTTTTTGTTGATCATGTTGTGTAGGGCATGGTCCTTGGGGTAATCGCTGGTGTCGTACAGGTGTATTTGTTTTGCCATGTCCTCGTACACGTCCTCGGTGTGTATATCTAGCAACAAGGAATCTGTGTCCGTGTACAGCAGCTCGCATCGATCACCGTAAGTAGTATAGGGAATGGGGGTTCTGTGACAGGCCGATTAAGAGCGTCATTATATATCTATTCCGCTTCCAGCCCCCAGTATAAATTAACAATTTCGAGCAGAGACACCATTCGATGCACATCCCAGACCGCTATAGGAGCCTTAAAATCTGTAGAGTTTCGGCAACCCCCGGGCGGGAACGAGGACGGCGCCGGATGCTAAGTTCCCAGTCATAGAATGGGATTCTGTGACAGGCCAACTAAGAGTGTCATTATATACCAATTCCGCTTTGAGCAGAGACACCATTCGATGCACAGCCCAGGTCAACTAAGAGCACTAATTTCACCACTCAGTGGTTTATGAGCGTATGCCCGTACGCCAAAGTCGTAAAGTCGTGGATTGCCGGGCGCGATCCACCGTTTATGTGTCCATGGGCGACAGCGACGTCTTGTTGAGGGTGATGCCGTAGATGTTGTGTTTGTCGCTTCTCAACGCATTCATTCGGTGTTTGAACGTCTTATTCTTGAACAGAGCTTGTTTGAAGAGGACGTGCTTGATGTGTTGTTTCACCACGTATTTCTTGACCCCTTTTGCCTTCGGATCTCACCCTTGTCAGCTTTCAAGATGGAGTACATCTTAGGCCTCAAACCGGCGTGATTCGGGCGATGGGTGTGCCTGCGCGATTCGTCCTTCATCTTACCAAGGACCTTTTGTTGATCGTGTTGTGTAGGGCATGGTCCTTGGGGTAATCGCTGGTGTCGTACAGGTGTATTTGTTTTGCCATGTCCTCGCATTACCGCCCCTCGGTGTGTATATCTAGCAACAAGGAATCCGTGTCCGTGTACAGCAGCTCGCATCGATCACCGTATTGCTTCTTGAGCTGGTTGTAGTAGAAATCATACATGGGTTTGGACAGGTCGAGAATGCTCATCCCCACGTAGACGGGTCGGTTGAGCTTGATGTGACTTTTGTTCATGTGCAGCGCCAAGTCGTTATCGAATAGCTTGCTTCGGTTGAAGGCGGGCTAGCGATCAGTTTCCTGAGTTTTTCCTCCTGCTGCGATCGTACGAGTTTGACCGTCCACCCGTTTTCTCAGGTTCTCCATCGCTCTTACCAAACACCGAAGTTGTTCATGAGCTTATACAAGTTCTTCTCGAAGTCACTGGTGGCCAGCTTTCGCAGGTCCGTGTTCATTCTGATGTAGGGCTCCATCCAAGGACTTTGATCAAACTTCAGCACCCTATGAATTTTGGTCAGTTTCATACCCAACGATAGGTACAGCTGCAGGTTGCGATAGTGCCGACATACTTGGTCTTGTTCATCAAGTTCGGGAAGTTTTTCCACCGAGCCAGGGTGTTCTCACCCAACAAGTCCCGCTGATAGTCGGACATCCAGTCTCGGCAGACCATCAACCGTTCGGGGCCAGCGGGTAGCTGTTGTGAGCAGCGTGCAATGCCTCGATACTCCAGATCCACTTCGAGGATGTAACCCTTCCCGAATCCGGCGCCGATGCTCGTGGATATCGATCTCATCGTCCAACCACTCAAACCCACCCGTAGGCAGAGACTGACTCATAGCCCAGCCGTACAGGTTGTTGGCGTCTAGGTAGAGGAGATGATTGGTGGGTTTGCTAGAGTCGTAGCCTTCCACGTGCGTATTGTTGGCTCTTGCGCACCGCTTAGCGGCCATGGAAATCCCACCTCGTAAGCCTTTCTCGATGAACAGGTGCATGTCGTAATCCGTGAGCAATTCCAGCTTAACTCCGGTTTTCTTCAGCAGCGCATCCCACGATAGACCGGGGCTGGTGTAGTACCATGCAGGGTCGAAGTTGATACTGTTTCAAACACGCCCTCCTAAACGCCTCGAACACATCGGCTAGCAGGAGCACGTCCGTTCTCAAGTACAGGTCGTGGTAGTCACCCAGATTCTTACATCCCAGTTTCTCCCACACGCTCTGCGCGCGTGGTCGTAATCGCCTTGGGAGATATGGGATTCGGTCAGGCTGCTGTAAAATTGGCCGATAGGGAGGTAATCGGGTCTCATCGAACTTAAGCCAATCATCCATGTACTGTCAGATGGGTACACACCCTTCCTCATCAGCAGGGTCCGAGTCCCGACATTGGTGTATCGGCCAGTGATGGGGAAGGTGTCATTGGCTTTGACCAAACTATCGGCGATGACAGGAGGAACTGAGCTGTCAATGAATCTCAGACCGCTGGAGCGAGAACGAGATGTATTTTTCCATGTTGTTGGGGATGCACTTGATATCACCGTCCGACTTTTGAGATGGCCTGCATGATCAGGTGGGCATCGTACCCTCTCAGATTGTGGAAGACCACGGGATGTTGATTGTTTTAGGGTTGATTCTAAGCTGGAGATTGCATCGCTATGGGCGGCACCTCGGTACCGCCGGTGATGTGGCAGTGATCTCTCACAACATCCCCATTCAGCAGCCCCTGACATATGTGGCAATTCTCAGCACGCTTTGTGAGCTTACTTTGGTCCTTCGGAGTCATGCGCATGGGGCAGCATTGTACAGCCTTTTCCTGATGATTTTCTCTTCCTGTTGCAAACACATCAGGAATCGCTCGCCGCCGCTTAGGACCTCGGTAGATGACTGGAGCGCTCGCCTGTCCATCGCATCGATCTACTACGCACCGAACCCGCAGGCTTGGTGTTCTTGGGTCTTGCACGAAAACTTTGCTCAGTGTTGGGCACGCCGTGGTCGAATCTGCTTGATGAGGGCTTCAAGTCTGCGTAGATCATGTAAGGCACAGGCATCTGATGTTTGTGGTTGGTGAATTTCAAGATGTTGTCGCCTTCCTTAGGCATGTCAATTCGATCGCCGCCTCCCTACACCTAGGCAATCCCCTGGTGTGCTTGCAGCAGGTCGCTCGCGTAAACCGCGCAGACATCGCTCGCAGAAGTGTTTCTTTTCTCTGTGCATCGATTGATCGCGGCAACAGTCGGCTCAGATTTTTATTGCCGTGTAGTTATACTGGCCGCCTTTTTCGATGAGGAATATATTGGTTCTAATGACGGTTTTATCGTCCACAGGGCTAATCCTATGCACGATGGTTTTATCGCCTTCGCGGACCGTAACAACACGCTGACGGCCACCTTGTTTTGCTTTTCAATTGCCCAGTAGGAGATGGGTGTTAAGCGCTTCTACACCCGTGAAGTCGAACCCGATTCTTCGATCGATGGATAGCTGGAACGCCTGCCCGGATTACCTGTTGGTTCATGCGTAGCAGCTATGACCGCCACCACCGCACAGTAATCGTTAACATCGTCGCCTTGGGTTTTGGGGTTAACGAGGGCCTTTTTAGCCTTGAAATGCTTGGGCACCGGTATGTGCGACCCACCTTTGAGCGGCATGTAGTTCGCTATGTCGAGATAAACGGTGTTGATTTTGTCTACCACCCATCCAGAGCCCATATGGGTATATCTCTCCAACGACTCTTGTATTTTCTGCAACGATGCGTCGATGGAGGATTCAATCAATTCTGGTTGGGTTAGGGCTTCCTGTTTACCTCTGAAATAGGGTGCAACGTACTCAGTACTACCGTCCGTATTCTGCTTTTGGAGCTCCATTTTCATCGTTAGTTGGTACTTGATGCTTTTCAAGTCGCCTAGTTCTTCGCGGAGTTTACTAGCGATGGGGGGTTTGACTGTACCGGTATCAATATTGGAATCAACCGTCATTATCCAACCCCGAGATACTTTCTACCCACGGGCGCGTCTGCTGGCACGAATCTCAACTCGACTGGCCTGGTGTCTTCCAGCAAGGTGATCAGCTCGGCTCTTCTCATGCGGGAATAACCCTTCAATCCCCGTTCTTTAGCTCGGAGTTTGAGATCTCGCACGGTAGGGGGCTTGGTATATTTCATTTCGAGCAAGGTGAGCAGTTGGGGTTTCCTAAAGGCGGAATAACCCGTCCAGTCCACGACTTTTGGCGAGAGCTTTGAGTTCGACGACAGTAGTCATGGTGTATACCATATGCGGAGCCACATGTCTAATAGGGCGTTTTCAATGTGCAGATAATCCCGTCAGCCTTCAAAAAAATATGAATCACCCCTTAAACTTTCGTCCTGAGCAGCCGGTTACGTTCGTTGAGGTAGTCTTTCTTCTTATCGTAAATAAGTTGGTTTCGAACTACGTCCCTTCCATGGTCTTTGCACAACCCATAATGTCCTTTGACCCCTATGCCGCATACTTTGCAAACATAATTAACATGACCCTTTCTCACACAGTGGGCATGCGAGTGGCAATATTCAGTCATACAGCGTTTGCCGCAGGTTGTGGGCTTGCCGAGCAATACCCATTTGCAATAATGAGTTCCCACGGGCCACATGTTGTATACCTTATGCGAAATCAAATGTCTAAATGAATGTTACTACATGCGGAAGGGGTCCGGGTTTGGGGCTTGGGTGTTGCTGGGGAAACTGGTTTGCTATGCTTCCATGTCTTGTGGATGACCTTCCAGAGTAATACTGCAGCTATCGAAACATAGGTTAACCTTTGGGCTGATTCTACCATCTCCCGCACCTTCTGGATACCCAGACGGGTGTCTTCTTGTTCCTCTTCTATTTCTTCCAGGACTTCGTCATTGTCATCATCCTTGTCCAACCTCGACAGGATGTCAACCAATAAATTCGACGATGTATTCGCGGTTTGCTCCACACGAGTCTCGAGACTCCCCAGGCGATCGTAGAAGTCCTGGATGGTTGGTAACGTACTACCAGGTATTGTTACTTTCGATCTATCCCGAGTCACCTTTTGTGGTTCGTCGACCGGCAACGATACTTGTTGGTTGTCGCCTGGCAACGATACTTCTGGTTCTTCGATGGTTTCCTCGATCTGATCTCTCCATATGTCGTAGAGTCTTGTGGACCCAATACCGAAGCGCTTTTTGACCTCGCTTGCTGGGAGCACCCCTCGAAGGGAGCGTATTTCTTGGATCTTATCCGAAGGTAAATTTCTTTTTTGGTGGCATGGTTGGTTTTTCCTGGGTATATATATGCCCATACTTCCTACTTGTCTATATGGGGATCCCAATCCTCTCCCAGGAATCCCAATCCTCTCCCAGTAATCTCAATCCTCCCAGGAATCCCAATCCTCTCCCAGGAATCCCAACCTTTCCCAGGAAACTCCTAGCAATGCTTATCAAATGCTTAGCAATGCTTAGCAATGCTTAGCAATACTTAGCAAATGCTTAGCAATGCTTAGCAAATGCTTAGCAATACTTAGCAATACTTAGCAAACTTCTAGGTTCTGTCTAGTGTACCCTAGTATGTCTAGTGTGCCCTAGATTCCCATATAGACAATATTTTGCGAATGTAGATATACTGCGCAACCAAATGCCTCCAAAAAGACAACTATCACAA
The DNA here is from genome assembly GCF_003918875.1 of Haliotis rubra. Lineage (NCBI taxonomy): Eukaryota > Metazoa > Mollusca > Gastropoda > Lepetellida > Haliotidae > Haliotis > Haliotis rubra. The sequence goes on along the minus strand of NW_025766348.1, from coordinate 1,369,024 downwards.
TACCAAGTGGAGGAGATTCGCAAGATGCGTGGAAAAGTCCCAGCACAAGAAACAAGACAACGATTCGGCATCGGTTCCAATCGACTACGCAAAATATGGAATACAGCCCCTGGAGAGAAAGCGTCGACCCCCCGCACAGACGCAGCCACTAGCGAGACGTCTGCCGGGCTCTTGCCCGCTGCAGAGCCAACTGTGCTCCCTGTCCAGGACTTCTACGAATGCTTTGGGAGGCTCGTGTGGAGCAAACTGCGGTGATGTGCATCGAATGATGTCTCTGCTCGAAATCGTAGAGGTGTTGGCTGTACACCGAATGGTGTCTCTGCTTGAAATCGTAGAGGTGCATGGGCTGTGCATCGAATGGTGTCTCTGCTTGAAGCGGTATTGGTATATAATGACACTCTTAGTTGGCCTGTCACAGAATCCCATTCTATGACTGGGGGTAACTGGTGGCTGCTTAGCATCCGGCCCCATGTACTGCAGTCCTCGTTCCCGCCCGGGGGTTGCCAAAACTCATGGTACCCTACAGATTTTAAGGCTCCTATAGGGGTCTGGGATGTGCATCGAATGGTGTCTCTGCTCGAAATCGTTAATTTATACTGGGGGCTGGAAGCGGAATAGATATATAATGACGCTCTTAATCGGCCTGTCACAGAACCCCCATTCCCTATACTACTACTGTTCACTCTTTCTTCACCAAACTTGGCACATAGATAGATCTGGTGGTGTTCTTGTGCCTTTTGGTAGTTTTGGAATTCTGAATAAAATATTTTTGGCATTTCCATGGCAACAAGTTTGACTTAGCCTGAAATTGGGGATAGTGCTGCTTTCTGGAGCAGAACTTTAAAAACCTTTCAATACTCTACTTCCGCTTTTCTATGTACACACCTAAATATTTGACATAATCATAACTCGTAGACATAATCATGAAGAGTATTTTGCCATTGCGGGGGATATTGATGACTCTGTCTTCTTGTGTATAATTATGACGTGACACCTACTTGGCCGATTAATTGACCTCCGGTGTCTGGGGACTCCTGACGTTGTGGCCGATTATTCTGCATCTATCTATCTATCTATCTATCTATCTATCTATCTATCTATCTATCTATCTGTTTGTATTTGTAGAGCACTAGGATCTGGTAGAACCACTCAAAAGCGTTATACTGAGCTAGGACCTGGCATTTGAAAAACTTGTTAAGGGTCCCTATTGAGGAACATTGTATGCCTTTCCGAAGAAGTAGGTCTTTAGATTTGCTTTTAACGCTGACAGTTCATGATGTTACCTCAGACTGAATGGCAGACTGTTCCACAGAGTAGGTCCGGATGTGTCGAAACATCTATCTCCAAATGTTCTGGTTTTGTTGGAAGGGACACAGAGAAGCAGTTGATCTTGTGACCGCAGATGTCGTGTTAGCTGGTAGAGTTTAAAGAGGTCTGCGAGATATGCTGGAGCAAGTCTATGTAGACATTTGAATACCATCACTAGTATTTTGAACCCAATCCTGTATCTCGCAGGTAGCCAGTGGAGCTGATGCGGTACAGGAGTAATGTGTTCCTTTCTTCCAATGACTCTTGCTGCTGTATTGTGGACTGTCTGCAGTTTCTTAATTAGAAAATCCGGGAGTCCAAACTGAAGAGCGTTGCAATAGCCCAGCCATGATGTGATGTAGGCTTGGACCAATGATGCAGTTGTCATTTGGTTCAGATATCTGCGAATCATGCTGATCTGACATAGATAGTAGTTGGTTCTCCTGCAGACACTGTTGATTTGTTGTTCCATTCACATTTGCAAGTCAAAGATGACGCCCAAGTTACGAGCCTGTGAACTGGGCTTGATGCACCAACCTCCTATGCTAAATACTGGCAGAGAGAGTCTTGATTGCAGACGTGAGGTTGTGAAAACTAGTAACTCCGTTTTGTCATTGTTAAGTTTGAGAAGATTACCTGACATCCATTTTCTGATGCTATCTACACAATGCTCCAAACGAGCAAATGCCGATGTCATTGATGAGTTTCTAAAGGTCTGAAGGCAAGGTATATCTGGGTGTCGTCTGCTTATAAGTGCAGACCCAATCCAAAAGATCTCACTAAGTCACCGAGTGGGGATGTGTGTATGGTGAACAACAGCGGACCTAGGACAGACCCTTGGGGAACAACGAACTCTTGCTCCTGAGAGCATGATATATGTCCATCAACAACGACGGACTGTTGTCTGCCTAAGATGTATGGGACTAGAGCGGTTCCTCTGACATCACACCTGTTGGATAGAGTAGAGAGTAGTACCTGATGGTCAGTGGTGTCAAAATAATAATAATAATATGTGCATTTATACTACGCTGGATTCCATACAAAAATGTATGCTCAAAGCGCTACATAAAAAGGTGATTGGAGTGCTAAAAGACATGAAACACTTGTACATAAAATAGTTTTGAGAATGTGTTTGTTAGTCAGTGTAGTATTTTCTAAAGAGAAGTGTTTTTAAGGCATATTTGAAGGAATCAAGGGATGTTGTTTGTCTTAGTTTGACTGACTGACTGTTCAGTCAATGAGTGGTAATATTAATTGTACAGGATTTCAGGGGGGCGTGTTCAGCGAGTCTTGTTGGACATCTACCTCATTCCACTAACGATACTGAACTGTTTTTAGCGATCTTTTCTCCACACGCACATTGACAGTGAACATTACTCCGAAATGGTCTGATATTATTGAGTGGTCAAGGCTGATGTTCTTGACTGTCAGATCATCTTCACGCACAATGACAAGGTCAAGGATATGTCCATGTATATGGGTGGGCTCCTTGATGACTTGTAGCAAATTATGTGATTCCAGGAGGGATATAAATTGCCAGGTAGTGTTGTTGCCTTTCTCGTCAATTTGATAGTTGAAAGCTACACAGATTAATAGCCAACTAGGGAGAGTTACAATGGAACTCAGCTGTGTTCCAAACTCCGCCATGAATGAGGAATTCTTATTTGGGGGTCTATAAATTAAGATCAAATTCAGATTCTGGTTATTCGATGTAAACTGGAGTGGTAACATTTCAAAGGAAGTTTGATCCCTGCCAAGGTTGAGTTGACAACATGACAGGCTGTCACTATATACCACACCGACACAGCCGCCTTCTGTTTGTCCTGGCTGTATGGGTGAATCTGTAGCCTTTAGGCACAAGCTTGGAGATCGTGACATTGTGAACGTCACCATCTCAACCAGGTTTCTGTGATTGTTAAGATATCCAAGTTATTATCGAGTTCAAGTTCAGAAAGTGACTGGGCTGTATCGTTGTCACGGGTGTCAGTTTTGACAGATCGAGCATAAGTGAACATATTTTGATAACATGGTCCTTGTAGGTCTTTTGAACACTTTTGTCTGGTGGTGCTTTTTTAGCACCAGATTTCTTGATACCGGCACGGCCTCCACAGTGAGTCTTGTTTAACGCTACAAATTCCAAGGTGAAAAATCGGTCAGGTCACTTCTTAGTCAAGTGGTTATCAAAAACTCCAAAGCAAAACACCAAAACATCTGCTCAGTTGTATCGTGTATTACCCATACTGCAAAAGTACGAAAAAATCAGGAAAAAACACAGTCCTCAGTTAACCGGGTGAGTCGCAGATAAATTGAAATCCGGGCATAGGGATGCTTCTCGACAGCCGCCCACAAATTTGACACAAATTTGACAATAATTATCGAATTAAACGATTAATGTCTATAATCAGCACAGGACATGTACATGATCTGTTAATCCTCAGGGCACGCAGGTAGAAGGATAAGTCGACAGACAGGTCTCAGGATCCGCTGACCATCAACCTGAACAGCAGCTGATCGAATCCTACCGTCAACCCCTGGGAAAGTCTCGTTTACCCTACCAATATGCCATGACACTCTGCGGGTTTAAGACCATCACAACATCTCCACACTCAATGTCCTTATGGTCCTTGTGATCGTTCTGCCATTTCTGCCTCACCTGTAGCTTAGGTAAGTAGTCACGAATGAAATGTTTCCAAAAGTGATCAGCAAGAACTTGACTGTGCCACCATCTGCGGCGACCAAGTATCTCATCTTCAGGATACACAACCTGTGGCATAGAACTGTCTCTGCCGTTCAGAAGTATGTTTGGAGTCACTGGGTCAATGTCACTTACATCCGATGACACATAACCCAAAGGCTTTGAGTTTAGGATTCCTTCTACTTCGGCCAATACAGTCTGGAGTACTGGTTCCGTGACACTTTGATCTCCGAGGGCAACTCTAAGCCCATACTTTACAGATTTAATTTCTCTCTCCCATACACCTCCCAAGTGTGGGGCACTTGGCGGGTTAAGGTGGAAGCGAATCTTCTGTTTAGCAAGTTGTGTTGTCAATGATGGCACCATTACTGCCCATGCCTCATTGAGTTCCTTGACTCTTCCTTTGAAATTGGTTCCATTTTCTGACCAAATCTCAAATGGCTTCCCTCGACGTGCTATGAAACATCGTAGTGCCATCAAGTAGGCATCAGTGTCCATTTTGTCAAGCAGGTCGATATGAACTGATCAGGTTGTCATGCATTTGAATATGATACCCCATCTTTTCTCCGAACGTCGTCCAACTGTCACGTGCATCGGTCCAAAGCAATCAGTTCCTGAGGAATAAAATGGCAGTTTGAAGAGTCTCAAGCATGCTGGTTTGCAAATCTGCCATTTTGGGAACTTGTGGATTTGCTCGCCATTTCTGACAGACTACACACTTGCTCCGGTGGGAGTGAACAGCTTCTCGTCCACGTATAATCCAATAACTTCGCCGAATCTAGGCAAACACATGCTCCACTCCACAGTGTAACAAGTCAGTGCCATAAGTCAGTGTCATATTTGCTGATGAGCAGATGGGTTGTCGGATGTTTAGGGTCAAGCACAATAGGATGTTTGGTGTCATCTGAAAGTTCCTCAGAGCGGCGGAGACGTCCGCCAACGTGGATTAGCTGTAATTGCTTGTCGAACACAGGGTCGAGCTGCATTAGTCGACTCTTTGAAGGTAATCTCTCACCATTCTCAAGTGCTGCAATATCATCAGGGAAACATTGCAATTGTACTTCTCGCAGTAATTGCAGTTCTGTGGCTTTTCGCTGTTCAGCAGGTTCGGCCGCCCCATCAAAACCCTCCATGGTTTTCGTCACAAGTTCATCCCAGCTTGTACATTCAGCTGGATCTACTGTCTTCAGATCTGATACCACAGCAGTAGCACAGAATGTCGACTTCAGTTCCACTGTGTCATCAATTACCTCAAAACTTTCTTGGTCAGGCCACTTATGGCAGGAAGGGTGGACCTAGTTTCCAACGTGAGTCCTCGCTGAGTTCTGAGAGTGACGTCATCTGCTGGATTGTCCTGAGTGTCCACAATACCCGAGAAATCACTTTGGATGTGGTTCTGCTGTTATAGTTTCAAATTTAGAAAAGAATTTCCGTTTCAGTGTTTCTGTTCTCCGGTATATACCTGAAATTCGCCGGTAAAATTCGTTTGAGACCGGTAAATTGGAAGCCAGCCGGACACTGTGTCCGGTAAATAATCATGTATTAAAATTTAAAAAATCATGGGTAAGCGAAATGACAGTCTTGGCTGTGCTTTCACGGTCTCAAAAATTGTTATATTCCGGAAATACCAAGGCTAAAAATAACTTTAAATGACAGTCGATCCATCAATTATTATTATCTTGGATTATAGCTTAGAACGTAATAAACCGGAGAAAGCCAAAGTTTTTCCGATTGTCTAACATGTCAAAATGGCTCGAAGGCAGACTACGCTTTCAAATTTCTTCACTCGGTTTATCTCAGGAATAATCGGATTTTCATAGCAAAGGCTCAAATACATGTGAGAAACAATCAAAATCAAATCCCATAAAAAAGTTGCCATGTGATCACACATACATGTCATCGAAAATAGCACATCAACAAATCCGCTGTTGAGCTCTGGTTAATCACGTTGTAAACTAGTGAAATTCAGTGTGGATTGCAATTAACAGTGTTTATCGTACATATCCACGGTTTTTCAGATGCTTAAAAAATACAGGGTTTTTTTCAATAATAATAGATAAACAGCGAAACATCGTAATAACTTTATCATAAAGACATGTCATCAGCCGAGTATTTACAACGTTTTCTATGATGCAACACACCGCGGTAATTGCGCAGGTAAACACCGCCATCCGAGAATGTATTATGTCAGAAAACACATTTTATTAATTAAATTCAATCCCATTTTCATTTATTAAAACTGTTTACAAAAACAACGGAGAAACCGTGAGTGAAATGGCATTACCTCATTTCATACAACGCCCGCTTACCACATTCGTGAGGGTCCGTTTTTCGCGCCTACCGCGATAGCACCAATTTCACATTTTTCTCAGCAATCACTTACAATCACAACCTTGTCATCCATTGACCCCAAGACCCGCGTTATTGACTCATTGAAGTCATATTTGACAATTAATTGCCAACATTTTGTTTTTACAATCAAAGTGGCACGTACCGCGGGAAGTCAGCGGTGACTGTCAAACTGTCTCCTACGTAAAATGTATCCAGCCAGGTAACCCAAAGTGACTTATAATTGACTTATTCAGAGGCTGCTTCCATTTGAGCATTTCGCAACATGCGCAGTGGTTTTATTGATGAACTTTGTGATTCATTGCACAAAAGATTTCCAGAAGATTCCATGCACGTACTGACCTGTCTGGATAAAGTTTTGAACCTAGTTCGCTCGCCCAATTCACAAGACAACTTGACTGAATACGCTTGGGATTCCCAAGATCTATCATTAGAACAGTTTGGCCCTGTGATTGGACAAGATGAGGCTGACGTCAGAGCATCTATCGATCGCTCTAAAAAAGACTTTAGCCATTTCAAAACTACAGTCGCGTGTCTCGGCACAACTTCGATGGAGCAGGACTGTAGGGCAATTATTACTGATTTTGCCAATGTGCTCCGAGATTTTGCAATTCTCGCACGTATAGCACTGACAATTCCAGTCAGCAGTGTCCCTGAGGGGGTTCAGCCTCCAAAATATCATTCATACCGCGAGGAGGAATCGTCTGTCACAACATTGCCTTTCAAACTTGATGCTTCTAAACTTGCATGCCAAAGAGAAACACATTCAGGGGGCCAGCACTCAATTCAGAAATAAAAAAGAGGAAACTTTGAATCATATTGCGTCTACTTACGCCTTGAATTGAAATGAAGTTGACTGAAAATGGATACACAGTGTATATATTTTGTTTCGCTTAATGTCATATTTATTGTAGCTGTCGATCACAACAAACTGGCATGCACACTCCGGCGCAGCGATGACTTGCATGTTTACCTCATTCCATGAGCGTACAACTGCTGCTTACCTTGTTCATGACGGACGTATCTAAATACATAATAACCCAGCTGCAGAATATAAAAAATCTAAAAAAGGAACAAAAAGTCTAAATAAATAATGATCTGCCAGTAATGTGTTAAGATAAATAAGCGAAGTTTTGGTGAAATCATAATTGTTGTTAGCTTTCGAGCCAAACAAAATGGCGGCTGCCGACCGGGTGGATGTCAATGAAATATTCAACTACCCTTGCCGGAAAGGCAGATCCAACGTTTGGAAGTGTTTCGGATTTTGGAAGAAATGTCAGGGGTCCCCAACGAAGGAAAAACTTGACATGTCAAAGGCGATTTGTCGTATTTGTCGAAAGGAATACGCAAACAAAGGTATCTACTCATTATTTCGTGATACTATCAAGTGAATGGTCTAATTGATAAGTAAAGATGTTATGAATGCGTTGTTTACTGTAATATCATATTATATGTGCATGATATGAATCCGTCCATACTCAGAAGTCTATTACTATCAGTACGAAATTTGAAACTACAGAATACATACAAACAAATTGAAACGTTATTGAAAACGAATGACATGTAGGCCTTGTGACATGAATTATCGTAAATCAGGTTAAAACTTGAGTACCCTTTTACTTTGCTATGTCAGAGTCACTTTTGGATATATATCTACTTGCAAACATAAAATATATGAAATAAATCCTGAAAGTTGATTTCATAAATGATAAGAGATTATTTATTTGTCGAAATCAAGAACATAATTGATATTTGTCTTGTACTTAGTCGACGAAAATATATGTTTGTGTCTATATATTTCGAATTTCAATGAATTTTGTTCTAATTTCGTAAAATTTCTAGTGAAACGTATTAGCGTAGTTTAGGCTAAAATTTGTAGCCACTAGTATGATAAAATTGTTGAGGTTGGCATCTCTGGCATTGATGGTAAATAAATAATAAACCATAAAAAGAACAAATTCTTTTTCTTTTCTTTTGTTCAAGTTCAACCATCTGTCTCTGAACTGAACTTACGTACCTTTAAGATTCTGAGACAATACCAAACACATGGTCTTGTGTAACATATGTTTTATTCAGAGGTTATTCTTGTCATTTCATTTAACCGATTATTGACTGATGATTGATCGGTTGAGCCAATCCGATTGTAACCGATGATCGATTATGAAATCACAACCGATTCCCAACACTAGTCAAAGGGTACAATTATTTTTCAATTCTTTGCTTTTCTGGCTAACAGGTAAAAGGTTACATGTTCTCAACGTGACATTAAGTGCTTCGCATCAAAAAAGAATATAGTTACTGATGTTGTTTTTAATTTTATTCTGCTTATGGCAACGTTTTTCATTTTTCTGACCTTAGTCACATAGGTATTTGATCGGAAAACAACAATATCATCGCAAGGGTGAACCTATTAAGTTAGATACAAAATAGGCTATGTTTCATCGACTTTTTCATCAGACACCATGAAGTACAATGTCTACTAACATTAAATTATTGATATGCTTTACAGTAAAGTTATCAGTTTATCTGAGCAAACCGCTTCACTGATAAATTTGTCTCATATAGGTTATTATTTGTCTGAGCTATTTTCTTCTCTAAACATTTGTCATTATGTGTGGCATGAATGTGTGATTGAAAGGATTTGTGTTTTGATATAGTTTGTCATATTGATGACTCTGTCTGTCGGTGATGCACTGCTGTTTTCGGCCTGTCTTGTTTATTCTAATACTCAAAGAAACATTATTGATGAAGATGGACTGCTTGAGTGTATCTTTTTTTGCCGATTCAGTCACAGCTGCTGGTAATTTTTCTAATATCTAATAGACTAAGAGAGAGATACGCATACACACCCTGTAATACGCACCAGCGATAAGACATTTGCTAGTGGCCGTTACGGTTTGCTATGTACAGAGTAACGGCTCGATACGGCTGAAAAACATTGGGTGTGTCACGGTGACAGGTACATTTTATCACATTTATACACTATATCGTAAACATCTTGTCAGTCATAGATAGCCAGTGTATTTGAAAATGCGAATGTGTTCAAAGGAATTGTTTTAAATGTGAATTTACGAATTTATGACCCTTTGATTCCAAACATTGTTGATGCTTTCAATTTCATTTGTGTATTATTGTCTAAATTTGTCTTAAAGAGAAATTCAACTTATATATTTATTTTCAAGAAGCATACTATAACATGATTGTTAACTGCATTAACCGTAATATGGTCTGATATGAAAGGAAAGGCTGATATGACATAATATTCACAACATTTTATGACTTTGATGCTACGGTAGCTAATGGTAAGCTTTGTGCGTAAATACGGTTTCCTATGGTCACCGCAGCAGTGAAATCAATACATTAACCCATTTCTGGTGTCCCCCGCCGTGATGTTGCTGGAATATTGCTAAAAGCAGCGTAAAACCAAACTCAGTCAGTCAGTCAATACATTAACATTTATTGCAGTTTATAAAACTCCATTTCAGAGCTGGTTTAACTTCAAAATAGCAGTTTGATGTGCTTCATTTAGTGCATTTAACTGCCACAATAATGGTATATACAACAAATAAATTCAACCCGGTTCCATTTGGCATTCTCTCGCGACTTTCACCCAAGCCAATGCCAAATGCGATATTCCTGTTTTGCAGACCTTAACATGAAGGTTTGTAAACATATGGTGAGAATCAAGTATACTAAACTGTGGATCTGTACTTTCTGGTTTTTAATACAAAAACCTTGGAATATCTGAATCACCAACTTGTACATTTCTGTGGAGAGATGTGGATTCCCATTCTGCATATCGGGTAGCATATATGTCACAAGCCCAGGTAATGTTCATAGTGGTCTTTTTGAACTTGGACACTACCCCTTCTTGCACAACACTTTCAATGGTTGAAGAGAGTTAGTTTTTCTTGCTTTTGTGGTTGGTTCAGTTTTGTTATTAACCACATCATACAACTTTTGACTCATCTCTTCAAGCCGTGATGCGGACGATGGGTCTTTCCTAAGACGTTTTCCTTCAAATGTTTTAAATAAAGTTGCATTTCTTTCTTGTTTAATTTCTGACACAGGCGTTGGGGGGAACTGAATATCTCTACAAACTGCAGGTCACTGATACCGAGATGATTCTTCCTTGTAGGCTTGTAGTTCTCATTCAAATACTTCCGAACTGACAAAATATCAGATTGATCTAATCTTCTGCCTTCCTGTGTGCTGTCTTGGCTTCCCGAAGAATCAGAGACCACTGCCCTGAAAGATTCACTTTCCTGATCCACTATGGTATCAGGACGATTTGGCGTCACAAGGTCCTCAGGTCCATCTCAACCCTGACGCCATAGAAGAGGACTCTATCTACACCTTCACTTTCACTGAAATCATCATCCTCTTTATCATCTATGCTATTTTCAGTGTCAGGAACTTTCTTCTGCAATGAATCCAATGTATCCTTTGCCATTACAAAAGGTTTCTTTGAACTCTGTAAACCATGTAGAATGATGGAGCGGTTTTGCCCTTCTAGGTTTACTTTCTGTAGCAGTTCTTGGTAATTTTATACCAGGAGGACATTTTGCATGTTGATTTCTTTTAGAATTGTTGGTTTCTTTGTACTTTTGGATTCTTCATAAACATCCTTCTGGAATTGCAATAGGGTCAATGGCCTATCATCACAACTTCTAACCACGAGTCTGCTCCACTGGTCATCAAAACAGCAAACTGGTGTATGAATATTTTGCTTTTCCCACTCTTCTAAGACAAACCGTATCAACATGATCAATGCTAGCAAACCGTATCCACGAAAACAATTTGCCACTAGCAAACGTGTGGCTCCATGTGTAGCAAGCCATAGCCTCTCAAATTAGAATTTGTCTGTAACTTCACCATATAATTGAAATTATCCACACCCAATTACACACATACACATCACAATTACTTGTCACCTGGTATCACATTGGTTTGTGAAGTGTATGTTGTTTTGATAATTAAAACCAGACATTATTTCCATTTGATGCCAAAACTTAGCAAATAACATTGAATTTTTACACAATTCTTGTAACATTTGGTCGGATTTTTAGATCAAATTATTACAGAATTATTATGTTATCAAAGTACGATAAATTTGCCCCCCAAAAGCTTAACGTTTGGCTTTATTTATACAATTTGTGCTGTAAGACCACACGGTGAAAAGTAGTTTCAGCCGTAGGGAGCTGTTACTCTGTACATAGCAAACCGTAATGGCCACCAGCAAACGTCTTATCGCTGGTGCGTATTACAGGGTGTGTCTCAGGGTGCATCATGGTCAAAGTCTGGTTTTGTAAAATATTGTTATGAAGCACTGTTATTCATTGTGTAACAATGTTCTACCGTATATTACCGTCTATAAGCCAAGTTTTGCGGACCAAAAAAAGCAGTCTGTAGAAGGGGGTCGTCTTATGCATGGGTTACGCTTTCGTCAAACTTTTTTCCAGGGGTAAGGAAGCAACAGCGTATCACTTCGCTTGAACAAACAACAGAAGACGACTTTGTCAGTAGAGACGTCAAATTTGCAATTAAACATCACTAGACAAGATTATTTACCTTTTAAGTTGTAAGTTGTTTTTGCTGGGCATTGTATTATTTGCAGGGATTAAGATTAGGGATTAAGAGCCAGAAATAGCAATCAGCTGTGCACATATTTCCCGGCGATCAAGTTCAAACATGCACAATAATATAACGGGACGAATTCTGACGCAGTCATCAGTAAAATATAATACAGAATACTATTATTTAACCCAAAGAAATATATCCTAGCATTGTGTAATTTTGATTACAGTTTTTGCTCTATAAATTAATTAAGATTAAGATTACCGTGTGTATTTGAGCCGGAAATAGCAATCAGCAGCGAACAAGTTCAAACATGCACAATAATATAACGGGACGAATTCTGACGCAGTCGTCAGTAAAATATAATACAGAGTACTATTATTTAACCCAAAGAAATATAACCTAGCATTGTGTAATTTTAATTACAGTTTTTATGTAAAATATATATAATTAACACTAAGGTTATACGGACCCTCATGAACGTGGTAAGCAGAAGTTGTACGCACATGGAATGGGGTAAAAAACGGAAGCCCTTTAAATTCACACATTTTTACTGATGTTACTGTAAACTAGCAGTCAATGGAAAACGAGGCGGTAATCAGTTCGTGATTGTTGAATGGGGTAAAATAAGCAAGCCAGTTTGTTGCTACAATAAATATGATATTTAGAGACACAAAGTATACTGACACACATTGAAAACGCAAAACCAAATTCAAATGAGGAAAACTTAACAAACAACAATACTTGGATGAAAATTGTTCTACAGTTATGTTGAGAATTTCATTGTGCTTCATTTTCATAAAAAAATGATTGCAAGAGTTCCGCCAATATGACTGACACGTCAAGCGTCACACACAGTTCCCCCTTACGTCCGTCAGTAGCGAGTGTGACCTCCCTGAGCCTGTACACATGCACGGAGTCGACGTGGCATGGATTCGCACAAACGTCGAACAGGTGCTTGGGGGATGTTCTGCCACTCCTGTTGTAAAGCCAGGGTCAACTCAGCGACGTTGTTTGGCTGACGTTGACGTTGACATTGATGAATCCAGCGGCCAAGCTCATGTTCATGTTGCTGCCTGTAGACGCGTTGTCTGCCACCTGCAAATTACACACAGAACCTGGACCCATTGAAACACACCCACTGGTTGGAGATTCAAGGTGGTTGGAGGCTATGTTGCTGTGCAAACAGGAGTCTGTTGACTCGATGACGTTGCGTAATGACGTTTCCCGATATGGCCCCTTAGTGCCACAGCCTGCAGACGTCAAATGACTGTCATGGCACTGATGTGGCGTCCTTTACGTCCTACGGTGTTTCCAGGTGAGTTTGCTGCTGTCTGAAAGCGTTTTCTTTGGTGAACTTGTCGGATGTGCTGGTCTGGATGTGCCGTTGTGAACGGAGTTTGTCCTGGTAAGGGACGGTCACGGGCGCTTCCAGTTTGCTATTGACGAATTTGGAGTCTGTTGATGGTGGATGGGCTCTCTCCGAAGTGGTGGGTGACCTCATTTTGTGATGTTCCCACCAACAGCATCCCGATAGCTTGTTCCCTCTGCTGTTCACTGAGCCGTGGCATTTTGTGACTGCTAGTGAAACGGTTGAACCACAGTGCCTTTTATGCGTCCAAAACCTGGCTTTGCATGTGTATGTCATGATAATCATGCACCCCAACAGGTCCAAGGAATATGCCAGAGTTGTGTTTTCATGAACTGTACCCATGCCAGAAACACGAAAAGGGTTCGAACCCAGATGTGCATATGGTTTTATTCGTCAACCTCACATCACTATATTTTCGTGTGGTAAATGAAATTGCTTCACAAAACTTTGTTAGAAATTGCCAAAATGGGTTTTGCGTTTTCAATGTGTGTCAGTATATACAGTGAAGCCTCGTTAATCCGGACGGTTGCGTTTCTCAGCAAATTTGTCCGGATTTCGAATTGTCCGGACTACTGAATCAAGACCCAAGTTCAAGCAAGAGTTGCTTCCCTTACTATTACAAAAACGCCACGACTCTGGATAAAACAAATAAGCATTAATGTAAGGCTTAAAACGATGAATAGCTGGCACAACAATAAATCATAGCAAAAAGTCTTTCATAGTTGTCTGTGTTCTTTTAACCTTTTTCATTGAATTCTTCACATCAATAATTTTACCTAGTGACATCTCATCGCCGATTGTCTCAAAATATGTCACCAGACTTTCCAGGTATTTCTCTGCCTCAGTCGAACTTGGTGGAACGGGGGCTGGATCACTTTCCTCCTCTTCTTCTTCACAATGATCAGTTGGCTGGACAATGACAATGATTGCGCTGTCCGTGAGCGGCTCGCATGTTGATTCATTGTCTTCTTCGGTGACATATTCTTCAGCGCTCACAACATCCGATGAAGGATACTCATTCAGGAGTAGTCTCAATTCCGACAACGCAATGTCATCTTCATCCACAGAATCTGAATCACCTTCATGAGAAATAATGTCCACATGTCTGTAACAGTTGCTAATTGTTTGCGAACTAACTTCGTCCCAACTAGTTTTCACAAAGAGAAGTGCCTGTCTCACAGTCAGTTTCTGATCACGCCCTTCCTCGGCACAGGTGATGTAATGTCTCACAAGCGATCTCTTGTAGTATGCTTTAAATGTCCGAATTATCCCTGCATCCATCGGTTGAATATGTGACGTGGTGTTTGGTGGCAAAAAATGCAAGGTCACATTTCGCAAAGTTAGCGAAGCACACTTGTGACTTGCAGCGTTGTCGAGAAACAAAAGTCCACGTGACCGCATCTGTCTGTCAAAGTACAACAACCAATCACAAAACAGCTCACTTGTCATCCACCCCTTTGTATTGTGTCGATATCTCACATAGACTTCTGGGTTGAAATCACGTCCAAAACACCTCGGTCTTCTTGCCTTAGCGATCACAAATTGCTTTACTTTCACAGTTCCGCTTGCATTTGCACACAATGCCACAGTTATTCTGTCCTTTGAACCTTTCACACCAGGCGTGGCTTTAGTTGCTAGGGTGTAATTTGGTCCTAATCTGTAAAAAAGTCCTGTTTCATCAATGTTGAAAATAGCTTCAAGGCCAGACTTCTAAGCTTAAAACTTTCTTCAGTTCCTCTCTCCCCGCGATGACTGCAGTCTTGTCGGCACTGGCTGCTTCACCCTAGAGCACTTGCTTCGATATAGAGTGTCGAGATTTGAATCTGGCCAGCCATCCACGAGAATACGCGAAATCCTTAATTGACAACTTGTCACCGAAGTCTTTCGCTTTCAGAATCAACATCTCGTCATTAACAGCTGCATTCTTACTGGTCTTGTCATTCATCCATTAAAAGAGCGCCTCCTCCATTTTCTTATGTTTGGCGTTTCTTGCTCGAGACAGGGCCGCAGAATCTTCAGGAATGGTAAGCCATTTTTCCTTGGACTTCAGGATGTCACCGATTGTAGATTTTCCCACTGAATGTCCAAATAATTCACCAAAGTGTTTACTTAGGAAATCTAAACTTGCTTTTGGATGTTCTTCCTTGTATCTTGCAATCTCTCTCTTTTCGAAAGCGGTAGTCTCATTTCGTTTTCTTTTAGCAGGTTGACTCGCCAGGTTTGCTGACAAGTGTCAATCAAACTGTAAATGTACAGCTTCAGTCGGGAGCTTTTTTGTGTAATTAAAACAACAACCCTTAACTGACATTTCTCAAAAGTTAACAAGAGTTCATCTTGTCAACTCCGGGGCGGTGGGGTAGCCTAGTGGTTAAAGCGTTGGCTCGTCACGCCGAAGACCCGGGTTCGATTCCCCACATGGGCACAATGTGTTAAGCCCATTTCTGGTGTCCCCAGCCGTGATATTGCTGGAATATTGCTAAAAGCGGCGTAAAACCAAACTCAGTCAGTCAGTCAGTCAGTCTTGTCAACTCCATGACACCGAGTGTATATTGTTTGAGGCCAGTTAAGTAAACATCGCCGGGAAGTGTTGTTACAGTTCGTGAACACGACTTACAGCGTCCCGAACCGTGAAGCAATTTCCTGTTTATTTTACTGATTGGTGACAGCTACTTACCGTCCGGTTCCGGAAACCGAATTTCCGGATTATCGAAGCAAATTATATAGGCTTAGATTGGTAACAAGCTGAAATCGTCCGGAAGACGAGACATCCGGATTATCGGAGTCCGGACTAACGGGGCTTCACTGTATTATGGATTTTCTGTCAACTACACTTCGTTGCAATCCGTGAGTAGACGCAATATATATGATTGTGAATTCTTTGAATAATGTGGACCAAAGTTATAATTATTGGTAACTGTCTGTGGTCTGTGTTTGCCGCGATTAGGACCCAATCGCGGGGAATCGACTTATGCACGAAACATACCATTTTGACATTGATTTCGTAACACTCGGAAATCTTGGGATATTTCCTTTTTTCATTTTTGCCAAATATTATTCACATTTTTATTTTTAATCATGAATAAAAGTTGTTATTAAAGCTTAATCAAGCATAGTGATTTTGCTGTGTATTTGCTCTATAAATCAAGCATTACCTTGATTATAAGTAGTTTTTGTGTAAAAATACTTCACGCAATATATTGCAATACATATCGCAATACATGCTTTTGCATCGCAATATATCGCAATATGAAAATTCTCTGCAATACCCACCCCTAAAAGACGGTAATAGAGTGTAATACATTGTACCTGTTGACATTTCAGTAGGGGGATGTGGCGTGCTCTATGTTTAGACAAGTGCTATATTTAGACAGAGTTGTTGAAAGTACAACCACCCTTTAGGCATTTGCAGTGTGTCCAGAGGCAAAGATTATTGTAAGATCTGGTAACTTCAAAGGTTATAAGAGGAGCTAACTCTTGCGTCTCATTTCACATTACATCTCAATTTACAAGAAGACCTGCAATGGGGAACATTCCTGGAGTTGCGCCCTCTTGCCTGCTTGGAGCACTGCAGTAGTATATATAATGATAGTCCGGGATCAAGTCCAACAAAAGCCTCTGCAAAGCCTTATTTCACAAATAAAGCTTTTGTCAGGCCCTTAGATCTCGCCACCATTGTATCTACTACTTTTGAGCCCCCGGTTAACTTCCCGCCCACACGTGGCACTACTGTGCCGCTAGACTTACGAGACTTGGACCAGATTTCTTGTTTCATCTTACGGTACTTGTCGAGTTCAGAGAGGATTGAACGAAACTCCTCCTCTGAGATCTTACTGTCAGTGAGTGCCGTGGAAATACGCTCACTTACCATGTTCAGCTTTGCTTCGGCTAGAACCCTGATCTCGTCGTGTTTCAACGCTTTAAGATGCAGTCTGCGGGATACAAACTTAAACACCAACCCTGCCACCCACTATGGTGGCTAACAACCCAACACCTGCCGCCCCAAGTCCCATGCTGGTTGTCCTAAGGGCAGTATCAGTCCCGTCCACGATATTGAAAGCTCTATGGTACTTCTTATATACTGCTTTCCGCGTGTCACGGTCTTGTTCTAGTTGGCGTTTTACATCACATAACTGTCTCAAGCGGAACCCGTCTACGGTTTCCAGGGTCTTCGCGACTTCTTCTATGACAGGGTACAGACCCATTCTGTGTGCCTATAATATATCTGATGAGATATTTTTTAATTGGTCTTCAGTTAATAGTCGATCAATGTACTTGAGGCTTATAAAACTTAGATTCTCGTATGTGGAGATACGGGAAGGGTCAATAGGTAACTTCTGGTCTATATCAATATCAACTACTGTGCCGCTATGCCACGTTGGCAGAAGGTAACATTGTGCCGTACGGTACGATCAATAATTCCTCTCTAACGAAAGCTCTCCCTGGCCCAACCCTCAAGTAGTACAAGTTCGGCTCGTCGGCTTTGATGTCCACTTTATCTATGTGTAAGTTTTGACTGACCATATTGGGTCAGTGACTCGCTTACGGCTATCACCCTCATGCTCCCCCGGCTGGTATAGGTACCTCACTAGGGTCCTATCTGGTATCTGTTTCTCCTTCCCACACAATGGAGCAGCCGACTCTGCCACTATTGATTTTAGTTTGATAGCGTCTGCTGGTTTCTTGCCGGTGAGACAGGTGATTTCGTGGTTTATGGCCGACACCACCTGAGGTAATCGCGCTACCCATTCAGTCGATCGTTTTCCAGGGTTGGCCATCTCTCTCGCATACTGATGTCCGAATAAGCGCTCAGCCAAAGTCCTATTGAATCTCTCAACTATGGCTTGGCTGCGATGGGCTCCGGCCGTGCCACGCCTGACCTTGGTGTCGTGTTTATCCAGCAGGTGTGACATGGCACCCATGAACTCCCACCCGGGGTCAACTTGCAGCTCTGTTGGCCACGTCAGTGGACTGCGTTTGTATATGCGTTCGAATCCGCGGGCTACCTGGGCCGAGTCTTTCGTGGTCAAGGGTTCGGCTTCCTTGTAGCGACTGGCTACGTCCACGACGGTTAAGGCATACTTGTACCTCTTATTGTGGGGTAGGAATAGGAGGTCAGCCTGGTGAACGCTATTGGGTATGTTAATGCCGAATTTCCTTCTAGGCACGTAGCGTGGTGCCGGTAAATAGATCTGCCACAGGGCTTGTTTTTCAAGCCACGCTTTGGCCTCCTCCGGGGGTACTCGCACCATTTTAGCCAGCTTATGTACGGCGCTAACTCCTTTCCAGTACCCACGCGGGCTGTAGTAAATAGCCTCAAACTTTCTCTGGTTCCGTGACATCGTCGTCGCCCCGACAGGGTATAGTGTTTATGTACACCTATGTTCTTGGTTCAATTTTCTCATGCCCGTACGCGTACGTGTTGATCCCATCAATAGCTATCCAACGTTTAGTGTCCATCGGCGACAGGGACGTCTTGTTTATCGTCAGTCCGTATATCCTATGCCCATCACTTCTAAGTGTGTTCATTTTATGTCTAAAGGTACGGGTCTTGAACAGGGCTTCCTTGAATCTGGCGTGTTTGATGTGTTGTTTCACCACGTACTTCTTAACACGGAGGCGAAGGGCCTTCGGAATCTCACCATTGTCGGCCTTCAGGATGGAGTACATCTTAGGCCTCAAGCCTATGTACTCGGCTATGGGCGTGCCAGCACACTCGTCATCATCTTACCTAGGACCTTTTTATTTACCGTGCTGTGTATGGCATGGTCCTTGGGGTAGTCACTGGTGTCATACAAATCGAGGCGTCTTTTCATGTCCTCGTACACGTCCTCGGTTCGAATCTCCATCAGCAGGGAATCCGTGTCAGTGTACAGCACTTCACACCTGTCGTCGTACTGTTTCTTTAGCTCGTTGTAGTAAAAGTCGTACATCAGGTGTTTGGATAATTGAGGATGCTCATCCCCACGTAAACAGGCCGGTTGAATTTTATGTGGCTTTTCTTCATGTGTAGGGCAACCAGGTCGTCGGTGAATATCTTGCTACGGTTGAATGCCGGACTGGCTATCAGTCTCGTGAGCTTGTCTTCCTCATTCCACCGAACCAGCTTCACGGTCACGCGTTTCCTCAGGTTCTCCATAGTCTTACCAAACGCCGAGTTGTTCATGAGCTTGTAGAGGTTTTTCTCAAAGTCACTGGTGGCAAGCTTTCGGAGGTCCGTGTTCATTCTGATGTATGGCTCCATCCAGGGGCTCTGGTTGAACACGAGCACCCTGTGTATTTTGGTCAGCCTCATACCCAACGACAGGTACAGCTGTAGGTTGCGATAGTGAACGATGTACTTTGTCTTATTCATTAAGTTGGGCACGAGTTTTTCAACGTCTGCCACCCGCCCACCTAACAAGTTATGTTGGTACTCAGACATCCAGTCTGGGTTAACCCTCATACGTTCGGGGGCCAGGGGGTAGCTGTTGTGTGATGTGTGTAATGCCTTGGGGTATTCTAAGTCCACCTCGAGGATATAACCTTTGTTCGAATCTGGTGCGATGCTCATAACATCGACCTCATGCGATGCCCATTCGAATCCCCCTGTGGGTAGATACTGGCTCATGGCCCAGCCGTACAGGTTGTTAGCGTCGAGGTAGAGAATATGATTGGTTGGCTTGCTTGGGTCGTAGCCCTTCACGTATTGATTATTTGCTTTCGCATATCGTTTGGTTGCCATGGAAATCCCACCTCGCAAGCCTTTCTCAATGAATAGGTGCATGTCGTAATCGGTGAGCAATTCCAACGTAACTCTGGTCTTTTTCAGCAAGGCATCCCACGACAGACCTGGGCTGGTGTAATACCATGCGGGGTCGAGTTGATACTGCTTAAAACATGTCCGCCTAAACGTCTCAAACACATCGGCTAGCAGCAGTACATCTGTTCTCAAGTACAGGTCGTGGTAGTCACCCAGATTCTTACAGCCCAGTTTATTCCATACGTTAATCGCGTGCGAATAATCATCTTGGGTGATTGCCGAGTCGGTCAGATTGCTGTAAAATTCTCTGATGGGGGGTAGTCGGGTCTCGGCGAACTTGGCCCAACCATCCATGTACTTCGTAGGGGTACACACCCTTCCTCATCAGCAGGGGTCGCCGTCGGCGGCGGTTGTATCGATCGGTGATGGGGAAGGTATCGTTGGCCTTGACCAGACTGTCGAAAGTGACGACAGGAGGAACTGAACCGAAGTCAATGAACCTCAGGCCATTCAAGCTGAAGGAGATGTATCTCTCCATGTTGTTGGGGATGCACGTCAGGTTGCCGTCGACTTTCGCGATGGCCTGCATGATCAAGTGAGAGTCATACCCTCTCAAGCTGTGGAAGACCACGGGGATGTTTATTGTCTTGGGGGTGATTCTAAGCTTGAGCTGTGAGCGGCGCCTCTATACTTACCGGTGACGTGGCAGTGATCTCTCACCGAATCACCGTTCAGTGGTGAGTCACACACGTGGCATTTAGTGCTACAGGGGTGAGCTAGCCGGTCGGCTTGGGTCATACGCATGGGAGCGACTGTATACAGTGCATTCCTAATAATTTTTTCTTCCTCCTGCAAACACTTTAGAAACTTTTCAGCCGCGTCGGGACCCCTATACACTACGGGAGCTTTCGTTTCCCCATCACATCTGACGACCACGTATCCAAACCCACAGGCCTCATGCTCCTGTGTTTTGTGTGTGAAGCTCTCGCCTGTGGGTAGAGCATTGGGGATACCCCCAACAGCCCACCCCGGCAACCTCAACAGGTTTGACCAAGGCTTCAAAGTCGGCGTAGATGACATAAGGCACAGACATTTGGTTCTTGTGGTTGCCGAATTTTAGGATATTGTCACCTTCCTTAGGCATGTCGACTCGTATGGCCGTCTGCCCCACACCTTGGCAATCCTCCCGGTGGGATTCTAATAAATCAGCTCGGCTGAAATCGTGCAGGCATCGCACACAAAAGTGTTTTTTCCCAACGTGTCTCGACTGATCGTGCAACAACTGACTGAGATGTTTTATCCACGTGTAGTGATACTTTTCACCTCGCTGGATCATGAATATATTGATAACGCGCCGTGGGGGGTTCCCCCAACAGTTGGGGTTTCCCCAACACTGGGCTGACCCTGTGTACTATTGTTGTGTTGCCTTTGTGCCCTAATACGTTTATGGCTATATTATTCTGTTTTTCTATTTTAGTGATCTGGGATATGGGGGTGGGTTCATCTATACCATCCCAGTTGAGCCCATCATCTTGGGGATAGCTAGAAAGCCTGTTCGAATTAGTGTCAGCTGGAAACAAGGCTGACCTGATAGCTACCCTCAGGCAATCGTCTCCTCTATTCTTGACGTTGACCATGGCCTGTTTTTTCTTATAGTAGGGGGGCAAGTCTAGGTATGACTTGCCTCTGAACGGCATTTAGTTAGCTATGTCTAGATAGACATTATCGATTTTATCAACAACCCACCCGGACCCCATGTGTGTGTAGCGTTCTAGGTATTCTCGTATCTGCTGAAAACTGGTATCGATTGATGCGTCTATGGTCTCTGTATGAGTCACGACCCCTTGTCTACCTCGGAAGTAAGGCTGAACGTACTCAGTGACCCCATTCCCCACCTGCTTATCGAGTGACATTTTCACTGTGATCTGAAACTTTATACTTCCCAGATTGTTTAGTTCCTGGTTGACTTTATCAGCGATCAGAGGCTTGATATCTGTGATGTCTATGTTCCTATCAACATGCATGCGCCAGCCTCTCAAATAGTTGCCTACAGCGCGCTCAATGGGTATGAACTGTAGGTCAATAGCTCTATTCTGCCGTAATAGTTCTACAAGCTGTGCTTTCCTCATACGGAAATATCCGCCTAACCCCAAAATGCGTACCTCGGCTTTTAATTGTTTTACAGTGGGAGGTTTTGGTACGGGGTCATGTGATAACAATGTGACTAACCCGGCTCTCCCCAGGTGGGAATAACCCGTGAACCCAAGCTCTTTTGCTTGGACTTTTAATTGTTTTACCGTGGGAGGGGCTTGTATGTTAAGTAATCTCAACAATGCTGGTTTGGTCATTCGAGAATAACCAATTACACCACATTGTCTGGCGATCTGCTTGAGCTCACGAGTAGTAGACATTGTTATACCAAAGCGTATACAATCTCTAATTGGGCCACCGGCAAGGGAGGTAACTCTTCCAACCTTAATAAAAAATAGTGAGGCGCTTTAGTAAATATCTAGATAGGCCTTATCGATTATACCCTCGACCCACCCGGAACATGCGCATCATAGTAGGGTGTTTTGTATTACTTGCAACGAGTCGCCAACAAGTATATCTATATCCCCATGCACATCTACTCGTCCACCATCAAAGTAATTCCAAGTGTGCTCAGCAGCCCACGGTACATCAAACCCTACTTTCACCATGATTGTAAATGAGCACCCCTTATATAGTTTGCTGACAATCATGGGTTTGAGGACACTGATATCTATACTTCCCCCCACATCCATCTGCCAGCTTCTCAGGCAATTTTCCCTGGGCTCAATTTCCACAAACATTGTTATACCTATGTGTACACAGGCTCTAATTGGGTCACTACACCTCCATGCTAAGGAGGCGCATACATTCGTTTATGTACCGTATATGACCGTCTATAAGCCGAATTTTGAGGACCAAAAAAAGCAGTCTGTAGAAGGGGGTCGTCTTATCCATGAGTTACACTTTCGTCAAACTTTTTTCCAGGGGTAAGAAAACAACATCGTATCACTTCGCGAGAACAAACAACAGAAGACAACTTTGTCAGTAGAGACGTCAAATTTGCAATTAAACATCACTAGACAAGAATAATTACCATTTAAGTTATAAGTTGTTTTTGCTGGGCATTGTTTTATTTGCAGGGATTAAGATTACCGTGCGTATTTGTCTCGTACACAAAACTGGAAATAGCAATCAGCTGTGCACACGCTTCCCGCTTAACAAGTTCAAACATGCACAATAATATAACGGGATCTAATTCTGACGAGTCATCAGTAAAATATAATACAGAATACCGCTATTTAACCCAAAGAAATATATCCTAGCATTGTGTAATTTTGATTACAGTTTTGCTCTATAAATTAATTAAGATTACCGTATGATTTGTCTTGTACACAAAGCCAGAAATAGCAATCAGCTGTGCACACGTTTCCCCGTGAACAAGTTCAAACATGCACAATAATATAACGGGATGAATTCTATTGATTGAATACTATTATTTAACCAAAAGAAATATATCCTAGCATTGTGTAATAGTTTTTATGTAAAAAATATATAATCAACACTAAGGTTATACGGACCATCATGAACGTGGTAAGCACGTGACATGGAACGAGGCGGTAATCAGTTTGTGATTGTTGAATGGGGTAAAATAAGCAAGCCAGTTTGTTGCTACAATAAATATGATATTTAGAGAAGCAAAATATATTATGCATTTTCTGTCAACTACACTTCGCTTCGATCCGCGGTGAGTAGACACAATATATATGACAGTGAATTCTTTGAATAATGTGGACCAAAGTTATAATTATTGGTAACTGCCAGTTGTCTGTGGGATGAGTTTGTCGCGTGTTTATTGTTAGTGGACTATTTTTCTTATTGTCATATATATATAGATGAAATATGGACACTTAAATAATATATTTTGAAACAAAAGTTGACTTCAGTTTTTATTTACCGATGGTACTTTTTCTCAAAATTTCACAAAATGGCGTCTCGTTGTTGATGCAAGCAGTGATCGTCAGGATATAAAAAGGAACACAAACACATGTTGCCACAATACACCGGTAATCTTTATTATGTAATATTCTCACCAACACTTACGCTGTATATCCACTTTCCAAATGGCGTCTCTTTGTTGATGCAAGCAGTGATCGTTAAAAAAAGGTAAACAAACACCGGTAATCTTTATTATGTAATATTCTCGTTATGGTGTCTCGTCGTTGATGGAACATACTTACCGGGTACTCTGGTCTCTGTTGGCCGCGACCCATCGCGGGGGGGCGGCCTATCCATGAGAGATATGATTTTAACACTGATTTTGAGGGTCAAGTTTGGGGGGCGGCTTATCCTTGGGGTCGGCTTATAGACGGTCATATACGGTAGGTATTTTTCTTCTCGTAGATAAGATGGTGCCTGACTACGTTTGCCCCGTGGTCTTTACATAAACGGTAGTGGCATCTCACTCCAATACCACACACTGAACACGTGTAGTTCACAAAACATTTTCTATGAAAACAGCAATACCCCTCCATCCTGCATTTCCTACCACAGGGCTCAGGCTTCCCCCTCAGTATGTACTGGCATCGGTACGGGGCAGGTCTCATCTTTGGTATACTTATATGAGTACTTAGTCTAATTGTTTTGCAACAAACGCAGTCGCTGCTAGACCCAGTGCGATAAAGATCAATTCCTGGTTCTTTTGCCTCGGGGATGGTGTGTAGTACTGAGCGAGTGTGGGCTTATGTAGTGGTTCCAGCTGTTTACCTGTTAGTAGGTAGTATTCTCTCGCTGCGCCGTCGACTTCGTGGAATGTTTTAACGGCATGGTTTTCACGCCTGAGTTGTTCGTTAATGTAATCGATCCTCTGGACACGTCTCTTCGCGTACTCGGATTGCGCTGCTTGTAATTGCTTAAACGCGAAGTCATGGCGCTTCCTCTCTGCCTGAATCTCAGCCGCGTGTGACTCCCGTAGTTTCGAGAAGAGGAAATTACTCCCGGAAAATGCCAGGGCGTTTACTAACGCCCCGCCGACCATCATGGCAATCGTAGCCATCCTATATATAGTTACATTTACTTCAAAATATTTTCGGGTAGGATGCCTTGTTTTACTAGGATGTCCTTGGTGGCCATCGCCATACCAAGGTTCATTATGAGCATACCCATATCCTGCAGGTTGAAATCTAGCTTGATAGTCGGTTGTTTAAGCACCATTTTGGTCAACCTAGCGTACCCTACGGCTAGTCTGGCGACCACTGTGGCGTGGTATGCGTCGTTGACAAAAGTTTTCCCCTCAGACATTATGTATATTATATAAAAAATATATATTTATAACATGATATGTGGGTTGACCTCTAATTGTGGGGGTTCCTCCCTGGGGGGTTGTTTGTTATATAACCATGAGATAGCCACGACAGCAGTTGCGCCTGCAATCAACAAGAGTGGAGCCGGTTTCCACGTGATACTTTTATGTTGGTTACACCACCTTTTTTTACCGGCAGCTACTCTCTTAGGGTTCTTCTGCCTGGTGACTGTAGGGGGTTGGGGTGGGGTCTCCTCTGAAGGGGTCTCCCCCAACTCCGGAGGTGTCATTTCTTGGGCAGCATCCATCTTGTATACTATTATTATTATTTTTTCCCTCCTTAAATTGGCAATGCTTTGCCGTGATAATCGCCGCCGTCACCGGGGCTAAAAACATACCGTATTTGTGGTACAGCACGCAGCTGATAGAGCTCAAGGCGTGTTCAATAAAAGGGTCTTTCTCGAGGTCTTCCCACAGGTAAAGTCGGCGTTCTTGGGGAATGGGAAGGAAGTACGACGCTATACCAGTGTATATCTGGGTCATAGCCGATCCTATAGTTTTCGTCATCTCGGCCCCGAGTCTAGCCTCGTATCTTGCGTACAGCTTATCGATTTCTTTGGCTGACATTTTGTGAATTTTATCGGGAGTGTAGTCCCCAAAGTAATGTTTGGCCTTTCCACCAACAGCCAGCGCCACCAGTCTCTCTCGCTTATCATCATCCCCTCGCTTATCATTGTCCCCTGGCACCAACAGTTGTTCTAGCAATTCATCACACTCCATCTTATAATGTAATAAGTAAGTTTTAGTTTTAATAATAAAATACCCGATGCAGGCTAAACACAGCGAAATGAAGGTTAAGTTGCACACGGCTAGCACTTCAAAAACAACCATTGCTTAGCTTTGCTGCTGAGCACCCTGGCTAAAACTGCCACGTGGCTCAGTCAAAACCTGTGGGCAGCCATCGTCGCCGTGGCGGGGCTGGTGTACGTAGCGGCTAAGGAATTTTTAACCAAATAAGCTCCACCCCGACCGCTACCCCGCCAACCACCAGGGCTGTTTTACGGTCGATGTGCTGCTGATTGGACGCCTGCTGTTGGGGCTGTGGGGGTGCATTTACTTAGCATTGCTAAGCTAAAACACCCTATAGGCCACGGGTTGGTCGGTCTTGAGCACGAGCTTAGCATGTTTAGTTTCAGCGAGCTGTTTCTTCACACGTTCCCTATCATGTTTGCTCATCACATCGTTCTCTCTCAAACACTCCTCGAACGAATCCCTGTCCTTACAGTGGAACAAGGCCACCCATCGTGTCTGCTCCCTGAGATCTTTCAACACCGAGTTGAACTTCTGCGTTAGTACCCAGACACTGTGCTTTGCGTGCCGGCCTGAGAAGGCCAGGTACGATAGCATGTCTCTCTTTTTTGTTATCTCACGATTAGCGCTGCAGTCGTCCAGTATGAACAGCGTCGACTCCCCTTTAAATTTCCCGTGATAAGCTTTCAACCAGTCCTGCAGACGTGGTCCCGGGTCGACTCTGTGTACGTCCGGGTCCCTCATCACCCAAGGTCTTTCCGTATACGTTCTATTCATTTGCAGAGTAGGGCACATGATAACGATGTTGTCGAACACATCCCTGTAGTACCCCTCCAACATATCCAGCACGAAAACGGTCTTCCCACAGCCTGTCTGTCCACACACTATGGTGCAGTGTGGGTCGCGGGGCAAATCAATGCCGCCGGCAGGCAAATCAGTAGATGGCTTGCACGAATCTCCCATTGTCTATATTAAGTTGCGCGTCCATAATAACGTACAGATATAATTTCAACTTGCCCGCGGGTTGAGCCTTCTTGGTAATCTGGATTGTAATCCCCTCGCTGCCATTATCAATGCGGCGACCGCTGCCGTGCAGTTTATCGTCATCCGTGGATCGCATGTCTAACCATAGCTCGTACTTGGTGGTCAGGTATTCACCGATCTGCACGGAGGATAGGTCCAAGTCTTTGGTTATGTATGGGTGTTGTTTGATGGCCAGTAGCTTTTTTATCTCATCCCACTGCTGGTATGCCCTCATACCATGACTGAACAGCTGGTTGGGCACGCCCTCGATGGTCACTTCCACCTTTTCAATCTCGGGTTGAAAACTTCTCGCTGTCCCTTCGAACGGCTCGTAATCCTCCACGGGGACGACCAGGATGCCTTTCATCGATCGCGCCAGCACGTTCAGGTTGATATTCCACACAGTGTCGCTCTTATCCCGCACAACAGATCTATGCCTCAGTATGCGATCGTACAGGATGGCCACCTTCCCCGAGTACTGGCTTCGAACCTGCCTGGCCAGCTCCGGGCTAGTGACCATGTCGAACTCCAGAGAGATGTTGTCGACGGTGTAACTGGCCTCATCACCGCTCGGGCGACGCGCACTACTTTGCTGTAGTCGTTAAGCGTGAGCTCGTATTCAAGCCTATCATCCAGCGCTGCCTGGTAAAACGGCGCTGTTCCGTGGAGCAACTCAAGTCGAAGCGCACGCAGAACCTGTTCCCGTGACGCTTTGCGGCGATGGCCTTTTCACCGTCCGTGATCTTGTCTAGCTGGTCTTGCGTGAAGCTGTATCCTACGCGCGACCGGGTCGATTTGCTGATGCCCTGGTACACGTCATTGACGCGTTCTCCCTCGCTTTTCCAGAGGTCCCCGTAGCAGTGAAACACGTCGCTGTCATCGATGCTCAGCACCTCGTTACTGCTGATCTTGATGGTGGTTTTCTTGATGATGGCTCGACCTACGTTCCGCACTAGCTCGCGTTTGTCGTTGTCGGAGGTCAGCGTGAGGTTGAACGTCAGTCGAACCGTGCCTGGTACGATAAGGTCATTCTCGCCAAGGTTTGGGAATCTAACCAGCAGCGTTTGGTTCTGGTCTATCTTGCTGGGGTTGTTGGTGATGGTCACCGACTGGCGCACGGCTCTGACGCCTAGAGGCTCTCTTGATCTTCTGAAAGGATCTAGTTTCCTACCATACATTGTTATATAGATAAAATATAAAAGTTTAATATTAAATAATGGCTGAAGGCGGTCATGAGTACATCACTATGGATGATATGTGGGATAATTTCGGGGAGGATGAAACCTCGTTCCCCTTAAGTACTAAACTTGTACAGTCGGCCGTCGATGATTATTACGACACAGCTGAAAATAGAGACAACATCAAGCCGTTGGGGCGGGACTATGCCAAGTTTACCATCGATAAGAAGGGCACGCTGCGATTGAGGGCTCACCCGGGGGTCGATATGAAAAAAGACGGGAAGCCGTATGCTTTGTCAACACTCACCAGTCGCCCTGGTGGGTGTCAACTGATCCGTGATGAACTAGGCTTCATAGATTACGGTGGCGCACGGCCTAAGCTTCCCCCGAAGGTCGTCCAAGATCTGCAAGCAGCCAGGCCCGAACTCAGTAATATCGGGGACATACCCCAACGGGAAACCATTGATCGAGTCCTAAATGAAGACACCACGTTGGCCAACAGGATCCGAATCCTCTTCCGAGAGCAAGGGATCACCATCGCCAGCATTCTGACTGCATTGGGCTTCATCATATCAACCCTGGTGGTGTCATTGACGCCTGCCGGCGGCAGTGGTACACCAACACCAACACCCCCAAGTGGTGGTGGCGTCAGAGACTGGATAAAAAAACTCAGGGAGGCCCTGGCTAAACTGGCTGGTAAGGCCGCCGAAGCCCTACCCGGCATCCTGGGTAGCATCGTCTCGTGGCTGCTGAGCACTCTGGCTAAAACTGCCACGTGGCTCAGTCAAAACCTGTGGGCAGCCATCGTCGCCGTGGCGGGGCTGGTGTACGTAGCGGCTAAGGAATTTTTAACCTAATAAGCCCCACCCCGACCGCTACCCCGCCAACCACCAGGGCTGTTTTACGGTCGATGTGCTGCTGATTGGACGCCTGCTGTTGGGGCTGTGGGGGTGTGGGTTGAACCCTAGGCTCTGGGGGATGGCGCCACTATACCCGTTTCACCGGTCGTGGGTGGCGGGACTTGGGGGTGTTAACATCGGGGTTGACGCCCAACTTTTGGTCCGCCGTGGCGAGGACTATTTCGTTGTTGTAACCCACCACTTTTTTTACTCTCAGTTGCATATCGCTCGGAGCCATATACAGTCCCACGTCGAAGACGTAGTCGACTTTCGACCTGGCGTATTCCAACACGTCTTGGTAGCGTTTGATGGCACTCGG
The DNA here is from genome assembly GCF_003918875.1 of Haliotis rubra. Taxonomy (NCBI): domain Eukaryota; kingdom Metazoa; phylum Mollusca; class Gastropoda; order Lepetellida; family Haliotidae; genus Haliotis; species Haliotis rubra. Next base: position 1,339,426 of record NW_025766348.1, on the reverse strand, counting down.
GAGATCAACTGGAGCATTGATAGCATCCTCAACGTTAACAACGAACTGTTTCTGAGCGTCGTAAGCAGTCCCCTTTCCGAGGATGTTGGAACGCGTTTGCGTCTGCGCACCCAACAGCGCCCACACGTACGTTTGAATCAAGTCGTTCAATCTGGTGACACTGGCACGAGTGAACCCTCTCGACGTGTCCAACATGAACTTTTTCCAGTCATCCGCTGCCCCCTGCTGGAACCTCCAGACTCGGTAATCCTTGCTGTTGTCGAAAGCCATGTAACGGTCATCCCACTCGTTTGTTGTGATATGATACGACTTGTAACCCCAATCTTTCACCAGCTGTTTGCTGGCTTCCGCGATATGCATATTGTGAGTGATGGGGATACCCAACCCGTGGTTCGGTCCCGGCAAACGCCAATCCGTCTTCGGGTTTAGTTCGAATTCGTTGCAAATACGTTCGTAGGCCCGTCTATTATACTGGTTGTTTACTGCGTTCCACGCCTTGTCCTGTGGGAGCGGGGCGCTGATCTCATTGAGGATACGTCTGATCTGGTAGTACACGTGGAACGTGAACACAGACTGACTCAGCGGTCCATGCCGAGTGTCGGTCAATGTCACACCACACCCTGTTGTAGCGCACCACACAGCGAAGTTGAGTTGATTCTGCCAGAACTGCATAGGTTTCTTGAACCAAGCATGAACTACCTTAAAGTATTATACTCTAACATGTACATAACACTTCCAGGAATAACGAGCGGCGAGGCCGTTCAGCTGATGCACGCGATCGATAACACGTCGGGTCAACTCGATGTCGCACTCTGCGATATCACCTACCTACCGCGATGGACTAACATTAACGTCAACAACAACAAGCTGTTCATCTGTGGCACCCGCAATCAGATAACCGACGGCTGCTACAGTGTGTGCTCGCTAAGCGACGAGGTCTTCAAACCCTTGGGAGCCGAACTCAAGATGAACGACTCAAACGGCACAGTGGTGTTAATCAACAACGGAAGAAACTCCTTGTGGCTCGGCCGACCATTGGCGAGGACACTCGGTATGCCGCCGGACGAGATAAAACCCACAACTACCGCCAGCTGAGCACAACGGACAACATTCAAGGGGGGTCACCCTTCCACGATACTGAGAGCCGTACCGGTGAAAACGGGGAAATACAATGACGGTAGAACCGAGTCGTTTTCACCGCGGCAGTATAAGAGGTTAACCCGGGGCAACATCCCTGAGCTGATAATATCGGTTTTAGATATAAATCATAACCCTGTGAATATAGGATACCTCAGCATAACGCTTCACATAAAATGACCAGCGCACAAGGCCCTGGAATGAAGTTGAAGAAATGCATCAATGCGGGGATCTCCGACCTCGGGGACATACGCGAATTTGACGACCCCGGAGTAGATGGTAAATTGTACGCCTTGCAACTGAAAAACAACATTTACAAACGCGTTGAAGTCCCCTCCATCGGTAGAACCCTAGGTGACATAGTAGATCTCTCAGGAGCGGCCCTCAACACTCGGTTCAACCTAGTCCGTATCGGTGATGATAGATGGGCGGTATACCCATCGTTCGGAGGCAAACTGTTCGACTTAGAAGATGTTGATAGCACGACCGTCGCCCGAAACAAACCATATACGCTCGTCTTCACCGACGACGACAAGTGGGTGTTGTTGCCCTCTGAAGTCGACTGGTTTCTCAACATTAAGCTCGGCTCCCCCTACGTGTTCAAGGAGAACAAAGACAACTACCTAAACAAAGTCGTTAACAACGGAACCCTGCTCGTGGCTTACGTCCCGGCGCAGAGACGTAGTGTAGTCATCAGCCCACTCGCCAGTATGGCAGCCCACATGCTATCGAGTAAACCGGGAGTGCAAGACGGAGCATTGCAGTTGGTATCTGAATTCGCTGGCGTGGTCAACATCCTGGCGAGCCTACCGGCAAACTCCACGCTGGTCATCAAAGGCTACCTAGGGGAACCATCGCAGGATGAAGCTGAAATCGTAAAGGGGTCAAACTCCGGTGGGGGAAACAACACCAGTATCACGTTTGCACTGTTTACGTTCGGGTGGGTGTCGACTCCCACACCAGTCTGCAGAGGGTCACCGTGACCGTGGAAGCCACGATATCACTCGCCAAGATCTTCCTACCCGACAACATACACTTCATGGGGGTGAAGTGCACCCCTGAGAAATTATCAGAAAAACAGTTGGAAATTATCTCGTAATAGTAATATAGCAATGTCAAATCATCACCCCAACGCTACGCTTAACGACCTAGGGGACACGGAGGGATTTGATCAGCCTGGTGAGGAAGGTGGCTCATACATCCTACTCTTGAAAGACAACGTGTATAGGCGGGCAGCAATGGCCGATCATCTACCCAAAATCACACTCGGGGACCTAGGAGACACGGAGGGATTTGATCAGCATGGCGAGGAAGACACCTCGTAGGTCCTACGCTTTAAAAAACGGTGTGTACATACGGCAGTCCCTGGCAGACATAAAAGAACCCAAATGGGTGATCAACGTGACCCTCACCGCACCTTATATCTCACTAGACAAGGATGGCTATGTCTCTGAAATTAGGAACAACGGTATCTTGGTCACGTCTTTCATTCCAACTCATGAAAGGATGATAGTTTCTAAAACACCATATCGGCCGAGGGGCAACCTGTTAGTTTCATCCGGGCGGTCCCAGTTAATATCCACCCACCCCGATACCATAGCAGGGGTTAGGGCTATGGCCCCAGACTCCACACTCATCATAGAAGTCGCTTACAAGGGTAAGTTTGATGATTCGGACGGCTTTGACCCACCCCCCAAACCTGCAACTTTTACCTGGGGTGACAATACGTTTGGATGACCCCTCCACACCAGGTTTCATACCTTGCCGTATCATTATACGATTGGGGGGCCCCCAACTGGGATTACTACCCCCCATATTAAACTGCTTTGATGTTGATATAGACCAGAAGTTACCTATTGACCCTTCCCGTATCTCCACATACGAGAATCTAAGTTTTATAAGCCTCAAGTACATTGATCGACTATTAACTGAAGACCAATTAAAAAATATCTCATCAGATATATTATAGGCACACAGAATGGGTCTGTACCCTGTCATAGAAGAAGTCGCGAAGACCCTGGAAACCGTAGACGGGTTCCGCTTGAGACAGTTATGTGATGTAAAACGCCAACTAGAACAAGACCGCGACACGCGGAAAGCAGTATATAAGAAGTACCATAGAGCTTTCAATATCGTGGACGGGACTGATACTGCCCTTATGACAACCAGCATGTGACTTGGGGCGGCAGGTGTTGGGTTGTTAGCCACCATAGTGGGTGGCAGGGTTGGTGTTTAAGTTTGTATCCCGCAGACTGCATCTTAAAGCGTTGAAACGCGACGAGATCAGGGTTCTAGCCGAAGCAAAGCTGAACACGGTAAGTGAGCGTATTTCCACAGCACTCACTGACAGTAAGATCTCAGAGGAGGAGTTTCGTTCAATCCTCTCTGAACTCGACAAGTACCGTAAGATGAAACAAGAAATCTGGTCCAAGTCTCGTAAGTCTGCTATCAGCGAAGACGAGAAGAAAAAAAAGTACATAGAACAGGGAGTACGAAAAGCCCAGCAAGCCTTTATTACGAACACCAAAGAGATCATAGGCGATTCACATTAAACTGTTTCATCGAGGTCAACGTGGCATAGCGGCACGTGCTAGTTCGCAGTCATAGCGGCACAGTAGTGCCACGTGTGGGCGGGAAGTTAACCGGGGGCTCAAAAGTAGTAGATACAATGGTGGCGAGATCTAAGGGCCTGACAAAAGCTTTATTTGTGAAATAAGGCTTTGCAGAGGCTTTTGTTGGACTTGATCCCGGACTATCATTATATATACTACTACTGCGGTAGTTACGGTCCAACAGCATCTGTCACTCTGATACTGGCATATAGGCCTGCCTTTCGGGCCAAGCCTAAACTTAAATCTACATTAAACCTACTTTTAAGTCTGTCGTTCTTATATTAGGAATTACGGAATCTGGAAGTTGTCCTGACTGACGACTGTTGTCAAAGCACGAAGAACTAGCGTGTCTGGACGAAAAATAATGCTAATAGAACGGTACTGCAGTTATTGTAATATTGCCGTTTCTCGGAATTTCTTATTGAGTAGTTGCTTTGTAAATTCGTCAAACCATTTACTCCCCATTATGTCACATTACACAGAACATTAATGGCGTCGTAATAGTTGTTAGAACATAGGATTAGTGTACACTGAAATTAGCGTTACACAAATAACGTTAGCACTGACCTGATTACGCGCACAACATAAGTGCTTCAGTTTTCGTTCACGTAAACAACCTATTCTCATAGCCTATAACGCTTTGGGATGCAATGGAAAGAGGAAATGCTATGGCGATGGATAGTTTTCGAAAGGATTTGAAACATAAATAATTTTCATCGAATTAACGACTCGCTGACAGTGTGTTCAACAAAATATATTTCACCCATTCACACGATAAATAAGCTAACAACTTCCGTTTTTTAGTTTCTACATACATATTTAAGGACCATTCATAATTAATTGGGTGGGTGTTGGTGATGATTTTTATGGAGAAGCATGTACAATGTGAATGACCTCCCTACAATTCATGTACAAAGTAAGTGACACCCCCTTTGCATATGTCATATTCAAAATCAATTACACACACAAACACACACACCCATCATTTTAAGCATAATCTTTTTTATGGACAAATTTGCTTACCTCCCCTCTAGTACATGTGTACAAAATTGATGACCTCTACCTTTCCAGAACATGATAGGTGATACCCCTTAAATTCATCATCACCTCACACCCCACATCCCCAAAATATATTAAGGCCATTATTCAATCCCCAAAATGTACAGTAAATTAGCATATTGCTTGCACAATATATTTCTAAGTATCATTTGGGACACTACCCCAATCTGTACCATTTTTAAAGGCTGTCTCTTCTCAACACAAATAACCAGTATCTAAATGATAGATCACATTTTGAAAACACAAGAATATTATTTGAAATTGTGTTTCAGGTGTTGTCAAATAATGTAACTAAGCATGAGTGATTTACTGAAATATTATAAACACATTGAACCATTACTGGAGGTCTGAACTATCTGATGCCAGAAGCAAGGGGGTATCGGGTACATTGTCTTTTAAGGTGGGAGCCTTTTAAATTTGATTACAAATATTCACATTTGTTATTCCAGCATGTGTGAAGGGTTTGCAAATTACATCAAGGCTCGTCACAATTATAATGGACTCACAGTGTCAGTGAACACAGTGTGTATTTGAAATACGGAGACAAGGAATAATTTAGCTTTTGAATGGTAGTCTAAATGGTACAATTGAGATTCTACAATACTTACGAATATTCTCATGTGAGTAGTATAGGGAATAGCGAGAAAAAGACGTATAGGTGCACCTTGCTTAGAAGCTACCATACGGGCTAATTCTGCTATGAGAGTTTGCCCAAAAACTTCGACAAGACCACTTTCGGCAGCTCCCAACGAAGTGCACTCCCAATTAGAGCTATGTGGGTGCATGGATATAGAAACATGCCAGGAACCAAGCTCTCGCGCGATGCCTATACCGAGATCTGATCGGGTCGTTTGTCACTTAGGGAAGCGAAGAGGAAGTACCACATATCGCAAGCCCAATACACAAGAATCCGAGGTGGTATAGACCCCAAGCCCCAGACGCCGAGTACTCCCGACATGGCCGAAGTCTTAGAGGGTCTGCTGGAGAAGTGTCCCCACATATTGCTTTCGGACCGAGAGAAACAAATCCTGGAGCAATCGGGGCACACCTTCTACGAGCGCTACCAGATCCCCCGCCAGTTTCTCGAACTCTATTTGCTGTGCTTTAGCCCACTAGTAGAAGCCGGCAAAATAGTCGATTTCGTCTACATCTACCCACCCCACCAATTTCGACCCTCGGCGGGCAAACTCTGAATCATTCTCGCCGACCACTGCTATCCGGGACCTAAGGACAGACACAGCCGATGCACCGACTGCCTCGCCACTCTATCGGAACTGCCTGCTCTCTTCGGCCCCGACAACTCTACATGCAAGTGTGGAGCCATCGACCACTGCGTCGACAGCAAGAAATGTGTTCTCTGGGATAAGAAAGCGATAGACTACACACCCCAGGAGCGACTCCCACTCGAGGTTCCAGAAGAAATCATGGTCGACAGCTGTTTCATGAATGTAGAGAACCTGTATGACAGCGCCAGCGCTTCCTGGAGCATACTGTACGCACCCCTCATCAGCAAATTGGTGGACCATTGTCCGTGCAAGGAGAAAGAGTCTTGTATCTTCCGGCAGCTGTCGGGGAAAGCAGAGGTACCACAGGGACGGGGCAATATTTGGCATACCCCATTGCCCAACTATGGCGGGTCCAAGGATATGGAAGTGGCATCCCCTCCATGCAGCGAACACCGAAAAGGAAGGAGGAGGAAGGAGTCTACATGTGCATAAGGTTTGCTGTAGTGAGATATGAAGGGAAGAAACGGCTGTTGCTGCAACTCAATTCACCGACTGGGGAAACGATTCCAGTCTACGGCTACAAGATACGAGAAACGATTCGGGCCGCCGGTGGAATAGAACGCCTACGGTTGGTGCGGGGACCGTTTCTTTGCAGGCTCGGTAAGATCTGCCGCTCACCCATATCAAAAGAGAAAGACGATAGAGAAGTCGAGTTGCTGCTTCCAGACCTTGGGCGAGAATAGGTTCTATGGGTCCTTCCAAGCACCGCAGGGCTAGGGAGAGTATCGCTCCTACTCCAACATGGACCGGGGTGCTGTGGTCCAGGCACCGCAGGGCTAGGGAGAGTACTACTCCTACTCCAACATGGCCCAGGGTTCTATAGGTCCTTCCAGGCACCGCAGGGCTAGGGAGAGTACTACTCCTACTCCAACATGGGCCGGGGTGCTGTGGGGGACCTTCCAGGCGCCGCAGGGCTAGGGAGAGTACTACTCATCTCTGGCATGGACCGGGGTGCTGTGGAGGCCCTTCCAGGCACCACAGGGCTAGGGAGAGTACTACTCCTACTCTGACATGGACCGGTGTGCATACCTGGTGGGAAAAAAACAACACATGGTTCGTATAGGCTGCATTCCACACATCTCTTCTCCATGTGGAAGGGATCCCCACGTTTGGTCTTGGGTGTTTCTACCTTCTCATCGGCTGGTGTGTGTAAGGGGTGCACGAAGGGGGAAACTGGTTTGCTGTGCTTCCAGCTCTTGCGGACGACCTTCCAGAGAAACAAGGCAGCTATCGAAAGGTAGGTCAACCTTTGGGCCGATTCTACCATCTGCCGCACCTTCTCGATACCCAGACGGGTCTCTTCTTGTTCCTCCTCGACGCGTTCTATTTCCTCCAGGAGTTCGTCGTCGTCATCATCCTTGTCTAGCCTAGACAAGATGTCCACCAACAAATTCGTGGTTTGCTCCACACCAGCTGACATCGTCGCGTTTTGTTCCAAACGAGCCTCGAGCCTCCCCAAGCGGTCGTAGAACTCTTGGACGGTGGGCGCAGTCGACGGTTCTGCAGCAGGCAATACGCTGCCGGCAGACGTCTCGCTAGCGGGTGAAGGTTCTTCAGCAGGCAATACAGTCGTGCTGGGTGTCGGAGGTTCTACAGCAGGCTCTCACCATAGCTCGTACAGCCTTGTGGACCCAATACCGAATACCAATTTGCTGATGAGGAGTGCGTACAGTATGCTCCAGGAAGCGCTGGCGCTGTCGTACAGGTTCTCTGTACAGCTGTCGACCATGATTTCTTCTGGAACCTCGAGTGGGAGTTGCTCCTGGGGTGTGTAGTCTATCGCTTTCTTATCCCAGAGAACGCATTTCTTGCTGTCGACGCAGTGGTCGATGGCTCCACACTTGCATGTAGAGTTGTCGGGGCCGAAGAGAGCAGGCAGTTCCGATAGAGTGGCGAGGCAGTCGGTGCATCGGTTGTGTCTGTCCTTAGGTCCCGGATAGCAGTGGTCGGCGAAAATGATTCAGAGTTTGCCCGCCGAGGGTCGAAATTGGTGGGGTGGGTAGATGTAGACGAAATCGACTATTTTGCCGGCTTCTACTAGTGGGCGAAAGCACAGCAAATAGAGTTCGAGAAACTGGTGGGGGATCTGGTAGCGATCGTAGAAGGTGTGCCCCGATTGCTCCAGGATTTGTTTCTCTCGGTCCGAAAGCAATATGTGGGGACACTTCTCCAGCAGACCCTCTAAGACTTCGGCCATGTCGGGATTACTCGGCGTCTGGGGCTTGGGGTCTATACCACCTCGGATTCGTGTGTATCGGGCTTGCGATATGTGGTACTTCCCCTTCGCTTCCCTAAGTGACAAACGACCTGATCAGATCTCGGTATAGGCTTCGCGCGAGAGCTTGGTTCCTGGCATGTTTCTATATCCATGCACCCACATAGCTCTAATTGGGAGTGCACTTCGTTGGGAGCCGCCGAAAGTGGTCTTGTCGAAGTTTTTTGGGCAAACACTCATTTTTACTAGGCTGGTAGCAGAATTAGCCCGTATGGAAGCTTCTAAGCAAGGTGCACCTATACGTCTTTTTCTTGCTATTCCCTATACTACTCATGTGTCAATTATCATCAGACAAAAATCAACAAAGTCTGGGTTGTCATTTCAGTTTTTACTGTTCAACATATAATATTCTGCATGTATGGACATTCATAAATATAGACATACATACAGTAAAAAATGATGGTCTCCTTTGAAGAACCTTGATTAACACTTACATCAGATGCATGTTGATATTTTCCACACTTACAATCATACTGTCTGATCAATCATACTGAACAACAGTGAAGTCTGAATATTTTGCCAGTCCTGTGTAAATGAAAATTGCTGCTGCACTAAGCATAATAGTTAGTACTGGAAGCACTGCATGTTTGTCTCTGTGTTGATATACAGTTACTTTCATATTTGGCCTGTGCCCAGTCTGGAGAGAAAATGTTTGGCTCAATATTCTTGCAATCAAAATCATCATGGGTGATTGTTTCCTCCCCAGCGACCTCACTGATGTTACATTCAACATCACAAGTATCCACCAGAATTAAGTGGGTCAGCTGACACAGTCCAGGGAAAGAATTGGTCATACAACATCTGTTTTTCTCTGTTGCCTCAGACGTGTTCATCCTGGAAAACATCAGTGGAGTATTACTATCCAAACTGATACAGGGTAATATTATCTCATGACTGCCAGTTATGAGAAAATGTATTATTATCAGATCTAAGTTACTATTGTAGAGAAAGACATGTCACATAATGAACATATTCATTCCGATAGGTCAAAGGTGGAAAACATTATTCTTAACAAATGTTTCAGCTATGGAGAAGCATAATTTAAATATGCTGACATTTTTTCCTTCTCTGAGTGGCATTTAGAAGTTGGTGTGATGAACAACAAGGAGAGTTCCATGGATATACAACTTCTTTAATATAATATGAGCGACATTGTGGTGTAGCTACTAACACCGTTATCAAGCAAGTAACTCTCCTCGTTAATTTATTTTCTGATACAAAGAAGTGTGTTCAACAAGTACACCATACATTATTCAGACAAATTCATACCAAAAGTAAACAAACACTAACCTGTAGCATGTGTATTCTGGAATCACCTGGGCCTCATCTTTGTGGACAACAGGCACCGGTAGGGAGATGCATTAAAGGTAAAAAGTCAATTGTGTATTAGCATTCTTGGTAAACTTTAATTCAACAATGATGGGAGCAAAGGTGTTATTGTCAAATGTAAGCAACTTTGCAAACATGTATATAATGATCCTAACTTGCTTTTTAAAAGCAAGAAGCAAATGAAAGTTAACCCACAGGTTCACATGAAAACTTACTTGTGAAATGCCAATTACCTTAAAACATTGAAAATAATAAATTGGGGTCTGTTCCAATTTACTTGCCTACTCTACCTGTCATCAGGAGATATAAGCATATGTGAAAATATCACATACATTAGATTTTCAAGTAAATTACTCAATGTAACTCTGTGTCAAACTGACAACTGTATTTAAGATGCATGACCAGGTGTTGTATGAGAGAAGACAAGCAGGTAAAAATCAACAGGCCATATCAAGTGATGAATGCTTTGCTACGATATAATTGAAATATAGTTGAAAATAAATTCAATAGATTAACCTGAAATTAGAATGCAATGGCTGTGTTCAAGTACGGTGGAAAATTTTGAAACAATGTTAACAGTGAATAAAGCCTAACTACTACCGAAACTTTTATCATGTTTATAGCTAATCTTCACTGGGGTGCTGATTTCAGACGATACCATTAGTGGCATTCTACAGATTGTGACGCCTTTGGCTGCACCCTTTGTAAAGCAAAAAGATTGTGTACTGTACGTTTTGATGATTACTACAGTGAGAGGCCCCTAATGTTTAGCGTGAAATGTTTTGTACAGCATGTGTCCCTCTTAAGCAACACATTCTTTTTCCCTGAATCGATTCAAAACCCCTGCTCGTAATTTTGGTTGGCATGCACGTTAACTAAATTTAGCAAGGAGAATAACAATAACAACGTTTTCTTCAAACTGTAAAAGATACAAAATACGTGGTACTTACCATAATTAGTTACAGTAACGAAATCGCTCTGTAAGAAGTGGAAATGGCACACAACACTGAGAGTGAGACCTGCGAGAGCTGATGGCTACTTCATCATGCTTTTGTTTCATTCGTCGCTACTTCGAATGATAGTCAACCACCACTTCAGCAAGTTTTGACCTCTCGGACACGTCAAACCTCTATTGCAGCATCCGGAGGCATGGCAGCACGTTTCAGGCATCGTAATATTGCTGCGCATTTGAAATCGACCGTGCAACAAACTTTAAACACCATCATTATGCCGGAAGTATACTTAGGACCGTAGTGATTGGCACAATCTATTGGCGAAGCTGTAAAGGGAGATAACTGAGGAATGTTACCCATTGTGTGGAGATCTTTCTACTGTGTAGAAATCATTCTTGCCCTGGTTAACCTGTTTTATGAACATGACCATTGCTTCAGTGAAAAAGAATATTATCATCACTGTGTTTATTGCTATAATCATTGCTTTTCTATTATACGGCCTTCGAATTTTTTACAACCACTGTAATACTTTTGTAGCGGTTTGTATTAATATGTAAACTTAGACCTTAATTTTAGAATACAGTTGTTGTCACAATATCACATTGCTATGTTTGTTGATTTCACACCATGTTCTTTTACAGTATGATTGCCAGTTTGCTCTTGTTTCAACTTGGGAATCAGCAAGTAATAATTGAGGCTCCATGCCACTAGGCAAGGAGACCTATTGTAATCTTTCAGATTTTTATTATTATTCAGCCTTATCTTGTACCCAACAAACTCCTGAACCAAAGCTCTGAATCGCTTAAAAAAATTCACCAAGGTGCCTACAGTGCTGAAGTTGTTTGTGCAAAAATCTCAAGGCTCTTGGCTCGAAAGCTAAGGGCAGATTATTCAAAATTAATTTTTAATTTCAATTTCCAAAGTGATAATCTCCGAAACTACATGTCCAATCACTTCCAAATTTCTGGTGCAGGTGCGAAATCAGATTTCCGTCAATTTTAAAGGCAGTTCCCATATGGCTAAGAGGCACCATTTGGCAGCTATATCGACTTATTCACAATTTTCTCCAAAGCAGACTTAGAGGTGGAAACTGAAAAAAACACTTTTCAGGTTCCAGAACACTAATTGTTTTCACTGTTGACCCAAGGATAAGGCATCTACAGCCTGTTAAAGAAGGAACTATTTCTTCTCCCGGACTACTTACAAGGTACCTGACCTCTGTGACCTCAGATATATTTCAGAGATCCGCTCGCGTGCCAAAAACAGGTTCTTGGTTGTGTTTTTTTACGATTTCTAGCCCTCAAATACACTTCCAACACCTGTAACTCTAACACCAACCGTCCGATTTCGACCAATATTTGCCTCAGCATGTAGGCTATCAGTGCTGATTATACCTATGCCAGTATCATAGCTCCTAAGAGAATGGAGGGGCAAGTAAAATTCTAGTTTGCTCACCATAGTTCCTGTCTTCATTGGTTCTCAACAGAGCATAATGAAACCGTTTGGTGATAAGATACATATCCAATCAGCATCTGTTTCCGAAGAGACAACTGTCAGTATCCAAACCAGTGTATACAGACATTTGAATCTAGCTAGCTAGGACAATGATAATTCCATTTTAAAGTTAATGAAGTGAAGCATTCCCCATTACTGGAAGTGACATGTTCAATACAAGATGTACCTTTTAGTATTTTTAAGAACCAGGTGGCAGATGGTATCACTATTTCCTCTGAAACCATATCATATGTTCTCAGTCTCTGTCCAGTCCGAATTTTACAATCGACTATGCTGTTAGCGGAGACTTCTTATGAATGTGAAAATGTTTTTTTCACTTCTATTTAGATATTTCCTGTTGTAATATGGAACAAAGGTATTTCCTAACCAGAAATTTAGCGATTGAAAGGATGATCGTTCGATTGCAAAAATTGTAAAGAATGAATAAGACAAATTGAGGAAGTTCTAAATGGCTAATTTAGTACTTTGGGGTTAAAGCCAAAAAGAATCATGGAACCCGACGTCGCTGCTTGCATCAATATTATGGTTTTCTCAGCAGGTTTTGAGTCAGGGTTATCTCTGCAGGCATGAATTTATGATTTGCATGAATCTATACAAATCCAGTTACATGAAGTCATGGTGACGTTGTTGTCAAATATCAAGGGTGAGGTTATTGTGAAACATGGTGTCATTTATATTGTAGCTTACTGTGGGCACATTTTCCTTAAAGAACAAATAAACTTTGTTTTTTTGTACTCTTTTAACTATTACATATGAAAGATTCGTGGTTAGACCTATGCGGAACACCAAATTCATTCTTAAAAAACTTGTGGTTAAAAGTTGCCTAAAGGTCGCCTGCTTCACTCTCGCCCACCAACGAAACCACAGACAGGTTACATAACTCTGTCGCCAGAGCACTGCCGTGACGTCATATGAGGAACGATTTTCAGTTAGTTGTATAGAAAGTGTGTAGCACGCTCATCATTTTGATTATTTCTCGACATCAACGACAACATGCCGAATCGTTGCTTTGTCGTCAATTGCTCCTAGGGGTCGGGCGATGGTGTCACCATGCACAGATTTCCACAGGACCCCGCAGTTCGTGCTAAATGGGTTATGTTTGTGAGTGCGAAGCGAGCGTTGTGGAAGCCTGAAATGATATCTTACTTGTGTTCAGATCGCTTCACGGAAGTTAAAGAATCAAAACTACTTACTAGTTGTAGTAAAATATGCATATGATTGATGACCATAAGATTTTCCATGACAAAACTTGTAACATAACGATTTCTTCCTTGGAAGCGCAGGTTTTGGTCGGTAACAATAATATTGTAAGTGGTATTATATTGATTGATTCACTGCTTTCCACGAGAGAAATTGTTATGTTATAAGTTATAAGTCATGCAAAATCCTATTGGCCATCAATCCAATACATATTTACTACCAGTAGAAAGTAGTTTTGATTTTGTAACCCGGTGAAAACAAACCTAAATAGCATTTATCCTCAGACTGGCGGATGTTTTGCGACAGCTTCATTTTGAAATCGTGAAAGTGACGGGCTAAAGTCTGTTAGAATTAATGAGATTATGGTTTGTTTTCATCAAGTTAGAAAATCAAAACTACTTTCTACTCGTAGTTAAATATGTATTGGAATCATAACCAAAAGGATTTTGCATGACACAACTTATAACATAACGATTTCTTCCACGGAAGCGAGGTGGGGGTCGAAGTCACAATATACTGCGCGATAATTTTCTTGCTACATTCACATGGTTAATGTCCACGCACCAGTATGTAGATACTAGTCAATGTGCGTCTTTATATTAGGTCTGATCACAAGAAAAAAAATGGTGATTTCCAAAAATTTCCAATTTGGAAAGATGATATTTCCAAAAATTTCCAAAATTGGAAAGATGATATTTCCAAGGCTTGGAAATCTTTGGAAATTTAGGAAGGATTTTACCACTACTTCTTTCAGTTTCTCCTTTTCCCAAGGATCCCCGTGAGTGTATAGACTGTGTATTCGGCCCTCCTAGGAGTGTATTCGTCCTCCTATGCATCAACTATAACGAGGGAGACTATAAGACGCTAGAGATTATTCCTGGTATAACTTCTCGCCTGCATCCTTGTTGTTCTAGGTGTCAAAAATTGGCATTAACTGTCATATTTGCCCTGATATGGCTAGCATTTTCCAAAATACAGTTTTAAGTGTATGGTTTACTTATTATCCACAAAAGCTAAATAGTTTTTGACCTGTCACGGTTTGCATAAACACAAATTACATAGACCTACGCTACATCATTGATTAAATAAAAGTTTACCGACCCACTGACTGACTGGCCATGGTTTATTACATGTCATAAAAGTGAACCCTTGCCAGGGGAATAATAGGCTTATTGTAGTAGAATACATTCTTTAATGGTACCCTCTAATTAACACCTGACACAAGGGATGGACCGCTTGGGTGGTTTATCATTATAAATCAACAGTCAACAGACCATGAAATGTTGTTTTAAGACTGTGAGCTTAATAGAGAGCAACCCGCTTGGGTTTGTGGTCAGAGACGGTGTTATGCAGTTGGTGTATTCACCAAATATCATGAACTTAATAACAGATAATTGGTTATATTGTCCACACACAGGCGGACTGGGGCAAAAAGAACCCAAATGAATCCCTTCTTAAAACTTCATAGTGTAACTAATTAATTTGGTCATATACAATAAAAGGTGACTAAATGTTTAATTTTAGATAACGCTAAATAATTTCTAGAGAAACCACTACACAAGTTCATATCACAGATGATTCCAGAGACAAATAGTTTATGAGATTCTAGTTTATGAAAAGCATTAAATTCCAAACAAGCCAATCTGTTCTCTAATGCTCGGAATTATTACCACTTACATACCATAGTTTGAGATGTCGACTCAGGAAGCCAACCTTCGATTCTTATAAGGCTCAGGACATTGACAAGGGGTACGCTTTTAAAGTTTGGGTGTTATTTTAGCACATGGCTAATCTCATGTGACGGTTATTACAAGCTGGTGGTTGATGGAAGTGAACACATCGCACACTGAAGCCGACCGTAAAACATGATCAAAACAATCATATGGTAAACACATTTAACAAGGCACTGATCCAGAGCAATTTCACAAGACTGGTTGTTGCTTTTGTTATTGCTTTTCTCCCCTGAGTACCCGGATGATATCCCAGTACTTTCGATTGGTTCGCGGACCTTTGCTACGCTAACCCGCATGCAATTGATCGTGATAGGTGTAGATTGATCAACAAAAATAAAATCTTTTTACTCGATAATATTTCCATCATTTTGAAAATGAAATGAAAACACTTTGAAGTTTAATCATCTGCCAGTGGTAAAAAATGTCAGGACTGAAAAAACGAAGTCAATGTATGTCTATATATTTTGTCTTATAATCCTAATTATTATATTGCCATATTTGGCATGCATTTTGAAACTTAATAAAAGCATACTTAATATACTTATAGCGATTTATAACATGACTGTAATATCTAGACATTTTATAGAATGCCAACAAGAATCATATTTCACACACACCATAGGTATGACCTAGTGTATGTTGTCTGTCCTATTACGGCGAAAACAAATGATTCTGTTGAATGCTACCACAAATGAATAAAAACAAAATGCAAATATTAGAAATAAAACCGACTAAAGTCTGCAACAATGTCAGGTTATTACCTTGTTCGAGGAATGTATCCATCAATATCCACATAGGTTAAGTCCCCATTTTGACAGCCTCAAATTTGGATATAGGAGCCAATAGAGCTTTGGTCTGATGTGTATGCTGTTTGTCCCCCTTCTGACAACAGTCCCATCTGCTATTGTAGTGACTGAGGCTGTTTTCAGGCACTGATATCTCCATATAATGGTACCATACCTGCTGGCAGTTCGCCCCTCATTAGTTTGTAGTTAGTGTTGAAGAATTTTACTTGTTCTGTACTTCTCTCAGGTGATTGCATTAACATAACTACCCTTAATTGGTGCAGCTAGTTATCCCAGGTTTGAGAGCTAAACTTCGCTAATCAGTGACCAAGACGCTGTCAAAATGGGACACTACCTCCACATAAAGGAACAATATGCCATTGATCTGCAGCTGACAAAGAATCCCGCTCCATGCCAAGTGTCTTTTAACAGTCTAATAATCCCAAAAAGGGATACATCGATTCAGTTTTCACATTGGTGTATAATCTCATTGGTCAACTAATTGCATGATGTCCGCCCATTCTTGAAAAAAGGTAATCTAATTAGCCAATAATGAGCATTAAATCCACTTGTGTGTTTTTCTTGGCTTGGTCATCTCCTCCCCCCACACTCCCCACCCACCCGCATTCTCATTGTCTTGCTAATTAACATGGTCTGGTGATCCTTAATACTTTTAAATAAACAACTTGCCCGACTGGCAAAAGAGGAACACCCCCATCAACTTACTGGCGGTTAATACATTGGAGGAAAGATGTTGTTTTACACAGGTACAGGGTGTAATCAGTATAGATTAGTAAATCTACATACATAAACATTACCTTTGACAAATCCACTGTGCAAGAAAAAAGTAATTAATCAATCAGCGCAGTTATCGGTTAATCCTTTGATCAATGTTTGTTTTGTATCTCAGCTGATAATTCGCCTTGCTGCAGTTCCATGAGCATATTACATAACATGTAATACATTTGTCACATCAGACCATCAATTCATAATGCTTAGTACATGTATTTACTCCAGACACAAGAAATGCTAAATGGGAACCTTTGGCGGTAACTTGAGTGGTATTACCATCATACCTGTTATAAATGCATTAATTGACCATCAAGTGAATGATGACAAATAACATGTGTAGGTTTATACCACCAAACACTCAGCTGGTTACAGCAAAGGGGATAGTAATCGCTGAATTGCATGCAATGTTAATTGCCTGAAAAAGTTATGGGCCCACACTGTTTGGAGGATACTGAACGGAATTTCATTGTTGCATAAGAAATACATATAAGCATTGATGTGTACTGAAGTTAAAATTGTATATACCTAAGTACATTTTCATTTGTCATAAATATAATATGTAATAGACATCATATGTTTACATGGCATGATTAAATATCGAGGTAAAAAACACAGAAATAAGATCAAATTGAAAAATTGGATCAGTCACTATGCCATCTATGCATTAAAAATCCTGAAAAGCATATACACTGCTGGTATACTTTATTGCAATCAGACAGGAACTACTGGGGTATTCTCAAATACATGTAACAGCATCTGATGAGCATCCACCCTTCCTAATGTCCCGCTGTTTGGGTTGAAGAAATTTTGTCAAGGTGGCCAGAAGCCCAGTCCCTGTGTCCGGCCACGGTCGAGGAGCAGATACCGACAAGCTTGCAGTTTGGTTTGGTAATTAGACTGTTGGCGAAACATTAATCGCCTGGATCAGTTCCCCTGTAATTACATTGGGATATATGCATGTAATGAGAAGAAGCATGAAAGTGTACATTCGATTAAATGGCTAATGCTCAACTTGAACATAAGTTTATTCCTACACCTCGTTGGTGCAATATGCCGAAGGCCAAAGACAACCCACTCTACGAAGAAATACCGATACCTTGAACGACATCTTCAAGAACTGAGACACCAGTTTCAAAATAAAAGGGGCGGTGGGTAGCCTAGTGGTTAAAGCGCTATTCGTCAATAATCAAGACCCGGTTCGATTCCCCACATGGGCACAATGTGTTAAGCCCATTTCTGGTGTCCCCTCACGGATGTTGCTGTAATATTGCTAAAAGCTGCGAAAATTAAACTCAGTCAGTCAGTCAAAATAAAATGGAATGTTAACTGTTAGAGAGTTTGCTGATTCAGCTCTTCTTTCACATCTTTAATATATTTATAATGTACTTATAAATGTGTATGTATATTTATAATTATGTAATATTTTGAAACATTTCATAATATGATGTAATATAACCATTTAAAATTCCTGTAAAATGTAGCATGTTGTAACATGATTAAATAAAATCTGTCCATATAGTCTCCCTCGTTACCACTGCGGGCTTACGCCTTCTATGTTTTTATGTGTGTTTTATATTTCAATGTTTATATGCTGAGACTGAAATGAAACACTATCTTTATACATATATTTGGCTCGCTTTTCATTAGGTGTGCTCTCATTCGCATAATCCGAATATCCTCTTCTATCAACACGTAGGCCTATCATTGTCTCTATAATCCAATGTTAATTTGCTAAAGGATCGGGACATCAACATTTCTCTTTAACTCATCTGTTTGGACCAAAGGTCGATAGAGGGAGTTTCCATGTATATTCTCACGCCAAGTATCAAGATAACAGTTACCAGGTGCACAGAAGTATATATGCATAGTGACTAGCAGCAAATTAACACCAGGTGATTCAGCAAGTAGCACATCGCTAGGGGCATGAGGAGAGTAAGATCAACAAGTCTAAATCCACTCCTTTGTCCAAGTGATGGAATCAATCAACATTCAATCAGCTTGTCTATCCTGAACGTTGTACATCGACATGCCGCTCTATGCAATAAACAGGAGTTGTTATCACATAAGTGGTATGTTTCGTTGTGTATCCCCATACTGTTTACTGCAGTATAAGTGAAATCTGCTTCACTTTGCTTAATGACCAATCTTTTGAAGTTGATTTAAGTTCTACTTAAGTAAACTGCTACCTAACAGATTAATCTCAGATTAAAACATCTCATTCCAAAGTCGTGGTTTTCTATTTCAGGTACTAAGAAATACTGAATTTTTACATATTAGATATAAATCTATCGGTACCAGTTTGACGGTCTGGTCATGAGTCAACTAACATAGTGATTATATATTTTGACCATTACACGCAATATTCACACGCCAATGCGCATGCCATTCTAATGTTCTCTGATCCATTTCATCATACAGCATTTATGTCATTCAATGTTTTGAAGCTCATATGAAAACATGAAAAACGTTACTGTTCCAGTTCCTTTTGAAGAGTGAAATTATTTTTGTTCTTGGAGTGTTCCATCCAACATAGTCATTATGGTTACAATCGCCTGATTTTAATTAATACCTATCAAGTTATAGATGTTATACACGCCGTTGCATGCACACACACACACAAAAACATCCAGTAATTTGTGAATTCTGTTCGGACGATAAAGAAATATCTAATTTGATAAGAATCACTCTATAAATTATCAAAAATGTGGAACAAACTTCCTCAGATACTACCATTTCAGAAACATTGCGATATTGACCATGGAATAATGTTAACAACCAACCCAATGTAATACAATGCAATTTTCACAGTGCATACCACACTGTTGATTTAATCTCTCAGGTGTGTTAGAGCCGATAATCACATCGCGACATGACTAACAAACCTACAGCTCAGCAGATTTTAATAACTTACCTTTTAATAAGAAAACAAGATTTATGGATGTCTACTTCTTTATTGTGAATAACACGGTTTCGAGCATATGCTTGCTCCTTCATCAGGTGAAAATCAGTAATGCATTCCACTTCTTAATGCCCATCAAAGATTTAACTTACTTCCAGAGACTTCTTTAAGAGGCATAAGGCCAAGGCAGTAGGCCTTGTTAATTGGTGACTCTTAACTGCCTTGACTCACTCATCAATCAACAAGGGATTAGGTCCTGGGGCGCAAAGAACAATAATTTACCATCACCCACCAGTTATCTCCTTTGTGGACATTTCCAAAATTGTACATTTTGAAATCTCATATTTCCAAAATTGGAAACATTGTTCTTGAATATGTCATGCTTTTTGCATATTTCATGCAATTCCAACAGCAACTGTTTGACTCATGCTATTCATTTTAACACATCCTTGCACTTTGCTATTGCTAAAAGACTCTGAAAAATTTACTTAGGTAAATAGGTAAATACAGTTTTAGCACACAGCAAATGCTTATATGTATTTCTTTGCAACAATGAAGTTCTGTCCGTATTCTCAAAATAGTGTCGCCCATAGGTTTTCACATGCAATTAAAATTGCATGCAGTACAGCAATTAATACTCCCTTGTTGTAACCCATGTTAGGTGGTATAAACTCACACATGTCATTTGTCATCATTCACTTGATGGTCAGTTAATGAATTTATAACAGGTATAATTAGTGGTAACACCACTTCTAGATAACCCGACAAAGGTTCCCATTTTGCATTTCTTGTGTCTGGAGTAAATACTCAACAGTATAAACATCGATCAAAGGATTAACCCATACTTTTATCTTTACACAGCGGATTTGTCAAAAGGTAGTGTTTATGTATGTACATTTACTAATCAATACTAAATACACTCTGTCGTGGTTCTGTGTTCAAGTGAAACAACTTCCTTCTTTCAAAGGATTAACCGCCAAGACATTGATTCTCATTATTGGCTAACTAAATTACTTTTTTGTAAAGAATGGCGGAGATTATGCAATTAGTTCCCAGGTATGCTATCTTGGGTGACCAATGCGACTATATACCAATGTGAAATACCTGAAACGATATATCACTTTTCGTGAACATGTATTAGACTGTTAAAAGACACATCATTTGGAACAGCTGCAGGTGAATGGCATACCGGCTCGCTTTTTGTGGATATTGATGGATACATTCCTAACAAAGTAATAGCCTGGCATCATTATAACTACCTGTTTTAGTTTTAATAATTGCATTTTGTTTTTATTCATTTGTCGCAGCATTCCACAGAATCCATGATTTCGCCGTGAAGTAATGAGACAGACAACATACACTAGGGCGCAGGTGCGAATTATGATTTACAATGTCTAGATATTCAAGTGATAAGTAAAGGCAGATCGCCTGTTAATAAACTAATTAGGATGATAAGACCAAATAGAAAGACGCACGCTGACTAGTATCTACATACTGGTGAGAGTGGACATTAACCATGGGAATGTAGCAAAATATTTATTGGCGCAGTATGTCACTTCGACCCCCACCTCGCCTCGAGGAAGAAATCGTTATGTTATAAGTTGTGTCATGCCAAATCCTGTTTGCCAATACATATTTAACTACTTAGTAGAAAGTAGTTTTGCTTTTCTAACTTGATGAAAACAAACCATAATCTCATTAATTCTTTAACAGACTTTAGCCCGCCATGTTACGATTATTAAAATGGCAGCGCACTGTCGCGAACATCCGCGAAGTCTGAGAATAAATGCTATTTAGGTTTGTTTTCACCGAAGTTACAAAATCAAAACTACTTTCTACTGGTAGTACAATATGTATTTAATTGATGTCCAATAGGATTTATGCGACATATCTTATATCATAACAATTTCTCTCGAGGAAGCGAGGTGGTGTCGATATAACACTACTTACAATATTATTGTCACTTCCACCACCTAATTCGCCTCGCCTGAAAGAAATCTTTATGTAAGTTGTGTCATGGAAAATATGTTTGGTCATCAATCATATATATATTGTACTACAAGTAGTAAGTAGTTTGATTCTTTAACTTCACGGGGTTTATCTGGACAAATTTAAGATATCGCTCCAAGCTTCCACAACGCTTTGTTTCAAGACTCACAAACCTAACTCATTTACTAAATGATTTAGCACTTAACTGCGGGTCCCTGGAAACTAGTGCATGGTGACACCATCACTTCGAATTCCCAGGACGGGCAACGAACGATTGACAGCAACGCAACGATTCGCTTTTGCTTTGAGTAAGTTTCGTTGTTCAGACCATCCTTTAATGTTGGAATAAGGGCTTAAAAGTAAATATAAAACAACATGAGTGATTCTACCCTCTGTGTATTGTACTTACCATTGAATCAGAGTACCAATTCTTTATTGAATGTTCATTTTACTGTGATCTGAGAAACAGCCTTCTCCCACAATACTACATAAATAATCCATGTGAAACATTGACAAAAAGAGCTAAGTTTTTAATATAGAGTATAAAGATTAAATTAGACATTGTACACGCTAGCATACAGCCATATATTATATATATGGCGCTGGACTGTATTTTCATCTTTATAATTGTAAAACGGGTCGGTGGCCCTTTGTACCAAATTAACTCTCACTGACTAGATATAAGCTTATGATGATACATATTTAAACTCAACGGACAAATTCACTTTTCACCCACAACATTGAACACTTAAAATGTGTTCACTGCAATTTCGACTAGTCAAGTCGATAATCCTTTCGCTAACCCCTTAAACAAACATTACTAAAACAACACCAAACATCAAAGACTACCGCCAGTCGCCTTTAATCCACCCCATGAAACACTCATGCCCCATGCCACTATTGCAATTAGCCCATGCAGAACAATAATTTACCATCACCCACCAGTTATCTCCCCTTGCGGATATTTCCAAGATTGGAAAGTTTTGAAACATCATCTTTCCAAAATTGGAAAGTCTTGGAAACATCATCTTTCCAAAATTGGAAATGTCTTGGAAACATCATCTTTCCAAGACATTTCCAAGCTTGGAAAGATGGATTTTTTTTCCAGTGGATAATCCTAATTAGTTGATTATCATACATGTAGGCATTTTGAAACTAAATAAAAAGCAGACGATCTGCTGATACTTATAGTGAATTTATAACAGAACTGTAATGCCTAGACATTTTATAGTTCTGTTAAATGCTACGACAAATGAATAAAAACAAAATGCAAATATTAAAATTAAAACAGATTAAAGTTATAGGAACAATGTCAGGCTATTACCTTGTTCGAGGAATGTATCCATCAATATCCACAAAAACGAGTGATATGCCATTCATCTGCAGCTGTTCCAAGTGATGTGTCTTTTAACAGTTTAATATACGAAAAAGTGATAAATCTTTTCAGGTATTTCACATTGGTGTATAGTCTCATTGGTCACCCAAGATAGCACACCTGGCAACTAATTGCATTATGTCCGCCTTTCTTTCAAAACAGTAATTTAGTTAGCCAATAGTGGGCAATCAATCAATGTATTGCTGGTTAATCCTTTGAAAGAAGGACGTTTTTACGCAGACACCGACACGACAGAGTGTATTCAGTATAGATTAGTAAATCTACATACATAAACACTACCTTTTGACAAATCCGCTGTATAAGATAAAAGTAATTAATCAATCAGTGTGTTATCGGTTAATCCTTTGATCGATGTTTATAATGTTGAATATTTACTCCAGACACAAGAAATGCCAAATGGGAACCTTTGTCGCGTAATCTAAGCGTGTTACCACTAATTATACCTGTTATAAATTCATTAACTGACCATCAAGTGAATGATGACAAATAACATGTGTAGGTATATACCACCTAACACGGGTTACAACAAGGGAGTATTAATTGCTGTATTGCATGTGAAAACCTATGGGCAGACACTGTTTTGAGAATACAAACAGATTTTTACATCACATGATTAAATATCGAGGTAAAAAAACACAGAAATAGGATCAATTTGGATCAGTCATTATACAAATAAGGCCTAAAGACACCAAGCAATTTTGACAGAATCGTCTATGAAAACAAGTTGTAACTCAGAAACTAGGCAAAGCAGGAGACAAAATTAAATGACAGTAGATTGTGAGAACATACAGCTTTAATTTTCCACAACAATTGTCATGATTTCAGGTTTATACAAACCTGTAAAAAAGATAATTTACCCCCTGAAATGTAGATGAATTCTGCATCGGCCCTCATATCTATTCCTCATATGACGTCACAGAGACGCCCCGCTCTGATTGGTTGAAATTTCGTTCGCGGGGGGGGAGAATTGTGCACTGTTGTCAAAAAGGTCGATTTAAGTTAATTAAAGACCGAAGTGAGTAGTTTTAATGACGGGGTTTCATTTATAGCGATGCCAGTTAGTGATTTATGTATTTGTACCCCCCTAGAGTATATGTGATCTTTAAGAAATGTTGATTGATAAATATATGTAACTGAAGTAGTGAATTTTTTCTGTAACAGTCTTCTTATTCATTTTAGTCAACTTCAATCAAAGATTGTGCGAACAAAGTGCGAGACAGCAGTCAACAACTGGAATCCCTCACAGACAAGGTAAGCCGAGTCCCTTCTTTAACATCCATGTAACAAGTGTGTGTAGTCAAATATATATAACAACCTGATGCAGCAACCCCCTTGTACCCTGTGGTGACTCCCCTTCAAACTCCAGTGTTCATGAAAAGCATCGAACCGTGGACGTTCCTGATGGAAGAAGTTACTCTGGTCATCTGTTGGATAAGTTTGCAGTATGTTCAAGATGAGAAACAATATAACTACTTATGTAGCTTCTCTTCAGCTTTCAAAGTAACTCTTACCCACATATACTACCATCAAAAGTTTAGACTCATTTAAATCACTCACTATATGTTATGTATATATTATTATGTGGTTACATTGAAGATTAATTTCTCCACTAACTTGGGGGTAACCAACTACAAACATGCAAATGAATTGCACGAGGATCATGCATCAAATTGCTGAAAAGCATGTGCAAATATCGTGCATGTGAACAGCTGCATTTTGGTGTAAAGTTTAGTTTTGTTAGGAATTTGCCAATTTTTACTGAGTTTCATCATTTATTGAACTCATAGCAATAATCTTTTCAGTGTTTTGAATTTGTTTTACAAGACATCAGTTCATGTATAAACAGTACGTATAAACAGTATGGAATATTTTGCAAAATCTAGATTAGAATAGTTGACTGAAGTAAGTGGCTACATTTACACTAGCAAGTCTAAACTTTTGATGGGTAGTATATGTTGGTCATGAATAGTGAGCTGTCTGGGATTTGATTTTGAAAGTTGAAGGCTAAATATAACTAATCAAGCCCAATGCATGAAATGAACAATGTTTCAGAGTACATGACTTAAAGATATAAAATTTGTAACAACCTTCACCATTCAACCAACTTAAAGAGGAACTTACATTACTTCATGACCATATATACTGAATCAGTACATGCAGGGTATAAACTACCAAAACTATCAATAAAACCCCTTTTATCCCCCGCAACGCGTTTTTCGGGGGGTATTAAAATGGACTCGGTCCGTGCACATTTGTCTTTTCCGGAGCAGAACTCTAAAACCGTTCACTATTTCTTCACCAAACTTGGCACATAGATAGATCTGGTGGTGTACTGGTGCCTTTTGGTAGTTTTGGAATTCTGAATCAAATAGTTTTTGCGTTTTTCGCGTTTCCATGGCAACAAGTTTGACTTAGACTGAAATTGGTGGTAGTGCTCTTTTCCGGAGCAGAACTCTAAAACCCTTCAATATTTCTTCACCAAACTTGGCACCTAGATAGATCTGGTGGTGTACTGGTGCCTTTTGGTAGTTTTGGAATTCTGAATAAAATATATTTAGCGTTTCCATGGCAACAAGTTCGACTTTGACTGAAATTATTGGTAGCGCTCTTTTCCGGAGCAGAACTCTAAAACCGTTCACTATTTCTTCACCAAACTTGGCACATTGATAGATCTGGTGGTGTACTGGTGCCTTTTTGTAGTTTTGGAATTCTGAATAAAATATTTTTGTCATTTCCATGGCAACAAGTTTGACTAAAACTGAAATTAGTGGTAGTGCTCTTTTTCTCCGGAGAACTCTTAAACCGTTCAATGTTTCTTCACCAAACTTGGCACATACATAGATCTGGTGGTGGACTGGTGCCTTTTGGTAGTTTTGGAATTCTGAATAAAATACTTTTGGCATTTCCATGGCAACAAGTTTGACTTAGCCTGAAATTGGTGGTTGTGCTCTTTTCTGGAGCTGAACTCTAAAACCGTTCACTATTTCTTCACCAAACTTGGCACCTAGATAGATCTGGTGTTGTACTGGTGCCTTTTGGTAGTTTTTTGAATTCTTAATAAAATAATTTTGGCATTTCCATGGCAACAAGTTTGACATAGACTGAAATTGGTGATAGTGCTCCTTTCTGGAGCAGAACTTTAAAAACCTTTCAATACTCTCCTTCAACTTTTCTATATACACACCTAAATATTTGACATAATCATAACTCGTAGACATAATCATGAAGAGCATTTTGCCATTGCGGGGGATATTGATGACTTTGTCTTCTTGTTACCACATTACATGCTGGGGAAAATAGTCGACGGCTCGTCCGTCCGTAATCATTTTGTTTCCGGAGCATATTTCAAAAACCGTTCAATATTTTTCAACAGAAATTGGTAGATATATCAAACAGAACCTAAAGTGGTGCCATTTGCTATTTACAGATTTTTGTCATTTTTATTTGTCTTGGTTTCCATGGAAACGATTTGAACTTAGTCTCAAAATGAGGGTGACCTTCATTTCCGGAGAATGACTCGAAAACCGTTCAATATCTTTCTTCAAGACTTGGTAGATATATCAAACATAAGCTAAAGTGGTGCCTTTTGCTATTTGCAGGTAGGGGCGGTGGGGTAGTCTAGTGGTTAAAGCATTGGCTCGTCACGCCGAACACCTGGGTTCGAATCCCCACATGGGTACAATGAGTGAAGCCCATTTCCGGTGTCCCCCGCTGTGATATTGCTGGAATATTGCTAAAAGCGGCGTAAAACCAAACTCAGTCAGTCAGTATTTGCAGGTTTTTGTCATTTTAATTTTTCTTGGTTTCCATGGGAATGTTTTGGACTTAGTCTCAAAAGGGAGGGGTGGGTTTTGTTCCGGATCACAACTCAAAAACTGTTCAATATCTTTTTACAAGACTTTATAAATATATCAAACAGATCTTTTGCTATTTGCAGATTTTTGGCATTTTTATAATTTTTAAACTTATCCTATCTCACGACTTGCACCTCTCTCTCTTCATTTGACCATGAGTGGAAACGAATTAAACTTTGCTCCAGGCCTACCTTGTCCTTGTCCCCATGCTGTGCATGCCTTCCTGCCTTAGCCATGCTCACTAGTCCATGACAGCCAGCCAACGGGAGCAAGCATGTCTACATGCTCTAAAAACGTCCTTGATAAGGGAGCACATTCCCGACAACGTTTGCTCCAGTTCGCCCCACCCTACCTGCTCGCCGTTCTAAATCTCTCGTCTCTCCTAACGAAGATTTTATGGACGCTTCGTCTGATTCCTATTTTTCTGAGAATGTTAAAGGCTTTTTGAGACGCTTCCCTCACCTAGCTCAAGTTCTCATGGGCATGCAAGGGTGGTAATGACTGATATTTCCGATACACAAGACCTGCGATCTACTTTATCTCGTAGATCTGTTTCCTCGGACCGTTCACAGTCATCGAAAACTTCTAAATCCAAGCATTCATCATCGAAGCGTGGATCGGCGCGGTTGGAACGTAACCGTTCTGCTATTCGTACGGTTTCATCCCACCGAAACAATTCACCCACACGAGTTGAGTTGAACATCTGGTTCGGAGGATCGAATTCGTTCTTCTACTGCTGGGAAGTGTCGTTCTAGATCTCGTTCACGCTCGAGCTCTCGTCGTCCTTCCAATGTACCAGTCCGAACCGATTCACCACCTCGATTCATTTCACCAATGAGAATTGGGTCTAATGCCAGTGTTGGTTCACTAGAACGGAACCATTCACCTAGCCGTGTCATTGCCAAGGGTCGAACGAGTTCACTCAGCCGAGCCAGCTCACCCTACCGAACTGATTAACTTAATCGAATGAATTCACCAGGACGAACCGGTTCACATTCCCGACTCAATTCACCTCAGTTTCAGTTCGACTCACCATTTCATAGTCGAATCAATTCACCACAGCATTTTGATTCACGTAGTCATTCAGTCTCACCTAGTCGAAGTGGTTCGCCATTTGGATCTGGTTCACCTAGCCGTACGGTGTCTTTTCGTCAGAGTGATTCTCGTAGTCGGTCTCATTTACCTCAGGTGAATCAGGATATCCCGTCTAGTCAGTCTAGAGCTAGTGAGCACTTGCGGTCAGCGCCTTTACGTGATAGTTCCCCTCATCAACATCGTTCTGTGCGGGTGGTTTCACCTGCTAGGCTGCGTTATGGTTCAGTGGATCGGCGTTCACCTTCACGCCATGCCACTTCTACTTTGCCTCGGTCACAGGTTATTGCTGAGTCTTGGAATCCTGCACTTGATTCCTCTCCAGCGCCGGATTTAGACACCATGCTTCGTGCTGTTGACCCTAAGTAGCGTAATTTTGTGCACACTGTAACAATATTTACTTCCTCGGATCCCCACTCGTCATGTGTGGGTTGTATTGACCAGTGTTCCTGGAGCAAACGTTGTCGGGAATGTGCTCCCTTATCAAGGACGTTTTTAGAGCATGTAGACATGCTTGCTCCCGTTGGCTGGCAGACAGAGCTCATTACACTTCAACAGTTGATCACCCGACAAACCCCCGCTTTTACCGCCCAATATTAACTGTTCGTCGTCCGGAGATTCCCATGAGTTTTTGGGCGCATCATCAGATGTCTACTCGTCGTTCCGCCTCATCAAACCACTCTGTGTTGCCAGCTGACTCACACAGCCGAACTACATCATCACATCGCCGAACCAGACACCACACCGAACCAATTTACCACACCGAACTGTTTCGCCACTACGTATGTAGATAACGACATGGACTCAATTCGCCATAATATTAAGACTATACACCTTCACAACAGTACTCACCACTATCTCTCCTGCGTGTATATATACACCTTCACAACAGTACTCACCACTATCTCTCCTACATGTATATATACACCTTCACAACAGTACTCTTCCTACATGTATATATACACCTCACCACTCTCTCTCCTACATGTATATATACACCTTCACAACAGTACTCACCACTGTCTCTCCTACGTATGTATATATACACCTTCACAACAGTACTCACCACTATCTCTCCTACATGTATATATACACCTTCACAACAGTACTCACCACTATCTCTCCTACATGTATATATACACCTTCACAACAGTACTCACCACTGTCTCTCCTACATGTATATATACACCTTCACAACAGTACTCACCACTATCTCTCCTACTGCATGTATATATACACCTTCACAACAGTACTCACCACTATCTCTCCTCTCCTACATGTATATATACACCTTCACAACAGTATCACCACTATCTCTCCTTGTATATATACACCTTCACAACATGTACTCACCACTGTCTCTCCTACATGTATATATATACACCTTCACAACAGTACTCACCACTATCTCTCCTGCATGTATATATACACCTTCACAACAGTACTCACCACTGTCTCTCCTACATGTATATATACACCTTCACAACAGTACTCACCACTGTCTCTCCTACATGTATATATACAGCTTCACAACAGTACTCACCACTGTCTCTCCTACATGTATATATACACCTTCACAACAGTACTCACCACTATCTCTCCTACATGTATATATACACCTTCACAACAGTACTCACCACTATCTCTCCTACATGTATATATACACCTTCACAACAGTACTCACCACTGTCTCTCCTACATGTATATATACACCTTCACAACAGTACTCACCACTATCTCTCCTACATGTATATATACACCTTCACAACAGTACTCACCACTGTCTCTCCTACATGTATATATACACCTTCTTCACAACAGTGCTCACCACTGTCTCTCCTACATGTATATATACACCTTCACAACAGTACTCACCACTATCTCTCCTACATGTATATATACACCTTCACAACAGTACTCACCACTATCTCTCTCCTACATGTATATATACACCTTCACAACAGTACTCACCACTGTCTCTCCTACATGTATATATATACACCTTCACAACAGTACTCACCACTGTCTCTCCTACATGTATATATACACCTTCACAACAGTACTCACCACTATCTCTCCTACATGTATATATACACCTTCACAACAGTGCTCACCACTGTCTCTCCTACATGTATATATACACCTTCACAAACAGTACACCACTGTCTCTCCTACATGTACTCACCACTGTCTCTCCTACATGTATATATACACCTTCACAACAGTACTCACCACTGTCTCTCCTACATGTATATATACACCTTCACAACAGTACTCACCACTATCTCTCCTACATGTATATATACACCTTCACAACAGTACTCACCACTATCTCTCTCCTACATGTATATATACACCTTCACAACAGTACTCACCACTATCTCTCCTACATGTATATATACACCTTCACAACAGTACTCACCACTCACCACTCTCTCCTACATGTATATATACACCTTCACAACAGTGCTCACCACTGTCTCTCCTGTATATACACCTGTATATATACATCTCCTGCTTCACAACAGTACTCACCACTGTCTCTCCTACATGTATATATACACCTTCACAACAGTACTCACCACTATCTCTCTCCTACATGTATATATACACCTTCACAACAGTACTCACCACTATCTCTCCCTACATGTATATATACACCTTCTCACAACACCTTCACAACTCTCACCACTGTCTCTCCTACATGTATATATACACCTTCACAACAGTGCTCACCACTATCTCTCCTACATGTATATATACACCTTCACAACAGTACTCACCACTCATCTCTCCTACATGTATATATACACCTTCACAACAGTGCTCACCACTGTCTCTCCTACATGTATATATACACCTTCACAACAGTACTCACCACTATCTCTCCTACATGTATATATACACCTTCACAACAGTACTCACCACTATCTCTCCTACATGTATATATACACCTTCACAACAGTGCTCACCACTGTCTCTCCTACATGTATATATACACCTTCACAACAGTACTCACCACTATCTCTCCTACATGTATATATACACCTTCACAACAGTACTCACCACTATCTCTCCTACATGTATATATACACCTTCACAACAGTACTCACCGCTGTCTCTCCTGCATGTATATACAGTCAACTCTCGTTAATCCGACACTTGTGGTTGCAGAGAAATATGTCGGATTAACGAAAATGTCGGATTAATGAAAATGTCGGATTAATGTATTTGCGTGAAAATATCAATGTTTACTAAATGTCATGCATATCAGAAAATGGTAGATCTAGTTATCTTCATCGTATGTAAAAATATTCACAGAAATAAAAATACTAACAATACATACTTGTTTTCATTTATTAACATTCATAGATGGCATAACATACATATATAATCACATAAGCGAACAGTTTCATATCTATTTCATAACCACATTTGCACAAAACTCACGTTTGTTTTTACCGCATATCAGCTGCCATTATGACCCGGATGTTGAATATGTTACGGTTTCCATACAACTAATTCCATAATAACATGTCTAATGTACAATCAGGCGTGTATCATAACATATATAATTTATAACTTGAAAAGTCTTTGATGGTCATTAACATCAAACACGCCTAAGTGGTGTGTCAGAAATGTTTGCAAAGTGTTCAACGATGTTTTGGCCTCAGATAGCTTGAAGCATTGGAATCAGTCGTAGAGGCGGCTCAACCACTAAGCAGACTGCTTCAGGATGTCAGATACGGTTGATCGTCCAATCTTCACATCAAACTTCTTCTCAGCAAAAGTGATGACTTCTTGTTGTGTTGTCTGGGGTTTGTCTTTCTTCAAAAGGAGATTTCTTTCTTGATCAATGGCGTAACTTCTACAAGGGGTCGCTTAGCAGGTGGTGTACTTTCGTGACAAACATCTTGTGATGAAAACTCATGTCGGTTGTAAACATTTTATACAGCTCGCTCTACTGTTATTTCTTGATTAAATCGTCTCAATTAATTATCCTGTGTTCCTAATTAACAAGTGTGATGTTCACTGACGCCGGTGTCAAGCAGCCAGTAAGGCACACGCTAATTACCACTCACGTGTGATTGTTTGTATACGGTCGGATCATCCGACCTGCTGTGTTGATTGTCGGATTAACGAATGTTTTTACAATGTATTTACAATAATAAGCTGCTAGATTGGTGTGTCGGAGTCGGAATGCGAGAATGTCGGATTAACGAGAGTAATTATCACTGTTTTAAATGGTTCCCTAATTTTTTGTCGGATTAAAGTGATTGTCTGATTAACGAGTGTCGGATTAACGAGAGCTGACTGTATACACCTTCACAACAGTAGAAATCTATCGGCAAAAACGCTAATATCGTAGCAGATTATAAAGCATGTATGTAAATTACAGTATGTCATTGTCATAGATATTTTGTAAAATTAAACCTCACACAATGATATAAGAGAACGAATTTGTTTATGTATGTTTCATCTCTTACATACACAGAATGCATACATATGTTGATAAAATATAAATGTACAAGCCGCCAAAGGTCTACAAGAGAAACTTGCAATAAAATTACATAAACGTTGCCATACATGATATGTATTCACACCTGCTATCTTTCAACATATATCTTTACGACACAATTAAATAATCAGAGCTTGTTTGTACGACTAGACAGTTTCCTGTCATCCCCGAAACCTGCCAGGGAAATCAGGTGTGAATAGCACTAATTAGCTCGCAACAGCAAGCCGGGCAATCAGCGAGGGGTTCCAGGTGTTGAGTAGTGAAGTGTCTCTAGGGCTTAATGAGTTAAGGCATAGCTCTAACCAGGAAATATTTTTTCTAGTTTCAGTAAGTTTTACAAGAAAATGGTTTTTCTCTGGTCTTTTGTTGTTATTATTAGATGGTTTGTGTTTAGAAACTGTGTGAAGTTCCTCCAAAGTTGGAGCGGCAGCATAGACACAGCAATTTACTTCATGTAACGAACAGCCCGCAGAAAGTTTTAGAGAAATAGTTTCATTAAATAAATCAATTTCTTTTTTGGCAAAAGACATGTTTAGTTGTTTAATTGGCCTCCGTTTCTCAAAAGGTAAATCACAAATTTCCTCATAAATAGAATTGAACCAAATGGAAACAGGATTTTCGGAAAAATCTGCAGCTGAGGAAGAAGAAGAGTTTGGGTCAGAAATTACGGGGCCAATTGGCTCTATTCCTGAACAGTTACCATCAGCAACAGGAAAGAGGTTGATATGGATGTCCATCAGAAGTTGTGTGTCTGCTAAATGTCATATTTATTGTAGCTGGACAATCACATGTCAACAAACTGGCATGCTTAGTTCACCTCATTCCATACGCGTACAACTTCGGGATTACCATGTTCGTGAGGGTCCACTTTTCGCTCCAACTGCGATAGCACCAATTTCACATTATTCCCAACAATCACGAACTGATTACAGCCTTGTCATCCTTGGACCACTAGTTTACAGTAACATCGGCAAAAACGTGTGTGAAATGGTATGCTTATTTCACCTCAATCCATCTGTGTAAAACTTCCTCTTACCATGTCTGTGAAAGTCTGTATAACCTTAGTGATGATCATACTTATTTTACATTTATAGAACAAAAATTGTAATTAAAATTACACAATGCTAGGATATATTTCACTTGGTAAAATAATAGATAAGATATTATATTTTACCGATCACTGCATCAGAATTCATCCTGTTATATTGTTGGGTATTTTTTAACTAAATCACTTGTAGATCGCCGGAATGTGTGCACAGCTGATTGCTATTTCCGGCTCTATATACGAGACAAATACACACATGTAATCTTAATCCCTGCATATAATGCAATGCCTAGCAAAGACAAATTTGAACTGAAACAGTAAATAATCTTGTCTAGTGGTGTTTAATTGCAAATTTTACATCTTCACTGACAAAGTCATTTTCTCTTGTTCATTCATGCGAAGCTATATGATGTTGTTTTATTATCTAATGGAGGGTGTTATCGGTGCAGTAAAGCAATGTGATAAACTTGGTATCCAAATCTGATAACTGCAAATTACGTCAATCCATGAACTACTTTCTCAAAACTCCATACATGCCGTGCGAATCCTAAAACATTAACATTTCATTGATGACGTCATCGCGAGTTTACGTTGTGTCGATGAGTTTGTAAACAAACATGGCTGCCCCCATTATCAAAATTGATGATTCTGTAAGAATTGATGACAGAGGTTCTGGAGTCGTTACTGCAGTAATTGACTTAGGAAAACATGAAACGGAGAAGTTCGTTTAAATTGAAGGTACGGATTATGAGGCACGAGTGACAGGCTATCATCTAAGAAAGGTACCAACCAAGGATTTCGATCTATCAATCACAACAAAGAAGACGACGAATCGATTCCTTCAGGCTGCAGAAACTGATACTGATGAGGTGATTACCCGCGAATGAAAATAGAAACACTACCAAGAAAACCCTGCCTGATTTTATTGTTCGTTTTAGGCAGAAAGATCTTATTTTAGGCATGAGTTATGTTTGCGACTAGTCACAACCATATGCAGCCATCATGAATGACCTTCACCTTGGTGTACCGCTAAGTATTCTTACGCGAATGCTCGATTCTCTTCATTTATAAATTTACGTACGTACTATTTTAGAGTAATTTTAAGAATGACATTCTATGATAAAGAGATTATTAACCTCGTGTGTTTCTGTATCATTAAACTATGTTCCAACTATTTCGCTTACCCCCTTGTAATACAAAAGCAATAATAGCGATTTGAAACTATGATCGTTTGTTAAGCAACTTTTATCCTAAGTTGAATAAAATTCTCAGATTTAAATATTCATTTTAATATTTCTCAAGAACCATTCTCTGCATTTTCTTCATATTTGACACAAGTTTCATCTTGGGAAGGCGCAGGTCCCAGTCGATTTTGGGGACCTTCACATAATTTTCAAGATCACAGTAACTCTTTGAAGTTTTCAGCATGTTAACCTGCATGTTAAGCTTGTCAGCAAGACATCTCACAAACGATTCACTGTATTTTCTTCATGTTTGACAGAAAGCATCATCTTGGGAAGGTGCAGGTTGACTGGTCGTGCTTTTGTTGACATTTAACTACATCTTAAACTACAACCTTCACTTTCATTACTTTATAAGTTTGATTTGATAATTTGCAGCAGGGGATTATGTCACCTAAGTGACAAAGCTTGTTCACTCTTGTTTACAGGTCACAGAAGGAATTACATCTAGAAACTTAAAATGATGTACAATGAACATTTTATGAATGTTTTTGTAGATTGCAGATGTTCAGAAAGACCTTGACTACAAACAACAGGAAGAGGACTCTCGCAAGAGAAAGTAAGATAATAACTTTGATAACTTTACTTGACACTTTATTTGATTATTTTGATTGCATGGCTACTACTGACTGGTGACAATCTGATTTTGGGAATGTCAGAAAAACATTCTAGTTGGAAATATTTTACATCAAAAGCAATGCTTCCAAGTCCTCTTGAGGTCTTTATCAACAATATTACGTAGTGCATTCTACAGAATCCTAACACTACTGCCTAAAAGTTCATTCCCCTTACACGCGTGTGCGTTGCGTTGTGGTCACTAATGTGGAACCCGTTGACCACGCGTGTGAGACCTGTGTGACACGCGTTGCACCCGTGACACACGCATTTCGGAGGGAACAAACTTTTGACCAAAAGAATACCCATCTTAACCTAAAATTGGAGGTCGTGACAGAGAGATCAATTTCTCAATTATATGATGAAGTCTCTTTTATTATGTAGGAAAATAAGAGCAGTGTGATCAGTCAGACCCATCTTCCATATATGGCATTTTGTGGTGTTTTGATATGATGTTCTTGTCACTGAAAGGTTTGTGTAAATTCATGTTAAACGCATGACTTTCAGTGAGTTTATGCATGAGGTTTATGGGTGTATTGTTTCCATTGGATCCTTATTACTTTATGATGGCTTCGGTCATATTGTGTCGGCTCCATGGCCATGACACTGGGAAGAGCAGCATTTAATTAACTCTTTAACTCATTAAGGCCGAGAGACACATATATGGGGCACAATAATCAGTTCCTCACAGCGAGTGACGTGTTTATGGGGTAGGTAATTAGCAGTTTCTCAGAGCGAGAGCCACATATATTTGTCAACATAAAGCACCTCTTATTCAGCGAGAGATGCAAATGTGTGTCATACTTTTAAAATCGCACTGTACCTATTATTTCAACCAATTCAGTATGACTGAGCAAATATTAGCTTTTCTTACGAGAGATGCAACCTTTAGTGTCAATCAGAAGAAGTATTTAAAGTGTTTTGATAACAATTGCTAATCATTATCATACGCTTATACAGCGTTTGGCAAAAGAACACATGTCGGCGAGAAAGGGGATTATGATGTTTTTACAGAGGTAAGTGACTGGTACTCTTCATTAGGAATGGATACTAAAATACTTCGTATGCACATTGATTGAATTAGATGTAATGGTTTAGAGGTTACTGAAGATTATATTTTCTTCAACTTCCTAATAAATAGTAAACAATATATGAAATTTCAAGGACATACAAAGAATTCAAACACAATAGAAAAGTTTGAATTTACTTTTTAGGTATTATTACGTTGTCATGTTTCATATACTGAAACATTATGTATAAACACAAATAATTATACATCCAAGCTCGAATAGATTAGGCATAATTTAATTTACAAATTTAAAGCTTACTGAATTGTAACTAGTTATTTTCCATAATCTAAAGTTGATAATGTTACCTAATTGAATATAAAGTGATAAATCGTGCCTTTGCATTGAATATATATACATGTCAGTGTTATTACAACAATGAAATATTTTACTACGTTTGTTGCAAAACACAGTAAGTTGGTAATTCAAAAAATTCTCACACCTAAACAGAAGTAATATCATAAGTTATTACATGTAAACCATACAAAGGTATTTCAAGCATTTTTGTTCAAGCTGTTGAAAGTTTCATGTTGATTTGAATTGTCAGTTTTCTACGCAATTTACATGAGCATTGTGTAAAACATTTGCACTTGATCTCTGTAATTATCAAATCCGGTGTAATTATCACGTGTATCAATGAACTCAGTCTCTATTGATCCATCTTCAATAAAAGCTGGATAGTATATCAGTTACGGTATCGATACACATGCGTATAATCATTCAATCAGATTACAGTAATGAGATAATTGAACACCTCTTTCGACCTTGAAATAACAGCCTCCGGTAGAATGCATATGTAGTTACGTCCTTGTTGAAAGGTTTGTCCCGTGACAAGTGTAAAATAAACAGATGAGCTGTTATATCATTGGACAACTTGCTTTATAAAGTCACGCCCCTCTCTGTAATGTTTATGCATGTATGCACATCTGTAATCTTATGAACCTCGTTTGCATTCAGTATAAATATAGGCACGCCCACCTTCATAAATATTGGGTGGGGGGGTTGAACTGCAAGTTTATACACTATAATAATTCAGTATAGTGTCACTTCGTGAATTCTGTAATATGTGTACTTTAGTTTGGATATTCATTCGTATCAAGGTGAAGATTATATTTACATGTACAGCAAACCATTATGTTTTATGTACTAGTTGTGTGCGTAAAATGTATATGAAAATAAATACTATCTCTACTCAATGGTTGGATTTCAATCGCTTTGTTATACTTATCGAAAAACACTAAAATGTGTTTTCGATATCTGAGGACAAATAAACTCGCCAAAGTGTCATCTACTCATATTTGTCTTACTTGTATATTACATACATCGTTACCAGTGTGTATGTTTACAACACACAAACTGTTACATGATAGCTTGAGTTGATAAAGCCGAAACCCAGCATCAACGATATAGCCAAGCTGTTAAGTGACCAAACGTGCTTTTCAGAAATTTCGCCCACGCCCCATCACCTGTCCTTTCCGCTGTGACAGGTATCTCATGATATGATTGGTCACAGATAACATATGACCAGCCACTATATTGAAACAGTTGAGATACCGAACGTTCTATTCGGGGAATTTGATGACGCCCTATCACGTGACTCTTTCTTTTATGTCTATGCAAGGAATATGTAGTATACATTTTTATATGTATGTTTGTATGGTCACGTATGTTTTCTGCATTAAATCTAGATGAAACAAAGTGCCAAGCTATATCAATGTGCTCTATGTTAGTCACAGACTAGCGTAATAGTACTTTCATTAAAATAATTCGTATACACTAGAAATGCATCGGCAAAAACGCTTATTTTCATCGAAGATTATTAAGTATGTAAGTAAATTCTTCGTACAGTATGTCATTGTCATAGATGTTTTGTAAGATTAAACCTCATACAATGATATGAGAGAGAGAATTTGTTTATGTGCGTCTCATCTCTTACATACAAAGAATACATGCATATTGTGATAAAATATTAATGTACAAGCTGCCAAAGGTCTACAAGAGAAACTTGCAATCAAATTACATAAAACTTTGCAATACACGATATATATTCACACCTGCTTTCCTGCAACATATATTTGATAATTGCACGGGGTAGACACCATTACACGTGAGCATGGAGTCGTGTGTAAGGCAGCCATGGCATAATGACTGCAAGTTGAGGGGAAAATTGAGCATTGACTCTGGAAGTTAAAACGGAGCAGAAGTGTTGTTTTCGCTGGTCTGTTGAATACACTGCCAATGCCACTGTCAATATAATGCCAAAACATTATTTGGGCATTTACAATTTGTACATTTTCAATTTACATAAATAATTTGAAGGCAAGAATAGTGTTTAGATAATTTGTCATTTGTGTGACGCTTACAAGCAAAAACCGTAACTCGTGGTATCATGTGAGTCAGTGAGTGAGTGAAAATTTAAAGTCACATCACAGTATTTCAGCCATAACGTGACTATGAAAATTGTATATTTGTAAACACATGTGTATATACATGAAAAAGAAACAAACTTATATACTTACCTGTCTGTGAAGGACAGTAAAATAACTAGTCTGTCACAGATGTACACTTAAAACTAGCATAAAACACAACATGGTAACATGTAAATATAAAACATCTCATAAAAAAACGTAGTAAGTGAGATTGTAAATAATATTGTAATCGCTTTAAAATACACTGATAGCAAGACATATTGATCCTAAAGCTATAGTGCGTTTGGCTCAAAAGCAGACCGATGAATTGCAATCTAACTCAAAAACTAATAAACATATAATACTCAATGAAACGCTGATCATAATCAAAATATCAGACCAACTCTGTGATTTGTTTGCAGAATTTATGTCCTAAAATTAAAAAAGTTGTTTAACAAACTATCATTAAAATATTGACACAGTTCACTATTTGTTACGAGGGAGGAGTGCAGAGTAAGGGACAGCCAGGTGTTAGAGAAGCATGTGCACAAGTGCCGACAAAGTTAGGATGGAGACGGCACAGCACAGGTTAATGAATCAATAACTTTGTCGGCACTTGTGCACATGCTTCTCTAACACCTGGCTGTCCTTTACTCTGCACTCCTCCCTCGTTACAAATAGTGAACTGTGTCAATATTTTAATAATAGTTTGTTAAACAACTTTTTTATTTTTAGGACATAAATTCTGCAAACACCTCTCAGAGTTGATCTGACGTTTTCATTATGATCAGTGTTTCATTGAGTATTTTATGTTTATAAGTTTTCAAGTTAGATTGCAATTCATTGGTCCGCTTTTGAGCCAAACGGACTATACTGTCCCACGAGTCCCTCAGAACCAGCATGAAAACTGATTTAATTATCAGAATTTTGCCCGGACATAACATCCTCTTAATATGACTGGGTATGGAATTGTTAGGATTCTCCGCGCGAACGAATAAAAACATCTGAGACAAACGTTGTATATTTCACACCATCAAGTCGCTATCGCTTCATTTTATCGAGACCTATCCCCTGAAAAAAACACACACACTGAAGATTTTATTAGAAACATTCGCCACGAGCAGCAGTTTTACACATACGGAGCTATGACTATGACTGAACCGACTGACAAAAGTGAATGTACATCTCACACTTTGTGATATAAAAAACAATTAACCTGATGATGTCTACAATATCGCAAATTCGATTTTACAGGATAAGATACGTTAATTGATATTGTTAGATCGCTGTTGCTGGCAAATAAATAGTGAAGCATACGACTTTATGAGTGACAACTTCTTATTTATTGCATAGACCTTAATTGCCTTATGGCCAGGAAAAGAGATCAAGGGGTCTGACCTCGGGGTATTCTCGTGACGTGCACACACTGTGTCGTGTAAAAACAAAGTCCAGAAAACAATGTCCACTTCGTGCGAATGTGTTACTGAGCTCATGATTGTTATTGCAAGACTTCGGGCAATACTAAATTGTGAAATTATAAGGAAACGAAACAAGTATTTTTTACAATTTTAATAAATAAGACAAACACAATGGCGCTGGTGTCCCCATGGTTCAATCTGTTCCTGGTGGTCTCGTATCATTCTTGCAGGTTTCGTATTTTATTATTACACATTGACAAACAAACCGAAACATGAGTCTCATTAACATATTCAGACAATGACCTACTTTTCAGCTGATCCGAATTTTCTCGTGTGAAAGTGAAAATAGACATCACAAACAACTATGGTTACACTCAATTCCAATTTCTTGTTTCATAAGAAAATGGTATTTACAAAGGAATTTTAATTTTTAACTTTAATAACATCGTATTTCTATATTCTATGGCGAGGTGTAGGCAGCATGACCTTAACTAAGACGTCACAGACTGCCCCTGTTTGATGTGGTCATAAAATGATTCACAATTCATCTGGCTCACTGGTTGCACCTGTTATGTGTTTTTTGCGCTTATTCGGTGTAGTTCTGTAACGCACAATGTGATTGATATAATATCAATTCCGTACCAGACTGCCAAACTATTTTAGCAGCACAGCCCCGTTTTGAAATTTCCAGGTTTCCGTTTGACAGAGCTCGCTGTACGGCAGACCACGCTGCACGACGTGTTTGCAAGGATTACAAGGAGCGTAGTGTTGCAATATACAAGTGGTTAGATGTATCAAATAATGCTGATTAATATTTATGTATCCAGTTAAATGAATTGGTCTCAAAATGCGTGACAGGTTATTGTACTAAGTTGTGCAATAGGACGGAACCCAGTCAACAGTAAACAGGACTGTTGTGTTATCAATTTTTTGACTTGCTCAATTTCATTCGGAACAGCAGGGTGGTTGTATGCACTAGGTGGCTTGGTGAGGATGTCGTTGACGGTAGATACAAATCATACAATTGATTTACAATCCTTGATGGTACATTGCCAAGAACACCAGTCTTTTCGTCTTCTCTTCAAGATTCTGTAAGTGTGGCCATTCACACAGAAGTTTCTTCCACTTCAGGATGTGGGAAGAAATTTGTAATATACCGGTAATTGTGTGTTTGCCATAGCGAAAGTGATGCATGATTTACCTCATTTTGCCAGAATTATATAGTACAATTTCTTGACACTGATTAAACGTTTGAGTAAATTTACTCACCCATCGGTGTATACTTATCAGAGTGAACATATTTTATGAAATCAATCAACACTGAAAACTATTTCTGAGTGAACTCACTCACCTATCATAGTCACATGCTTACCACCCTTACCAGAGTGAACAGAGTTCATGAAACCTTAAAGAACAAATAAACTTTGTTTTTTCATACTCATTTAACTATTACATATGAAAGATTTGTGGTTAGTCTTATGCGGAACATCAAATTCATTCTTAAAAAACTTGTGGTTAATTAATACCGAGCCATTAAAAGTTGCCAAAAAGTCGCCTGCCTCACTCTTGCCCGCCAACGAAACCACAGACAGGTTACGTAACTCTGTCGTCAGAGCACTGCAGTGACGTCATGTGAGGAAGGATTTTCAGTTATTGTGTAGCAAGCTCGTCATTTTGATGATTTCTCGACATCAACGAAGACATGCTGAATCGTTGCGTTGTCGTCAATTGCTCCTAGGGGTCGGGCGATGGTGTCACCATGCACTGATTTCCACAGGACCCCGCAGTTCATGCTAAATGGGTTATGTTTGTGAGTGCGAAGCGAGCGTTGTGGAAGCCTGAAACGATATCTTACTTGTGTTCAGATCGCTTCACGGAAGTTAAAGAATCAAAACTACTTACTAGTTGTAGTAAAATATGTATATGATGATGACCATAAAGATTTTCCATGACAAAACTTGTAACATAACGATTTCTTCCTCGGAAGCGAGGTTGTGGTCGAAGTAACAATAATATTGTAAGTGGTATTATATTGACACCCACTCGCTTCCACGAGAGAAATTGTTATGTTATAAGCTATGTCATGCAAAATCCTATTGGCCATCAATCAAATACATAATTTACTACCAGTAGAAAGTAGTTTTGATTTTGTAACTTTCGGTGAAAACAAACCTAAATAGCATTTATCCTCAGACTGGCGGATGTTTATGACAGGGCCGCCATTTTGAAAATCGTGAAAGTGACGGGCTAAAGTCTGTTAGAATTAATGAGATTATGGTTTGTTTTCATCAAGTTAGAAAATCAAAACTACTTTCTACTCGTAGTTAAATATGTATTGGAATCATAACCAAAAGGATTTTGCATGACACAACTTATAACATAACGATTTCTTCCACGGAAGCGAGGTGGGGGTCGAAGTTACAATATACTGCGCGATAAATTTCTTGCTACATACACGTGGTTAACGACCACTCACCAGTATGTAGATACTAGTCACTGTACGTCTTTATGTTTGGTCTTATAATCCTAATTAGTTTATTATCATACTTCTGATACTTATAGTGAATTTATAACAGAACTGTAATATCTAGACATTTTATAGTTTTCCAATGTGAATCATAATTCGCACACACACCCTAGCGTATGTTGTCTGTCTCATTACACTTCACGATGAAAACAATGATTCTGTTGAATGCTACGACAAATGAATAAAAACAAAATGCAAATATTAAAATTAAAACAGATTAAAGTTATAGGAACAATGTCAGGCTATTACCTTGTTCGAGGAATGTATCCATCAATATCCACAAAAACAAGTGATATGCCATTCATCTGCAGCTGTTCCAAGTGATGTGTCTTTTAACAGTTTAATATACGAAAAAGTGATAAATCTTTTCAGGTATTTCACATTGGTGTATAGTCTCATTGGTCACCCAAGATAGCACACCTGGCAACTAATTGCATAATGTCCGCCTTTCTTTCAAAACAGTAATTTAGTTAGCCAATAGTGGGCAATCAATCAATGTATTGCCTGTTAATCCTTTGAAAGGAGGACGGTTTTTTTACTCAGACACCGACACGACAGAGTGTATTCAGTATAGATTAGTAAATCTACATACATAAACACTACCTTTTGACAAATCCGCTGTATAAGATAAAAGTAATTAATCAATCAGTGTGTTATCGGTTAATCCTTTGATCGATGTTTATAATGTTGAATATTTACTCCAGACACAAGAAATGCCAAATGGGAACCTTTGTCGCGTAATCTAAGTGTGTTACCACTAATTATACCTGTTGTAAATTCATTAACTGACCATCAAGTGAATGATAACAAATAACATGTGTAGGTTTATACCACCTAACACGGGTTACAACAAGGGAGTATTAATTGCTGTATTGTAAAACTTATGGGCCGACGCTGTTTTGAGGATACGAACGGAACTTCATTGTTGCATAAGAA
The DNA here is from genome assembly GCF_003918875.1 of Haliotis rubra. NCBI lineage: Eukaryota > Metazoa > Mollusca > Gastropoda > Lepetellida > Haliotidae > Haliotis > Haliotis rubra. The sequence goes on along the minus strand of NW_025766348.1, from coordinate 1,295,744 downwards.
ATACATATAAGCATTTGCTGTGTGCTAAAACTGTATGTACCTATTTACCTAAGTAAATTTTCAGATTCTTCTAGCAATGGCAAAGTAGGATTGTTTAGTTTATGGATTCAAATAAATCAAATGTCAATTTTTAATATCATACGTAATAGACGTCATATTTTTACATGTCATGATTAAATATCGAGGTAAAAATTTGGATCAGTCATTATACCATCCAGGCATTCGAAAACCTGAAAAGCCCACACTGCTGTGATACTTTATAACAATCAGACAAGAACTACCGGGGATACTTTCTAATAACTGCATCTGCTGGGCATCCACCCTTCTTAATGTCGCACTGTTTAGGTTGAAGAAATTAACCGTAACCGTGATGAGCGAGGCTGATCATCATTTTCACTATCACTAGCGTCTGGCTCGAACAATAAGGCCTAGTGACACCAAGCGATTTTGACAGAATCGTCTATGAAAACAAGTTGTAACTCGGAAACTAGGCAAAGCAGGAGACAAAATTAAATGACAGTAGATTGTGAGAACATATAGCTTTCATTTTTGACAACAGTTGTCACGATTTCAGGTTTATACAAACCTGTAAACAAGATAATTTACCCCCTGAAATGTACTTGAATTCTGCATCGGCCCTCACATCTATTCCTCATATGCCATCACAGAGACGTGCCACTCTGATTGGTTGAAATTTTGTTCGCGGGTGAAAATTGTGCACTGTTGTCAAAAAGGTCGATTTAAGTTAATTAAGATCGAAATGAGTAGATTTAACGACGGGGTTTCATTTATAACGATGCCAATATGTGATTTATGTATTTGTACCCCCCTAGAGTATATGTGATCTTTAACAATTCCGGATAACAGTTCACATTATAGCACTTCCCTACCAGTTAATCCCTTACAAAACCAACACACGACATCAAAGGTACACCGACTGTCCACGTCCTGCGAAGCCAAAATTTCAGGTTGTCCATGTCCTGAGAATGAACCCTGACCTCATACCGCCTACACCCTTATCAAAACAAATTTAGGGTTGATTGCACATCACGTAAATGCTGTTATACCTTTAGAAAAGTAGACTCTTCAACTAATGAGGTATACTTCCAATAATGAAAATAAACTCTTGCACTGATGATTTTATATAATGTTTAGATCACCCCACCCTACCTGCTCGCCGTTCTAAATCTCCCGTCCCTCCTGACGAAGATTTTATGGACACTTCAGGACGAACCGGTTCACATTCCCGACTCAATTCACCTCAACATATGTTTCAGTTCGACTCACCATCTCATAGTCGTTTTGATTCACGTAGTCGTTCAGTCTCACCTAGTCGAAGTGGTTCGCCATTTGGATCCGGTTCACCTAGCTGTGTGGTGTCTTTTCATCAGAGGGATTATCGTAATTGGTCTCATTCACCTCAGGTGAATCAGGATATCCCGTCTAGTCAGTCTAGAGCAAGTGAGCACTTGCGGTCAGCGCCTTTACGTGATAGTTCCCCTCATCAACATCGTTCTGTGCGGGTGGTTTCACTTGCTAGGCAGCGTTATGGTTCAGTGGATCGGCGTTCACCTTCACGCCATGCCACTTCTACTTTGCCTCGGTCACAGGTCTTGGAGTCTTGGAATCCTGCGCTTGATTCCTCTCCAGCGCCGGATTTAGACACCATGCTTCGTGCTGTTACATTGGCTTGGAATCAGTGCCATTTGGCCTCTCAAGTTCAACAATCGTCTGCCATACCTAGCAATAATCGTCCTGTGGATTTGAGGGATCTGACTCTGTCTCAGACTCCTTTACCTTCACCTGGGCAGTCGGACATCTCCACTCCAGGGTGCAGTGGGCGAGCTGGCTAAGGCGCCAGGCTAGTGATCCAGCGAGGTTGAGGTGTCAGGATCAAGCCCATTTGTGACCGGATGTAAAAACCATGGAGTCATCTTTGTTTGCAGACTCTTTCAGTGTCGCACAACCCTTAGTGTACAGTACACAACCCTGTGCACTTTAAAGAACCCACGAATCTGTTGGTATATGACCAGATGGTGGCCACATGAATACGTGCATACACCTAGTTGCGGCTACAGCAACGTGCAGTAAACTTGGACAAAGTACTGTGACTATGTGTCCCAGTCCACCCAGCTCTGAACGGGTACCTCGTTAGGATGAGAAAGCCACAATAACTCGGTGCGCCTAGTGGCTGCAAGAATTGTATACTCCCCAGGGAGTTGAAATTGATAATACGATGTGCCGTTGAGATTGACATCCAATGATCGAGGGAAAAATACCAGCGCCTTGAGCATGCACTAGTTGCGTGGATATGTGAGCTATATAAATATCCTATAATAAAAAAAATAAAATAATAATAACTCCAGATGGCAGTTTTGATGTTGTTTAACCGGCTCACGTGCCAGCTTGGATAGTTGAAAAACTTTAGCTACCTCTTAGTAAATCTCCAGATGATTTGGCCACGTCTTATGCCATGACAAATAGAGATATTTCCAGTATCACACTTCCTTTGCGTCCATGTATTCAACAATTACGTTCTTCTCTTGATGCGGCTTTCAAGAAGCTTAGGAGGACGAAGGATGGTTTGTCAGCTCCACGGTTCCGACCATCGACGGCACATACTCATGGTGTTCAACTTTGGTTAGCGGCACCTTTAGTTGATGATGACATTTCCATGGTCTGTGGCAATCGTTCCAGTTCGCCGTTTTTTGTGGATGACAGGGAATTGGCTCATCTAGATGCTGCGATTCGGCATTCTATCCCTTCCATTAGTTGTATCATATCGGCTGTTGACGCTGTGGCGGCGGCTGTCAATCATGCCTATACGGACCAGGATGCGTACATTAGGGGATGTATGGCTCTGATATTAGATCAATTCCAGGTGGTCTTGGGGCAACTTTCTCATTCTTTGGCTATCTACTTGCCATACGGCGTCGGGGCCCTTTGAATTTATCCTCATGGGAAGATAGATTCAAGGCTGAATTGTTTCGTCAACCGTGGTCGGGGGATACGGTGTTCAGTGGGTCTATTGCAGAAGTAGCATCCAAAGTGGACAGTTTCACGTATCTGTAGATCTGTTGGAGTTGCAAAAAATTCAACTTCAAGACTGTATGCAGCACCGTCGAACCCCACACTTTACCCCTTCCAATCCAGACTTTCGTGAGTGTATGAAAGACAAGGCCTCTTCTCAAGCACGAGGCAGGAAGTCTTTTCATGGTTCCGCGTCACGTCTCCCCTTTAGACCCGACGCTGGAACTGGAAGTAAAAACTCCAAACAGTGACTCACGGAAATCAGAGCTCGGATTGGTTCTGCCGGATCTGGTTGTTCCGGTGTTCGATTCCCCTGTAGGCGGGAGGTTAGGTCTGTTTGCTCCCAACTTGGAGTTTCTAGGGGATCCATTTGTCACAATGACTCTCATTCACGGCTATCGAATGCCTGTTGTCGGGGAACCACCCCTCACCATTCACCCTTTGCAGCGAACGTATCCTCAGGATCAGGCTGCAGTCCTTTCGTCCACAATCTCAACTCTACTGGAGAAACATGCGGTAGAACACCTCCATCCGGTGTGCGTAACTCCAGGGTTTTACTCCCCGATTTTTCTTGTGCCAAAGAAAAACTCAAGCAAGCTGTGTCTCATTTTCAATATGAAGACGTTCAACACTCGTTTCCTTCACCCGCCACCTCATTTTTGAATGGTATCAGTCAGTCTTCTACGTTCAATTCTGAAGAAAGGGATTTCATCATATCCCTCGATCTTCAAGACGCATGCCTTCACATTCCGATTCACCCAAATCATCGGTAGTACCTGAGGTTCACCTTCGAGGGCCATCACTTCCAATGGAAAGTCCTTCCATTTGGAATCTCTACGGCCCCGTGGCTTTTTACTCGGGTGACCAAACCCATCAGCAGTTTCCTTCACCTTCGGGGAGTGACTTTCGAAAGCTATTTAGACGATTGTATTCAGGCACAACAGGATCCAATTGTTCTTCAAATTCATCAGCAGTTCACCATCAAGCTGCTCAAACAGTTAGGGTGGCTCCTCAATTACGAGAAGTCGGAGTTAACACCGACTCGCAGACTTCAGTTCAAAGGAGCAGTTTTCGACACAGAACAAGCCATGTTGTTTGTTCCCCAGGACAGGTGGACCAAAATTCAGCATCTGGTTCCTCTAGCCTTGGATCACCCCAGAACTCTACACCAGTGCAAGAGTTGCTGGGCGTCTTAACGTCAGCTCAGGCTCTGACTTACAGAGGTCAGCTGCAGCTTCGCCTGCTTCAGTTATTTCTGCGACCTCATCTTCAAGCCAACAACCCTCAGGAGTTGATTCAATTACCCAGGGAACTGCGTCCAATTCTGCGTTGGTGGCTCAACGTACAGAATGTTTGCGCCGGCGTCTCTTTGGTGCCCTTCAGTCCGACCCATCAGTTGTTTGTGGACGCTTCTCTTGTAGGTTGTGGCGCCCACTTCCTTCAGCATCAAGTGGCAGGGCAGTGATCGTCCGAAGAAAAGTCACTCCACATAAACATTCTGGAGTTCAAGGCAGTATTACTGGCAATTGAGCACTGGGCGGCTCTACTCAAGATGTCTCACCTGCTGATACAGTCAGACAACTCGACAGTAGTGTGGTACATCAATCACCTAGGGTCGACGGGTTCAGCAGCACTTCTACAGTGGACGTTTCGATTTTATCTTCTGATAGATTCTCTCAACATCGTAGCAAGAGCCAGGCACATCCCCGGAACAAAGAACTTGATTGCCGACACTCTGTCTCGTTCCAGTCGCCCGTCGCCCGTCGCCCGTCGCCCACAGAGTGGCAACTCCTGCCCAAGATTTTTCGGACGATAATTTACCCGCTCTCTCGACCAAGTGTCGACCTGTTTGCCACTCGGTTCAACTCCCAACTGCCGAGATTCGTGTCTCCAATACCAGAGCCACTAGCCTGGGATCACGACGCCTTAGCCATTCCCCGGGAGGGTCTCAACGCATATGCATTTCCGCCCCCAGCTCTGCTTCACAAGGTCATTCAGAAAATTCAGAAAGTGCAACTGCTTTTGGTTGCGCCCTTCTGGCTGGCGAGTAGCTGGTTTGTCGGCCTAAAAAGTCTAGTCAGTCGAAACTGTATTCCTCTTCCTGTGCGGGACGACCTACTAGTCGTCTGCACTCGGGCGTGTATCACCAGTCACCACAGACGTTCAATCTTCACGTATGGCACATTTGCAGAAATCACTAATGGCCAAAGGTTATTCTCTCAGAGTGGCCTCAGCTATCACTGCAGCTCATCGCACGTCTACACGTTCTTTGTATGACGATAAGTGGAAGAAATTTGAATGTTATCGTCGGGTCAGAGGGATCACTTCCCCTACTACTGCTTCGCCCCAGGTTGTTGCGGAATATTTACAACATTTGCGGACTACAAGGAAACTCAAGGGTTCCACTTTAGCAACTTACTTGGCGGCTATTAATTCGGTTTTAGCTACGACTTCCGGTACGAAGGTTTCAACGGAACCGGAAATGCAGTACTTGCTTCAATCTTTTAAGCTAGCCGACCAATCCAGGAAATTCCGTCCACCAGCTTGGGACTTATCCGTGGTCCTTCACCACTTAGTGTCTGAGCATTATGAACTCTTACAGGACGAGGATTTTGAACAGGTTTCGTTCAAGACATTTTTTCTGATTGCCTTGGCCATGGCAGCACGAGTATCAGAACTTCATGCTCTAGATGTCAACCGTGTCCGTTTTGAACAGGGTAGACATGGCAAGGTATTTTTGGGATGGCGCTGGGATTTTGTCACTAAAACCCAGTTGCCGGGTCAACCTGATCGCCTTTTTACAATCCCACCTTTGTCTACTATTTTGGGTCTAGAGGATGTCGAGGATCTGTCTCTCTGTCCAGTTAGAGCGCTTCGCATTTTCCTTAAAGCATCGCAAGAACACTGCCGCTTCCGTAAGAGACTGTTTATACCCTTGTCTACTGCTTCCAAGGCAGAAGTATCTCGCACAATTCTCTCTACGAGCTACAATACTACGAGCCTACACCCTTTGCCGGTTTACCGCCACCTACGGCATCCAACCCTCATGAAACCAGGGCATTGGCTTCTACTATGGCGTTGCATAGTAACTGCTCGTTAACTGCTATAATGGAGGGTTGTTTTTGGCGTTCTGACACTGTATTTTCGTCTCATTATCTCAGAGATGTGTCGGTGACGGATATTCAAGGCCTTCATCAGTTTGGACCACTCATCCTTGCCCAACAGTTGTCAGCGGCACAACATCGCAGATAATGAACTTCCTTGTGCTACGATGCTATATGGATACCCATTAGCGCAGATGATCACCAGTCGCGATCGTTTCTGCTTGTGTGCAATCTAAATAAATCTCCTCTCAATTTAATTTGAGACTCTGGAGAGTCGCCACCTCACTTACTGTCCTCAGCTCCACTGAGTACTTACGTCAGTGAAGTGAGTAATTCCTGAAGTGTTACACTTTCGTAGCGTTCATGCTCCTAAGTACCTATACACATCTATGTGATCTTACTGTGGTAAGTAGTGGAAGTCATAAGATGATGTTGTGGTACTGAACGTTAAAATTGTGAGTTTTTCCGATTCAATTACCCTTTCACCCTCCACGGGGACGGTGTCTGTGGGGTTTTTTTCGAAGCAGGGGCTGACCCGATACTAGTCGTTAGACTTTTATTACGGGAGTGCCTTGAAAATCGTGGCGATGCGACTGATTACACTTGCTAAGCTGCGTCCTTTCACTTTCGTGAAGGTAGTGACTGAACACCACATTGCTCAGGAATCCCGGGAGCACTTGTGCTTAGTAAGTCAATGGGTTCGAACTAACCCTCGCACGTAGTAACTTTGGTAGTTATTGGCCTGCCTTGTAGTTGCTTCCTACGGTTGTTTCGGCATAACGCTTAGCTGTTATCGCTTGATCTTCGGGTAATCTATGACCCACCTTCCTACCGTGGGATAAGTGCAAGTTGTGAGATAGGATAAGTTTAAAAATTTGGAAATTTTAACCATAAATTGTATATTTATTCTATCTCATGCGATAAAGTCCCACCCTACCTCCCCACTACTTAGATTACCATCGTTCCCGGTTTTGTCCTTTTATGGCTCCAAGATCGAGAATGAGTATGTAAGGTGATCACGTGGGTGAGGACTGCGCATGCCACGTGCTGTCACGGACTAGTGAGCATGGCTAAAGCAGGAAGGCATGCACAGCACGGGGACAGGGACAAGGTAGGCCTGGATCAAAGGTTAATTCGTTTCCACTCATGGTCGAATGAAGAGAGAGAGGTGCAAGTTGTGAGATAGGATAAGTATATAAATGTACAATTTATAGTTAAAATTTCCAATATCATTACCATGATCAAAGTGTAGCTTTAGTCTCTCAATTCGGGCATCTCTGTCCCTGTCAATACGTGCACGGCGTTTCACAGCACCACCATGACCTGTCTGTCGTCTAAACCGTTTATCTGCTGTTTTAATCTTCTTGATTTCTTTTATCAACTGGTAAATGTTTGGATTTGACCGGGGCATTCTCCTCTTTAGTCCATTGTGAAACCCCTCCAGGTGGTTGTTTGAGCGAGGTCCGGTGTTCTCGTACTGGTTTCAGATATTACAGGGAAATCTGGCGTCGTCTGTATCAGTATCCAGCATGAAGCACCGTCTCTATATGAAGTAACAAACTCAGCTCTCTGAAGCTATGCCATTTTGACGCTGAGTGTGTTTATATACGACATTGCAAAAAAGAATAAGATGAGATGAGAAGGTCTTGTTAACACAGAAAAAGCAGCTTAGGTGATCAAAGTAGAAGACAAGTAAGTCATGTTTATACTACAAAAACATGTATGGTTGATCAAAATATCCTACATAATATGGTGAGTAATTCATGCTTATACGATGAAAACATGTATGGTTGATCAAAGAAGAAGATAAGTAAGTCATGTTTATACAATCAAAACATGTATGGTTGATGAAATTATACTAATGTAAGTACATGAGTAAGTCACACAGACAATGTACAAGATCTATTTGTTTAATGTTAACAGCCAGTTGGGTAATACCCATTATTATGATAGGGGTGGTAGAACTGACCATTATAATTATTGTAGGTGATATGAGGTGTAGGCGATATGAGGGCAAGCCGATCAAGGTAACATCGGCCGACGAAGAGTTTAAAATATATACTCTGTTAATCAATTAGCATCCAATCAGCATGTTTACAATTTAATCCTTTCTGTATATTGGCTGCACAACCTGTGCTGTGTGTGTGCATCACCCATAATCTATTACTTCTTCTTGTTAAAGGGGTGGTGGGGTAGCCTAGTGGTTACAGTGTTCGCTCGTCATGCCGAATACCCAGGTTTGATTCCCCACATGGGTACAAGGTGTAGAGTCTATATCTGGTGTCCCCCGCTGTGGTATTGCTGGAATATTGCTTAAAGTGACGTAAAACCCAACTCACTCACTCTTGTTGTTACACATAGTGCAGTACTGTACAAGATATCTCTCTCTCATCAGTTGTAGTCACTTTAGTCGACATTTCTCCCCACGCTATTAACAGTATCTTGTCTTATGCGGTAGTTGTAGTACAATATATATATGATTGATGACCCAAAAGATTTTCCATGACAAAACTTGTAACATAACGATTTCTTCCTCAGAAGCGAGGTTGTGGTCGAAGTGACAATAATATTGTAAGTAGTATTATATTGATACCCACCTCGCTTCCACGAGAGAAATTGTTATGTTATAAGCTATGTCATGCAAAATCCTATTGGCCATCAATCAAATACATAATTTACTACCAGTAGAAAGTAGTTTTGATTTTGTAACTCGGTGAAAACAAACCTAAATAGCATTTATCCTCAGACTGGCGGATGTTTGCGACAGGGCACCGCCATTTTTGAAAATCGTGAAGTCACGGGCTAAAGTCTGTTAGAATTAATGAGATTATGGTTTGTTTTCATCAAGTTAGAAAATCAAAACTAGATTAACTAGCTTAAACTCTTCGTTGGCCGATGTTACCTTGATCGGCTTGCCCTCATATCGCCTACACCTCATATCACCTACAATAATTATAATGGCCAGTTCTACCACCCCTATCATAATAATGGGTATTACCCAACTGGCTGTTAACACTAAACAAATAGATCTTGTACATTGTCTGTGTGACATGACTTACTCATGTACTTACATTAGTATAATTTCATCACCCATACATGTTTTGATTGTATAAACATGACTTACTTATCTTCTTCTTTGATCTACTTGTAGTTAAATATGTATTTGAATCATGACCAAAAGGATTTTGCATGACACAACTTGTAACATAACGATGTCTTCCATGAAAGCTAAGTGGGGGTCGAAGTGACAATACTGCGCGATAAATTTCTTGCTACATTCAAAATCATAACTAAAAAATCTATTAAATAAAAACACTTTAAAAACTATTTCGAACTTATCATAAATCTAGAAATATTCACAAGACAAAAGCCAAATTACAAACAGGCCATACAAATTGTATTCTAAACAGACAAATTCACACAGTGCAACGAAACAGAAACGGCCAACTACACTGCATATACTACAAACATCACAGAATGGTGCTCCAGAGTTCACTAGACACTAGCACACACCTAACACTACAAACACTTCTAAGCTCACTAAATAACACCCAAACTTTCAAAGCCTTAGGTATAATTCTTATCAATACTGGCCTTCTACTTCGCATATAATCCCATATAACCAGATAGTGCTTACTCAGAAAATACAAAAACAAAACATAAAAATAAAACACATACTAACTTTTAAAATACAAAAACAAAAACTAAAACTAAACAAAACAAATACCAACTTAACAATCCCGTAATTCATTCCCGACCACTTCTTACAAATTTCCGAATTCAAAGTTCATACAATTTTAAGTATGCAACCTTAACGCTTTTTATGAAATTCAACTGAAACTTTATCCCATGTTACGCGCATGGTACAGGCGTGTGTATCCTACTTCACTGCATACACTACCAACAGCACAGAATGGTGCTCCAGAGTTCACTGGACACTAGCACTACAAACACTTCTAAGCTCACTAAATAACACCCAAACTTTCAAAGCCTTTGGTATAATTCTTATCAACACTGACGTTCGAGTTCACATATATAGGTTCATTCTCAGGATGTGGACAACCTGAAATTTTGTATTCGAAGGACGTGGACAGACGGTCTACCCTTGATGTCGTCTGTTTTTTAAGTAAGGGATTAACTGGTCTGGAAGTGATAAAATGTGAACTGTTATCCAGAATTGTTAAGCTGTCGTGCACTCTGTTCACTCTGGTAAGGGTGGTAAGCATATGACTATGATAGGTGAGTGAGTTCACTCAGAAATTGTTTGCAGTGGTGATTGATTTCATAAAATGTGTTCACTCCGATAAGTATACACGCTAAGTGAGTAAATTAATCAGTGTCATTAAATTGTACTATATAATTCTGACAAAATGAGGTCAATGCATAACTTTCGCTATGGCAAGCGTACAGTTAGATTACAAATTTCTTCCAACATCTCGAGGTGGAAGATATTTCTGCGTGAATGGGCACACATACAGAATCCTGAAGAGAAGAAGAAATGACTGGTGTTCTTGGCATCAAGGGTTGTAAATCAACTCTATCTACAGTCAACGACATCCTCACACAACCACCCCGCTGTTCCAAATGAAACTAAGGTTTGTAGATGTTTAATAACCGTGGGGACATCAGCATCATTGTGTTTGCCGACACAGTGTCTTATAATTTTTTTTTAAAACTGTAAAAAGAAACTTGTTTCGTTTCCTTAAAATTTCACAATTTAGTATTGCCTGAAATCTTGCTATCACACATTCTGTCTATTGCCTGGTGTTAATTAGCTCAGTAACCCATTCGCACGAAGTGGACACTTTTTTCTGGACTTTGTTTTTACACGACACAGAGTGTCCACGTCCCGAGAATACCCCCACATAATCCCATATAACCAGGTTGAGTGCTAACTAATTATAAAATCAATGCATAAAAAAGTACTAACTTAAAATATACAAACACAAAACACAAACATAAACAAAACAAGTACTAACTTTAAAATAAAAAAACCCAAAATATTAAAATAGATAAAACAAGTACCAAATAAACCATCCCATAGTTCATCCCCGACCACTGGCAAATTTCCGAATTAAAAATTCATACAATTCTAAGTATGCAACCCTAACGCCTATCGTCAAATTCAACTGAAACTTGGTCCCGTGTTACACGCGTCTGTGTCTCGTTGCACACGCGTGTGACACGGGACTCAAACGTGTTGCACACCCATGTCACATACGTGTTACACACGTTCCCAACACGTTCAAAGGGAATGAACTTTTAGGCAGTAGTGTAATTATTCCAGAAGTACATTCTTGTCAAGTTAGCCTGGTAGGAATTCGGGGCTTTATGGTTGAAAGTGCTGTGCACTGTCAAAATAGATATTGAAATGAAAAAGCACATAATTTTATTGTTGAGGTAGCTGGAGCCGTGTGACTCTTTTCTTTCAAGTTAGTGAAATTCCTTCATAAGCTTGGAATAAAACTTCATGTGTAATCTTTGGATGCCTTGTACTACGATCAAACTGGAATGTAGATTTAAAATTCAAGCAAGTTCATTTTTCCTTGAAGGTTTTTGAAAGTCTAATTGGACTACTTTCATAATATTATGCATATGTTTTACTGTTATCCTTGTGTCTTCATCAGAGCTGTAGATATGAGAAACCAACTCCAAGCAATGGAGAGTGAACTGGCACAAGTTGATGATGTGCAAGACCATCAGGTGAGATCAGATATTTATGCATAACTAATAAAGTCAATATATCTTTGATCTGTGATATTATATTTTTCCTTATCCTGACTCATGCTCTTTTGCTTGTCTTCTTCTTCTTGCGAACATAGTGGAACACTTGTATCTCCTTAATTGAAGCTCCCTTCAATGTAAAATCACTAATTAGTACTCACCAAGAGTTGCCTCCCTTTGCCCCTGCGCGGGAAAGGCGGCGCCACCTTCTGGCCTCATGCTTCACTCTCTCCTTCTTCGCCCAGTGAGCAGGATGTGAGAGCGCCTGTGTCTCCCTACACACTATATCCTTTGTTTATTTTTAGTTAGTTACCTCTTATAGGCATCTATAGAGGTTTAGCTAGTATCCTTCAACAATTATGTATTGATATTTAGTCGTGGTTCTACTGTTTATTCACGGGACGCCGTGTTTGTTCAGTGGATTACGTTGATGAAAATCTGTACTGTTTGCAGGTTACGTTTTTCTGCTGCTGATCCGCATTTAATATGACCTAGCTGTACTGCGCCATGTTCATTTTCTTCACGTTGCAGTTGCTGTACTAATTTATCCAATTCTGCCTTTAATAAATATTTACTTTGCGTTTGAGACGCGCAGCAGATAGGTCACGTAAGCAGAGTCTAGCCATGACTGATACACCTGAACCCCTCGCCAGTCTACTGCTGTTGGTCGACCCCCTTCCCGTCTGGTGTTCCGCTAGAGCGGTGGAGAGGCGTGGGACGTAGTCCGCCGTCTCCAAGAAGCGTCCTGCTTCCCCAGACATCCCGTCGTCGCAGCCGAAGACTAGAGGGCTTCTACTTCATCTCAATGCAGACTTCGCACCCCCAGGGCAGCGTCGACCTCTGAGGGGAAATCAACGAAGTCTACTAGGACTTTCTCAGCCGAGATTGTTCCCGTCGCAGATTTGGGCCTGTATGATGATCAGCCGATCATCATACCTGATGTACATCAAAAGAATGACCGATGTCGGCAACAGTGATGTCAGCGCAGATCAACATGCAGCCTGATGTACCAACGCTGATGTTCGATGATCTTCCTGAGGGTCCCGTCGCTACCAACGCTGATAGGGCAGCAACTACTTCATCGCAAATCGTCCCAGGCGACCTGATGCGTCAGATTATGAAGATGATGTAAGACCGCTATGGTCCGGAGAGGCAACCAGCCTTGAGCCTTCGCGAAGGCTCCAACGTAGACGTCACATCAGAGGGACCCCCCGTCAGCGAAGCGACTGCTACGGAAAGCCATCGTCGAGGAAGCCACCTTCGCGAAGGTAGTCACAGCCCACCTCCACGAAGGACCCAGATGTTCAGCATTCGCGAAGGCCTTCACGAAGGACAACTAGATCACCACCTACCTTGGACGCCGATGATCAACGCTCACGAAGAGGTTCGCAAAGGAAGATCCTTTCATCCCTGGACCCAGCCTTCGCGAAGGTCAAGTCGTCACTTCTCAGGACCGGACTCAGATGAAGCTTCGCGAAGGTCAAGTCGTCACTTCCCAGGACCGGACTCAGATGAAGCTTCGCGAAGGTCTTCGCAAAGGGCAACAGTAACAGGCTACGAGTCATCTTCGTCCAGAAGGTCACCCAGGGAAAAGCCTCCGCGAAGGGCAACCCAGCCCATAGCAAACACTTCGCTAAGGAAGTCCCAGGCCGCCTCCGCGAAGGAGCCAGAGCCTCTCCAGTTGCGAGGGACATCGCGGAGGAGGAGCGCTTCGCCGAGCCCACACCCTGTAGAACACAGAGGTCGTTCGCGAAGCAAGCGCTCATATATATTGATCGGGCTCTGACTCGATACCTTCGCGAAGGTCGCGAAGGCTAAGTGGCTCCAAGTCTACTTCACCCAGAAGATCTAGAAGGGATACTTCGAGAGCTTCGCGAAGTCTCCGGCGTTCGCCGAGGAAGTCTCCTCCAAGGTCTCCATATACTAGCCACTCGTCATATATAGCCACTCGTCAGTCCGTTCAAGACATCGCATGAGTTGTCTATCAACTGTATGCCATATGCCGTCTACAAGCCTACGCGAAGACAATTGGACAGGCTATTTACAACACAGAACGTCGCTGTATTAATTAGTCAACGACGTTTCATAGATCTTCACAGGAATCAACTTTTCCGTATAGATTGCTAGATATGCAATCCCGGACTACGATACGATTATCTACATGCGTGACCATTACGCAGATTTGCAGACAATTCAATATCGAAATTGAACAGCAGCCTTGTTACAGCGAGTATAACTCATAATCGTCAACGTTTTCTGAGAAGAAATATGTACAACAAGTTCAGATTTAATTCTACAATTATGACGATGCATTCATGTATACAGTCTACAAGCTGACAACTTGCAAGTTTATTGTACCTTTATATAAGGAAGTCGGAATTATATTCAAGACTGAAGTTACTTTCACGACAGCCAGGAAAATAACCTACCCAGCATTAATATTACAGAGCGAGGTATTTCGCGCCGAGAGGTTTCGCGCGTTTACCATTAACCCTCGAAACACGTGGTCACTTGGGTAACTTCGGGAAGCTACGGTGAAGACCGACGATTGTTCTAATATCAACGACGGCACTATATTATACAAGGTTCCTTTTCCTGCTACACAGGTGACATCACAGCGCGGGTATTCTACAGAATCAAAATGCCTTGTTCTGATTGGACCGCGATGGACAACGACCTACGCAGAAGTCGATCATAGTTCACAGTTCAAGACTTAGGTTGCAAGTGACAACAATATATCAGTGAACGAGCAAACCTCCTTACAGTCCAGCTAATCTGAACCTTCATGATTGGGCTGCCTTCTTGAGGTTAGAGACCTCCCCTGTCAAGTAAGGACGAGGGCACGGCAGTCAGGCAATTTTTTACATAAAGTTCAACGATGACAGTTACACCTGGTTGTGCACCTACATCGTCAAGGACTTCGCAGCGAATTTACCTAGACGACGGGATACAAGTGGATCCAAATCCACAGCGTCTCAGACTACAGTTGAATTTCATCATCAAGCTACTAACACAACTAGATGGTTAGTAAACCTACTTAAGTTGGACCTAGAACCTTCGCAAGTTCTGCTAATTCTAGGTTTTGAATTGTAACGGCGCAGAATCGTATAATTGTACCGGAGGACCATGGATCAAGATCCAACAGTCAATTCCACAAGCCTTACTCAGTGGCAGAGCCTGTTGGGGTTACGCACTTCAGCTCAAGACATGACAGGCAGAGGCATACTACAATTACATCCGTTGCAAGTCATCATCAATTCGCATCTAGACGAATCTCTACCGTTCAATTTACCGGTTCAGGTCAAACCTCATCTACTATGGCGGAACAAGAGATCGAATGTTTGAATAGGCGTCTCGTTAATAAGAGCTGGAATCGATAACACATATATCTGCTGGAGATGCAAGCAGTGATACGCCTTTATGCAATGTAGCAACTTACTACAGTATACTCAGTGGTTGATTCACACAGTCAATTCGACAGTGACGGTTTTATGTGAACAAACTAAGCTCAACCAGGTCCCCGAACCTATCGACTCTATGTTTCAATTGTTCGATTTAATCGACAATCTCAACTTACATGTCAGAGCATATCACATTCCAGGAGCAAAGAATGTGATAGCAGACGCTCTTTCTCGGCCACACATAACATCGCCGACAGAATGATTGCTCCATACAGAGATATTCACTCAAATTATCAAGGAAATAGGAACTCCACTAATAGACCTATTTGCCACTCGATTAAAAAAACAACTGACACATTCGCATCGCCAGTCCCAGACCCACTAGCATTGGCAACAGACGCACTAAGCTTATCGTGGGAAGGACTCAATGCGTACGCTTTTCCGCCACCAGCGTTAATCTCACAAGTTTACTCAAATCAGTCAAACGCAGAGCCTCCATCTGAATTTGGTCGCGGCCTACTGACCAGCGAGAACGTGGTTTCTAACTCTTATTCAAGAAATCGGACAACCAATACTACAGCTTACAGAGTGCTCGAATCTGTTAATACATCCGCACACCAAACAAGTGCACGGAAAGCCAGAAATATTCCTACTTCACGTATGGATTGTATCAAGGCGTGTCTGAATAACAGGTTATTCAGCCAGAGCGGAAAAGCAGTCTAGCTTGACCTGCGTAACTCAACTTGCAACTTATACGATGACAATTAGCACAGTTTGTCAATTATGCTGCAAAGAAAGGATTTACAGCTAAGTTTCATCATATCTTAAGCATTATGGTTACATTATAACATGTATTAGCTAACAAACTCTACGGAGTTTTTGGCTATTATATATGTAGCTTAAGTTTTGTTTTCATATCTTAAGCTCAGTACTATGTTTATATCATATAAGTATATTAGCTAACAAACTCTAAAGGGTTTTTTGCTATTATATATTTAGCTTAAGTTTCATCATATCTTAAGCATTATGGTTACATTAAAATGTATTAGCTAACAAACTCTACGGAGTTTTGCTATTATATATATAGCTTAAGTTTAATCATAACTTAAGCTCAGTACTATGTTTATATCATAAAAGTATATTAGCTAATAAACTCTAAGGAGTTTTTGCTATTATATATTTAGCTTAAGTTTAATCATATCTTAAGCTCAGTACTATGTTTATATCATAAAGTATTTTAGCTAACAAACTCTAAGGAGTTTATACTATCATATTAACAAGCTTAAGTCTATTAGTCTTAAGCATTGTATTAATGTTATATATACTTTATCATAATAAGTAAATTGTAATAACCTTTATATGGCAGCTGATAAGTTAGCAGCAGGAATTCATCAGTTCAGTGTCTTTATGAAGTTCCCATAGGGTTATTACAATCATCACAGTTCAAATCACTAATTATTAAAATCCAAAGTATTATATATTCCCACCTCCTTTTCCGTAGGATTCTACAAGCAAAAGAGCATGAGTCAGGATAAGGAAAAATATGTAATTTTTGGAGTAAAATTGATATTTTATACTTATCCTGACTCATGAGGTAAGCCCTCCCATCCTCCCCACATAACACTTTGGATTTCCCTGTAAATTCAAGTGTTGGGCTCACTATATCAGGAGAGAGTGAAGCATGAGGCCAGAAGGTGGCGCCGCCTTTCCCGCGCATGGGCAAAGGGAGGCAACTCTTGGTGAGTACTAATTAGTGATTTTACATTGAAGGGAGCTTCAATTAAGGAGATACAAGTGTTCCACTATGTTCGCAAGAAGAAGAAGACAAGCAAAAGAGCATGAGTCAGGATAAGTATAAAATATCAATTTTACTCCAAAAATTACATTTTTTTTGTAAGTCATAGATTTTCTGTGATGTTCACGTCAGGATAATGCACTCTATTTTTACATGTGTGTTTTATATATTTCAATTCATCCAGTTGTAGTATTGTATGTTATGTGACAGCCAATGGCATACCCGATGTGGGCTCTTATGGTTTAGAGCAGAGACCATTGTTTCTGAAACTATTAATCCACTATTGAGTTACTTAAATAACTGTAACAGCCAATAGTATAGCACTTTGATATACAGCAGGAAGTATTTTATGTTTGGAACAGTTTGGCAACTAACCGTTAGAGGCTTCTTGCGGGTTTGCTACATTAGATCATGAAATGAATATGTTTTCATATGATACTCTGACTACAACAAATATGACTTATAACCTGTGAAATTATGACATGTATGATATGTGTGTCCATTCTCTGACAACTAACTGATTTCAAAGCACCAATAGTGGTAAATTGATTGTCATCGCTATAAATAACAGTGAGTTTGTCTCATCTGCCAATCTGTTGACACATGACTTTGCCAAATTAATGTAAACAGTAAGGGATAAAATTTTGAATAGAATTAATAAAGAGGAATGAGGACTATAAGGATCACTATTGCAGAAGTAGAGGGAAAGTTTTGTGACCTTTACAGATGAGGCATGCTCCATACTTCATGAATCACAAGCTGATGACACAGCCCATAAAAATCTCAAAGCAGCAAAATCAGTTTGGACATACAGTCAAAAAGCACTTAAATGACATGGCACCCAACACAGATGTGTATCCCCAACCAGGTGAAATTGATATTGATCATCTCGAAAAACAGGTTCCACCTCTACTTCTCATATTGATGCAGAATATGTTTGATAAACCCAGAAGTCCATCTGCCTGCCTAAGACAAAGGATCTTGATAGTGTCTGTATGCCACATACTAATGCAAACTTCTCAGCAGTCATTTGTTTCCCCACTGCTCTTATCTACTGGGCTATTTATCCATCAGACAACACGGTCCCGTGTTGCCTTACATCTTCTAGCTATCCTCGGATTGAGTGTCTCCTATGACTAAGTTTTAGAATTTGAATAAGCTGCAGTAATAGCTCAACACAGTGATGATATACCTCAAGCATCACAAGGAGAAGTCTCGTCAGGCTTTTGTCAGTGGGTCGCTGACAATTTTGACTATAATGAGGACACATTGAATGGGAGTCATTCAACACATGTTATGGGAATTGTGGCATGTCAAACGCCAGCTCATCAAAGTCCTATGCAGATACATAGAACAAAGGTGTCTTCATCTGATTTCCTTTCAACTGGAAACTTTGGAAATTTGGTGCATCCATACAAGCAGCCATTACAGAATCTTATGGCTGATGTGAAATTTTCAGAATTACCTCAAATAAACATATCAGTGGGTAAATTCCTTCACCTGGATTCAATGTGGCTCCTGTCAAGTCTTTACAACAGTTCATCACCTAACTGGCAAGGCTTTATGTCTGAGATTGCAAGTGGTCATTGCATCTGCACATCAGTTGTCTACAACCCGATGATACCCTTGAATCCCCAAACAAATGAGGCTGTGTACAGCATCATGAAGTTTGTTGATACTCAGAGAATAAAGCTTGGACAATGTTGTGCTCAACTGACATTTGATCAGCCTCTCTATTCCAAAGGCTACATTCAAAACTGACAACCCTAGTAAGTTTTCTCATGTTCAGTTAAGGCCAGGAGGATTCCATCAACTTTTGTCATTTCTAGGTGCTGGGTGCAAATGTATGGAGGACAGTGGTTTGAATGAACTTTGGGCTACCATGTATGCTAGGAAGAGTCTCCCAAAGATGTTTGAAGGCAAGTCCTATTCATGCCTTTTGACTGATGCAGCACTCCATGTCACACTATTGGGAGTCTGACAAACTGACAAATGCTACTGAGCTTGATGATGGAGAAGTATCCATGCCTGAAGAACATTCAATCATTTCTAAGGATATAGCAGATCACCTCAGGAAGCTTCAACAAGAAATGTTCAAGGGAGATCAAGACACATTAGATACAGATGAAACACTGAATCAGCTTCATGTGCAACTGCTTGAACTGAAAGAACAGAAAAACTACTATCAAGGACAAGTAAGCTGTGGCTTATGTTTATGGACTTTGTTTCCATTGTAAGGATGTTTATCAGAGCAGAGCGCACTGGGAACTGGCAGCTACATCTGAAAGCAACAGAAGGCATGTTACCCCTGTTTGCAGCATCTGGACACAACAACTATGCCAAATTGTGTAGATTATATCTTCAGGATTGTCTTTGTCTGTGCTCTTGCCTGAAAATACCTATGGAAGCGGGTCTGTTTACAATCCGAAGAAACCCAAGCAATTCTGGAGTGGCACTTGGAGTGACATGGTCATGGAGCAATGTCTAGTGAGAGCAGGCAAAACACAGGGAGGCTTAATTAACATCACCCACAAGGATTGAGCACAAACCAAATGGCTGCTCTCTGCCCATATTGTGGCTCAGTACACAGATGCTCTGCGACTGATGACCAACACTTCCTTGCTGATTGCTGACCACCACAGAGATATGAACCCAGGCCGGATAAGACAAGATTTTGCTGATATGCAGACATTCCTTTCATTTCTGAGGAGTCACAACCCTTTCAAAGCAGCTCCAAAACATCAGCTTAGAAACATTGCAAGTGAAGTTGTTGCATCAGAGTGAATGTTGATGAAACATTTCAGATTGGAAGAAATATTCAGTCAAATATGACGGGGATGACATTTGGAAATGTGGTGTTGAAGAGTGCTTCACAAGTTGTCACATTTGCCACCATGAAGGAGAGTGTCTGCCTATCAGATGGAGCATGGCTGAGGATGTCATCAATGGAGCTCTATCAGCGATTTCTATCAGTAACTCTTGTGAGTGGTCCTCCATCTCCAGATGTCTTCTCATTTGAACTTGCAGCAGTGTCACCAGCTCTCTTCCGTGATGATGGATCCATCAGAAAATGCCGAAAGGCTGCCCTGGCCAGATATCTGCTTACACATTACTACAAAGAAGAAGCTCACACAACAACACCAGGTGTTGTCATTGATTGATGTGCACTTCTCCAGCATATACCATGGCCAAAGATAGGTACCACTGCTGACATATGCAAGACCTATGTTAATAGTGTCATACACAGGACAACACAGAATCTTCCTTGTTGTGTAGTGTTTGACACATATGAAAACGTGACCAGCAAGGAGCCTGAGCAGATGAGGAGAAAAATTAAAAAGATACCTTCACCAGACATATTAGTGAAGAACACAAACTCCAGTACATCAAGATAAAGCAAGTTTCCTGTCAAACAAGCAGAATAAGTAGGCTTTAATCTATCCGCTCTCTGAACATCTGGAAGCAGAAGGAATACCTGTTGAACATGCTGGTGGAGAGGGAGATGCTGATGATGTTGTTGCAAGGCAAGCTATCACAATGGCTGGAAGCACAGATGAAGTGGTTGTTTATGCGGATGACACAGATGTCTTGGTGTTACTGATCTATTACAGGAAACCTGCAACCAATGAATTCCTGAAGTCAAAGAATCAACTTATCTATAAACATGTGTAAAAACAAAGTCTTGGGGTTGACATGTGTAAACTTCTGTCTTTCGTGCATGCCATGTCAGGTTGTGACACCACTTCCGCTATGTTCAGCCTTGGAAAGGTGAAGCACTTCAAGCTTCTCCAATCAACACACTCACTTAAATATCCAGCATCTATTTTCGGAAACGTGTCAGCCTCCAAAGACATGATCCGTGTAGCAGGTGAAAGATTTGTCAGTGCTTTGTATAACACTGTTGATGAGGGACACAGCCTTGATGTACTGAGGTATTTGTTTGCAGTATCCACAAAATTTGTACCTGTGGAGAGAATGCCACCAACAAGCAGAGCCTGTTACTTCCACTCTCTTCATGTGCATCACCAGGTATCAACATGGATTCACCTCATGAATATGGATTTCAAACTGTGGATGGCATTATTGTTGCAACAATCACAGATAATACTGCTGCCCCTGACAATCTTCTCAAGGACATTAGTTGTGTTTGCTCAACTTCAAGACTATGTTCCAACTGCAGTTGTTCAAAGAAAAGAATTCCCTGTAGCGTTCATTGCAAGTGTAAGGGTTATTGCTTAAACCTATCACCACTGCCCTGTGATCAGATTATTGATGAAGATTAATGTGGACTGCCTTGGACACTTGTATAGAGTTTGCATTGTGATTTTGTTATTTCATCTCTGGATATCTTCAACTGCTGGTATGCATGTTCTGATGACTGAAGAAGTACTGACTGCTATGGAAAAGAGGTTAGTTAGTTATAAAGTGGAATAACACTGTTAAAAAATATTCAGTGTATAAGAGTCAGTGAATTATTCTTATTGAATTAAAGGGCAGGTTAATCAAATATAATAGAAAATAATTGAAACCATAAACCTTGCGATTCGTGACCTCAATATATACAGTAGAATCAATAGAAGCTGACCCTCTTGAATTTGATATGGTGGCCATCTTTAATTTAAAATGTCGGCCATTCTGAATTCAAGATGGCCGACATTGGTATATAATTAAAATATTTTAAATTTGTATAAAGGCAGACTACTTTAGAAATGAAAATGCAAACCATTATGAGGATAAACAAGAAATTTATTACGAACTATGTAGCCATGACAAACCCATTCCTGCTGAAATGTTGGTGAAAAGACAACAGACCCCACCCCCAAAACCATGCACAAAAAATATATATCCCCAACCTTGATTTTATTTGTTTTTTTTATGGTGAGCAATAACACCCTGCCAGACTGCCTTCTGGTCAGCTTAAACACAAATTTGGCCTGTTTCAGAAATGTCCGGGTTCAATGCAATTTCCACTGGACTAATACAGAATAAAGAAGTTGTATATCCATAAAATAGTCATCATTCTTCACCTACCCAAAGTAGAATTAATAAGTTGGATTACAAACTTAAGTCAGGATATATACTGGAGAAAATATATTAGGGATCATGGGTTGTTTCAGTGATTCCAAATTTACATTGGTGCATACATTGAAGAGAGTCTAAAACATCAACACCGATAACAGTTTTCATCAATATTTAATGAGAAACACTGCTTCCATTCAGTGACTGTTATGATAGGGGTCTCGGGTCCAAGTGAGGATTCCGGTGAAACCCCTTATCTAACTGGCGTGCTGGTCTGCTTGGGGGAATTAACTCGGCAAAGAGTCCAAAGTCACAAGAAGCTAATCACAATTTTATTTATAAGAATGGAATAACATGGGATGGCCACAGAGAGTCGGTACAACCTTCTGGGCTGAGGGCTAGAGCTGACCTGTGTTTGGAGTTAATGTTATTGTGATATAGATGATGACATGTTTACTTTATCAAAACAGTTTAGTAAACCGTCTAGATATAACTTTGTCTTACTGAAAGGTTTGTCTAACAGCTTGAGTCCTTCATACCTTAGGCTAGGATTTATCTTGAACCTCTGTGAAATTGTGCAGCCGTAATTTACACCTTTATCAATAGTATGTCTGTGAGATGAGTTTTACTACTTTTGACTGGAGTCTTTCTCTAAGCTATTACTGATGCATGATGAAACTAATATTCTATATTTATATTTTCCTAATATCTGAATCCTAATATATCGCTTGTAGTGGTTATAATTAATGATAAATTTTTGTATGAATTTTTATTCCATGATAACTTCCCCTGCTGCCTGAAAAAGTTTGGTCCCCAAACTTGGACCAAAAACAAAAATTCTTAAATGGACAATGGTATAAACTTAGTTGATGGACAATGGTAGAATAGTAAATGGTAATTAAATTGTCTCTTTGGTATTGGGGCACAGGTTCCTTCTGCTGTCATCTGGGTGTCTGGATGTGGAATTTGGCGTGTCTCTGTGTACTGTTTCTTGATGTTTCGAGGAGGCCTTGTGATGGTTCCACATCCTGATTTTGGAGTCAACTTGTCTATTATCCCATGCACACAGATGATTTACATGAAAAATTCAAAACAAAAGAAAGTTAGCTTGCTGCAAACAATATATATGTAGCTATTTTGGTTTGTGCGGAATACGTACATAAAGATACTTTTTCTTGCAAACATTAGTTGTCAACGCATTCATATGGTCGACGGGGATTAGCTCTTAGTTAGGATAAAATGTACATTGAAAGAGAAGATCCTGGGCCCCTATTCTCGAAAGGATCCTAGCCCTAGGATATCCTAACTTTGATCCTAGGGTCTAGGATAGGTGTCCTACCTTATTCTCAAAAAGTATCCTAGCGCTAGGATATCCTAACTTAGGACAAATACTAGTAGGGAGGTCAGGCTAATGTTGAACATGCATTTCATTATTCAGGAGTGTACACACTCTTTTAGTTCATGCATAAGTGAGTAAAAAACACTTTTCCTTTTTAATCTTTGTCAAAAACTTTTTGAGATATTAATGTTTTATTAAGTGTATATAGCCGCCATTTTGTTTTCCAAGATGGCCGCCATTCAGTTTGGCCACATTGAAAGGAATAAAAAGGGCCAAGGAAAAAAATAGAATAGGTGTTTTTCTATTTAATATGTATTATTCATCTGAAAAAAATGTTTTCAAACAAACCATTCATAATGAACTCCTTGTTTGTATTAAAACATGGAAAAACAACAATTTCTATGGCCAAGAATAGACAAAATTGCCACATTTTGAATGGTCTTATACGTATGCAAATAACTGACAAACAGTTTAAGATTGCTAATGTGATTCAAAGGAACTATTTTATCCAATAAATGAAGTTAAAAAACAATTAATTCCTTCATTATCTATCCAAAATGTCCATCCAAATTTTGCTGTTTTATCATGTTTCAGCTTTTGATGGATGTGGCACCGTGTCATAATTGCATTTCCTCCAAAGACACGCACAAAAATTAACATAAAATTTCTAGTACTGAAGATATCATGATGAAATTTGGAAGGCAGGTAGATCTTTCCATTTGCTTCATTTGGAGCTACAGCAACACACTGTTTACTGTTTTATCTCTCATAATAAAAGACAACAACCCAGAAATGTAGTTTTGATTCAGTTTCATTGGCATAAATCACCATCTGATGACAAATGTTCATTAATGATTCACTGAAAATGATAATGATAATTCATTCATAATGTTCTAAACAAAGTAGTGACCATACAGTCATAACCAACACCTAGGTTTTATTCACCATTTGAATCCAAATATTCTTGTGTAAAATAGTGTGAAAATAGTGAATAATTACCTTAGTAAACAATCTAAAGTCAATCCTTGTTCATATTTCATTCATGATATAAGTCTAGATCATAACATAAGTGCATTTATCATGCTTATGTTTTAAAATAAAAAGAAATGATATATATCATTATATGATATATAATTAATGTTGCCAAAGAGAGATCAACTCTCATCCATAAGTAGGATGTGAGAAATTTAAATTTGACAGTATTAACCAGTTATTTGATGTAAGAGAAGAGCATACCATGTTTCCAGTTTAGATAATTAGATCAGGTTATATCTAAACTGAAAACACAGTAGACTCATCCCTTGTTACCAGTATGAAAGCGGGGAGGGCTCCAACAAAAGACAATGGTTCAGGATAAGGTCAGGATTGGGTTACTGAAAAAAGAAATACATTATGTGAAAAATTCATTACTATAGTCGGCATACAATGAATCTAGTTTTTGGTGGTTATTTTCCCCTCTCATGAAGTATAATCTTCCATTTACTGTGCTGACATCAAGTCCAGAAAAAATTAAAGTTACGAGCAACATTGAGGGCTCCTTGGCTTGGATAATTTCTAGCCATTTGGTACCTGTCATGCAGATGTCGAAAGCAGGAAAGGCTATAGCTGATATGGATCATATCACTGTCAGTAATGAGAAATACTTCAGTAGTAAACTTTGAATTCTTATGTTTTTAGGGTTAAAAACAAAGGATTGTGTTGTATGGTATAGGTAATTGCACTTATGGCTTTGGAAACAGCTGTTGGCTTGATTAGAGATTCGAAGGAAAAAGAATAATGCACGTTCAATTGCTAATAATTTATTTCTTATTACTGAAAATGTGGTTGTTTATGGTGTTTATTTTCGGGTGAGTGTAGATCCCATTTCCAATTAAATATCAACAACAGCCAAGTTGAAATGTGACACAAAGCGCCCGTACTCTGTATTTGTGTAGCATGTACCAATATCCACAACACTGTGTCTCTCACGCTGAGCTTAGTTGACACTTGTCATCGGTTCCCAATTGTGCAGATCAATGTTCATGCTGATAATCATTGGATTGTCTGGTCCAGACTCGATTATTTACAGACCGCGGACATACAGCTTGAATATCGCTGAGTGGCGTAAAACTAAACTCACTCACACTCACGCTCACGCAAGTGAACTTGTGATTACACAGCAGTTAAGGTACTTCAGTAGTTTTGCATCAGTATCCATTACACTGTTACACTCGGGCTGTTGCAACTGAATTTGTGAGTCGAGAGCAGGTATATATACTGGAAATACACCTAAACTCTATACAGGTCACCTATGAAGTTTTAAAATCCATGCAAACAGCACCGAATTGTTAGCAAAAGCGTATTACTCTTCGGGCATTGCAAAGCCGGCTCCTGGTCATTGTTGAACGATTTTACTAGCGCTTACTTCAGCTAAACCAGAGCTACCCCCCTTAGACCACAGCTACAACTTTTACCACCTCTACTGCACTGTATTTTAATTTTGTGTAGCGCTATGGTTTTTTTGGCACATAACAGATCTGCTTATTATTATTAACATTGGTATTACCTCTGTGCCAAACATTACATTGTTATACTCTTGGTCTGCATTAAATGCCGTTACATGTAGGTGACAAGTCGTGATTCACATTTAACTGTTTGTAAATACAACTCTTGTGCCACAATGAGGGTGGTCACATATCATAGCATATAGTTTTCTCTCTAAATACTCAATTCCTTTATGAATGAATGAATGAATGAATGTTCTTTATTTCCACCAATGGTTTGGAGAGTTATACATTCAGTTATGTATATATTTTTAGAGCATAACACACATATTTGTGAAAAAATGGAAAGTTCAATATAACACCAGCTTGGCCACCAGCTCTCGTCATTGTCAATTGAAATTGACATCGTCTCCCATATCTGCACGTGAACCACGCTTTGCAGTGGTAGTCTCTTTATAGGACATATCATGAGGGGGAAATTAAGCCGGCAAAGTGTCGCCAAGGCATCCCATACACATGTTGATATGTAGATATAGATGTAGATGTTATGACTGCATACTTACCTATTACTTTTCAAGTGCGATCCATGCTGACACGGTGAATAAACGTGTACAACTTGTCTGCGTCTGTGTGGAATCAATAACAAACAGCGCGTTT
Source organism: Haliotis rubra (assembly GCF_003918875.1). NCBI lineage: Eukaryota > Metazoa > Mollusca > Gastropoda > Lepetellida > Haliotidae > Haliotis > Haliotis rubra. The sequence continues at coordinate 1,269,192 of NW_025766348.1, read as the reverse complement.
GAAGGAGCGGCTATAATCGTCCTCGCGCTTTCCTACAGACTGTCGCATGCTTTGCACGGGTAATCTGCCGTGCCGTAAATGTGTGAGAAACTTATGACACATTCGGCAATGTATCCCTGGGCCGTCGGTGATATAAAAAAAGTCCCTGTTTTGTTAAATCTGTCCAAACTTTGGGGTTTTGAGTGTAAGTATTATTTATGATGACTGGTACGTTGTTGGAAGCCTTTTTGTGTAATGTTTGGCGTGACGTGCCTGGAGTTGTGGGTGAGTTTGTTTGGCACTCTTTTTCTTTCATTTGGGGCTCGTCTCAAATAGTTTTTTTTCCTTTTAGCTCCCATACGTGTATTCACATGGATAATGTTGAACAGATGTTTTGATCAGTAACTTTGATGGCGCTCTTCAAAGTTTGAAAGCCGTAGCGCTTGCAGTGACTTTTGACATATGACTAAGAACAGAAAATGTACAGCAGCAACAGACAACATCTAAACCAGCTTGTTGAAGACTTTTTCACGGTAAGTTTGCTTTTGAAAAACCCGTGAAGAAGTCTGAAAGTTTTTGAAGAGAACTTTGGCCCGGAAGTAGCACCCAGTATGGCGGCCATCGAAGGCACATCCAAGGGGTCAACAGCATGAACATCAGTCTACGCGGTAGGGATACAATGACGTGTCAAACCCAGTCAGCGAAGCCTGACCACCCGATGCCGTTAGTCATTCCTGCAGTATCACGCATGGAGGACAACAGAGTCGGAAAAGAAACCAAAGTATTAATCTAGTTGCGGGCAACGCGATGAGGTGTCCTTGGCTTTACTTTCTATCTATTGTATCTGAGGGCTAGATATCATCGTCCAAAACGGAGCCAGAACACATGTTTTGACAGGCGAAGCCGGATCTTCCAAATACAGCCGGGTCACGGGGGTCATGTACCTTTCAAGTAGTTCCGGAGGAGAAATAGTTCCCTCTTTAAAAGGCTGTATCTCAGTTGTTCTTGGGTCTACGTTCAAAACAATTAGTGTTCTGGGAAATCGCCAGGACATCATCTACCATACTGGCACTTTTGTGTGCAGAATTTGCACATTTTGGGAGCAAACTACTCAGAAAAGCTGAAAACAAAAATAACTGCCAAACGGTACGTTTTAGCGACTTGACCCGTCCAGGCAAAATTGTTGGGTATTCGATTATACATCTGTACAAGAAATTTGGAAGTGTCAGAACAATTAGTTCTTGAGATATTTGCTGTCAAACGTTGACATTTTGGAATTAATTTTGAATTATCGCCCCTTTGCTATTGGGCCAAGAGCCTAGAGATTTTTAAGGGGAATATCTACACCTCTGTGCGCATCTGTGTGATTTTTTGTAAGTGATTCGGAGCATTGGTTTAGGAGTTATGTTTGGTACAAAAATCGGCGGAATAATAAATAATAATAATAATCCGAACGATTACAATAGGTCTCCTGCCTAGAGGCAAGGAGCCCTAAATACATATTTATTTTCAACAATTTCAACATTTTCTGGCTGTGGCCAAACAAGACTTGTTCCTTTCCATGTCATAAATTTTACACTTGCTTTTTCCAAATTGCGTTTACCTTCAGAAATAATGTTGAGGACTAAACCAACAAACCAGCCTTCATTGTACGCAACACAAACATAATCACCTTCTTTAAATGAATAACAGTTATAGGTCTGTAGTTTAGTTTTCTTAGCAGAGGTGTCAATGTAAGTTAAATTTGACGATTTGAAAAATTTGTTTTCGTTTTTCTCCCAGTAAAACAGGTTGACTAGTAGTACAAGTATTGTCGTTCAACACATTAACTGATAATCCAGTTCTTGCTCTGAGAATGATTTCTAAGTTTGTTCGAAGGTCTTTACTAGACAGCTTCTTCTTATCTCTCTGAAGCTGATAAACCTTGCTGAAACATGTTTGATAATTTACAAGTTTTTCATATTTCAGTAAATCTTTCAGAACTGTTAACTGTCTTGATTCTGTTAATCCATTTAAAAGTGCATCCAAAGAAAAAATGGAATTGACTGGTCCACCATACAAGTTGTTTACTTTCTGGATGATAGAAAGTCTATTTTGAATTTCTCTATTTTCCCTCATAGTTTGTTTCTCTGCCTTCTCTTTTACTTTTTCTTTTCTTTTTTGTTTAATAAGTCTTTTTTGTTCTCTATATTTTACAAGTAAATCTGGTGCGGCTGACCTGGCTTTTCCAATTAATCTTTCCGTCTCTGGAGGTGATAAAGAATCAAGATAATGTGTACTTTTGTTTAACGACCAAAGTAAAATTCCCTCAATACCAATTGTGTTTGCTGTTGGCATTTTGTGAACCAATCGGTCAAGTCCTGAAAATAATCTTTCTGTAGCAATGTCATGTTTTGGAACAGAAGATGTCTCCTGGATGATCACTGGAGAAGGGCAATGATATTTTCCTCCAGGTAAATGGTCTTTGAGCATACGCTCAGTTACGACAAGAAAACTAGTGCAGCCAACAGAGAGAGCTTGATAAGTAAGGGATTCAATATCTATGTCAACATTCTTGTATAAACAGTCATAAACATCATCTTTTACAGGTTCAAGATCATTGAATAAACATGCACTTCCATCAAGTAGTTCTGAAGGATCACTTGACCATTTCTTCAACAAACTTTGGAGAATTGTATAATAATGTGAAACCTCTATTGCAGTAATATATTTTTTCACCATCAACTTCATCAAGGGAGTTGTAATGTGTCTTTCCAGAATTCCCATAGCACGGACACCTGCAATGATTAGTTTATCTGCAGCATCTACTTCAATTGCTTTCATTAGTTTGTTTTTATCAGGGCCTAAGGTGCGAATAAAATTAAGCATATCTTGCAAGTAGTAATATGCATAAGAAACATTGACAAATGGTACATTAAATCTATTGTGTCTGAATGAATCTAATAAAATTGGCTTTTCAATAAATTCAGAGAATTCTTTTGGTTTCCCACTTTTTTTCACATGCATCTTTGCCAAATGCTGTACATGATGATCTTATAAATTCAAGGGTAGCACTACCTTTTCTGTGCCAGTTTAATGTTTTTTCTCTCCCAATTTTATTTCCATTGGATTCTACCTGTTCCCATTTTTTAATGTTAGTCTCAAAGTTATCCTGTAGACCCAATATAAAATGAAATCCACAATAAAAATCATTAATTTGGATAAGTTCCCTCTGTTTTTCTGTAGACAGAGATGTTCAGTTTGAAACATGAGTTGGTAATATTCTTGAACGCCACTGTTCAATGATTTGAACAAATTTTTTTAGTGACAACATGTCTGTCTGTCATTGTGTTTTTAAACTTTATTAAAAACTCATGAATAATATTTTCTTTTCCTTCAAAAGAATCCTTCTCTTCATTATCATCTATGAATGAGGCTAGTTCCTCTAACATCAGTTCCAGTCCTTCTACCTGAGATTTAGCATCTCCACTGTGATGATCCTGTAATGCTAAACCAAATGTTTGTCCTGTGCTACTAGTAGAAACATAGTTTACATATTTGTTGTGCCTTTTTGTGGTGCCATCAGTCTGTAAAGTGCGAAGATTAGCATTTTTCATATTCACTGCAGCTACAGTCTTAGCTATGACACCTGCCTCAGTTGACATGCACTTCAGCAATGTAGACTTAGGCAAATCTTTTAGATCTACAGATATATTTGCAAGATTTTTCAAAACAATCTGTATAATTTCTGGGATGTGTTTTGAAGCAACACCATGAGTTAACAGTTCATAACACACAATTCGCACCTCATCTGTATAGCTGCCATTTTTAAATGTTTCAATTTCTGGCTTTAGATCAACAAGCAACTTATTTAATTCAGCATTTTGCAAATGTAATTCCTTCACTTCACTTTCTAATATTTCACTTTTACGGTGTGAATTTTCAAGCTGTGACTTCTGAGATGTAGATTTGTTTTGGTAGTAAATCTTTAGTGTACGAAGTCGTTCATAACGCTTCTGGATTTTTTTGCATTTTCCCATCATAGCTGCTAGCTTCAGCTTTTGATGATTATTTTCAGATAATAATCTCATTAATTTCTTTTGTTTCCTCTTTATTCGTTTATTAACATTTCTCACTGAAAATAATTTGATTTTATCAATTGTATTCTGATGCTGTGATTCTAGAGATTTTAATTTCTTTTCACACTCATAAAGTTGTAAAGATAAACTGTTCTTACTGTACGTGAAAGACTGAATATGACGCTCTAGATTTTCATTTTCAACTAAAAGCTTCTCATTTTTAGCTCTCACTGACTCTGACTTCTGTGCAGTAGAATTTGTTTTTGAACAAAGTGTGGATTTAGACACAGATAACACTGGACGAGTTACAACTGGAATATATTTAGACTTCTGAAACGTCTCTTGTTGCTCTCTGTGACAACTTAATTTTTGCTTCTTTCTGTGAATAGAATCCCATTGGGATCTCAATGTGTAAGGATTAGGTTTTCTGTCCAATTTGTAGATATGTTTAATCCACAAGGAACACTTATGGTAACAAACATTTTTGCGAATTTTGTATGTGCGAAGAGCACAAACATAGCTTTGTTGATGTAGGTTTTAATAACCTCAGTTGGCATAGGGTTTTCAAGCCATTGTTCAGATATACCAAATTCTCTCAAAATCTGAGGGAATTCATCAACAGGTAAAGAAATAATTGGAAACATCAAAGAATCAAGGTTCCATTCATGTTTGGAGAAATAACAACATTTGTTCCGGACTTTCCTGAGGAAGCTCCAAATACACTTGCAATGCTGCAAGAGATTTTCCAATGCACATTTCAAATTTATATTAAAAGTGAAGAGTTCGCTGTCTTCAATCACCTGGCACACCAGCATCCAGAATCCCAGGGAGCGGAAGACAGGCTGTCTGATTTCATCTAGTGCCCAATCATCTAAAACAAATATTTGGAATCATTTGATATTCATCTATTTCAACTTCAAGTTGAATACAAGAATATATACAAGCATTCATAATGATTTACCAATTTATTCAGGGAAAGAACTTTGGCCTGACCTAAACATGTGATTATAAGAATGTTTATATTATCTCAAGAAAGGACTATTCAACTCTGAATCCACAGTTTAAATGTGCAATGTTCATAATCTACAGATATATGTGATGATATCGTGATAGTAAATATATATATGTGATGATATCTTGATAGTAAATATATATATGTGATGATATCTTGATAGTAAATATATGGATAACAGTTCCCCTAAAACTGAAAAATATTTGATAAATATTGTTGTTTTATAATTGGAAGGCTCATTTATTTCAAGGGTTTTTATGGTTAAAGCTGGTGGGATAGTTCTAAGGGCTGCACAAGGTTTGGCTTCCAAAGAACACCAACCCATGTAACAATTTTTCAAATAAATAAATACATGCACACAACACCCCAACCCCCAATGTAGGAAAGTTCAAATCTGTTATTAATAATATTTCGTTATAATTACATAATTTATACTATTAAATTTAATACCATGCTCATGTCATGTCAAAGCAAAAACATTTCACCAATAATTATTTCATTGTGATAAAGGTACGTGGGTACACGAATCAAACCGGAAGTGTAATTGACAAATAGTTTTCGGTAGTTTTCATGTGTGTATGATAGACATTCGGTCGGCAATTTATTAGAAGTTAGCTGTGCCTTGTTGACATAATCTCATTTCAAGGTGGGTGTGTTTAATGGGAGCAGACATGAAAGCACACAAAATGCCGTTCTCAATTAAGTTGTCACCCCCACTACGGACCAAGCCCATTCGTTCAGAGACTGACATGTCAGCACTGCTGCGATGGAAATTGGGGTTAATTACGATCCAGTGTAAACAGGAGGCATTCCTAAGACAACCTGTCAGTAATAATAGTGTTTGGAAGGGATTTTGAGGTTTGTCATTGAACATACGAAGTCTTGAACATGTTGGTTGTCGACACCTTTCACTGTTAGTGACAGCGGTAAAAATTGGAAGAGTACACTTTTTACATGGGGAGGGATAGTAATTATAAAATCGGTATTTTTTTATGATTTACCTTTTCTCTAAAAACTAACATTAATTATCACCAAAGAAATAACGTACATTTTACTTTATGTAAGTCTTATATAGTTATGTCGGGGTTTACCTGTCGCATTGTCCGTGGGGATACTTTCATCTTTGCCGCTCTCCCCTTCCATAGTGAACTCGTCTGATTGTGAGTCAGCTCGCATGTCTGCTGCGAGAGAGGAGAAACGATGGAACTTTGTTTGCAAAATAGCACGTGTGCCTAGCATTTTACATATTTTCAGTTATGGTTTTTAGAAACTAAATAACCTGAAAATGGATGGTGGCGATTCTTTTTCCTGCCATTTTTAAAATTTCTCAGAACATTTTGATAAACTTACCTTTGAATGATTTAGTTGTTCGAATTTCCCGCCTCTAGCTTCAGAACGAAGTCAAATTCATGAAATACACTCTTCCATCTGTCATGTGATGTAAATATTGTAGTCATGTGAATCCAGGCACACCTCCTACATTTATCGTAAACCCTGAGGGTACGAAGATTAGGTGGTGCCATTTTGGCAAATGGGAGCATGCCCCTGTAAACTTAACAAGTTGCTTATGTGATGAAACATTCTATTCATTTTAGGAAATAACAAGTAAAACAAAACAACAATAGACATAATTTTTTATTAACACATTTTTCACAAGCATATATGTTATTTTTATTTCTGTTAATGAAGCTGAAATGTGATGAATTTTGATTAGTTTGACTTTCAAAACAAGATGGCCGCCGTGCCTGACCTCCCTAATACTAGGATAGGTTCTGACTTGTCCTAAGTCTATCTTAGTGGAAGTCAACATAGTGTGGTTCTTGTTTGTTCACAAATTTTGATGTTGTCAAACAAAATAACTCGCCTAAATTACATTTGAATTTACAACAGAACACAGTTTTGATGTGTTACGAAAAGTTTTTTGAGTTTATATTATCAATTTATTGTTAATGAATAGACACACTTGTTGCAGTGCACACATTCTTTATATCAGTGTTAAGCCCATTTCTGGTGTCCCCCGCCGTGATGTTGCTGGAATATTGCTAAAAGCGGCGTAAAACTAAACTCACTCAGTCAGTCTTTAGATCAACAAGAGATTTGTTCAATTCTTACCTATTCTCGGCCTTTTTAGTCACAACATTGCTCTTTTCAGTCACATTGCCGTGAAATTTCAATGTCAAAGCCAACTTGATAGGGGAAGTAACTCCAGTTTATTTCCTAGGTGAATTTTTCAGTTTGTGAGATGACGGGCCGGGCAGAGGCCCAGATAAGCTGCGTATCTGGGTAAAATAAGCATAGAAAATAATTTCCAATTACGCATTGACAAATAATTGTTGCGTACTAATTACGCATTTAAGATGTTAGATACGCAAAAAGTTTAAAACAAATGCGTACGGAATATATTTATAAAAATCGCTTGCGTAATGAAAAAGACATCGATTCCTATCAAATTGTACTGTTAGTATAGGACAAGTGTTGTACTGTCAGTATAGGATGAGTGATTTTTTATGAAATCATTTCCATTATATTTAAGTTGGTTTTGATTAGGTATGACATAAGGTAGAACATACCTGCTTAGTAAACTTACTCAATGACGTAATACTTAGGTGAGTAAAATGACTGAAATACGCACATATTTGAAAGCAGTGGGTAACTGAAAATGAAATACCCACTCAACATTCATAATACCAACTCCAAAAAAATACAGTGGGTACAGTACCCACATGAGCTTAATCTTATCTGGAGCTCTGTGACGCATAAAGTCATGATTTTCACATATACAATTGTTATCACCTTGCCAAGAAATGAATTTTCAAAAACTTCAAAACTCCTATAATGTGATGAAAATATCGAATAATTTCTTCTAAATCGACTAAGTCCATCAAAAGCTGAATTTCCTTATAGTGTTTTTTTTTTTTATGGAATGAATCATGGGTAATATTTAGCGGAATCCCCAACTTAATGAATGTTTTTCTATCTCACCTACTGAAGAGCTTGCTATCCTAGCTTGGATCGGTAGCTCAAGTTAGGACAGGAGTCAGATCGTTTCGAGAATGGGTCTTATCCTAACTGTAGGATGTCATAACTCCTGTCTTAACTCGTTAGGATCTGTCTTAGCTGGGACATTTTTCGCAGGAATATTGATATCTCGCGACCAGAAGTGCATGTTACGCACATTCCATGGTATGGTTGAGAGATTCTGTCATCTGTTGTTGTAGAGAAAGTCTGCGTACGTAGTGTAGTTTCCGTAGTGCATTGGGTCGCTGCATGGGTGGTACGATTCAACAATCCGGCTGGATCGAAAAATTGGTAAGTCATCATCTTGATAATCTTCAGGGGTGGCAGTTTTAAGCATTAATTTGACATCTTCAAAGCTCTCATTGAGGTAGTCCTGTATGAGGTCGGTAGGGACAGATTCAAAATGAACTGTTTCATAAGTATAACTGTTGTGGCCGTTACAAGTACAATAATTGACGTTGTCAACACAGGCCGTGACATAGCATTCTCCTTGAATTATTTCAATGGCCATAACTTAATGTTTCCTCTTTCTGAATCCTTCCATTTCACTCTGTAGTAGATTTCGCTCTCTTGGAAGCAAGAATTGAGTGAATGTCATCAGGATTGAAAACCTTGGCGTCATTGTTTGACGTTTGTTGTTGGGTTGGTTGTTGAACCTGACTTGATTCTGATTGTGGCCTTGATTTTGTCTAATGATGTTTGCTGTTAACTCCTCTTTATCCCTTGCTTGTATTTCCTTTCTCCTTAGTGGGATTACTTGGACCTGGGGTGCTCTGTTTCTGGTTTGTAATTGTTGTACTGGGTCCTGCTGAGCTTTCCTGAACGCCTTTCTTCTTCTGGGTTGGAGTCCTTGGATTTCCCGCCTTAGTTTTTGAATTGACTTCCTTACCTTTAGGTGATTGATCATTGGTTGAACTTGTTGACTGTGCATTGTTGCTGTCAAGTTGTGGATCGTTGATTGGTTCCTCATTGTCATCTATGACCCCTGAATCCATATTGTTGTTGTTGAGGTATGGTTCTGGTGGATACTGTGGATGATCAGCTGGATCGCAATATGGCTTCATACGGTTGGCATGGACCAGTGGTTTGTGTAATTTGTTGTCAGAACTTTGGCGTAGTTTGTAGGTGAAATTTGTGTTTTCAGCTGCAATATTCCTTGTAATTTCTAGCTCCTCAAGCAAATTTGAAAGATAGCTTTTGTTGTTGTGGCCTAAATTTTCCTTTGGAATTAACCCATTCAACACCGTAGGCCCGAAAAACGGCCATGACGTCACGAGTCCCCAGACACTGTAGGCCGGTAAACCGGCCAGGCAGTAGTCGCATCAAAAATATATATAATTTAAGGAACCTAACTAACATATGATTCTTTTATCAAATCTATCACTTTTCACAATGTCTGAAAACACTTATTAAATTTCAAATGACAATATATTATCGACAGGATTAGAATTATAAACTATTTTTTGCAATGTTATTGAAAAAAAATAATTCTCGGACACATGCTTTGGCAGCGGGTCCACAATAAAATTGTCAAAGAGCTAAGTAACGATGTTTCAAGGAAATCATTAAATAAATTGAATAAACTAATGAATAAAATCAACAACAGCATTCAGAAAAGATGTAAATGTACATTTAAAATTACTATTTCCACATTTTTGTGCGATCATGTAATGTAAGTCAAGTCACTGACAAGTGACATCTCGGCTCTCACCGCTTCAATCTTCACGCTCGGACATGATGTTTAATGCGAAAATATATGCATGAAGCATTTTTGTCACAGGTCATAACCTAGCACGATACGTCCAACAAGTTCCATAATTTACGTATATGTAGCGATTTCTTGCTTAATATGTTCAAAATAGCATTATTTTACCCCCAAAATCGTCTAAATCTAAAAGTGATTAGTGACCCTTACTTTTTATGTAACTGTCAACTTTGTGGGCTTTTATGATCTCATATAGCTGAGGCTTCGTTGCCTTTGAAGGCTGTGCGATCTGAAATTTGTCGAGCCATGATATCATATCACCTTTTCGACTGTTCGATGTCGGGGTCCTGCACGCTGTGGTATGGGGCATTGTCCATTACGATAAAAGACTTCTCTGGTAGAGCTGGTACCAACTTGTTTTTAACCCGATCGAGGAAAACTGCACCATTCATCTCGGAATGGTAGTCTCTGTTATCTGTGGACTTTGCCCTGAATACAAAGTCGCAGCCTGGGAGAAAGCCTTTGCTGGAGCAACCAGCATGGAGAATAATTAGTCTCTCTCCTTTCCCTAGAGGTAGCTTTCTACGTGACCCCTTATCACCCCCATCGGGTACCCACTGACTGCTGGCAGTGTGCGAGGCATTGACCCAGGTCTCGTCCAAGTACACTGGCTCGAACCCTTCCTCACGCTTCTTCTTTATAACCCTGAGAAAATTATTTCTCAAGCAAACGATATCAGGGCGTTCACAGAATACTGACCTATTCTCCCCCGAAATTTTCTTAGAACGATACCTGAAAGAGTGTAAGAGTCGCCAGAGTGTGTACTTTGATACTCTGAGGTTGTGTTCTTGCTTCAAATGCTTTTTAAAAATTTTCAGCGACATGTATTTGTTTTCAGAATAGAGCTTGTTGATAGACTGCCTTACAAGTTGTTTTTTAAAGTTGTCCAAATGTTTTAAATTGTGTGATTTTGACACGACCCCTAGCTGTTGCGCATCACCCTCACAATGTTTGTGTTCCAGAACATTTGTTGATACTCCTAAAGCTTTTGCTGCCCGCTTACGGAAGTCTGTCAGTCAACATTTCAAGTGTTAATTGGCACGGCTCCCACTGCCAAAATGCACAATGCCATTTTAGAAAGTGGTCAAATGTAACGTATGTTATATTTGGGATTACACTTTCTTAGTAAGCCGTGCCAATTAACACTTATCAGAGGGGTACACAAAGTCCGTAGTCTAGACTACCAATTGTCCGACTTCCATTTTTGTGGAAGCCGCGGTAGCTGAACAGTCTTGGCGTCTGACTTTGTGTGCTGGCGATTAGGTGCCTGACTTTGAGGGTTGGGGTTCGAATCCCGGATGGGACTCAGCCCAAAAAAGTACTAGAATCTGTACTTTTCTAAGAAAGTGTTATTCCAAATATAACATATGTTACATTTGACCACTTTCTAAAATGGCATTGTGTATTTCAAACATCAAACTTCTCTGAACCAAGATTTGCCTACACCTGTTTAAAATAACATATTTTCTGGAGTGCAGTGTGACAATGCATAATGTGCCCAACTCTTGTCGTTTTTTGGTAAAAGGGATTATGTGAATACTATGCACTAAAAAAACAGCATTCTGGGGAACCAACAAGTGTTAACAATGTGAAATTTGCGAGTTACTCTCTGCGTCATGATGATTTATCATTCAAATCATGTTTTCTGTTCTACTACAGATATGTGCAAGGATTAAGATTTACTGTGTGTATTTTGTCATTTAGCTGGAGTGAGTGAGTGAGTGAGTTTAGTTTTACGCTGCACTCAGCAATATCCCAGCTATATGGCGGCGGTCTGTAAATAATCGAGTCTGGACCAGACAATCCAGTGATCAACAGCATGAGCATCGATCTGCGCAATTTGGAACCGATGACATGTGTCAACCAAGTCAGCGAAACTGACCACCCGATCCCGTTAGTCGCCTCATTTAGCTGGAAAAAGCACTCACATGTATACACATTCTCTTGATCTCCAGATCTACGGATGATTCAGTAAAAAATACATGATAAACAAAATACATTAACAAATTTCGATTCAATGTTTGTGAGACATTTTGCAGCTTGTTTTGTAGATTTAGCATTAGTCCAGAGCATTTGTGTAAAACACATTTGCTTATCAGAGCAGACTACTTTTGCTCAGTGTCCATCTTTCTTTTTGTCTTACCTGTTGACTTCATATCCAGTTGAACTTTATTGGGGTGACACTGTTACATGTTTTGCCTGCATTATTAGAATATTTGATCAAATTGTTAGGAGCAAACATGCCATAATAGAATGGTTGTCACATCTTGATTTAGGAAAAACCAAGTTCTATGGATAGTGAACTTCTTTATTGCAATAAGTGTGACGTTTCGGTGTAGGTACTAACACGGAAATGTCACACTTATTGCAATAAAGAGGTTCACTATCCATAGAACATGGTTTTCCTTCATCTATACAACTTCTAACATGCCTCTCAAAGAAGACATCTTGATTTGCTTGTTTGAATGAACCATGATCAAACTTAACATAAAAAACAGTGAGTCATAGGACAAAATTCTTTTGTTTCTTGTTAGCCTCATATGTGACTTATATCATCCTAAGTTCTCAGAGCAGTGAACTGGAAGTGACAATGCTGTTCAGATAAACATGTGTCACTCTATTATTGTGAGCAAGGGATACACCCTTGAGAATTTGAGAGAACTTGTGTCTAGCTATTATCATATTGTTTCATTTATCCTTCAGCAAGAAGCTGAAAAGCTTGCGCAGGAGATACGGGGTGTAAACCGAGAGATGACACAGGTGCAGCATTCCGGCAATACTATACGCATGGAGGTGGACAACTTACGCAGGGAAATACAAGGTCAACTTAACGTGGAAACGAAAGATTGTCAAGTTTATTTCTTTTAACAAATAACCACATTCTTTGACAATGACAACTTTAAAAAAAAAAACAGCATGTAATGCGGGGGAATATAGTCTTTGTCCGTCCGTCCGTAATCATTTTGATTCCGGAGCATAACTCGAAAACTGTTTTTCAACAAAACTTGGCAGACATATCAAACTGAACCTAAAGTGGTGACTTTTGCTGTTTACAGATTTTTGTCAGTTTTATTTTTCTTGGTTTCCATGGAAATGTTTTGGACTTTGTCCGAAAAAATCAAGTTCAGCTTTAAGTAACTGTTAGATGATTTGCTCTTTCATATTTGTAGGGGCCGGGGGGATTTGTCATCTTCTGATGACTCTTGTTTGTGATTGTAGGCAGTCAACAGGAGCTAAATCAGATCCAAGACATCAGTAGACGGCGGTTGGAGACACTTCGTCAGAGACACAGACATACATATGATGCTGTGATGTGGCTAAGGGAGAACAAGAATCGGTTTTGTAAAAAGATATACGAACCTATGATATTATGTGTGAGTATACTAATCTCAATAACTTGTCTTGCCGCTCTTTTAGTTGTTTTGTCTTATGTACAGGACTACTTGATATGCAAGGTGATCATAGTCTTAAAAAATTGTAAACACACTTGAACCTTATGTTCAAATGAGCTTATGGTGTGATGTTAATTCATCTGCAGCATGTTGTAGGTTGATTAAAATTTCATGTGTCTTATTGTGTAAAAACCCTTTTTTGGTTAATCCAGATTTTTATCCCTGCAACACTCCGTGTGTGTCTTTTCCCGGAGCAGAACTTTAAAATTGTTCAATATTTTTTCACCAAACATGGCACTTAGATATGTCTGGATGTGAACTGGTGGCTTTTGGTTGTTTTGGATTTTTGGATAAAATATTTTTTGTGTTTCCATGGCAACAACTTTGACTTCAACTGAAATTGGTGGTAGTGCTCCTTTTCTTTCTCCTTGCAATACTCTCTTTCTACTTTGCTATATACACGCCAAAACATTTCACAAAGTCGTAACTAGCTGACATATTCATGAAGACTATTTTGCCATTGTGGGGGATATTGATGACTTTGTCTGCTTGTCAACTTATCTCATGTTGTGCACTTTCCCTTGTTCTTGTAAACGGGGACAGGAAACAAGGTTTCCAGCTTCTTGTAACACCTGATCCATCTGTTGAGGCAGTAACAGGAAGCTCATGTAGAGCATGCTTCTCGCCCAGGTTGACCATGTGATGACCAATTGAAGTCATTTTTCTTCCGTCATTATAAATTTGAGTTATAGAGTGTTGTTATAAACCTTTCATCCCTGAAGAATTTGTCAACAAGAGGAAATTGGGCATGGACGACTCATCAAAGAAGAGGAAGGTCTACTCAAAGTGGAGACTGAGTTTTTCTTCTCATGGTCATCGCTCATCTTGCAGCAACTGCACAGCAATATGCAACCATACCAACTCCTGCAATCAACTGGAGTTTGTTAGACTGCTTGTTTTGAATTTTTTTTTAAATCTTGCAAAGATTTTTATTGTTTTTACTATGTTTGACTGAATGTATGCACTGAATGAAAGCGTCCAATATAAATTTCTGTTTCTGTAATTCAAAGATGTTCACTGTTATGATTATCAATTTACACTGACCAGTGTCCTTGATCTTTCAGCTTAACATGAAGAACGCAGGAGATGCAAGATATGTTGAAAATCACATCAGTTTCAATGACCTGAGAGCCTTTGTGTGTGAAGATCCTAATGATTTGGATCTTTTCATGTCAACTATGAGAGATGAACAGAGGCTGAAAGTAAATGTGGTCAAGATGCCAGTAGAAACAGTGGAATCGTTCCGACCTCCCCAGCCACTAGCAGAATACAGGTGAGTCCGGCAACATGGCCCCACAGACTTGGGTGCATCTCACAACCTGACAATCAATACATTTGTTACTGAGGAAACAAGTTTGGTAGTGAGATAGCAGGGATATCAAAGTTTGCACAAAGATAACTGATAATACAGGAACATGTGGAGGTTGGCTCTCATCTCTCAAAAATGATGGTGTTAAGACAAAGGCGCCTACAATAAACTTAGTTACTTATTGCCAATGCAAATTGCTAAGAATTGTTGTTGACTTCATGTCCTGACATAAGTCCAGCTAGTGAACTGTTTTATAAGCTATTCTACCATGAATCAAGAAAATACTACATTCTGATTGGTTGTTCAGAAAAATCAGACGGCATCAATTGTGGATTGACGCTCCTCTGATTGTAAGGCCGCTTCACCGCGCATTAACAAATCTTATTGTGAGAACTACTTCCGTTTGACCACAATGATGGCGGATCATAACAACAACTCCATGGATTTTTACGATGACTTTCGAATTTTCCACATAGGCAATTGGAAATTTTTGGATTAAAAATGCGTTTGATTTCATTGCACTTCACTGCGCACGTATAGAACACTGCCGCACTACTTCAGCTTGACCACCAACATGACTAATATCAACACAACAGACGTGATGGAAATGCTGATAAAACATTTATTTAAACTCGAAAAATACAATTATATGATTTCCCCCACACAATTATGAGGGAACCTCACTATCATATTACCTTCTATTATAAAAATATTCAAACCCAATTACAATACACAGCCCCAAACATAAACAAAACAATATCTAACATATAAATCAGAAAGCCTTGTAAAAATACACCCCTATCTATACAAAATATGCAGAAAAACATTAGTAAACATTTACCTACCTGGTAAATCGTATATTTAATTCCGTTTAGAATGGGAAATTTGCAAGATAGATCTAACGGTCCGGCGAAACACCACATTTATGCCACTCATAGTCATACTCCATCATATCCTGTTGCATCGTTCACAAAATAATTCTGCTCTCTGCCAGCTTCCCCGCAAGGTTGTCACTGTTATGTTCATCTACTTTGAAAAACGCTTGGACACAGTCCAGTCCCAAACGATGAAAACAAAGTTCCAAGGAATCACAAGTTAGTTGCATGTACACTAAGCAGCAGCACTGTCACTCTTTTGTCGCATGCCGGGACGGAGGCAGTAAGTGAAATCATGATCGGCCGGTCATAAAAATCAACAGTCTTTGATGAGTTACAGGTCGTAGGTTGATCAGGAAAGGATCTATTCTTCGATTCTGCAGGGTTCAGATTCAACAGTCAGTCAAGTATTGTCCACTGTCACTTCAAATTTCAACCTTTCGCAAAATGTAAACACTGGCTCGTCCGCCATTTCAAACTGTTGCGTAACTGTCTACTTCGAAGAAAATAAGTAGGTCAGACGATTCCATTATAGTGGCCAGGGGGGTACAGTTTCACGGCACACAAAACAATAGGCTGGTTTTAGTCATGTGGAGTTGGGATGAAAAAAACAACAAGATCTCGGGTATTACATAATTGCATTGAATAAACAGTAGTTTGATTTTTATCCCACCGGCATGTAATGCGGTGGGATATAGTCGTCGCCTTGTCCGTCTGTCCGTCCGTCCGTCCGTAATCATTTTGTTTCCGGAGCATAACTCAAAGACCGTTCGATATTTTTCAACCAAAATTGGTAGATATGTCAAACATAACCTAAGGTGGTGCCTTTTGCTATTTACAGATTATTGTCATTTTTATTTTTCTCGGTTTCCATGGAAACGTTTTGGACTTAGTCTTAAAGAAGGGTGGGCTTCGTTTCCGGAGCATAACTCAAGAACCGTTCAGTATTTTTCAACAAAACTTGGTAGATATATCAAACAGATCCTAAAGTGGTGCCTTTTGCTATTCACAGATTTTTGGCATTTTTATTTTTCCCGGTTTCCATGGAAACATTTTGAACTTAGTCTCAAAAAGTAAGGATTGCTTTCGTTTCCGGAGGGGTGGGCTTCGTTTCCGGAGCATAACTCAAGAACCGTTCAATATTTTTCAACAAAACTTGGTAGATGTATGAAACAGAACCTTAAGTGGTGCCTTTTGCTATTTGCAGATTTTTGGCATTTTTATTTTTCTTGGTTTCCATGCAAACATTTTGGACTTAGTCTCAAAAAGTAAGGATTGCTTTCGTTTCCGGAGCATAACTCAAGAATCATTCGATATTTTTCAACAAAACTTGGTAGATATATCAAACAGATCCGAAAGTTGTGCCTTTTGCTATTTGCAGATTTTTGGCATTTTTATTTTTCCCGGTTTCCATGGAAACGATTCGGACTTAGTCCCAAAAGTGAGGGGTGGGCTTCGTTTCCGGAGCATAACTCAAGAACCGTTCAATATTTTTCAACAAGACTTGGTAGATGGATGAAACAGAACCTTAAGTGGTGCCTTTTGCTATTTGCAGATTTTTGGCATTTTTATTTTTCCCGGTTTCCATGGAAACGATTCAGACTTAATCCCAAAAGTGAGGGGTGGGCTTCGTTTCCGGAGCACAACTCAAAAACCTCTCTATATCTTTCAGCAAAACTTGGCAGATATGTGAGGCAGATCTTGAAGTGGTGCCTTTTGCTATTTGCAGATATTTGTGATTTATTATTTTGTCGGTTTCCATGGAAATGATTCGGACTTAGTCTCAAAAAGGAAGGGATGGGTTTCGTTTCCGGAACACAACTGGAAAACTTCTTAATATCTTTCAGCAAAACTTGGCAGATATGTGAGGCAGATGCCAAAGTGGTGCCCTTTGATATTTGCAGATATTTGTGATTTATTATTTTCTCAGTTTCCATTGGAAACAATTTGGACTTACTCTCAAAAGGGAGGGGTAGGTTTTGTTTCTGGAGCACAACGCGAAAACTTCTTAATATCTTTCAGCAAAACTTGGCAGATATGTGAGGCAGATCCCAAAGTGGTGCATTTTGCTATTTGCAGATTTTTGTCATTTATTTTTTTCATGATTTCCATGGAAACAATTTGCACTTAGGCTAAAATCAAGCTGGACTTTAAGTAACTGTCAGATGATTTGTTCTTTCAAAGATGTGGGGGCCGGGGGGATATGTCATCTTCTGATGACTCTTGTTTTGAACAGAATAATGTTAAAAAAATATGAACGGCACCTACCGCTCCCTTCACAGACGAGTTCAATTCGCCTCTCGTCCCATGCCAGATTACGCAGTGTCTACCGCAGAGCGAGGAAGTTCGATTTTAAATGTGTCATGGTAGAATGGAGATAACCCTAGTGTGTTTGAAAATCAGAGACATGCTTTACTGAATTGATGGCGACTAAATATTTCAATTGAAACCTCACGCTACGCGTTCGGTTCCAATTGAAATTTAGTCGCCATCAATTCAGTAAAGCATGTACGCGTTCGGTTCCAATTGAAATTTAGTCGCCATCAATTCAGTAAAGCATGTCTCTGATTTTCAAACACACTAGGTTTATCTCCTAAATCAATAGCAATGTCTGACAATGCAGTGACAAGCCACGGTGCGATTCAAAATTACGAAGTGAAAAAGAGACCAGGTGAGCAAAAGGGAAGAAAGAGTAAAAACAAACAAGATAATTTAGCATATACACTACCGACTAAAAGTTCATTCCCGTTACATGTGTGTGCAACTCATGTGAAACCTGTTGACCACAAGTGAGTGAGTGAGTTTAGTTTTACATCACACTCAGCAATATTGCAGCTATATGGCGGCGACCACAAGTGTGGGACACGCGTTGCACACAGGTGTGAGACCCGTGTGACACGCATTGCACACGGGTGTGAGTCGCTTTGGTCACTTGTGTGCAACCCGTGACACACGTTTTGGAGGGAACAAATTTTGACCAAAGGAGGACCCATCTTAACCTAAAATTGGAGGTCATAACAGAGAGAATTCTGAATAAAACATTTTTGGAGTTTCCATGGCAACATGTTTGACTTAGAATGAAATTAGTGGTAGTGCTCTTTTCCGGAGCCGAACTATAAAACCGTTCACTATTTCTTCACCAAACTTGGCACATAGATAGATCTGGTGGTGTACTGGTTCCTTTTGGTAGTTTTGGAATTCTGAATCAAATATTTTTGGTGTTTCCATGGCAACAAGTTTGACTTAGCCTGAAATTGGTGGTAGTGCTCTTTTCCGGAGCTGAACTCTTAAACCGTTCACTACTTCTTCACCAAACTTGGCACATAGATAGATCTGGTAGTGTACTGGTGCCTTTTGGTAGTTTTGGAATTCTGAATCAAATATTTTTGTCATTTCCGTGGCAACAAGTTTGACTTAGCCTGAAATTGGTGGTAGTGCTCTTTTCCGGAGCTGAACTCTAAAACCGTTCACTATTTCTTCTCCAAACTTGGCACATAGATAGATCTGGTGGTGTACTGGTGCCTTTTGGTAGTTTTGGAATTCTGAATCAAATATTTTTGGCATTTCCATGGCAACAAGTTTGACTTAGCCTGAAATTGGTGGTAGTGCTCTTTTCCGGAGCTGAACTCTAAAACCGTTCACTATTTCTTCTCCAAACTTGGCACATAGATAGATCTGGTGGTGTACTGGTGCCTTTTGGTAGTTTTGGAATTCTGAATCAAATATTTTTGGCATTTCCATGGCAACAAGTTTGACTTAGCCTGAAATTGGTGGTAGTACACTTTTCCGGAGCTGAACTCTAAAACCGTTCACTATTTCTTCACCAAACTTGACACATAGATAGATCTGGTGGTGTACTGGTTCCTTTTGGTAGTTTTGGAATTCTGAATAAAATATTTTTGGTGTTTCCATGGCAACAAGTTTGACTTAGCCTGAAATTGGTGGTAGTGCACTTTTCCGGAGCTGAACTCTAAAACCGTTCACTATTTCTTCACCAAACTTGGCACATACATAGATCTGGTGGTGTACTGGTGCCTTTTGGTAGTTTTGGAATTCTGAATCAAATATTTTTGGCGTTTCCATGGCAACAAGTTTGACTTAGCCAGAAATTGGTGGTAGTTCTCTTTTCCCGGATCTGAACTCTAAAACCGTTCACTATTTCTTCACCAAACTTGGCACATAGATTGGTCTGGTGGTGTACTGGTGCCTTTTGGTAGTTTTGGAATACTGAATAAAATTTTTTGGGCATTTCCATGGCAACAAGTTTGACTTAGCCTGAAATTGATGGTAGTGCTCTTTTCCGGAGCCGAACTATAAAACCGTTCACTATTTCTTCACCAAACTTGACACATAGATAGATCTGGTGGTGTACTGGTGCCTTTTGGTAGTTTTGGATTTCTGAATAAAATATTTTTGGCGTTTCCATGGCAACAAGTTTGACTTAGCCAGAAATTGGTGGTAGTGCTCTTTTCCCGGAGCTGAACTCTAAAACCGTTCACAAATTTTGACCAAAGGAGGACCCATCTTAACCTAAAATTGGAGGTCATAACAGAGACTTCTAAAAAACATTTTTGGCGTTTCCATGGCACATACATAGATCAAATTGGTGGTAGTGCTCTTTTCACTGGTGCCTTTTGGTTCACCAAACCTTTGGAATTCTGAATTTTGGAATTCAAATATTTTTGGTGTTTCCATGGCAACAAGTTTGACTTAGCCAGAAATTGGTGGTAGTGCTCTTTTCCCGGAGCTGAACTCTAAAACCGTTCACTATTTCTTCACCAAACTTGGCACATAGATTGGTCTGGTGGTGTACTGGTGCCTTTTGGTAGTTTTGGAATACTGAATAAAACATTTTTGGCATTTCCATGGCAACAAGTTTGACATAGACTGAAACTGGTGATAGTGCTCCTTTCAGGAGCAGAACTTTAAAATCTTTCAATACTCTCCTTCCACTTTTCTATATACACACCTAAATATTTGACATAATTATAACTCGTAGACATAATCACTAAGAGTATTTTGCCATTGCGGGGGATATTGATGACTTTGTCTTCTTGTTAAATACTGTCGGAAATAGAAAAAAAATGTTTTTATGCCCCCGCCATATATGGCAGGGGCATATAGGGTTACCCTCGGTGTCCGTCTGTCCGTCCGTCCGTCCGTACAAAACAGGGAATGTATTCTATCCACTTCTCCACCATAACCGCTCTGTGGAATTCAATGAACTTATACATGGGCTTTCTTGGGACTCTAATGGTGTGCATCTCATATTTTGTTTTTTTATTTTATTGGTTTTTTTTGTAAGTTTAGAGACATTTGAACTTAGGTACATTTTGCTGAATTCCTCTATGATGATAGTGTAATAGGGGATGAAGTCTATCCACTTCTCCACAAAAACTGCTCAACAGAATTGAATGAACTTCTACATGTCTTTTGTAGGGACTCTAAAGGTGTGCATTTCATAATTTCTTATGCAATTTCGTAATTTTGTCACTTTTACAGATGTTTGAACTTGGTTGAATCTCGTTCTATTCAGCCAGTGTTCGTTCCATCCAACAGGGGGTGTACGTTATCCACTTCTCCTCAAAAACTCCTTTATGGAATTCATTTAGATTACACATGTGCTTTATAGGGAGTCTAAAGGCGTGCATCTCATATTTTGATTTTGTATTTTATTTATTTTTCCAATTTTAATGCCGTTTGAACTTTGATAAATTTTGTTGAATTTCTCTCTGAATATAGTGTTGTAGGGGGTGAAGTCTATTCACTTCTTCACAAAAGCTGCTCAACAGAATTGATTGAGCTTCTACGTGTGTTTCATTGGAACTCTAAAGGTGTGCATCTCATACCTTGTTCATCCAATTTCTTAATTTTGTCACTTTTACAGATGTTTGAACTTAGTTGAATTTTGTTCTATTCAGTCTGTTCGTTCCATCCAACAGGGGGTGTACGTTATCCACTTCTCCTCAAAAACTACTTTATGGAATTCATTTAGATTACACATGTGCTTTATAGGGAGTCTAAAGGCGTGCATCTCATATTTTGATTTTGTATTTTATTTATTTTTCCAATTTTAATGCCGTTTAAACTTGCATAAATTTTGTTGAATTTCTCTCTGAATATAGTGTTATAGGGGATGAAGTCTATCAACTTCTCCTCAAAAGCTGCTCAACAGAATTGGCCTTCTATGTGTGTTTCATTGGGACTCTAAAGGTGTGTGTCTCATACCTTGTTCATCCAATTTCTTAAATTTTTCTTTATCCTGACTCATGCTTAATGCTTGTCTCCTTCCTCTTGTGAACGTTAGTGGAACACCTGTATCTCGTATTGAAGCTCCCTTCAATAAAGAACAGACGTAAATTCACTCCTCCCAAGAGTTATCTCCCCTGCTGTTTAGGCGGGAAACTGTGGCGCCCCCGTCCCCACATGCCTCACTCTCTCCTTCTTCGCCCCGTGGGCAGGTTGTGAGAGCGCCTGTGTCTTCTATACGGCACTATATCCTTCAATTACTTTTTTATTCTCCTCTATTCTACTTTTATAGAGGTTTAGTTAGTATCCTTCAACAATATCGTTTGATATTTAATCGTATTTAACACTGTTCATTCTCGGAATTGTCCGTGTTTGTTCAGTTGTTTACATTTCATGATAACCTATTTTCGTTGTAGGTTAGGTTCGCTGCTGCTAAACCCGCATTGACTGTGCCCTAGCTGCACAACAACATGTACTTCCAGCTATAGCTATAATGTTTTTCAGCATTTAAGAGAAATTCAAATAAATAAATATTTTTTCTCTGTACTTAGACGTACTACCGACAAATCCAGGTGACTGGCTGAGTCCCTCACGAGCTGTCTACTGCTGTTAGACGATTTTCTACCATCAAGTGACCTGCCGGAGGTGTCCTCGGAGGATGGGCGTGGGATGTTGTCTGCCTTTACTTCGAATCTACTTCGGACAACTCCTCAACGCAGACGTAGAAGAAGAAGCCATCATCTACGCAGTATGAAGCCTCACAGACATCGTCCCGATGGCAGTGAGATGACTTCATGATGAGCCGCTGCTGATCATCCCAGACATACAGCACGCAGTCCGAGGGTGACAGATGAGCGATCCCTGGACCATATCGCTATCAACGCAGAGAGGGGCAGATCTACAATCTTCGCAGACAATGATTAGAAGCCATCCGCTACCCAGAGAAGGCTACACACCCCTCAGATGACGACCAACTCTACGGGGACGTCTGTGCAGACTACAAGCACTTTCTCTACCGAGATTGTCCCGATGACGGAACAGGGACTCTACGATGATCAACCGATAATCATCCCAGAGGTTCATCCCAAGCAACGACCGGTCTCAGCTACGGTGATGTCAGCGCAGATCTCTCCTCAACCCGAGGTATCAACGTTGACAACAGATGACCGTCCAGTGGGCCCCATCGCTATCACCGCAGAAAGGGCAGCGCCAGTTCCACCGCAGACCTTCAACCCGGGCGACTTCATGCAGTCATGGAGATGATGGAGCAGCATTACGGCCTGGAAAAGAATTCACAGCCAGCTCAGGTCTGAGCCTTCACGAAGGCTCCAACGCAGACGTCAGCTCTGAGGGACCCTCCATCAACGTGACTTCTGCCAGCAGAACTACACTCCCGGACCAGCCTGCGCGAAGGTCGACTCCACCATCCCCTACGGCGGACTTGGACGTTCATCGGACGATCAGCATTCGCGAAGGAGGAATCGCCCATCCCTGGAGACAACATCAGACGATTAGCGTTCGCGAAGGCGTTCGCGAAGGACCAGTCGCCATTCCCCAGATGCGGAAACAGATGTTCAGCGTTCGCGAAGGCATTCGCGAAGGAGGAATCACCCATCCCCGGATCGGACGTCAGCCTTCTCGAAGGACCAGTCGTCATTCACCAGATGCGGAATCAGATATTCAGCGTTCGCAAAGGCATTCGCGAAGGAGGAATCACCCATCCCCGGATCGGACGTCAGCCTTCGCGTTCGCGAAGGACCAGTCATCATTCACCAGATGCGGAATCAGCGTTCGCGAAGGCATTCGCGCAGGCCATCTACAACGCAGAGACGCCGCAGTACTGACATTCTCAAAGGAACGCTACATACCATCACCGAGCCTGCGCGAAGGCATTCGCACAGGCCATATACATCGCAGTATTTAGCTTCTTAACAGAACGCTACATGTCATCTACAACTTGCGCGAAGGACGGCGCTATCTTCAGAGACTGTCAACAAATGAAGAACCTAATAAAGGATCTTCAGACCGACTACCTACATCAAGGGCATCAACGACGCCTAGCAGATCATCACGGGAATCACCATTCGGAATGTATTGTCAGGTAGGCAAACCCGAACTACGAGACGATTACCTACACGCAAGGCGCCATACAGTCACACCACGCCGACCACAACGCAGATCGCTACGCAGATCTTCAAGGTTACTCAACCAGGACACGAGGTAGCGTCATCCTAGAAGGCAAAGATCGTCGTAGGTACACAGACTGAAGAACATGTAATACAGTTCAAGAGGGGTACTCTTGTCCGAATTCATCACCGGCACAGATCGTCAGACGGAATCCAAGATTCACATAGATTGATATATCTACATGAGAAGACGTATGGCCATATAGAGATCTTCACTTTCGTACAGATCTGCAGATATTCTCACTAGCGGGGTTCAACAGCAGCCTTGCTACGGCTAGGAAAATACATACTCGTCAACGATTCCCTGAGCAGAATTTACAACAAGTTCAGCATTAATTCTACAATTACGACGCTTCATTGATGTATGCAGTCTACAAGCTGACAACGTGAAGATTTCAGTTGATCCTCTGTATAAAGGGCGACGGCATTATCTTCAAGACTGAAGTAAAAGTCACAGCAGCCAGGAAAACAGCCTACACACATCGGTATTACGCGGCGAAATATTTCGCGCGTTTACCATTCAACCCTCGATACACGTGGTCACTCGTGTAACTTCGGAAGGCTACGGACAAGAGCGACAATTGATCAGATATCAACGGCGGCACTAGATTCTACAAGGACCATTTTCCTGCTACACCGATGACGTCACAGCGCGGCAAGCCTAAGGAATCAAAATGCTTTATTTTGATTGGACCACGAGAGAGACAACGCCCTGCGCAGAGGTCGGACGTAGTTCACAGGTCAAGAAATTGGTTACAAGTGACAACAACATGTCAGCGAGCAAGGAACGCCTCCATTACAGTCCAGTTAGATGGGACCTACATGATTTGGCTGCCTTCATTGGGTTAGAGACCTCCCCTGTCATCATTGAAGACGATTCTTCAGACGACTTGCAGCAACATATGTTGGCCTGACTAAGGTGGCGGCAGCCAGACGACTATATATAGACTTCCCAACGATGGCAGTCACAGAGTCGGACATCGCTTCATTTCACTTACGGACACGGCAAGGGTCTCAAGATCGTAGGATATAGATACAAGTCTTTGTATCTCAAGCACTACTTTCTCCGTTATTACTACTAAGTGGCTGAGTCTGTTGTTTCTTTTCACGTCAGCACAAGACATGACACGCAAAGGGAGTCTACAACTATGCCCACTACAGATATTCGTGAATGTACAACTGGACGATCCGGACCCCTTCGGACTCTCGGACAGATTAAATCCATATTTAATATGGTGGACTCAGAGATAGGAGGGTCGCAGACGCACCTATTTATCAGAGCGGGAGTACAAGACGCATCTCTATGTGGACGCATCTCTCCAAGATTGGGGAGCACACCTCGACAACAATGTGTCAGCTGGGATATGGACCATAGCAGTGTAGATCTACTCTTCCACATGCTGGAAATGAAAGCAGTGATAAACGACATACTCCACTGGATCAGCATTTTGAAGAATGCTCATCTGACGGTACATACAATCACCTCCACAGTGACTGTCTACATCTACAGAAGGATCAACAAAGTCGGCGAACCTTCTGGACCTCTGCTTTCAACTGGTCAGCATAACAGTCAACCTGAATGTCCACATCAGAGCATGCCACATTCCAAGACCAAGAATGTGATAGCACATGCACTATCTTGTCCAACGCAGCCATTCTCAACAGACTGGATGCTTCATTCAGAGATCTTCAAGCAGATCATACAAGAGATGGTAGCACCATTAATAGACCTCTTCGCCACAAGGGTCAACTGATAACATTCGTCTCACCAATACCAGATCCACGGGCCTGGGCAACAGACACGCTAAGCATCTCTTGGCTAGGACTAAACGCTTACGCGTTTGCTCCACCAGCTCTAATACCAAGGGTATTGCAGAAATCAGTCAGGCGAGAGACCCACAACTACTTGGGGCACGCCTTTTTGGCCAACGAGAATATGGTCCCCTATTCTCATACAAGACCTAGGACTGCTTTAACCAGGGTATTTAGAGTTGAAAACATTATATACATTTTATATATATTTAAGGAAAATTTGAAGTCAAGTTAAGAAGGGTGAATGTACTGGGAAAGTGCGTTGACCAAGCTAACTGAACTGTTATTGATTCACTTTTCTTGGGGGAATAACAATTTCTCTCAATTGACATAAATGAGGGTGAAACGTTCAAACTGGTGTTCCTACACAAATTGGGTGGATGGACATTTGGGATACAGATGGTCAGTTTGGTCAGTTTGTCAATAAAGGGGCATGCATAGGATCTGAAATGATTTGATCTATCTAGTATCTAGTAGCGTCTACCAGTCTGAGATATTAGTTAGATATGCCAACGTTAGGTTGATGTATGGCTTAAGGATAACTAGCAATGTCATTTTATCACTGGAAGAAATTGATGGTACCAAATAAAGTCTCCGAAAGGGACTAATGAAAGTAACTAATTATTAAGATTGGATATGAGTGATTTCTGTGGGAGGTAGGACATCATTTCGGGGGGATGAGCCCAAAAATTGTGAAGAGAACCAAAACTTAGTTGACTGAGAGAGAGCGAGGGACTCTGGGCCCTGCCGTTGACTTGAGAGGTTCTCTCTGCATATTGAGAGAATGGCTCAGATGAAATTGTAACTTTAGGAGTTGTGAAAGAAACCAACAAGTTCTTCCAGGAGATGTGTGAATCTGTGTTGCATGTAAACCAGGAAATCTAGGAAATATTTGAGGACCTTTGTGAAAGAATTCATGTTAAAATAAAAAAGGACTTGAACACCATACTGGACGTATCTTTGATTATCCATCTAGCTACATCATCCCCAGAACCAGAGTGGCTAGACAGTTTGCCGAGGGAATAAGGGTACAACACCCAGACACCCTCAGGTAATACTGCCTCAACTGCAACTACCAGAGTGGACGAATTTACCAATACATCCTCACACAAAGCAGGCGCACGACAACCCAGAGGTGTTCCGGCTCCACGTATGGACTGTATCAAGGCATGCTTGAACAAAGAGAGGATATTTTGCCAGGGCAGCGAAAGCAGTCACACTAGCTTTACGCAAGTCTTCATGCAACTTGTCTGACGACAAGTAGTGACGCTTTGAGACAAATGATACATTTCGAGGATCGACTTCACTACCATGATAGTGACACATCCTCAAGTGGCGGACTACCTTTGTCACATAGACAAAGGAAGCGGGGTTAAAAGGGTCAACACTCTCAACATACCTAGCGGCATTGTTCTCAGTTATTGCCATGAGGACGAGTGCAACTGACTAAAGTACCAGAGTTACTGGCCTTACTACACCCTTTTATTTGGAGGACCAACATCAGAGATTTAAAGCTCCGGCGTGGGACCTCAACGTAATTCTACGACATCTCACTAGTGAGATCTACGAACCATTACAGAGAACATCATTCGGTTCTTGACGCAGAAGACGCTGTTCCTGATAACCTTAGCAACAGCAGCAAGCATGTCGGAAATCCATGCTCTGAACTTCCAGAGAACACGATTTGATGATAATCATAACATCGTGCATATGGGACTGAGATGGGACTTCATAGCAAGAATCAACTGTCAGGTCATCCAGACAGACAGTTCCACGTCCCAACACTATCATCAGTCCTTGGACCACAGTCTACCAACAAAGATCCAGGTCCAGGTGACGGAAATTCAAGTGTCTTTCCATCTCGAACTAGACAGTGACACAGACGGAGGTCTGCCGCACTAAGATTTCAAGCTGGATCAGAACTGTCATACTACGGGCCTACAAAGCAGCAGGACTTGATCCTCCAAGAGTCTCCAACCCACATGCAATTAGAGCTCTGGCGTCAACGCTCGCTCTACATGGGAATCGCTCTATCAGTACGATAATGGAGGGCTGCTTCTGGAAATGGGACAGGATGTTTGCCAACCACTACCTGAAAGGGACGTCGCCACTGAGGACGGCTCTGACATTCACCATTTCGGCTCACTTGTTGTAGCACAGCAATTGACAGTCCCATAAGGCGCTGAGACGGAGTCTCGCCCCTTTTATCTCATGACTTACAAAGCCTACACTCTGGAGAGTTTTGCTAGGTCTATATGCACGTCTAGGACAGACTAGCATAAGCAATATGACCCAGTACTTGTAAGGATACTTGCATAAGCAATATGACCCAGTACTTGTAAGGATACTTGTACAGGAAGGGTCGCTTCTCCACTTGGTGCTTGCATCAAGAGATGGAGTCACAAAATCCACATAAAATGTTAACAGAAGAAAGGACCAAAAGTTAACTATTGTGGTCCCCCCATCTAAGGCAGCTAGAAGGACAGGGTCGCAGCAGCAGCAGACAGTGCCAACACGAAGTTCCCATAGGGGGGTATAGAGACGTAAATCACTACATGAAATCCAAAGTAGCTTGCCCGCCGCCTTCTCCGTCGGATTCTACAAGTATTAAGCATGAGTCAGGATAAGGAAAAATATGTAATTTTCTGAATAAAATTGATATTTTATACTTATCCTGACTCATGAGGTAAGCCCACCCAGCCTCCCCACTAGACACTTTGGATTTCCCTGCAAATTCAAGTGTCGGGCTCATATTCAGGAGAGAGTGAGGCATGTGGGGACGGGGGCGCCACAGTTTCCCGCCTAAACAGCAGGGGAGATAACTCTTGGGAGGAGTGAATTTACGTCTGTTCTTTATTGAAGGGAGCTTCAATAGGAGATACAGGTGTTCCACTAACGTTCGCAAGAGGAAGGAGACAAGCATTAAGCATGAGTCAGGATAAGTATAAAATATCAATTTTATTCAGAAAATTACATTTTTGTCACTTCTACAGATGTTTGAACTTGAATTGTCTCTATTCATCCAGTTCGTCCCATACAACAGGGGGTGTACTTTATCCACTTATCCTCAAAAAACACTGCACAAAACTCATTTAGCTTACATTTGTCTTTTATAGAGTGCATCTCTTATTTTGTTTTCGTATTTTATCATTTTTTGTATGTTTAGAGAATTTTGAACTTAGATAAATTTTCCTGAATTTCTCTTTGATGATAGTGAAATAGGGGATTAAGTCTATCCACTTCTCCACAAAAACTGCTCAACAGAATTGATTAAGCTTATACATGTGTTTCATTGAGACTCGAAAGGTGTGCATGTCATAGTTGCATAGATGTTTATTGAACTTGTTCGTGAATTTTGTTCAATTATTGATCTTTATATGTCTTATGAATGTCAGCGGGGGCATCCGTGTCCCTGGACACAATTTTTTCTTGTTTCACATTTATGTCTATAATTTAGGTAGTTAATATGTGAAAGTGTGAAATGTCTGTTAAACTAAGTTCGGCCTAAGTACAGTCGCAGTGGGAGGGAGATAGGAAACGTAAAAGAAGGATTTTACTGAAGAGAGTTTAGTGCAGAAATGAGCAATGCATTGTTTTTCTAAGTCCAATGCTACTTATTCAGAACAGACCATGGCTTTATGCAAATTAGTGTGTGATGATATTATATTACAAAGGACACTTTCTAAATGATTATTTTGAAATAAGACTTAGCTTCATTATAAACGATAGCAGACGTAAAAAATAATAACTTTAATACAGAAACTATTAAGGATGTAGCTCCCATGGCGTCTCACTATCACTATAAAAAGAAACAGGTAGGAGGGGTCGTCTCAAAAGCAAAACCAGGACGGGTGTCGCAGACGGTGGTTGGGGTTGGACTGGGGAACTGAGATATTAGCTCAGACAAGATTATCAATAGAGTCTGACATATTCAATACACATGAAAGAGCAAAAAATATCTTTGAAGTGACCCCTTGTGCCTGTGGGCAGCACGTGCATTTCAAGCCATGTGAGTCGACGGTCCGTCGTCATACCTGGCTGAGCGACCTCATTGCCATCTGTAGTCTGATCTATTGTTTTCAGCAGCTATTCGTATTTTTTCTAAGTTTTGCCCGATTTTACGAGTGAACATGCCTTTCTGGATACCCTCTTACGCATCCCTCTGTGGGTTATTTCAACATACGCTGTTTGCAGTTGTGTAAATTTTAATGCTACAGAGTAACAGCCTAAAAACAGTTTTTTTCTATTTCCGACAGTACTTTAGGCCCCTAATTATCCTAACTGGACATGTGAACTACTGGCCAAAATGCACTTTGATCGATGTTGTCTTAGATAGGTATCTGTGCTTAATGAGTGGGGGGCCAGTTGGGCTTCTGATATCGAGTGTTTGATAAGTGAAATCGCTTAATGCATGGGGGCCACCTGGGCTCCTGATAGCCTGCCTTGGATACATGTCATGTGTATAAGTATCACACCTGCCTGTCTGTGTAATTACATAATGTGACAGAGACAGGACTCGGGCCATAAGTCAATGCGTTCAAAATGCATACAAATATGATAATAAACTAATAAGGATTATAAGACAAAACATAAAGACGTACATTGACTTCGTTTTTTCAGTCCTAGCATTTTTTACCACTGGCAGATGGTTAAACTTAAAATGTTTTCATTTGTTATCAAAATAATGCCTTTTAATACGGTGTCCTCCCATTACGCAGACAGCCAGTTCGCAGACACCTTAAAACAACAACATTTACGGTTCAGTGAACAGATTATCTTCTACCTGTAACCTACACATTATAATGGAATAGTCCAAATAAAAACACAGGAACAAACTGAAGCTATATTATTTATTTGGAAAGATGGTCGAAAAGACAGTAATTTGAATATTTATTGCTGCAATATAAAAACAGTTTATTTATTAACAGGTTGTTTATTTTCATAAACATTTCGGTTTAACCTTCTAGTCTAACGGGAGTCGGTATCATCATATTGAAAACATTAGCTTAGCTATTAGAAATTGCGACACTGTTGTATCGTATAAATCAAATATAGATAAATGTGAACCTAAATATTATTCATTTGGGATAAAGAAGTTATATGTTTTGCACACAATATTAAGATATATGACGACTGCACTTAGTTACGATTTATTTAGAATAAATATTTAAAATATGACGCATCATGTCAATGTGGCCATGGATGTGAGAATGTTTTTCATTACCTCCTTGAATGTCCATTGTATACTACTCAAAGACATAAAGTGTTACAATCTTTAGAAAGTATTGTTTAAATTAGAACACTGATTGGTATTAATCGTATCTTACATGACAAAGCAGGTGTCTCATTTACTGCAAATAAGAATGTTTTCAAATATGTACATATCTATATTTCTCCAACAAAACGTTTTCTCAGTTAACTTCTGTTGTACATATGCTATTATTGGGAGGGGACTCTATCAATAAACACAATCAAACCTCTCAGTGACAAACCTGTTTTTATATTCGATAGTAATTGATAGTAAAATCAATTTTGAGACGAGAAATCATTTAATCACAACAAAGTTCTATTTACCCACAATCAAACTTGTCAGTAACGAACCTGTTTCAGGCTCACCCTGCTCTACTCACCAGACAGTGGACTGTTCCATTATACCCGTAGGTGTTACCCTAATTAACCTTCTAGTTCAGTGTCTGTCAATTGGGTGTCTGTCAAATGGGTGTCTGTCAAATGGGAGATAACCTTTAATACAACATTCAGATTGACTAGTAGTCAACCCAAGCTCACTACTCTCCGCAAGACTCCCCATGTACTTAGTTAGCCTTATTTTCAACACAATGCTATTATATCAGGCTTCTCACCAAATTCAAGGTCAAACTATTTCTTAAATCAAATTCTACATCCATTTACGTTAACGTTTTTATAAAGTCAACATTACTATGAAATCAAAATTTTACATCAAAATCAGCATTTGTATCAAAGTGAATATATTTGTATAAGAAACCAAATTATTCATCAAAGTCTACATAATTTTACAACAAAATCAACATAAGATTATTGAGTAAAAACGATTTCATCTTTGTTGATCAGTCTATACTTATACTATCAATTACGCATGAGGGTGGCGCAGCAGAGGTAACGAACCAGTCAGGAATTCTGGGAATTCTGGGATGCAGTTGCAAATGACAGACAGATGCCCCTGTTACACTGTTAAACTGTTTGTCTCATGTCAGTGTTATGGAGATTGCTATTGATGACAAATGGATTTCCTAGATGAGTTCTCAAAGGGAGGGGTAAACATTTATCTGTTGAGGTTTAAGACATTTTATTAAAGTCACCGTTATTTTTCTGATGTGTCCTGATTTTCTACCTATTCACATTTGTATGCTTGATGTCTCAGTAGCTGGTCAAAGGAGCTTTTAGGAAAGTGAAGATCATTACTACTTCTCATTCTTGGCACACTCGGTTATTGACCCCCGCTGCAACGCGGAACTGGTGACTATGTATTGTTAACGCGATATCTCATGAACTGTTGTACCCAATGTCTTCAAATTTGGGGACAGCCTACATTAAGGAATTCTGCAAACATCAATCAATTTGAGTGACCGTGACCTTATTTTCAAGGTCACTACCACACCTTGTCCACTTTTCAGACTCTTTGTTAACACAATATCTCATGCACTCTTGTACCCATTATCTTCAAATTTGGTGACAGCCTACATTGGCATTGGGGACTACGCAGACACCAGTTGATTTGGGTGATCTTGACTGCATCTTCAAGGTCACCATGACACTTTGACAACTTTTCAAACGTATGTATAAGTAATATTTTATAAAACATTGTGCCCAATTTGAGCCTCTGAGCTGAAGAATATATTGCCATGTCAGGAATTAACATAACGGGTATCAGGGTAGGATAGGGTAATAGGGGATGGGGTACCAGGTGGAGAATTTGGACCCGTCCCAGCCCTGAAACACACAGATACTGACAGTGGATATGTGTATCTGCATCTATACATTCAAATCTACTATATTCCTGAAATATCTTCAGAGTTAGGAGAATATTCTGAGAAGTGACCTTGACTAAAAAACTACATCACACAAAAGGTAATCTTCTGTGAGGACATTGCCATGTTAGTGACAAACACTTGTATATGTTTTGTGTTTATTTTTGCAGCAAATATGGCTTTTCAAGCTTCCTGAAAGATCTGTTTGACTGTCCTGATGCAGTGATGCGTTTCTTGTGCATGCAGTACCAGGTGCATAAAATTGTTGTCGGAGACGAGCGGGTCAAGTCCAATGTTAACAGAGTCATCCAGAAAAACCCTGAACTACATGTTTTCTACACGAGAGATACACAAGTATGTATCCTTCCTTTTTGTACACACTTCTTCATCTTGTGTTCTTCTTAAATGTGTAGCGTGTTGTAATCATTGTCATATGTTTAGTTTTTTCCCCTGCAACAAGTAACTTGTTTCCAGATGAAACAAAATGGGTATTACTCAAATGCATGGCAGATCCTGCTAATCGAGGGTAGTCCAGACTTGGTTTATTACAAGTCAACACTATTTTGTTTGTCTATTGCTGAGTTAAGCATCAAACAAACAACAACCTTTTTTGTGCGCTTTGACTTAATTGATATCATGGTTGGCTTTGTATCTGTCATTGTTTACGTGTATAAAAGATTTATGAGAGAAAAATATCCAGGTATGTTAGTTTAGTTTAGTTTAAACATATTTTATTCACAAAGTGAAAAGGATCGGGGACAAGTTCTTACAACTTATAAAACCCCTCTCCAAAGATATTTACAATAACTAATTTCTGTGCAAGCAATTATAGGATACAGACACAGAAGAAGATTGACAGTTTAGAGGAAATATTATAATACAACAGGTGTATAGAAAGAAGACAACTGGAATCGTTTAGATTTGCTTATATACTGATGTACATTTTTGAAAATAATTACATTTATAATTTGTCAGATCTGAAATGCCATTCAAAAGAACACATAGTGTAATCACAGAATTACAAGCACATACATCTTGAATACCTTAAAAAAACATAATCTTTCTATGTTGATTGTATAATGAACACTCTAAGAAATATTCTAAGATGCTTCACTAAAAGATCAAAGGCACTGACCTTTTTAGCATGACGTCACACTGTATTGATGTCACTACGCCATTCTCGTCTGCCCTCCCTTATCAAACGTACCCTTGGTTACCGATGTCACAATGCATGTCAGTTGTCATCGCCTCGTACAGTCTCCTACGTTAAACTACTCCGTAGCACCCCGTTTCTTAGTTTGAAGTTGCTTCACTCGGCTAACATCACTGGTGGAAACATTACGTTTATGCTTTTTGATGGATAAAATGTCTCAGCTCGACTCAATGGCAACGTTAGCAATGTTTACAATTCCACAATGCATCGTGGAATGCTGTGTGGCTACAGTCCATTGTCTCAAAAGCGGACCGATGCATTCTATCTTGAAAACTAATTAACATATATAATTCTCATTGAAACCCTGATCATAATCAAAACATCAGACCAACTCAGTGATTTTTTTGCAAAATTTATGTTCTAACAATGAAAACATTGATTGACAAACTATCATTAAAATATTGACATAGTTCACTATTTGTTACAAGGGAGGCGCGTATAGAGAGGAACAGCCATGTGCACAAGCAGCATATTTATTTGTTTTGCACTTTCCCTTTTCGTGTGGAAGTCTGGTGTCCCCAGCAGTGATGTTGTTGGAATATTGCTTAAAACGGCGTAAAACTAGACTTACTCACTGTCGTGTGGAAGAAACAAGAGGTCGGTCTGATGTATCTGGTTAGTTGTTGAAATATCAAACTTTCTACTGGGTATACATCGTAGAGCTAGTTAAAAGCACTATCAACCAAGTGTATTAGCGGCTTTCAACTTGTACAGTGATGATACATAGGAGGCTAATGTTTAACTCTTGTGTAAGGAAACGAATACTTTGAGTTAGGAATATTATACACCATTTGAAAGTTTTATTTATCAAATATTTCATGTTGTTTCACCAAGAAATTGCGAAATTAAGGAATATTGTGGGATTATTATTTATGTTTTCAGCGAAGGAGCAAAATTGGCAATACGCTTTTGAAATTTGAAAGAATTTAGAGGGTCATTATTCAGTGAATAGTAGTTGATAAGAGTAAGAAGAAGTATTTCGCTCATTTTAGTATTTGAACTATATTCACAATAATAACAAACCTGAAAAAAGGAGCCCGTGACATTACTAACGCCACTTCCGTGTAGACAGCATTTTCGCGCGCTGTACTGCGAAACGCACGAAAACATGTCTAAACTACACCTAATAAGTAAGAACACCAAGACAGTAATAGGATTGCCACGAGCAATTTATAGACTTCAAAAAAGAAGGGGTAGGAAGTTTAAATTCCTAATTTTTGGGAAACTGACAATCTGGCCTTAAGAGAATCCTCAATGTACCTGTCCTTTGCAGTATCTGTTTTCCAACGCCCATGTTTTTGTAACAGTCTATCGGGCACCCCTGAGTTAGCAGCGGCGGTCGCCCCTCCTGATCTAAATGAATGCAATCCCCAGTTACCTTCTTGAGAAACGGTTTTAAGCTTAGATACAACAGTTTCTCTAGTTCTATAGTACTGTCGGAAATAGAAAAAATATGTTTTTAGGCTGTTACTCTGTATCCCTAAAATTTACAAAATTGCAAATAGCATATGTCGAAATAACCCACTTCGGCCTAACTGGGCGTTCAGTGGGATGCGTAATACGATATCCAGAAAAGCATGTTTATTCGTAAAATCGGGCAAAACTTAGAAAAAATACGAATAGCTGCTGAAAACAATAGATCAGACTATAGATGGCAATTAGGTCGCTCAGCCAGGTATGACGACGGACCGTCGACTCACCTGGCATGAAATGCACGGGGTGCCTACAGGCACAAGGGGTCATCTCAAAGATATTTTGTGCTTTTTCATGTGTGTTGACTATGTCTCATCTACTGATTAACATCTTATGTGTCTTTCTTTCATAAAGTTTATGTTGAGATATGTAAGAGAGTATGATACCCGAAAACCATAGAAACGATTCGCAGTATATAGGTGGCATGACCACCCGAAGATCGACAGGACTGGATATTATTTGTAAATTGTTATGACGTGCCGTGTACCTCCCCAATTGCCCTAAAGGATTATCTTAGCTGATATCTCTATCCCCAAGCCCGACCCCAGGTTTTGCTTTTGAGGCGACCCCTCCTATCTGTTTCTTTTTATAGTGACAGTGAGACTGCATGGTAGCTACATCCTTAATAGTTTCGGCATAAAAGTTATTATTATTTACGTCAGCTATCGTTTATAATGAATCTACGTCTAATTTCAAATTGGGCATTTAAAAAGTGTCCTTTAGAATACAATATCGTCGCACACTAATTTGCATAAAGCCATGGTCTGTTCCAAATAAGTCGTTGCTCATTGCCCATTTCTGCACTAATCTCTCTTCAGTAAAGTCCTTTTTCTCCGTTTCCTATCTCTCTACCACTGAGACTGTAGTTAGGCCGAACTTAGTTTAACAGGTATTTCACGCTTTCACATATCAACTACATAAATTGTAGAGATAAATGAGAAAATACAGTTTTTTTCTATTTCCGACAATACTATAGTATAGCTAACAGGTTTGTCTTTGTAAATAAGACGGCAAAGGTGTCGTGACCTGAAAATAGGTCTGAAAAGATGGGAGTTATTTGAAGTATCAATGGAAGCTGCTTCAAAATATCTATTTAAAATAGAAACTGGACACGTGACCTTGCCTGTTTTGGCAAGAACTACCTTGTTGCCTTGACGGTATTGATCAGTTTTATATTTTCTAATGTAAATAACAGCGTGATCGCCACAAAACTCGGAACATCAGAACAAAGCAAACCTTGAATCTCATTAAAACGCAAAAAAACTGCAAAAGATAACATTGCAATAGCCATATCTCTTAGAACAGTCAGGTCAGAACTATCCTTGTAAGCTTCACAAAGTTTGTGCAAAATGTCGGGAGATACTGGGTCCTTAGGTTGAGTCGGTTTACTGAGTGTCCGTTTTCACAACTCCAGCACGTTGACAACTAGAGGATGAGCAGTTGGGTCATCGTGACTCGTCAACAAGTGCGCCCATCGTATGGCGCATCTTGCAGTTTCAATTACAGCATAACTATTATGAGTTTCTGATAAAGAGACAAAATATAAAGCCACTTCTACAGATTTGGCCGGTAATGCAACACCGCCCTTGTCACTTATAAAAGTTTTCCATTTCAGAAATGAACCAAAGTACTTCTTGTTGGTTGAAGCCGCTTGTGCTTTCACCAACACACTCGGAAGTTTGTCTGCCAGTCGTTTAAGCTGAGGATCTATGACGCCAGCTACGGCCAATTTCTGCTCAATCCATGTGTGCAGATTTAGGCCTGTAAAAGAAAAAACACACGTATATGGTACCCATATATTCATAATTGATATACAATCATTTCGTAAACTTAAGTTACTGGCCGTTTATTTAGAACTTGAGCGCTTTGCTTAGGTTGCAATACTGACTGCACTGAAGTCTCAACGCTACCATATTAAATTTTAAACTAGCTTTGCTAAAGGCTCCTTTGCCTTTATTCGGTTTTATTGTACCTAACTTTGGTAATGTAATATGATCTAGCACAAACTTTCTGAAACCTTGACCGTCATGCAGCTGAGGCCATAAGGGAGACGAAAAACCCCTCGACTACCAAAGTACCAGTAGCTTTATCATGCTTCATCTTTTTAATAACTTTAGACACAAGTCTGACTGGTGAGACAATCCAGTTAATCTCCATGCTCCATTTTTGAGCAAAGGCATCAACTTCTTCTGTACCTATACACCAATGCCTTGAGTTAAATATTTCACACTTATTGTTAAGATTTGTAGAAAATCTATCTATAGTGTGAGGTCCCCATCGACTATTGCAAACACGGAATTTGTCTTCACAAATAGACCAATCGTCACTATCGGAAACTCTGCTGAGCCCGTCCGCTACAGTATTCAACTCTCTTGGTATCCAAGTTGGACACAGTTCAACATTGTTCCTTTTGCACAATGTTACAATCTTAAGCGCTATGCTTTGTAGGTTAGCAACCTTATTTCCCACCTGGAAAATTCTAGCAACATTCTTATTGTCAGTCATCCATTGCACACTTTGCCCTTCCAGGCGCTGCTGTTGCTCCTTCAACACCCTATGAACAGCTTCAATCTCTCTCCAAGTAGAACTCATGCTACTCTCACTATATGACCAAATACCAAAACATTGGCTGTCTTTTATATCAGCTACAAACCCTCCGTAACCTGATTCTGAGGCGTCAGTGTAAACAACTTTTGTAATATCTTTCTGTTCCTAATGAACAGAGAACCATTAACCTTCCGCAGGTTGTTCAGCCAAAATTCAAGTTCATTTAAACTGTCATGAGTAACTGCTACTTTGCTGTACCAATTGTGATGTCTGTTGATACACTCAAAAACATACCTTGTTCTGAAAAAGACTACTGAACCGACAGCTGGTTCCATGGAAACGACTTGACCCGTAATGGAAGCTAAAGCTTTGACCCCAATGCAAACATTTCCCTCAGCTACTTCATGTAGTACAGCGCCAATTGAAGACTGGAGCTTTCTTATCCTATACTCTGTTACAGTAATTTCTGCCACGTCTGTGTCAAAATGAAAACCTAGCCATTCAAGTTGAGGAGAGGGCTCCCAACTGCATTTTTCTTTGTGCTAAGATGAAAGCGAACTGTTCTATGTCTGCTTGAATCTGATTTGATACCTCACTGGCGTGTGCGGAACTCTGCGCTCCGCAAATACTGTCATCGTAAAAAAAGGACAATTTTAATGCCCTTATTCCTCCACATATTCACCATGCCTCTAGTGACCTTTGTGAATATGTATGGTGCTGTCGAAAGAACGAACGGCAAAACGTTGAATCCGAAATAACGCATCGTATTCCCAAGTTTCCAAGAGAATCCCCAAAACTTCCTGAGACTAGGGCGTATTTCAATGTGATGGTAAGCCGACTTAATGTCAAACTTACAAAGCCAGTCTCCTTGCTCAAAAATCTGTCTTGCAATGTCAACACCTTCACATTTAAATTTGTACTTAAACAGATTGAGATTGAGAGATTTACAGTCTAAAACCAAACGCAACTTGCCGTGCTTGTTCTGGGCTACAGTTAAAGGATTGACAACATGTGGAATACCGTTGACTTCCGACACACAACCTTTGGCAAGTAATTTAGTTATTTCTTCCTCTACAAAATCAGAATGATTGACTGCAGATAGATTGTTTTTGCTGCAAGCTACCACTGGCAAAGAATAGAAGGGTATTTTGTAACCGTTTTCAAGAACGTCCAAAATATATTCTGACGCACCGGCGTGTTTCCAGAAATTTAACGAGCTACATAAGCGTCCCACTGGACTGGACAACTGCTGAAAAAGTAACTGAATCTCTACCACTAACCTCTCTATCTGATGGTTGAACAATGTCCGAATCAAGCTTACATTGCTTAAGATGATCATAATTTCTGTGGAGACTACTTGTGGCTAGAGAAATACGATCTTGACTAAAGCCAATATCTACATTTGATAAAGAATCTAGACTTTTACATGAAAATATTTCACTTAGTTGATCGTGTTTTGCTGTTGCCACTCTACACTCGGATCGCCAGTGTCCTGCCTTCCCGCATGCAAAACACGTGCCAGGCTTGTTCCTGGGTGCTCCAAAAGTTGATCGTGCTCCATTGTACTCCTGTGACGGTGTCGCTGACCACGTCCTGGTCCTATCCCAATAATCCGCCATGTTGTCCGGGGCGCTGATGGAATCTGTAACCAGGTGACCACCTTCTCTTCATCCTATTTTCTTTCAATTTCTTAGTCGCTCTGCTCTCTGCCTTAATGATCCTCTTCTCGTCATCAGAATCTTCCGCCAACTCGTGAGTCTGATACTCTTCCACTACTTTCCAGCCTAATTCTGACACATCCGCCAATTCGATCAACTTCTGACGTTGAGCTATAAACGACATACCTTCACTAATGTCTTTCTGCGCCTCATCGTACATGTGGTTGTCGATGTTCGTGCTAGCACCCACCAACTTGTCCGTGACCTTGCTGTTGTACTTGAACTGAGCTTTGTTGCCTTTCTTCATAAAAAACATACTTATCATCGTACTTCAAGTTTTGTAAAGCGTTCAGTTGGCAATCATTCAATTCCCCGCTGTTTCTCCGACTTCATCGCTTGGATACGCTTGCTGATCAAAGTGTCAATATCAGAAAGAAGCTTCTGGGAATTAGCGACAACAGCCGTATTAACTGCTTCTTCCACCGTATCGTTCATGTTGAATTGTATTAACTGCTGCTTGAACCCCCAACAGAAACACGCAGAAAACCTGACTGATCAGAGCGACTGCTCGGGCTAGAATGGCAACACCTCACTCTACTAAACCCAATGAAGTAATTATCTGACGTCATACATGACTAACGTCACTACCGTGTAGACAGCGTTTTCTCGCTATACTGCGAAATGCGCGAAAACATATTTCTTTGAGTGGCATTTAGAAGTTGGTGTGATGAACAACAAGGAGAGTTGTATGGATATACAACTTCTTTAATATAATAATGAGTGACATTTCGCTGTAGCTACTAACACCGTTATCAAGCAAGTAACTCTCCTCGTTATTTTTTGTTTCTGTTGGGAGAAATGTCTGATACAAAGAAGTGTGTTCAACAAGTACACCAGACATTATTCAGACAAATTCATTCCAAAAGTAAACAAACACTAACCTGTAGCATGTGTATTCTGGAATCACCTGGGCCTCATCATTGTGGACAACAGGCACCGGTAGGGAGATGCATTAAAGGGAAAAAGTCAATTGTGTATTAGCATTCTTGGTAAACTTTAATTTAACAATGAAGGGAGCAAAGGTGTTATTGTCAAACATAAGCAACTTTGCAAACATGTTAATAGGTAATGATGCTTACTTGCTTTTTTAAAAGCAAGAAGCAAATGAAAGTTAACCCACAGGTTCACATGAAAACTTACTTGTGAAATGCCAATTACCTTAAAACATTGAAAGTAATAAATTGGGGTCTGTTCCAATTGACTTGCCTACTCTACCTACCTGTCATCAGGAGATATAAGCATATGTGAAAATATCACATAAATTAGAATTTTAAGTACATTACTCAATGTAACTCTGTGTCAAACTGACAACTGTATTTAAGGTGCATGACCAGGTGCTGTCATATTGATGTGCTGTATGAGAGAAGACAAGCAGGTAAAATCAACAGGCCATATCAAGTGATGAATGCTTTGCTAAAATATAATTGAAATATATGTTGCGGGTCCTGGCCGCAGATAAATCGGATGTATGACCGAGGGGTGTAACAACTCATCTCGGCCAGGGCGTGACATGAAGTGGCAAATATGAAAATGCCTACGTCACGGAACAAGTAATGCACGAGATGTCACAGAACAGGTAATGCACGAAATACTACTGGTATTACAACCAGAGTAAGAGTGATAGAAAAAGCGCCTGTAAATGAGCAGAGAGGAATAAAGAGGGGAAATACATCTGGCGACATCCTCCCCTCCTTTGAGAAATGTTGTCCTCGACATTTAAATGCAACAAGACATTAAAACTGAACAAAACACAAACTTATACAACTAATTACACCTTGAGCTCACAAAATGACAACTCATACAAAAACTTCAAAATCCGAGGTACCAGCAGCCGCTGGAAAATCATCAACCAAATTAACCTCTTCAGCAGACGAAGCAACAGGACAAGCTAAAGACGGAAATGCCTGAAGACCAAAATTAGTGACCCAATCGCCACTCCTTAACCAAGCTGGTGGAACTCTGGTACGGGTAGGCCTCCCCATTTCAGAACTCGGCAGTGGTTCAGAAATAACTGTGTCTTCAACAACGGCATCAGAAGCAGAAGATGTGTTGCGCCCTTGTTCAGCTGAAGCAGATGACTGTTCAACAGGGGTTGATAGGATTGCTGCAGTGCGTGATGTTCCAGGTGATTCTGTGAAAGCTGGAGATGAATCTTGAAATCCATATACAGTTCCAACTGTTTCCAACATAGAATCTCCGGTTTCTGTTACATCTTGCGCTTTAAATGCATTGGTCGCATGTACTGT
The DNA here is from genome assembly GCF_003918875.1 of Haliotis rubra. Taxonomy (NCBI): domain Eukaryota; kingdom Metazoa; phylum Mollusca; class Gastropoda; order Lepetellida; family Haliotidae; genus Haliotis; species Haliotis rubra. The sequence goes on along the minus strand of NW_025766348.1, from coordinate 1,227,273 downwards.
GGATGCCTTTGTTATAGGAGCTCCTGGTAGCATCACCACCAATTCTTTGACTTTTAAGGACATTGACTTTTTCGTTCCTGTTCTTTTGTTCGTCTGTGGCGCTACTGGTTCAACTGGAACAGACACAATAGGATGAAGCATATTCCGGTGCAAAGTCTTCTTAGAACCTTTATTTGCCATCTTCCTGCTGCACAGTGAAAACTGGGATCTCTTCATTTGGTTAAACAACTTTTATCTGAGGTTGAAAAAAATTCTGAATTTTAAATGTTAAAATGGCAAGGTAAAATTATGAGGATTCGCAATCTTATTTTCACTTCTTTTGATTTACATTTTTGTTGAAAGTGAAATTCATCGGTACGTTTACACTGCAAACAGACTATAGTCCGTCTGCGTTTCTTCTTTGGCTGTCCAATGAGAAGATCATTCAGGGGTTTAGCTATCTTGGAAAAGTCTTTGACAAAACGACGATAGTATCCGGTAAATCCAAGAAATCTTCTTACGTCATCGGTATTCTTTGGAACAGGCCAGGTTTTGAGTTCAGTTGTCTTTTCTGGGTCTGTCTCTATACCATTTACAGATACAATGTGTCCTAGATACTTGAACCTTTCTCTGAACAGTTCACACTTAGATGGTTTCAGCTTGTGTCCATGATCTTTCAAACATTGAAACACTGCTTCCAACTTCTTCATGTGTTCTTCAAAAGTATCAGAGAATATGATTATGTCATCCAGATATATAAGACATTCTTTTAGATTCAGACATCCCAGGCCATGCACTTTTCCATCAGTCTCTGAAATGTAAAACCTAATGGTCCGACAGAAAATGCAGTTTTCTCCTTGTCCTCTTCTTCGAGCTCCACTTGCCAGTATCCCGCTGGAAGGTCAAGCTTACTGAACTCAATGGCAAAGTGGAACTCTTTGCTTGTACTCCGTGTCCTTGGTGATCAACACTGGTATCAGATATTCAGCATCATAAATAGGAATGTAGATAGGAGCCTCGATATAACCTGTGTATGGAATCAAGTTGTCTCCAGCACCCATGATGTCAAGTTCAAACTCTGTTAATGACTTACGTTCCAAATCAGATAGTGTTGACTGGTAGTATGCTTCACTTACGGATGTTATCATGGAACCTGAATCCAGAAGGGCAAGACAATCAAATCCAGCGATAGCAACCATAGCTTCATTAGCATCACCGATCATCCTGTCTCTAAGATAAGTTTCGTTATCAGGGCTGTGTTCTCTCTCGGACTCGACTTGCCCTGCAGTAGGTGGCCTCTCTAATTTAAAGAACTTCCTTGTTTCCCTCTACCTCGCTTACCACGACCTCGACCTCTAACTGGATGAGAACTGTCAGCAGCGACAGTCAATACGACTTCCTCTGTCTGTAGCCTTCTGAAGTAGAGTTTCCAAACGTATTTCCCATGATGCAACAGATTCAGAGTCCTGTTGATGAGCTGTGTAGAACTCTTGCATCAATGTCTCTAGGTTGTCCAACGTTCCATAGAGTCCGTCTAGTCTCTGAATTATAGCTTCGACCGACGCAGTGTGTCCTAGTGATAAAAGGATACTTGCGGCGTCACCTTTCAGAGATTTCCTTACAGCCTGGGCTATCAACGCAGGTGGATAAGCGGCGTCCTGAAGAAGACATTTCAGTTCCCATTTCCATGATCCAAATGAGGCTTCATTCTTTGGAACCGGAATCTCTCCAGAAAAGGGTGAAATCCTTGGAAGCTGAAACTGTTGGAGTTGTGGGTTCAGAAAACCTTGATTAAAATATGGGGTACTATACATGGGTATCTCAGGTGGAGTCTGCTGAAACCTCAAGCTCATGTGCTTGTCTGGTCTAAGTCCTTGATGCCTTGGTGTGAATTCCTCTATCTTAGGAGTGAACTTCTGATCCTGAGTAGAAGAGCATAAAGGAGGAATAGGTCGAATCTGATATCGTCCTGTAGCTGATAAATAACTGATCATCTTCCTCTCTTCCTCTTCTGAGTTGACCTGAGTGTCCACATACAAATCCTCAACCCCAGTAGCCATATAATGATACCAGCTGAATAATTACACAAGTTCACACTGTTCATTCACTAACACTAGCGTATAAGTGCTTCCTAACTAGAACATGTCTAACTATGTGTGGGGATATTCAGATGAAGCAGGAATATAACCAACCGCAATACAAGCCAAGAACCAATAAGTCTGGACCACAAAAATACAATCAAAATCCAAACCAGAATAAATCCACAATGACCTGAGTATGTAAGCAACTGGCCAAATGGAAGAATACCAAACACCAAACACTAAAGTATATACACTAGAAAATATGCAATGCCACTACCAAGTAAACAAACATGTAAACAAAGGAAGCGGATGTCAACCAATGCATACTGAAAATACAAAGGTGTAAAGCATATATCAAACAGTGAAAGTGGATAGTAAGGAAAAGTTATTTCTAATGACGAAGGCAATGAAAATGTCAAAAGTAATAATAAAGTAAAACAACAAAGAACCTATCAAGTTTATTGAACTAACATGAAGATGAAAAACCGGAAGCTTAGTAAACCGGAAATCACGCCTTACCGGATGTTTACGAATTACATGAGTAACGCGGAAGTATAAGTCCAAAATGTAAACATGCGAAAATAAGTTACAAATTACAAGTGTTATCCGAAACGCGAGTGTAAGGCACGGTCGCGATACGAAATACGCAAAATTTTAAACAAGAACACAAAATACGAAAAAACAATGTACTGTGATGTTTTTAGTATAAGTGCAGGTGAGATGTATTCGAGCACACTCTCAATCACTCCATGATATGAATGTATAAAACTAAGTTGAATAAAACTACCACAAACGTTAAACACAGAATGTAAAATGAGTAACTGACAAAGCCCTAAGAGACAAATAACTAAAAGACATAAGTTGTACAATGTCTTTTGTCTCTCTAAATACTAAACTAAGTGTGTACAAACTATAGGCCTGTAAGTAACTAATGCTAACTAATCCTCTGCAGAGATACACTATATTCTTACCAGCTCATAGTAAACACTCAATATGTCTACTATGACGATTTATGAGAATATACAAAAATGTTGCAATGTGCACGTGAAACTAAGCAAAATATTTCACATGAGAGTATTAATATCACGTGAAATATATCAAAACATAGTTCATATATATAGAGCATAAATATCAACAATCAGGAAATGTTGATGAAAATAGCATAGTTTCAAATGTCTCAAATATCTCACGTGAGTATCTCAGAGTTCTTCAATCCGTGGATATCATAAGTGATGAAACATGAATAGGTGAATTGTCATGTACCGTAATATAAGGCACAAATATCACAGCAGAAATATCACATGTCCATAATCATGGAGTTGTAGTCACTGCACAGTCCTAGCACATGAGACATGTAAAGTGTGATGATATAAAAATCATCGAACGTCAAATCGTGGCATACTTATAACTGAACCTGTAGCGATGACGGTGCATGACTGACGGTGATGTGATGGTGACGGTATGGACGATGATGACCTGGCTGACGGATCGTCGATCGACCCGATGGCGGAGAAGACATCGATGACAATGGATGATGTGACGTCAGCAATGTTGTCGTTGTGGCTCAACCCTCAGTCCCTGTTCGGGCGCCATTTTGTTGCGGGTCCTGGCTGCAGATAAATCGGACTGAGGCGTAGTTGATTAAAATCTGTTTATTCTGTAAAATAGATATGGACATCAGTCGAAGATGATGTATGACCGAGGGATGTAACAACTCACCTCGGCCGTGGCCTGACATGAAGTGGCAATATCACTATTGCACATATTTTACCATTGCACAATGTACATTTATAATATGGTATTTAGAGTATTTTAAATAATATTGCACTCGATATAAAGTAGAATATTATGAACAAATTCAGGAAAGCAGACATCACTCACACTTACTGACGTGCTGGTGCCAGTGTCTAATTAGTAATCTCGTGCAACGCGATGCCATATAATAGATATGCAATAGATATCTTATCAATATTACGATATCGCGAACCTTTATGATAATACGAAAGTATACAGAAAAGGTACATACCTGTAAAATAGATATGGACATCAGTCGAAAATGATGTATGACCGAGGGGTGTAGCAACTCACCTCAGCCGTGGCGTGACATGAAGTGGCAAATATGAAAATGCCTACGTCACGGAACAGGTAATGCACGGGATACAACTGGTATTAAAACCAGAGTAAGAGTGATAGAAGAAGCACTCATAAATGAGCAGAGAGGAATAAAGTAAGAGATACGCAAATGTATGGGGAAATACATCCGGCAACATATAGTTGAAAATAGATTCAATAGATTAACCTGAAATTAGAATCCAATAGCTGTGTTTGAGTACGGTGAAAAATGTTGAATCAATGTTAATAATGAATAAAGGCTAACTACTACAGGAACTGTTTTATAGCTAATCTTCACTGGGGGCCGATTTCACAAGATTACTTCAGTGGCATTCTACAGATGGTGACGCCTTTGGCGGCACCCTTTATAAAACGAAAAGATTGTGTACTGTAAGTTTTGATAATTATGTCGTAAACGTTCCCTCTGGATTATGGTTGCCAGTTTCCTGTGGTATCACAGTGACATACAGAAATGAAAGAGAAAAAGTTCTCTTAAAAAAACTAAGTTATAGTTATCCTTAGTGGTATGCCTAAAGAGTGACACAGTTATCTCCCCTAGCCGTGACGTCACAGCTTTGTCCTATCCAAGCCCTCATAATTTTTTCTGTATGGTTCACGTGCAGACGTTCACAGAAGTGGAAGAGAATTATCAATGAAAGTCTTCACAAGTGAATTTTGCAAGTGTACTGGTTAGTGATATCGCAGTTGGTCTGTTCTGACCATCGCATTATATTGCGAACTGTATATTTTGCAATTGCATTACTTGTGAGGAGTTAGATTTTCCCGCCATTAGGACTTATTCACAATGTCGCAAAACAAGTACTTGCAATGACACAGATTCATGGCTGAATCGGACCCTCATTCATTATGTGCCTCATGTTTTGTGGGATCGCCTTGCTCTTTAGATAATCGTTGTTTGCTGTGCTCAGAATTATCAAAAGAGGACTGGTTAATTATTGACAAGGCTCGCAATAATTCCAGGAAAAGGAAATTATCGGATTCATCTGATTCATCTAGAATTAAGAAATCTGCTTCGCAACCTCAGCCAGATTCCATTAAATCAGAGACTAAGTCTAGGTCAAGATCAAAATCTAGTTCTTCGTCCAGCCAAGTGGACATGTCGGCCATTACGTCCCTATTGTTGGATTTTAAGTTGGATATTCAGGCATCCATGCGGCAATCTTTCCATGAGTTTGAAAAGCGTAACGATGGGAAAATATCAGAAATGCAGAGGCAGTTAGATTTCACGGAATCGTTAACACAGACGATGACGGGCGCACTAGGCCCCTGAATCAACAGTCATTTCCCGTAGGGCGGCACGGTGCTATGCTCGTTTCGGCCGAGTACCACCACCGTCTTGAAGCTGGGTTGCCGATCCCCACGGCGGGAGACGCTAAGGCTTCGTACGGGAGGGACACCACCATGTGCGGGGTACCCTTAGGGTCCAGTACTCAAGCCAGACCGTCCGCAGAGCCGGCTATCGTTTTACGCTCCGGTGGATCTGTGTCGCCCGTGCGGCTTGGGGGGGGATTCCATTAGTCGGGCTTAGGCCGCCGGCACGGTCCCTTACCAGCCGTCAGATAGCACGGGCTTCACGGCAGACTCCCAGCGGAGGGCTGCTTGTCTTACGGGGAATGCCACGGATAGTCATGCAACGGCTACAGTTACGGCAACGGCTTGCCAGGACTTTATACGGACAATCCGCCCATATTACTGTTAATCCCGGACTTATCGGACTCAGAGGGGCTAACAAACAAACAAACAGACTTCACTAAACGCAAGCTCACTGAAGCCATCCACATCAAATGCCAAAAGCCCACCATCAACCGAGACCAAGGGTACTTCATTTCATCCGTTTATGATGCACTCATCTACCAAGCCCAATCTACTGTATAAACTCTGCTGTATAAACACCACATTATTATTTGTACATCATTGGTTTCCACGCCTGTCCTTTGTCTACTGTCTGGCATCATCAGCTGGCTGCCTAGCCAATTATGTTAACTATGTTGTTTTCTTTGTTACATTGTTACATTCAGTATAATTATATATATACATCCCCCTTCTTCATGTTCCATTCCTGCTTGACAACGGTACAAGAATCTGTATCGAAACGTCGCACTCACGAATAAAAGAAGTTGTTATCCATAAAGTTTGTTCTATATTATATCCGAAGATTTCCGAATGTTACAGAGTTTTCCGAATGCATGTCAAAATACCTGTTTTCGATCAGCATATCGCAGTACATATCGTTTTCACGTCTACACCGGTAAATACCGGTAAACCGGTTATATTGTGCAGCCCTACCTTCCTCACCTATATTTTGTTTCATTTCAGTATACAATAAAGAGATCTCGATATGGAAACAAAGAGATATCTGCTAGAAACACCAAACTAAGGTTTGTATATTCAGCTCCTCTTTGAAACACCAAACTTAGTTCTGTATCGACCCGTGAAGATCTAGGTTAGAATTGATCTTCAGTAACCCATGCTTGTCGTAAGAGGCGACTATATGGATCGGGTGGTCAGTGGTCAGGCTCGCTGACTTGATTGATACATGTCATCGTATCGTAATTGTGTAGATCGATGCTCATGCTATTGATCACTGGATTGTCTGGTCCAGACTCAATTATTTACAGACCACCGCCATATACGAGGGGCGTCCCAAAAGTAGTCGGCCTCACCTAGAAAATTATACAAATGCAGCTGTTTTTATGTTTTATTTTCTACATTTTATCTGTCAACCTCAAGCAAATTGCTTTTGACATGTTCCAGCCTCACGATCCCCATTTTGTTTGAATCTTTATCTTGGTACCCCCTAAAAACACAAAATCTGCAATAAATGCATCACAAACTTCAGGAAACAAAATATGCAAGAAACATTTTGTGTGTTTCAGATAGGCAGAAGTCCTCTAGAATCAAACGTAGATATTAAAATACATAAAAATGCAATTTGAAACTACAATCGCTTGTTAAAGTGACTCCCCCATGATGTTTACTGAAACAGCTGGTTTTGGAGACACTACCCAACCCCTTTCAGATCACGTAATCATAAGGACATAATTTATTCTAATGTTTTCACTTATTCATACATGATGCCAAGGGTTCAAACTAAATACTGAACGGTCACACAAGTGTCAGCACGCAATATATTTTAAAAAGTGCCAGCTTGAATATATGGACACAATGTTTTTGAAGATTATAATGGGGGTGTCCTTTAAAAACAGCCCTGTCTAAATATAAATCAAGCAATCCAAATCTTTGAATGTTGATTATAATGGGAAGTCATCTAATACTATACTGAACATATTTTATCTGATATTATCTGAGGGCAGACCATTATCAAAGAAGTACAACATGACAGATCATTTTTCACTTTCTGCAATTTTTAAAGAAATATTATACCCCAATGTGTTGTGATGATTAATATCTCGTAAACCACATTACCCACATATGTGAAATTTGGGATATGGCTTTGCTAATGATTTCTTCAAAATAAAATGGTAGCTTTTCTAACATTGGACAACGAGAATATAGTTAGGCCGACTACTTTTGGGATGCCCCTCATAGCTGGAATATTGCTTAGTGCAGCGTAAAACTAAACTCAGTCGCTCACTCTGTATCTAAGACACACCAAACTTAGTTCTATATTTTCAGCAGATCCAGGACACACTAACCTTAGTTCTTTATGCTCAGTCAACGCAGGACACACCACACTGAGTTCTGTATCTTCAACAGATCCAGGACACACTAACTTAGTTGTATATCTTCAGCAGATGTAGGACACATTAAACTTAGTTGTATATCTTCAGCACATCCAGTACACACTAAACTTAGTTGTATATCTTCAGCACATCCAGTACACACTAAACTTAGTTGTATATCTTCAGCACATCCAGTACACATTAAACTTAGTTGTATATCTTCAGCACATCAAGTACACATTAAACTTAGTTGTATATCTTCAGCACATCCAGTACACACTAAACTTAGTTGTATATCTTCAGCACATACTGTACACACTAAACTTAGTTGTATATCTTCAGCACATCCAGTACACACCAAACTTAGTTGTATATCTTCAGCACATCCAGTACACACCAAACTTAGTTGTATATCTTCAGCACATCCAGTACACACTAATTTAGTTGTATATCTTCAGCACATCCAGTACACACTAAACTTAGTTGTATATCTCCAGCACACCCAGTACACATTAAACTTAGTTGTATATCTTCAGCACATCCAGTACACACTAAACTTAGTTGTATATCTTTTTAGCACATCCTGTACACACTAAACTTAGTTGTATATCTTCAGCACATCCAGTACACACTAAACTTAGTTGTATATCTTCAGCACATCCAGTACACACCAAACTTAGTTGTGTATCTTCAGCACATCCAGTACACACTAAACTTAGTTGTATGTCTTCAGCACATCCAGTACACACTGATTTAGTTGTATATCTTCAGCACATCCAGTACACACTAACCTTAGTTGTATATCTTCAACACATCCAGTACACACTAAACTTAGTTGTATATCTCCAGCACACCCAGTACACATTAAACTTAGTTGTATATCTTCAGCACATCCAGTACACACTAAACTTAGTTGTATATCTTCAGCAGATCTAGGACACACTAAACTTAGTTGTATATCTTCAGCACATCCAGTAGACACTAAACTTAGTTGTATATCTTCAGCACATCCAGTACACACTAAACTTAGTTGTATATCTTCAGCACATCCAGTACACATTAAACTTAGTTGTATATCTCCAGCACACCCAGTACACATTAAACTTAGTTGTATATCTTCAGCACATCCAGTACACACTAAACTTAGTTGTATATCTTCAGCACATCCAGTACACACCAAACTTAGTTGTATATCTTCAGCACATCCAGTACACACCAAACTTAGTTGTATGTCTTCAGCACATCCAGTACACATTAAACTTAGTTGTATATCTTCAACACATCCAGTACACACTAAAGTTAGTTGTATATTTTCAGCACATCCAGTACACACTAAACTTAGTTGTATATCTTCAGCAGATCTAGGACACACTAAACTTAGTTGTATATCTTCAGCACATCCAGTACACACCAAACTTAGTTGTATATCTTCAGCACATCCAGTACACCCTAAACTTAGTTGTATATCTTCAGCACACCCAGTACACATTAAACTTAGTTGTATATCTTCAGCACATCCAGTACACACTAAACTTAGTTGTATATCTTCAACACATCCAGTACACACTAAACTTAGTTGTATATCTTCAGCACATCCAGTACACACCAAACTTAGTTGTATATCTTCAGCACATCCAGTACACACCAAACTTAGTTGTATATCTTCAGCACATCCAGTACACACTAAACTTAGTTGTATATCTTCAGCACATCCAGCACACACTAAACTTAGTTGTATATCTTAAGCAGATCTAGGACACCGCAAACTTAGTTCTATATCTTCAGCAGATCCAGGGCCCCTATTTTCGAAAGGATCCTAGCCTTAGGATATCCTAACTTTGATCCTGACGTCTAGGATAGGTGTCCTACCTTATTCTCGAATGTATCCTAGCACTAGGCTATCCTAACTTAGGACAAATACTAGGATAGGTTTTGACTTGTCCTTAGTCTATCTTAGTGGAAGTCAACATGGTGTGGTTCTTGTTTGTTCACCAATTTTGACGTCAAACAAAATAACTCGCCTAAATTACATTTGAATTTACAACAGCACACAGTTTTGATGAGTTAAGAAGATTATTTTGAGTTTATATTATCATTTTATCAGTAATGAATAGACACACTTGTTGCAATGCACATATTCTTTAGATCTACAAAAGAGATTTGTTGAGTTCTTACCTATTCTCGGCCATTTTAATCGCAACATTGCTCTTTTCTATCACATTGCTGTGAAATGTCAATGTCAAGGCCAACTTGATAGGGGAAGTAGCTCCTGTTCAAGTGTAACTCCTGTTCAATGAGAGTTCAAGTCTGAAGTAAATATGTTGTCTCCTTGTCAAATAAATGAATTTTCAAAAACTTCAAAACTACAATAATGTGATGAAAATATCTAATAATTTCTTCAAGATCTACTAAGTCCATCAAAAGCTGAATTTCACCTCCTTCAAGGCTTTTACTTCGATTTCTAGTCTTACCATTTATCTTGTAAATGAGATTGTAGTTGCCCTTATATGTGTGTTTTTTATGGAATCATGGGTAAAATTTAGGGGAATCCCCGACTGAATGAAGGTTTTTCTATATCACCTACTGAAGGGCTCGCTATGCTAGCTGGGATAGGTAGCACAAGTTAGGACAGGGATAGGATCATTTCGAGAATGTGTCTTATCCTAATGGTAGGATGTCCTAACTCCTGTCATAACTACTTAGGATCTGTCTTAGCTGGGACACTTTTGAGAATAGGTGCCCAGAACACACCAAACTTAGTTCTGTATTTTCAGCAGATCCAGGAGACATCGAACTTAGTTCCATATCTTTGTTATGATAGGGGTCTTGGGTCCAAGTGAGGATTCCGGTGAAACCCCTTATCTAACTGGCGTGCTGGTCTGCTCGGGGGAATTAACTCAGCAAAGAGTCCGGAGTCACAAGAAGCTAATTGCAATTTTATTTACAAGAATGGAATAACATGGGTGGCCACAGAGAGTCGGTACAACCCTCTGCGCTGAGGGCTAGAGCTGACCTGTGTTGGGAGTCTAAACCCTACTGCCAAATGAATGGAGATAGTGACTATTTATCTAGAATTGAAACAAGGAAGAGATTATGATTCGTTGACTGATACAAAAATGGGTGTAACCTACAATAACCAATGAAATATAGAATATAACAAAATGGGGTGTGTCCTACAAAAACAACTTCATTGACCAGACAGCGGGAGTACTAAATCCTGCTAATCCTATTTCAACTGGCACTGATCTCGTTGGCACTTTTACTGGATGCTTGGATCCTTACCCTGGGCTAGATCTTAACGACGTGTTTACTTTATCAAAACAGTTTATTAAACCGTCTAGTCATAACTTTTTCTTGCTGAAAGGTTTGTCTAACAGCTTGAGTCCTTGATACCTTAGGCTAGGATTTTATAGACGTTTAGTCTGTGAAATTGTGCAGCCGTAATTTATACCTTTTTCAATAGTATGTCTGTGAGATGAGTTTTACTACTTTTGACTGGATTCTTTCTCTAAGCTATTACTGATACATGATGAAACTAATATTCTATATTTATATTTTCCTAATATCTGAATCCTAATATATCGCTTGTAGTGGTTATAATTAATAATGAATTTTTTATGAATAATTATTCCATGATATCTTCAACAGATCCAGGACACAGCAAACTTAGTTCTCTATGCTCAGTCAACCCAGGACACCCCAAACTTAGTTCTATATCTTCAACAGATCCAGGACACACCAAACTTAGTTCTCTATGCTCAGTCAACGAGGACACTCCAAATTTACTGTGATTTTTGCACTATTACCCGTGATCTTTTTCCCTCTCAAACTCTTCGGGCTATGTGGCAGCGGGTTATAATCCAGAGCTGGTTATGTGTGGATTTTACACGGAGAAAACAAGAGTTTTAAGGAAGTGTTATAAAATACCCTGAGAATGTAGTCGCCGTGATGAGCTATTTAAAACGTGACTTTCAATTTCAAATCGAAATGTATATCAATAATATGACAGTAGATTTGATTTATGAATAAAACAACCCTGCTTGTAACTGTTATGAAAATGTTCAAAGAGCATACAATGCCTTCCGTAATTCCGCCTCCAGCAGATCGATCGCAACCCTGGCTGTCCGAACGCCGCCAAAATGTCGGACGCGCAAAAGCAAAAACTTTTTGTCGTTAATTATACGGAATCAGCAATGCTAATACATACTTTATTGACAGCAAAAGTTTATAAATGGTACTGTGAATTTACTTCGCGTGATTATTTCATTTCTAAAACGATAAAAATATAGCAATCGACATTTAGCCATGGAGGTGTCGGTTCTTGTATGAATATTCATGAACTTGTCGCGACATGTGGGTGGGCGTGGCAGGTATTTACATTGATGTTTTTCGTAATTTAGTGTCGCTTGATAATTAATGGGGAGGGCCAATGATTAGTTAAAAGGGTTGGTAATGTATTTTGCTACAAGATAATATATTGTATATAAAGAAACAAAATTAAGAATACAATACTGTCAACACAATCCTAATGCAATTCGCTGGATTACAAAGAGATTTCACCGATGTAGTGTTGTCACAACAATTAAGAAAATCAATATTGTTAGTTGCTGTCCTCCCACCTGCATGTGTTCACAGTCATTTTAGGTAAAATATATATTTGAACAGTTTAGTTGCTGTCCTCCCACCCGCGTGTGTTCACAGTCATTTTAGGTAAAATAAATATTTGAACAGTTTAGTTGTATGTATTGAGACTCAAAGGTCTGAGCTGTCATTGGATAGTTTTACAATATTTCTTTTTGTTTTTTACCAATCGGGTCTTGGTTCGCTTTGCCCTTATTTATACCCTCAGACAGAATTTATTTATCACACATTTTATTCATCTTTCACTGCGATACACATTCTTTGATAATTTTACGTAATGCCGCCAGTACGAAAACGGAAGAGCTATACAGCTGCCTTCAAACTTGAGGCTTATCAAGTTTGCCAAGAAGAAAACGGGAATCGCCAGTCAGCACAGAAATTGAGTTGATGAATCTTTTGATAAGATATTGGCGAAAAACAGAAGGACCAACCCAAAAACGAAGAAAAACAACAAAGTCTTTCCGAGGGAACAAAGCAAGATGGCCTCATGCTGGAGAAGAGTATCCATGACTGGATCCTTGAACAGAGAGCTGCCTGTCGGGTGTGAGCACTGTTCAAATTGGCCTGAAGGCCTGTGTTCTTGCAAAGGAGATGGGATTTCCGAATTTATGGGAGGACCATCTTGGTGCTTCAGGTTCATGAAGCCCAGCAGCTTTCCATAAGGGCCCGTACTACCATGGCACAGAAATTACCAGCTGACTTCCAAGAGAAACTGGAGACCTTTAAGGATTATGTTAGTTCAGTAGTCAAAGAACATGGGATCGATACTTGATCAAATTGTCAACATGGACGAAAGGTGCTCTGACATTCGGATATACCGATGAGCCGGACAGTCGAAAACCCAAGGCTAGAGACACCGCCACAATCCGGACGACAGGCCATGAGAAGTCGCCGCTTACGGTTGTTCTGGCTGTTACAGCATCTGGAAAGAAGCTTCCACCCATGGTGATATTCAAGAGAATTCACGGCCAAAAAGAGAAATTTCCAAGTGGTATTGTGATCCAGTGTAACAAGAAGGGGTGGATGGACGAGGAGCAGATGGCTATCTGGCTCTCTCAGTGTTTTGTAAACGACCAGGAGGCTTTTTCCATCTTAAGAAAGCCGGTCTCATTATGGATTCTATGAGGGCTCACATCACCGATGGGATTAAGCAAAAATTAAAGACAGTGAACACAATCCCTCTTGTGATTCCTGGTGGAATGACCAAGCCGCTCCAGCCACTGGATATTAGTGTTAACAGATGTTTCAAAGACACTCCTGAGAGCTTCTTGGGAAAGATGGATGTGTAGTGGAGAGCACACCTTCACCAAGACTGGAAGGCAACGTGGGGCAACTTATGCTGAAGTTTGCAAAATGGATTGTCGAGGCATGGGACAAGATCAGTGTATCAACAATCGCTAACGGATTTCAAAAGCTGAGATCATTCAGGACGCAGTCCGACGACGTGCCGGTACTTGTTGAGTCTGACTCAGAAGATGAAGAAATGGACACTGCAGATTCAATTATACCTCCAGAAATTGCCCAGATCTTCCATTCGACACTGAAGACGAGGGACTTTGATGGCTTTCAAAGTGACGACTTAAACGAAAGTAACGGCTACCGTGAAATGTCCATCAGTGAAGACAAAATGAACTGAAATGCTTTCAGAATGCTTTGGCAGAATAATGATTTAATCAAAATAATCATTTGTCAAAATAAATGATTCTAGCTCTTCGGTTGCTGCATGTTATTTATTTATATTCTTATGTGTTTCACGCTATTTTTAACCATATGAGTATATTTGCTATTATGATATGAATTGAAGTGTTTCTACTGGCTTAATTTGTGTGGGTGGGTATTTTCAGCCAATCACTAAATTCATGCCGGAAACCCTCGACTGATTGGCACGTGGTAGGTCGCAGTACACACTCACACGGCTCAGCGATGACTTAGCATAACATCTAATACTCAGTTTTACACTGTTACGTGAACTATTATGACAATACATATTTATATTTCAAACAGGCTGCATCGCTTGCTCTCCATAAAGTTTCGATGACAGCACGTACGCAAATGCATAAACCCATGTAAACAAAGGATCGCCAAGCAAATCGTAAATAGTGGTACACGCTTCAGGATATTTTCTCAGTGAAACTAAACCATTTTAGCAACGATGTTTAATTAGATGTGTAGACTCATCAAATATAACAAAAGTTAGGAAATATGTACATTATATTGAATGGACTGTGTTAAAAACGCCACATCTTTCTGGCTCAGGCAGAGTCTGGCCGCAAGGAACTCTGGGTAAGAGAGTTGTCGCGAGTGCAGCCAGACAAAGAAATTAAAACGACACATCAGTTTTAATCATTTATTTTGTAATAACAACGATGGATTATTTTTATTATTCAGAAAACATGATGATTTATCCCGGGAAGATCATTAAAGTTGTCTGAAACGTGAATTTACTTCACAATATTGTCCATTCGGGTAGCGGTCTACTTCTAAAATGGCGACGCTTACGATCCGCATTCAGCCACACGATGTTCAATCGGTCAACGACACTAATAGTGACAATTTATTACTTCAAATAATATGGAAAAAGGATATATAACAAAGAAGAAGGATAACAAATTACAACGATTTTGAAAACTTCTGAAGGCAACTCCCAATAAAGGTACGCTTAGATCCTGGCGACTGAAATATATATTCTGCCTTACTTTTATTTTTACACTGAATCGCACTAAAGGTTGCGGGTAATAGTAAGGTGCGGGTTATGTGTGGACTGTGTCGCGGAGATTAAGTCCAAAACCGGGTGCGGGTAATATTCAGGAGCGGTAATGGTGCAAAAAATACGGTAGGTCTATATCTTCAGCAGATCCAGGACACCCCAAACTTAGTTCTATATCTTCAACAGATCCAGGACACACCAAGCTTAGTTCTCTATGCTCAGTCAACGCAGGACACCCCAAATTTAGGTCTATATCTTCAGCAGATCCAGGACACAGCAAACTTAGTTCTATATCTTCAACAGATCCAGGACACACCAAGCTTAGTTCTCTATGCTCAGTCAACCCAGGACACCCCAAACTTAGTTCTGTATCTTCAGCAGATCCAGGACACACCAAACTTAGTTCTCTATGCTCAGTCAACCCAGGACACACCAAACTTAGTTCTCTATGCTCAGTCAACCCAGGACACCCCAAACTTAGTTCTGTATCTGCAGCAGATCCAGGAGACCCCAAACTTAGTTCTGAATCTTCAACAGATCCAGGACACCTCAAACTTAGTTCTGAATCTTCAACAGATCCAGGACACAGCAAACTTAGTTCTATATCTTCAACAGATCCAGGACACACCAAGCTTAGTTCTCTATGCTCAGTCAACACAGGACACCCCAAAATTAGTTCTGTATCTTCAGCAGATCCAGGACACACCAAACTTAGTTCTCTATGCTCAGTCAATTCAGGACACATCAAACTGCAGTCTGTCTCCAAATGAGAACGGTGAATTGCAAAACAATTCAAGATCAGGAATAGTTAATTAAATGTCAGTATGATACTTGACAATGAATACCATGTATCCAACAATATCTATTGTTGTTTGAGTTTTGTCATTTTGCAATGTGTACAAGTTGACATCCTTACAGATTGTTTTTTCAAGTTCTTAGAGGCATGGGACAAAGTTGTGCTGCATGGGGCAATGACAATATAATGCAAGAGATGAAAGATAAATGGATATTGGGGAAGCCAGCTATTATTTGGTCAAGTCAGAATGTTTCCAGGTACTTGTATCTAAGGGGAGGAAGAGTTAGCCCATTCAGGATATGGTGCCGCTACTTAAGTTCATACGTGAAATGCAAACACCTTTCTATTTTTGTTAGTGTTTCGAACATGTTTCGCAAATTGCTAATATTCTGTTGTTTAGAGACCCTGTGTTTCTGGCAGTGTCGATGGATGTTCAGAGACAGCATGAGTTGAAGAAACAGATACAGGTGAGAAGATTCTTTTCTGTAATGATTAACCCATTCAACACCGGAGGCCGGAAAACTGGCCAGGCAGTAGTCGCATCAAAATGATATACAATATCAGGCCTACCAAAGAAAACTTTCCCACTGTGCAGAAAAACGCAGAAAAGTCCACATTAATTGTGGAAATAGCAACATAAACATACTACCTCGCTACTGAAACAGTAAAAAACGGCAACTTTAAACCGCTAAAACTGGATTTTGCACATGCACACATGGAAGAGGAAGTCTCGACCGCATGTTGACATTTTCCAGTTTGGACAAAAGTTATATTCCCTTTTTATAGTATTTTTGTTGTGTTATTTGGCATTTATCATCATCATACTTGTGTGGACACTTGTTATCACCCGCCACACGTCAAACGCGAAGAGGGGGATATAGTATTAGGCTCCGTCTGTCCGTCCGTCCGTACGAATTGGAATATCTTAAGAACCTTTAACTGGATTCTTTTCATATTTGGTACCTAGGTTATCACGGTAAACGAAAGGTCCCAGTCAGGTTTGGTGACATTGACCTTGATTTCAAGGTCACAAGGGGACTTTAACGTTTTACCCTTGTCAGCGAGATATCTCAAGAACTGGTTTCTGGATTTTCTTCATAGACTTTTCAAGACTTCCCTTGAATGTTTTTTAATAAGCAATTTCTTTATTACTATTTTTGCATATTTCATACACTAAGACATTCATGTCAAGGTCAAAGTGAGTGACATTTAACTTCATCTTAAATTACGACCTTCACTTTCATTACTTTTTAAGTTTGATTTGATAATTTGCGGCAGGGGATTATGTCACCTTAGTGACAATGCTTGTTTAGTTTACTTCCTATTCGTATGAAATGATTGACAGCAATGATTTCGACATATTCAATATTTTTCTACTCACGGCGATTCAGGATTGCTCAGAATTTGAAAGAAGCGTGGATTGTAATGCGCATGTGCAGTAGAGGTCAAAGTTCGCTGATACAAAAATGTTGCAGTTTCATGGCTATTCGTTGCGGTTTTTACTGTTTCAATAGCGAGGTATTATGTTTATGTTGCTATTTCCACGATTAATGTGGGCCCTTCTGAGTTTTTCTGTACAGTGGGAAAGTTTTCTTTGGTAGGCCTGAATATGCAATGCTCGGACACATGCTTCGGCAATCGGTCCACATCACAGTTGTCAAAGAGCAAAGTAAAGATGAGGAAATGATTAAACAAATTGAATAAACTAATGAATACAATGAACAACAGTACTCATAAAAGTTGTCAAACGTACATTATAAGTTACTATTTCCATCTTTTTTGTGCGATCGTGTGATGTAAGCCAAGCAACATCTTGGCTTTCATCACCTCAAGGTTCACGCTCAGACACAATCTTTAATGCTAAAATATATGCATGAACAGGGGTGGAAATAACCCATTGCCCGACGTCCGAGTCCAGTGTTTTTTTCTGTAGGGCAAGCAATTTTGTATATCACGCTGTACCGGTGTCCAGTTGACTTTCCAATATTAATAATGTTGTTTATTTAAAAAATCAACAAGAAAAAGGCCGGTATAGTGGAAAAATGATCAGGGCAAGTGATTTTACATGTGCCACTGTACCGGAGTACACTAGCAATTTTAAAGTTATTTCCACCCCTGCATGAAGCATTTTATTCACAGGTCATACACTAGCACAATATGTCCACTAAATTCTATAATTTACGGGGGCGGTGGGGTAGCCTAGTGGTTAAAGCGTTGGCTCGGCACGCCGAAGACCCGGGTTCGAATCCCCACATGGGTACAATGTGTGAAGCCCATTTCTGGTGTCCCCCGCCGTGATGTTGCTGGAATATTGCTAAAAGCGGCGTAAAACCAAACTCAGTCAGTCAGTCTATAATTTACGTATAGGTTGTGATTTTTTGCGTAACACATTCAGAATAGCATGATTTTACCTGAAGCTTTTATCTAAATCTCAAAGTTTTTGTTTACAAGGACGGTATTCTTTGCTGTAATATGATTGGCTGCCTGTGGTCACATACATGATTTTGACCAATCACAATCACTCTCACAAGAAAAGTGTCATTAGAAAAAAAAGTCTTTATCTAATAAAATCTCGTCTTACAACTGTGAAAATACTCTTGGCATGAGTACAGTGATATTGTTGCTGTTCAGAGCTTTCGAAAGATACCCGCCATCAAACAAATCACCTTGCATGTTTTTCATACAAAGCTTCGAAAGTGGAGGTATTTCCTGCTGTTGTGTCATGTTATCGAGTGGAAAGCCACTGATATCTGGAATAGATGACCATACATAATGTTTCAGAAATCTTTTTATGATAATTTTTGATTACTTAAAAATGAAATATATAAAAGAAGAAGGTAAGGGAATATTATGACATGCTACAAATGGAAAAATCACCACATATTTTTCTTCTTTCATGGTTCATCTCACCATTATAATGTGTAAGCTTGCATTTTCATTAAAAATTAACCATTTAAGTTGTAGTTGTATTATTTGAATAATATGATAAAAAATAACTTTCGTATTTATAAACAGTAGGATTAGACCTTTCAAATGGTGTCTGACATTTAGTGGCAATAATGTTTTGCAAGCTGATATATTCCTTGATAAACTTTGGCTTCATCTATCACGTCAGAGTCTGTGGGAACTCGGTGCCATGGCAAAAGCCTCTGGTTGATTGGTGTTGAAAGAGTTAACTTTGAAAACAGTAAATGTAGCTCAGGATTGGCAACAACAGGTATGAGTAATGTCTGTGGAACATTTGTAAGTGTCAAATTTAGACATGTTGCTTTTTAGCTCAACTGATTGAATGTCAAGTTTGCTTATGTCATGTCCGTGTTGTCAATGTATGATAGATATACTTTATTTTGTCAATGTCATGAAGAGCAGATCATGAATAAACATGAAAGCAGCTGGGATGAACAAGGATATTAAAGACATATTCATAGAGATTACTGAACTAGTGTCTGTCAGATACCATTGATCTTACAACGAGTTGTTTCAAAACGTATCTAACGTGCGAAACATCAAATCGAAGCATATTTTGCCCACTATTGGGATCACTCGACAAGGTAAGTGTTAAATATTTTGAATCGCTACTTGGCCCATCTTCTCAAGTAGTACAAGTTCGGCTCGTCGGCTTTGATGTCCACTTTATCTATGTTGTAAGTTTTGACCGACCATGTCAGGTCGGTGGGTCGTTTCCGAGTGTCGCCTTCATGTTCTCCCGGCTGATAGAGGTACCTCACGAGGACCCGGTCGGGTATCTGTTTCTCCTTCCCACGCGTCGGCCGGTTTCTTGCCGGTGAGCCGAGTGGTTTCGTGGTTGATAGCCGACACCACTTGAGGTAGCCGCGCTACCCATTCCGTCGATCGCTTCCTGGGTTGGCCATCTCTCTCGCATACTGAGGCCTGAATAAGCGCTCTGCCAAAGTCCGATTGAATCTCTCGACTATGGCTTGGCTGCGATGAGCCCTGGCCACGCCACGCCTGGCCTGGACGCCGTGCTTGGTTAGCAGTTGTGACCCGGCACCCATGAATTCCCATCCGGGACCGACTTGCAGTTCGGTGGGCCATGTCAGCAGGCTGCGCTTGTATATGCGTTCGAATCTGCGGGCTACCTGGGCCGAGTCTTTTGCGGTTAAGGGTTCGGCTTCTTTGTAGCGGCTGGCCACGTCCACAACGGTTAGGGCATACTTGTACCTCTTGTCGTGGGGTAGGAACA
This sequence comes from Haliotis rubra, assembly GCF_003918875.1. Taxonomy (NCBI): domain Eukaryota; kingdom Metazoa; phylum Mollusca; class Gastropoda; order Lepetellida; family Haliotidae; genus Haliotis; species Haliotis rubra. The sequence continues at coordinate 1,207,049 of NW_025766348.1, read as the reverse complement.
GAAGGTCGGCCTGGTGGACGCTATTGGGTACGGCAATGCCGAACTTTCTTCTAGACACTTAGCGTGGTGCCGGTAGGTAGATCTGCCACAGGGCTTGTTTTTCAAGCCACGCTTTGGCCTCGTCCAGGGGTACTCTCGCCATTTTGGCAAGCTTATGTATAGCATAGCTCCTTTCCAGTACCCATGCGGGCTGTAGTAAATAGCCTCAAACTTTCTCTGGTTCTGTGGCATCGTATACATACGGCTATGTCTTTGGTTCAATTTTCTCATGCCTGTACACGTACGTGTTGATTCCATTGGCGGCTGTCCAACGCTTCGTGTCCATCGTTGACAGGGACATCTTGTTTATCGTCAGTCGTCCTTCATCTTACCGAGGACGTTTTTGTTAACCGTGCTGTGCATGGCATGGTCCTAGGGGTAGTCACTGGTGTCATGTCCTCGTACACGTCTTCGGTTCGAATCTCCATCAGCAGGGAGTCCGTGTCCGTGCACAGCACTTCGCACCTGTCGCCATACTGCTTCTTAAGCTTGTTGTAGTAGAAGTCGTACATCAGGTGCTTGGAGAGGTCGAGGATGCTCATCCCAACGTAGACGGGCCGGTTGAACTTGATGTGGCTCTTGCTCCGGTTGAATGCCGGGCTGGCTATAAGTCTCGTGAGCTTGTCTTCCTCTTCCGACCGGACCAGCTTCACGGTCACGTGTTTCCTCAGGTTCTCCATCGTCTTACCGAACACCGAGTTGTTCATGAGCTTGTAGAGGTTCTTCTCGAAGTCACTGGTGGCCAGCTTTCGCAGGTCCGTGTTCACTTTGATGTAAGGCTCCATCCAGGGGCTTTGGTCGAACTTGAGCACCCTATGGGTTTTAGTTAGCCTCATACCCAGTGACAGGTACAGCTGCAGGTTGCGATAGTGAACGATGTACTTGGCCTTGTTCATCAAGTTGGGTACGAGTTTTTCGACGTTGGCTAGCTTATTCTTCCCGACCCTTCGTTGGTAGTCAGACATCCAGTCCGGGTTCACCATCAAACGTTCTGGAGCCAGGAGGTAGCCGTTGTGGGACTTGTGTAATGCTGCTGGGTACTCCAAGTCAACTTCGAGGATGTAACCTGCCCCCGAATCCGGCGGTATGCTCATGACGTCTATCTCAGGCACCCACTCGACTTTAGGACAGTATCTACGGTGGGTAGATACTGGCTCATAGCCCAACCGTACAGGTTGTTGGCGTCGAGAAAGAGGAGATGATTGGTGGGTTTGCTAGGGTCGTAGCTCTCCGCGTACTTATTGTTGGCTCTTGCGTAGCGTTTGGCAGCCATGGAAATCCCCTCTCGCAATCCTTTCTCGATGAACAAGTGCATGTTGTAATCGGTGAGGAGTTCCAGCTTAACTCCGGTCTTTTTCAGCAAAGCATCCCAAGAGAGACCGGGGCTGGTGTAGTACCACGCGGGGGTCGAGGTGATAATGCTTGAAACACGTCTTTCTGAACGTCTTGAACACATCAGCCAGCAGGAGTGGGTTCCGTTCTCAAGTACAGGTCGTGGTAATCACCCAGGTTCCTGCAGCCCAGTTTCTCCCACACATTCTGGGCGTGGTCGTGATCGCCTTGGGAGAGTCGTACCCTCTCAAGTTGTGGAAGACCACTGGGATATTGATTGTCTTGGGGCTGATTCTGAGCTTGAGGTTGCACGCGCTGTGAGCGGCGCCTCTGTACTTCGACCAAGGCTTCGAAGTCGGCGTAGATGATGTAAGGTACGGACATCTGGTTCTTGTGGTTGGTGAATTTTAAGATGTTGTCGTTTTCATTTGGCATGTCGATTCGTACGGCTGTCTGTCCCATGCCTAGGCAATCCTTCAGGCATCTTTCACAAAAGTGTTTTTTCCCGTCGTATTTCGATTGAAGTGTTTTATCCACGCATAGTGGTACTTACCACCTCGCTGGATCATGAATATATTGATCATGCGACGGCCCTGCATTGGGCTGATCCTGTGCATGATCGTTGCCTTCGTGTCCGAAGATGTTGATGGCTATGGCATTCTGCTTCTAGATTCTGGTGACCTGGGATATGGTGACCTGGGAAAACCCTGTTCACGCAAGTCAACGAACTCGTGAAGCAGGCCGCCGCCGAATACTACGACGAGTTGAATCGTAAACACAACGTCGAGCCGTTGGGACGAGACTATTCCAAGTTCACCCTCGACGAGAACGGCACGCTGCGATTGAAGGCTCACCCGGAGATCAATCTTGTGAGACGCACAAGAGAACCGCTTGCCTTATCGACACTCGTCAGTCGCCATGGTGGGCAACTGATCCGCGATGTACTTAACCTCATATATTATCGGCCCAAGCTTCCCCCGAAGGTCATCCAAGATCTGCAAGCTACCAGGGCCGAATTCAACGATGAGCCCCAACGTGCAATCGAACAATTGTTGGCCACGTACCATAACAAACCCTTACCCGGGTTCGAATTTATCGTTCGGGAACTGCGGGGGCTGGACAAGGCCTTGCAAAACATTCGTGGGTCACTCGTGGACAACACAGCCAAACTGGACGCGATAGACGCCCGTGAAAAGACTCAGTCAGGTAGATGACGAATCTCTGAAAGCCATCATCGAGGAACGATTGCGGAACCTGGAAGAGGAAAGGTCGACCCGGCTGGAAGCGGCGTCCTCCTTCCGAGAACAGCTTCGGTCCCAGATCAGCCACGTGCGGGAAACCATCGAGCGAGGACTCTACCAGGACACCACGCTAGCTGACAGGATCCGAATCCTCTTCCGAGAGCAAGGGATCACCATCGCCAGCGTTCTGACGACATTGGGCTTCATCATATCAACCCTGGTCGTATCGCTGAATGGAGGTACATCAACACCCCCAAATGGCGACGCCAGAGACTGGGTGAGAAGACACCTGAAATTCCTCGCGGAGGCCCTGGCTAAACTCGCGGGTAAGGTCGCCGAAGCCCTGCCCGGCATCCTGGGTAGCATCGTCTCGTGGCTGCTGAGTACGCTGGCTAAAACTGCCACGTGGCTCAGGCAAAATGTGTTGGCAGCCATCGTCTCCGTGGCCGGGCTGGTGTATGTAGCCGCTAAGGAGTTTTTAGCCAGATGAGGCCAATCGCGATCCCAGCGACCACTAGCGTGGTTTTACTATCGAGGTGTTCGTTGTTCTCAGCCGACTCACGTGGTGGAAGGGGCTGTGGGGGTGCGGCCTGAACCCTGGGCTCCGGGGGTGGAGTACGACTATGCCCGTGACTCATGTTGATGCCTGTATTGACACCCTGTATTGATTGGATTGTGCGGGCTGTTGGGGTGTTGGTTGAGCCCCGGACTCGGGGGTGGCGCCACTATACCCGTTTCACCGGTCGTGGGTGGTGGGGCGTGGGAGACGTTGACATCGGGGTTGACGCCCAACTTCTGGTCGGCCGTGGCTATGACTATTTCGTTGTTGTAGCCCACCACTTTATTGACTCTCAGTTGCATGTCGCTCGGGGCCATGTACAGTCCCACGTCGAACACGTAGTCGACTTTCGACCGGGCGTATTCCAACACGTTTTGGTAGCGACCGGTCTAGCAATAGCATCCTCGACGTTGGCCATGAACTGTTTCTGCGCGTCGTAAGCAGTCCCCTTACCGAGGATGTCGGAACGAGTTTGTGCCTGCGCACCCAACAGCACCCACACGTACATTCGAATCGAGTTGTTCAATCTGGTGACACCGGCACGAGTAAACCCTTTCGACGTGTCCAGCATGAACATCTTCCAATCGTCCGCGGGGGGCTGCTCCACTTTCTAGACGGTGAAAGCAACACCACCTTTAAAGTTCATACGGTCATCTCGCCATTCATTACTCGCGTAGTACATCTCGTTTCAGTAAGTCATCACTGGCTTCTTTCACGGGTCGCCCCCCATCATATGGAATACCCAACCCGTGGTTCGGCCCCGGCAAACGCCAATCCGTCTTCAGGTCTAGATCGAATTAGTTGCAAACGTGTTCGTAGGCCCGTCGGTCGTACGGGTTATTTTCTGCGCCCCATGCTTTGTCCTGTGGGAGCGGGCTGATCTCTTTGAGGATACGCCTGACCTGGTAGTACACGTGGAACGTGAACACAGACTGACCCAGCGGCCCCCGCCGAGTGTCGGTCAACGTCAAGCCACAACCAGTCGTCGCGCACCACACGGCGAAGTTGAGTTGATTCTGCCAGAACTGCATCGGGTTGTTGAACCAGGCGTGGACTGCCTTGACGTTCGTCACCAAAAGCCTATACCGGTCGAACACATCGATGAACTGGGCTCCGAAGTACAACCCAGCCACGTCGACCACGATCTTAATGTGCGTGAAGTCTATGTCCATCTTAGGATAAAACACTCCCGGGTTGTACATGTTAAAAGTATTATATAATGGTATATATACTCTAATATGTACGTGACACTTCCAGGGATAACGAGCGGTGAGGCCGTTCAGCTGCTGCACGCGATCGATAACACGTCGAGTCACCTCGACGTCGCACTCTGTGATATCACCTACCTGCCGTGGTGGACCAACATCAACGACAGCAACAACAAGCTGTTCGTCAGTGGCGTCCGCAATCACATAACCGATGGCTACTACAGCGTGTGCTCGCTAAGCGATGAAGTCTTTGAGCCCGTGGGAGCAGAACTCAAGATTAACGACTCAAACGGCACGGTCGTGTTAACCAACAACGGAATAAACCCCTTGAGGCTCGGCCGACCATTGGCGAGGACACTTGGGCTGCCGCCGGACGAGATAAAACCTACAACCATGGTCACGGGTACGAAGTTACCCAACCTAGTCCCGTACCGCGAGCTGTGCATTCATCTCGATCAGCTGAGCACGACGGACAACGTTCAAGCCGATGGCCTTTCCACGCTGCTGAGAGCCGTACCGGTGAAGACGGAGAAGTACAACAATGGCAGAACCGAGTCGTTTTCATCGCGGCAGTACAAGAGGCTAACTCGGGGCACCATCCCGGGAGTTGGTAATATCAGTTTTAGATATAAAACATAATCCTGTGAATATAGGAAATCTCAGCATAACGCTGCACATAAGATGACTAGCGCACAATGTAGGGATCTCCGACCTCGGGGACACACCGACCCCGGAGTAGAGAGTAGACTGTATGCCTTACAGCTTAAAACAGCATTTACAAATGCATCGAAGTCCCCTCTGGTAGAACCGTAGGTGATACAGTCGATACATCAGGAGCGGCCCTCAACACTCGGCTTGACCTAGTCCGCATCGGTGATGATAGATGGTCGGTATACCCATCGTTCGGCGGCAAACTGTTCGACTTAGAAGACGTCGAGAGCACGACCGTTGCACGAAACAAGCAGTATGCCCTCGTCTTCACCAACGACGACAAGTGGGTGTTGTTACCCTCTCGAGTCAATTGGTTTCTCAACATTAGTCTCGGCTCCCCCTACTTGTTCACAGAGAACAAAGACAACTACCTAAACAAAGTCGTGAACAATGGAAACCTGCTCGTGGCTTACGTCCCGACGCAGAGGCGTAGCGTAGTCATCAGCCCAGTCGCCAGTATGGCAGCCCACATGCTGTCGAGCAAGCCCGGGACGCAAAACGTGGCGTTGCAGGTGGTGTCTGAATTTGAAGGCGTGGTCAACATCCTGGAGAGTCTACCGGTGAACTCCACGCTGGTCATCCAAGTCTACCTAGGTGAACCATCGCAGCGCGAAGTCGAAGTCGTGAAGGGGATCAAACTCCGGTGGGTGAAACAACACCAGTATCACGTTTGCACTGTTTACGTGCGGGTGGGGGTCGACTCCCACACCAGTCTGCAGGGGGTCACCGTGACCGTGGAAGACACGATATCACTCACCAAGATATTCCTACCCGACAACATACACCTCATGGGGGTGAAGTGCACCCCTGAGAAGTTATCAGAAAAACAGTTGGAAACTATCTTGTGATAGTAATATAGCAATGACCAGTCATCGGCCCAACATCACACTCGGGGACCTAGGAGACACGGAGGGGTTCGATCTGCCCGGTGAGGAAGGCACCTTGTACGTCCTACACTTGAAAGACAACGTGTATAGGCAGGTGTCCCTGGCAGACTTTAAAGAACCCGAATGGATGATGAACATACCTTACGTCTCCTTTGACAAGGATGGTTATATCACCGAAATTAAGAACAACGGTATCTTGCTCGGGGGTTTCACCGCGGGTCAGGATATAAGAGTTTCCCAAACACAGCATCACCCGGGCTACATGTTATATGCAACAACCAGGGATGCACTTTTATCATTCAACTTATACATTGGCCTATCATATTCTATGATTATGCCCCCAGGCTCCACACTCATCATAGAAGTCTTTTTCCCAGCCGCCATTTATGGGTTGGAGGGGGAGGCTCCACCCTGGCGCCTTTTACCCTGGGGTGACAATAAATTGGCCAGATACATATCCATTTTGGAACTACCATTGTCGTATCGTCATACAACTGAGCTCGGACCCCTCACTGGGGTTGCTGCCCCCCTTAACAAGCACCGCGATGGTTAGTATATTACAAAAGTTACCTATTGACCTTTCCCTTATTCACCTACACGAGATACTGGCCTTACAAGCCTCAAGTACATTGATCGACTATTAAATGAAGACCAATTAAAAAATATCTTGTAGTATATATTATACGCACAGGATGGGGCTGTACCCAGTCGTAGAAGAAGTAGCAAAAACAGTGGAAACCGTAGACGGGTTCCGCTTGAGGCAACTAGAACAAGACCGCGACACACGGGCAGTGTTATGCAAGAAGTACCATAGAGCTTTCAATGTCGTGGACGGGGCCGATACAGCCCTTATGACAACCAGCATGGGACTAGGGGTTGTTGACCACCATCCTGTCCGCACCCATAGTGCTAGGCATCGAGATAACAGCTGGGGTGTCAGGGTTGGTGGGGTTGGTGTTTAAGTTTGCATTCCTCAGACTGCATCGTAAAGCATTGAAGCACGACGAGATCAGGGTTCTAGCTGAAGCAAAGCTGAACACGTTAAGTGACCATATCTCCACGGCACTCACAGACAACAAGATCTCAGAGGAGGAGTTTCGTTTGGTCCTCTCTGAACTCACCAAGTACCACGAGATGAAACGAGATTCGAACCAAGTCTCGTAAGACTGCCGTCAGCGAAGCCGAGAAAAAAACGTACATAGAAGAAGGGGTACAACAAGCCCGGCAAGCCTTCATCACGAAGACCAAAGAGCTCATAGGCGATTCACATTAAACTGTTTCGTCGAGGTCAACATGATATAGGGCGGTCACAATAGTGTCACATAACCAGGAAGTGTTGGTTCGCGGTCATAGTGACCAGGAAGTTAACTGGGGATTCAAACAGTGGTATACACACTAGCGGGGAGAGATAAAGGCCTGACAAAAGCTTTATTTCATAAATAAAGCTTTACAGAGTCTTTTCTTGGAATTGATCTCGTACCGCTATTGTATATACTACTCTCTGTGAATTCAAGAAATTCTCTACCATCTGAGTCAGTTTTTAGTCCAAAAAACAACAACCCGAATTTCATGTCAGTGTGTGGTTTGACACTACAGATCCCAAAATGAGTGGTGTTGTTCCACCACATGGTGTTCAAAATGGATTTGGGATCGTGAGGACCAAGTTGTTTTGTTTCATAGAGTTTGTTAATGTCATCATCAGTGAGTGATTCAGCACGGCGAGGTAGGTTACCCATTCCTTCGCTCTTGAAAACTTTTTTGTTTTGTTTTGATGACAGTGTTTAACTTTTCGAATTCACGATCATTGATAAGTGATGAACGTTAGTGCTTTGACTTAAGGTACTTATGGTTCATAATTGCTACCATCTTCCTTTCTGAGGCTAATAAAAAATGTACACAAAATGTCACAATGTTCTGTTGGTTGAATAGACTCGATAGGACGTGTGTCGCCATTTGCAATCATGAACCCTTGCAAACGCCTCATGTTGTACATTGTTTTACGTTGTGTTTTTCGGTTCTGATTGTCATGAAGGAATTTGTCAATTTGCAAATGATCATATAGTTGTTCAAGGTTTGGGGATCGATCTGTATCGTTACAATCGCCAGGTTCATCGGTGAAAAAATCATCCTTCATCAGTGCATCAATTAAGTAAGTACCGTATATGACCGACTATAAGTCTGAAATTTGATACCAGAAAATGGAGCTAACAAATCAGACCCGACTTATAATTGAGTTCATTAATCTGGATGGGTTCACCTGATGAAGGGACCTGGAATGGTCTCGGAAACGTTGTGAGAGAAATTAAAAAAGAAGTTTAATCCATAAAAAATATCTTGGACATCAATGTACAACTTCTAAATGCCACTGAAAGACTTCATTAATCTACCCCAAAAATTCCAGAGGTCAGGTGAGTGCATCTGCCAGCCCAGCAAACTCAACTGGCGATGTTTACACCGGAAGCAGGAAGCATATACGTACTGACGTTTCCAAAGGTATATGACATTGTGGGACAAATAAACATAAAATATAAAATTTTGTTATTTGTCTTTTGTAAAATATATTTCATAATATAAACGTTAAATTAAATTTATTCAGATATTTTGATCACAACTATTTACTTACCGGTACTTTGTTATCGATCGATAAAGTTGGGCCACGTGACACGACTTGAAAGAAAGTTTCACGTAAAGTAAACTTCTTTGTATTCTGTGGCAGTTTTGTGTGATGGTTTTCAAAAATACTGTTAATGATTTAATAAATACTACAGATGATATTAATCAAGAAATTACATCAAAGTCAAATATCTGTGTGACTTGATCAGTCTCGGTAAATGAATCTGTACCAGTAGCGTTCGCTCAATGCATCCCACACAATGCGTGTTCCCAACTGAACGGTTTTTGATACAAAAATATCATTTTGAAGCACATTTACAGAAATATTTACACATCAAATTTTTGCATCAAACATATTTGAATGTAGTAACATTTATATGATGTGTTTTCAATAGTTGGTCTTTACACATACACTCACTTTTTAAACAAAGTCGAAAAACATTTCACACAATCTTTCTTGGAAGTGATCGCTAAATTACTGTGTAATACGAGATTATTACCCTTTATCAAGAACCAGACAACCATAGCGACATACACGGGGGACATACCTGCAAGCTCACCAGTTTGTTTGTTCGACTTGCTGGATGTAACTATGGATACATTTATGTAATCGGTAATGGTATTTGCTTTGTTGTGTTTATTAACATTTAGTTAATGTTTATCAACACACAACAGTAATGAGACTGTATATATCCTTCTCAGCAGATACAGATTCTGGATATATAAGCGTTAAACAAGCATTAAATTCCATTAAGTCAGAAGACTTAATTTACTCATTGTTAAATATTCAATTCACTACAGTAGGTGTTGCTAGTTTAATAAGTTCCGCTGGAATAACTTGAAAGTATAAAACATCCGTTTAGATTTAAAATCATCATTCCTCATGGATATCAAACGCAAACGACACATTACGAAGCCTCCTTCAAGTTGCAAGTGATCGACTTCGCAGAGGGCTGCAAGGGAGTTCTCAGTCAATGAGAAGCAGGTACGTGACTGGAGGAAGATGGACGCTCTTCTTCAGATGCCGAAAACGAAGAAGGACAGACAAGGATTGAAAACCCCGTTCGTCGAGTTACAGAAGGAATGGGAAGAGTGGGTGATGTCGCAGAGGCAGAGTGGGTTTATCGTCACACGTATGATGATACGTCATCACACACTCCAGACGTACCGGAAGAAAAGGAAAGAGCTGAACCCTCCTGAGAATTTCAAGGCATCATCTACATGGTGTACTCGATTCTTAGGAAGACACAACCTTGCACTCAGACAGAAGACACACATCGCACAGAAACTATCCCAGGAGGTGGACACGAAGGTGGACCTTTTCCACGCATTCGTTTTTAAGAGAGGAAGGCCATTGATTACGAACTGTCACAAATAGGCAACATGGACGAGACTCCCCTCACATTCGACATGCCAGGGAACAGGACCATTCACACCAAGGGGTCGTCAACCGTCACTGTGAAGATGACGGAGCAGAGAAATCCCACTTCACCGTTGTACTCTCGTGCACCGCCGATGGAAAGAAGTTGACGCCGATGGTGATATTCAAGAGGAAGACGATGCCTAAAGAGAAGTTTCCTCCAGGTGTCATCATCGCTGTACATCCCAAGGGGTGGATGGACAAGACGCTGGTACTGCTCTGACTGTTGGACGTATGGATGGCTAGACCGGGAGGTGCCCGAGGTTGTCAGTCTCTCCTTGTGTGGGACATGTTTTGAGCGCATCTGTGTGACGGCGTGAAGAAGAAACTAAAGGAAAACAAGACAAGACAAGTAGTCATCCCCGTCGGGTGCATGTCACTCCTCCAGTCCCTGGATGTCTCCCTGAACAAGCCGTTCAAACAGAGAGTGCGACAGCAGTGGTTCGAGTGGATGGTGAATGGAGAACACACGTTCACTAAGAACAATGCCATGAGATGTGCGCCCCTCCCTATAGTCGCTTCGTGGGTGCGTGACTCGTGGGATGCTTTTCCGGGGGATATGGTCTGACGAAGCTTCCTAAAGTGCGGTATTTCCAACGTCATGGACGGCAGTGAAGACGATGAACTCTTCTCAGACCTCATGAAAACAACCTCCCATGATAACATCGAAAGTGACACACACCTTGATGACTATTACGACGACAAAATAGATGAGCGAGCCTGGCAAGCTCGCGCAGGGGAGGAGTTGGACACTGAGTTCGATGGGTTCACAGAAGCCGACTTGTGAAAAGAATCCATCAAATCACAATGAACATTAGCTGCTGACTTAAAAATTATATTTGTATTTGTATAGAGATATCCCTACCCTCAACATCAATACATGTATGCGATATTTTATATATAGATACTTTAGACGCATGAAGAGTTTCAACGTGAATGATGATGGATATTTTATTTGTATGCATCCCTCCACTCAATGGTGATATGTGTATGCAATTGTTATTTTACATTTGTTTCTTCAGTGTTTTTCCTTTTTTATCTTGAAGAGTGAACTGTCTGATATAAATGAGAGAAAGCAACATCATCGTTTGTCTTTTTTCATAGGAAATTATGAAACCGGTTATGTAAGGCTTCTGTTGATTGGCCTTTCATTTTATCGTTAGCCAATCAGAAACTGCTCTCAAAATAAACAAGTTTCAGGTATCTTGAACTTTCGGTTCACCAAGCTGGCAAAAGAACATGCTTTTACAAAAGATAACAAACACAGTATGTCGACAATTTATTGGATGTTTTATTATGCCATATACAAAGTGTTCCGTTAGTATGAAACAGTAAATATCAAAACAAAACAAACATTTGTTTACAACTTACCATCAAATTCTAACGTGTTTACGTTCGTCATGTTACAGTGTTGAACAGTCACAACGTTGATCTACCCAATACCGATACATACAGGGAAAGGGGACGACTTATACTTGAGTTACATGGTTTTGCCAAGAATTTAGAGGGTTGAGAAAGTGGCCCATCTTATAGTCGTTCATATAACGTAGGCTAATCGATCTCACCACAAACTGGCACTGACGTTACTGTGTCAGGTATTTTCGATTGAAGCACAAGAAACTTATCAATGAATTTTAATCAAGAAAGTAGTCTGTCATAATCTGACCCTAGGTCATCACCATGGAGTAGCCAATCACGGGCTTGGAAATCGATCTCACGCATATGTTTGATGCCAATTTGCTCACATGGGTTTCTCACCCACGGGTGTGTAAGAAATTGCAAGATGAACTTGATACTGATATGATGACTAGTGAGATTTCCATATATTTATGCCCTACATTTGTGCAGATAGTTTTAAGACTTGTGCTTTCCATTGTAGGAGAGCAGTATGACAGACAAAGAAATCTGTCAAGACACAGCCTACTTCAGCATGTTTCAAATCTCTACTTACCCTTTTCAGCACAGCACAATTTAATCTATCAGTGAGCACACAGAACTTAGTATCTCAGGCTGTGACTGGCTCCAACAGTCTTCATGGTGGCTGCCCCAGAAGAAGAAAGGCGTAACATAAGTCAAGAAGGAGTGGGTACCACAGATACAAGCCACCAAACTCTGCCAGGAAATCAGATCAGAATCCTTGAGGATGAAGTAATGACCATGGTTTCAGACTAATAGTCCAGGCAAAGTAACATTTTACTTGGAACAAAATGTTTTCACCACAGTGCATGAGGTCCCTAGAACACCATACCAAAAGTCCTAAGGAATCCAAGCGTGGGAAATTTGTTAAAATGCATGACTCCAATATGGCCGCCAAATGTTAATTTATGATATATCAGATGACACATTTGAATGATTTATGTTTTGAAACTGGGTTTTTTTGCGGCAAGGATTCACATAAAATATGTATTAACATGATTTACTTAATAATTCATTCCCAAAAAATCCAAAATGCCTGCCAAAAATCAAAAGATTCCCACATTTATGGCATTAAAACATGACATGTGCATCATATAAAGTTTGTATACAGTGTATTTAGACTCTACCGTGATTAAGTTAATTTTAAAACAAACAAATAAGAACTTCACATTGTTACGAAATAAGACCAAAAGTATGCTCCTTAGGCTCTATTTTGAGAAATCGCATTTCCCAATATTAAAGTACACAAGCGCAATGTGTCCAAATATCAGTTTATTGATATACATACGTTCACAGTATGATTTTAAATGTACAATGGGATAGGAATCCTAAAATAAATCAGAATTCTTCTGTAACAAACAATTGATATTGAAATGAATAGTTCTGACGAAACGTCAATGTCACAATTCAAACGTCATATAATTGATAATTGATCGGTTACTCTTTTCCGATGCGATAATCGATTGCAAAATTTCATAATCGATTGTCGCTAATATTTCTTACAAAAATAGTAATGAATACCCAACTCAGACCACAAGACAACTGGCAGTTACCGATAATCATACCTTATATCCGCTTTATTCACAGAAATCACAATCATATTGTGTCTACTCATGCCTCAAAATGAAGTGTAGTTGACAGAAAATGGATACGCATATATATTTTGTTTTGCATAATACCATATTTATTGCAGCTGGCGATCACAACAAACTGGCATGTGTATTTCACCTCATTCCATGCGCGTCCAACTTCAGCTTACCATGTTCCTGAGGGTCCATATAACCTTAGTATTGATTATACATATTTTGCATTTATAGAGCAAAACCTGTAAGTAAAATTACACAATGCTAGGATATATTTCTCTTGGTAAAACAATAGTTTTAGATGTTCACTGCATCAGAATTCATCCCGTTATATTATTGGGTATGTTTAACTAGATCGCCAGGAAGCGTGTGCACAGCTGATTGCTAATTTCCGCCTTTACATACAAGACAAATACACACGGTAATCTTAATCCCTGCATACAATACAATGCCTAGCAAAACAAATTAGAACTGAAAAGGTAAATAATCTTGTGTAGTGATGTTTAATTGCAAATTTGACGTCTTTTCTGGCAGTCATCTTCTCTTGTCTGTTTGTTCATGCAAAGCAATACGATGTCGTTTTCTTACCCCCTGAACAAAAGTTTGACGAAAGTGTAAACCATAGATAAGCCGACCCCCTTCTACAGACTGCTATTTTTGGTCCTCAAAATTCGGCTTATCTACGGTAATATACGGTACATTAGTGTGAAAAGTGGGTCAATTTTTTTAAAAACAATGTGAGGATTTGTTGTGATTGTGGAGAATCTGTAAAAGAGTGAATTGAACAGTCATCTTTTCTATACTACCCATCAAAGGTTTAGACTCACTAGTGTAAATGTAGCCACTTACTTCAGTCAACTGTTCTAAACTAGATTTTGTAAAATATTCCATACTGTTTAGAGGTACTGTTTACACATGAACTGATGTATTGTAAAACAAATTCGCAACATTGATAAGATTATTGTCTTTGAGTTCATTAAATGATGAAACTCAGTGAAAATTGATGAATTCTTAACAAAACCTTTACACCAAAACGCAGCTGTTCACATGCACGATATTTGCACATGCTTTTCAGCAGTTTGATGCATGATCCTCATGCAAGTCATCTGCCTAAGGTATGTAGTTGGTTCCCCTAAGTTAGGGGAGAAATTCATCTTCGATGTAACCATATATATATACATAACATATAGTGAGTGTTTTAAGTGAGTCTAAACGTTTGATGGGTAGTATATATCTTGGTTGCCTGTCAGTATTTATTTTTGTACACATTTTTTGTTGATCAATGTTGACTTTGGTTGTGTGTGATTTTGTGCTATCTTGCTTCACATGACAATTAAAACTTATGAAAAATATTATATTTAGGATCATTAGGTTCTTGTAGATGCACCCTAAAGTCACGTTTTTCACAGAAACCAACCACAAAAGCTGACATATTTCATTTAGTGCTCACTATTATCACATGATTAAAAAAATGACAAATATACAGTATTGCAGTATTGTAACAGAGTTCAAATGTTTACCTGGGAATTGCACAAGATGTAAAAAATATTGAATTCTTAATCAGTGTAACCGATTATACAATCAATCATTGATTGGATGGGACAATCCGATAGCAACCGATAATCGATTATGAAATTTCAACCGATTCCCACCACTAGTACCAAGGCATTCTCTGCATATTGTGGTGCAATTTAGACCATACTTCCTGCACATACATCTCCTTGTGTTGCAGTCCTTCTTGCAACTGCAGCAAATATCTTTACAAATGTTTGTAATGGCATACACTTTCCATCCACAATGTGCCAACCCCAGTCCGGTTTCAGGCTGAGATCATTTCCCTTCCATGCCATCACCTGATAGTACACATGTAGAGTGTGGTAACCTGCAGCTGCTGATGTCAGTGGAAGAGTCTGTGGCTCCTTAGGAGAACTACTTTTGGATACTTTGCCACAGAAACAAATGTATCTTAAAGAATCAAGCGTTTCCTCCTTGACACCGCCATACAATGAAGCTATAGCTTTCTCTCCTGCTGCAATTATATCGTCTCTGGACACATGTTTTTCTTGATTGAAGAACTGGGCTTGATCAGTGAAAATGACATCATGTGCCACCTTCTTAAAGGTTACACCTTTTCCCAGCCCAAACAGACGAGATGTGGTGTCACAACCTAAAATGGCGTGGATGAAGAGCAGATTTTCACAAATTGTTGGACCCAACGACTCCTTGGACTGTTTTATGAACCACAAGCACTTTGTTTTTGATAATTTCTTGGGCTCTGGTGCGATGAACAGCTCATGTTGATTCATTTCAGCATGATGCAATAGCAGGTCTGTGTCATCTCCACCAGAACCGTGTCTCTTGTTTTGGCAGAAGCAATGGCTGTTTCAACGATGAGGACATCCACGTCATGTTTTGCATGATCAGTGCTGCAACCAGCTCTCTCTAGTTCGTTAATGCAGTAATTGATGAAGCACTGTTTATTTATCCTATTGTCAAGGTATTCTTCCTTCTTGGATTAGATGATCATTTAACCGGTAAAGTGTACTGTCACACTTGGGCAAGAGCCTGCTCTTCACAGTTGTGTGACATCTTTAGTTGAGGGTTCTTGTGTATAACCATCAAAGACAATAGCGGAAGCACCATACTTCTGTGTCACGTATGTAGCATTCATGTGACTCACATTGTCATACGTAGACACTCTTCCACTATTCCACTGGGCTCTCTGATCAGCATTCATGGACTTTCAGAGAGCATCAGCCAGGACTACTTATTTGTCTGCATGGGGAGAGAAAAGACTCAAACAACTCAGGGGGGTGGCTACAGAGCCTGTACTTGAACAAGGATGGCATAAGTGACTTTGTTGTGAAAATGACTGAGTTTCTCCATGACATAGACCATAAACCATACAGTACAAAGTACATGAAAAAGGACACGGAAAGGACAATTTCTAAAAATCTGCTCTTCATCCACACCATTTTAGGTTGTGACACCACATCTTGGCTGACAAAAGGTCTGGCTTTAAAGAAGGTGACACATGATGTCATTTTCACTGATCAAGCCAAGTTTTTCAATCAAGAAAAACGTGGCCAGAGATATGATTGCAGCAGGAGAGAAAGTTATGGCTTCCTTGTATGGCGGTGTCAAGGAGGAAACACTTGATTCTTTAAAGGAGAATACTTACGAAAACAAAACTTTTCATAGTTTAGGCATTCTAAAAGTCACCTTCCGTGATTAAAATTGAACAAAAAGTTTGTAAAATCGCAAGAAACACACAAAAAACCATACTTGTATTTTCGCATATTACGGAAACACCCAACAGTTAATGAGCAGAGGGGGTATCACATGACATGACGTCCTATGTGCCTGTTGCTGATGGCTTTCTCTTTGATTTTACCTCACAACTTAACGGTGTCCATGGATTCTGAATTAATAAAAGATGATCCTGATGTCATTTCTGAAATGGATGTTAGACCATATCAATACCATCCGATTTTACATCTTGAAAGACAATCTTCCAGTGAAGATGAGAAGAAGAATCAAGCGAAACGGAGGCACCGCTTGATATCAAAATAATTTTAAAGATAGACCATATGATTTATCAGGAATATTATTCATCAGCAAAACGTAATACAGTCCAACCAGCACACCCACCCCTATAAATAAATGACCAGTCCCTCAGAAAATATGCTTTTGAAATGTGATTGCAGTTCCTTTTGTGTCAAATGCGTGACTGCAGGGTGTCTGGGATTATAAAAAAATTATTATGCTTCAGATGGGGGAAAATAGAAATTATCTGAAATTAATGACACTGGAATTACATTGTTGAAAAAAATTAGGATCCTAGTTTTTATTAATAATGTATCAAGTTACCATACAAGATCCCACCATGGTCGAGCAGAGATAATATAAGCGACGCAGATAAGTTATTCCCCCCAAAACTGATGAACTATATTATGCTAAGTCAGGACAATGTCTATTTCCCTAGTTTTTCCCTTAGGATGACATCTTGTCAGCCAATGAGAATACAGAATAACTTTCACGGCACACACGTCTGACAAATAGCGAGTCTGATGCCGACGTGCGTAATTGGACAAAATAGAAAACAACGAATGTAACAAGTACTTCATGATTTGCTGTTGTATTCAGCAATTTTCTGGTAGTATATACGTATGTATATCAATAAACTGATATTCGGAAGTATTGCGTTTGTATAATTTCAGGTTGGGGAATGCGATTTCTCAAAATATAGCCTAAGGAGCATACTTTTGGTCTAAGTTCATATTTGGTATTTTGAAATTAACTTCACACCAATTCTTTTGGAATATACCCTAGAATCATGGTAGAGTCTAAATACACTGTGTACAAACTTTATATGATGCAGATGTCATGTTTTAATGCCATAAATGTGGGAATCTTTTGATTTTTGGCAGGCATTTTGGATTTTTGGGAATGAATTATTAAGCAAATCATGTTAATACATATTTTATGTGAATCCTTGCCGCCAAAAACCCCAGTTTCAAAACTTAAATCATTCAAATGTGTCATCTGATATATCATAAATTATTAATATTTGGCGGCCATATTGGAGTTATGCAATTTTAACAAATTTCCCACGCTTGGATTCCTTAGGACTTTTGGTTTGGTGTTCTAGGGACCTCATGCACTGTGGTGAAAACATTTCTGTTACAATTTGTTCCAAGTTGACTGCCAAATTGGCCTAGAATGCCTGTACTATAAAAGGACACCTGCCTTAAAAGGAAATCAATGGTTTTAATGGTCAGCTTCCCTCAGCACAAACTTGGCCAAGTTTACAGACTTCGACTTTCACCAACCACATTCCAACCTCTCCAACACAAGGTCCATTAATTAACATGCACTGAAGCTTTTCATAATCCACGTCTGGATTATATGTTTTACATGGGAAGGCTCAATTTGGATTTGTCAGTAGCTGACTCCAGCTTACACTTGACTCCAAAAGCATCAAAATATTGTTACTTCAACACATTACATTACTGTTTACATTAGAAACCATTGCATTTTGTATACATGCAGTGTGTGGAACAGAACGGTAATCCAACGGACTCCTTCACCAGGATAAAGTCTTTCTTAAATGTGAAACTGAGGGCTTTCCACTGGCAATTGCCAAAGTGTGATTCTTAAAGAAAATATTTCCATGAAATGTCAATTTTGCAATGAATTTACAAAGACTGTCCAACACCTTGTCAGTGGATGCTCTTCCTTGGCACAAACAGCATATCTTAAACGACATGATGGCATGGCTTGCTGCTTCTACTATTGTTTTCGCCATGCCTGTGGCTTTGACTCCGAGGTCCATCCATGGTACGACCCTGAACATGTCCAGGGTGTCTGAAAGGAAAATGATGCTTTTAAACTTTTTGGGAATAGGCCCATTTACAGCCTCAGAAGAATTCCAGCCAACAAACCTGATGTTGTCCTTTTTGATAAAGCCAATGAATTTATTTATATCATTGAATTTTCTGTCCCTTTTGATGTGATTGGCAAGATGCATAAAAGGCATGCTAAATATGGCAAGATTCAGGAAAAGCATGCTAAATATGCAGAGCTCGCATTTGAAATGTCTCGCTTGCATCCCAAGTACACTGTCGTCAGGCTCCCCATGTTCTCAGTGCCCTTGGTTTGGTACCTCTTGATCTCTTGGCTCGGATCGAGAGAGTGTCTGGGTTCTCCACTGGGAGCACAGCCCTTCTGACTCTCTGGGTAATGCATAAGGCTGCAGTGTTTAGAAGTCTAGATATTCTGCAGAGAGTTCTTGGTGGGTTCGACTAGGCAGCGTTTCCTGGGAGAAGTCCCATTCGCTGTCTGGGCTATGTTTAGAGGGGACAAGGGTCCTGAGCTGATGATGAGCCTTACTAGCCTTATTGTGCCAGGATCACCTGAACCCTCTCTGATGCATACTATTATTAATCTGTAAAACATAATAATAATGATAAGTGCAATGAATTTACTGAGACTGTCAAACACATTGTCAGTGGAAGCCCTTCCTTGGCACAAACATCATATCTTAAATGACCGGATGGCATGGCTCATTGCCTCTATTATTGCTGCCTCCATGCCTATGGCTTTGACTCCGAGGTCCATCCATGGTACGACCCTAGACATATACAGCTTAAGAAGAGCTTGTGCCAACAAACCAGAGTTTGTCGTTTTTGATACAGCCAATGAGTTTATTTATGTTATATGAATTTTCTGTCCCTTTTGACAGCATTTGAAATGTCTTGCTTGCATCCCAAGTACATTGTCGTCCGACTCCCCATTGTTCTTGGTTTGGTACCTCCTGATCTCTTGGCACATGTGAGGAGCACAACCCTCTGACACTCTGGGTAGTGCAGAAGGCTGCAGTTTAAGGGAGTCTCCATATTCTTCAGAAAGTTCATGGTGTGTTCGACAAGGCAGCGTTTCCTGGGAGAAGTACAATTCACTGTCTGGGCTGCATGGAGAGGGAGCTGATGATGATCCTTACCAGCCTGACTGTGCCAGGACCACTCGATCTCTCTCTGATGCATTTTTTTTATCGTGATCTGCAAAACATAATTATAATTATAAAGATTCAGGGAAAACATGGCAAATATGTGGAACTTGACTTTGAAATTGTTTGTTAGCTTTTGTCAAGATCCCTATTGTGCTCGGTGCCCTTGGTTTGTTTCAGAGTGTGCCCTGCCCGCTACAGAGGCCATAGCAATGTCTATTTCCCATGTCACCATGCCTTTTATGGGATAGGGGCGGTGGGGAAGCCTAATGGTTATGCGTCCACTCATCACGGCAAAGCCCATATCTGGTGTCTCCTACCATGGTATTGCTGGAATATTGCTAAAAGCAGCGTAAAACTATACTCACTCACTCACACACATTTTATTGGATGCATCACAATCCCTTGAATCACCTTCGTTGGAATGGACACTAAGATGGAGCTTTTTAGATAAGCTGATCCTTATTTAGTGAGCCCATATGAGATGTCTCTACTAAAGTGGAACGGGGAACAGGTTCCAGGTTTCAGTGGAGCTGCTTAAATTGCAAATGATGCAACTGCATGACACTTAAAGGCACAGGCAGTATATTCAGGCCAAACCTGACTTTCGCAATTCTATTCACAGGCAGAAGTAGATCTTCAAGAATGTGGAATGGAAGGATTCGGCCAGATTCTTCTAAACAATGACTGTCAAAAGCAGTCATATGACCTGGGAACTTCCATCGACAGTTATAATGATTCACAAATAAGGGTATAAAGTGAGATGGGATAAGGGTAAAATTTGACATAGAATATTTATGATGATTATCTTACTTCACACGATGGATTCCCGCCCAACCACCCCTACCACACATTTTATGGGTATTTTGGCTCCAAGACGAGAATAACTACAGCTGGCGGTCACATAATCTACGATGAGCATAAGCTTCCTGAGAAGACCTATGTTAGTATCTTTAACATGGATGTGTCGGGGCAAGCATTTCAGAGAGGCTGAAAACTTCTTGGTCGTTTCCACTCCACTGTAGAAATAGGAAGAGAAAGGACTTCTTGTGAGATGGGATAAGTATCATAACTGTTTAATCTATGGTTTAAATTGTCAAGCTGGTTAATTGCAAGGTTTCAGTCTCCCCGACAGCATAACATTTTAAGACTACATCAATATCATTGGATCTACACACTCAAGTGTGAACAGGACTATCCAGTTATATTGGTTTTCAGATAACCAAGTTTTGATGGAATTAACAAAGACATGGTCCATGGATTCTGGACCATAATACTTTATTTATTCCATGGGAAGGCTTTTCCACGTCCGGCAAGGCTGAGGGAGTCACTGATAGTCAATCAGTTTTTTGTTGTGCCTTACTGACCCTGTTAATTTTGACTCAATAAAACTAGCGACATTTTAGAGCTTTCCCTTTGGGAAGACAACTCATCAGCGGACACAAAGCCGTGCCAGCACACACTGCTCTTGTGTTGTGCATCTTCAAAATCACAGTAATGACCAGAGATTTCCACATGGGGCACACAGCTCACAGATAGGCAGATATTCTAATCCTACTTGAGTACTTCATGAAAGGGAATGTATCCTATGAAGGGTTTATTGCTGATTATTTGTTGCATTGTGTGTAACAAAGCTGTTGAATGGAGTTACCACTGGTGCGAATGTGACAGCCATCAATTCTGTACTTGTGGCAACCAGATCTCATTAGACTTAGTCAACATCAAGACAAGTGCACAATTTTGCACTTCTTCAGGCATACAGGTTCAACTTCACCCCAAATTCAACACCGTGAACTTGAGGGCAATTTCAAATGACTTTTAAATCATGTTTGCCAATTTGAAAAAATGGAATGCTAAAATTATATGTTAATTTGTTGTTACAGACGTGTCAGCTCAAGTTGCAAGGTTTGGAAGAACAGTACAACGGCCTTCAAAGCAAGTCAAAGGACTTGGAATCTCATATGAATAAACTGAGAGAGATCAAGGTGAGTCCCCCCTTCAAACCA
The DNA here is from genome assembly GCF_003918875.1 of Haliotis rubra. Classification (NCBI taxonomy): domain Eukaryota; kingdom Metazoa; phylum Mollusca; class Gastropoda; order Lepetellida; family Haliotidae; genus Haliotis; species Haliotis rubra. Next base: position 1,185,526 of record NW_025766348.1, on the reverse strand, counting down.
GTGGCAGAGATAGAATTGTGTTCTGATTTTGTGAAAGCGTTATGTATTTAAGATTTGGAACATCAAATTGTTGACATAAAGTAAACTCTTAAAGCAGCCATTCTGTGTCGAAGCAGCCCTGTCACAAAAAACAATTTGGTGCAAGCATAATTATTACGTTATAGAGCTCAACATATATGTTCTGTTTTGGAAATAATTCAGATTCTAAACTTGAATTGACCTTTGCACATCAACCACAATGTAAACAGTTACTTCTTTTGGGTGGTGGTGGTGCAGCCTAATTGTTAAAGTATCCGCTTGTCACGCTGATGATTGGGGTTTGATTCCCCACATGGGTACAATGTGTGAAGCCTATTTCTGGTGTCCCCCACCATGATATCGCTCGAATATTGCTGAAAGCACCGTAAAACTACACTCACTCACTCACTACTTGTGATAATATAAGGGGCGGAGATCGATTGTCACGCCAAGATCCATTTTGGACCTAAGGCTCCTGAATTAAAAGTCTTTTTCACGATAGTTGTATTTATATATTTTTAACATGATTTGATTTCACATTTTCACTGTATATCTCTTTTAAAGGAGAAAACTAGAAAATTGCATTAAATGACTGGGTGAAAGATAAAGTCATCAGAAGCAAGTACCCCAATTTTCAATGCAAAAATATTTTTATTTATATTTTAGTCACAAAAACAGTTTTTGTTATCTCAGCTTCGGCCATTATGCATATTCCGCTGACAACTCACATGACCTTTTCATTCGTGACATCATATGTGACTAAAGTTAGCCATATTGCCTGAGACCAAGCACTATAGTAACGTAAACTGCCTTTTTTCTGTCGTTTTTGTAAATGGTAAGATGGTGTATTGTGTTGCCTGGGAATGCAAGGCGTCATCAAACAATGGGAAGAGCCACAATTTCCTCCGTTTTCCAAGTGAAAAGACAGATTTAGCAGGCAAAAGGTTTGGATTCACAGATGTAAATAGACTTCCTAATGATGTCACAGGATTCGCTGTTTTGCTATACGCTAGCTTTACAAGTTGCAAAATGGCATAAAATAAAATCTGCATGGCGTCCTAAATGTGCACCTATCTGACAAAAGTACAATCTTTATAAACAATAACAGAAATACTTCACAGAATTATTAACAGAGCTTCACAGAATTCAGCTCAGCCACACGTCCCAATACATATGTTAGTAGGATCCAAATGCAGAGCGACCTTCCAACGCCTCTCCCCACTTGGTTGTGATGGCTGTCATTAGTGCTGATCGGTCATTTACGTCTGCTCCACTTATTTTTGAGGCGGAATTATTCTTATTGTTTATCATCTAATGGAGGGTGTTATCGGTGCAATAAAGCAATCTGATAAACTCGGTATCCAAATCTGATAACTATGCAAATTACGTCACAACTTTCACAAAACTCCATAATAATAATAATAATCCTGGAAATTTATATAGCCATGCCATGCCAATCCTAAAACGTTTAACATTTCATTGATGACGTCGTCGCGAGTTTACATTGTTTGTAAACAAACATGGCTGCCTTCATTCTCAAAATTGGTGATTCGGTAAGAATTGACGACAGAGGGTCTGGAGTCGTTACTGCAGTAATAGCTTTGGAAAACATGAAACAGAGTAATTCGTTTAAACTGAAGGTACGGATTATGAGGCACAAGTGACGGGCAATCGTCTAAGAAAGGTACCAACCAAGTATCCCGGGCTGTTAGATGTTTGTGGGATATCGTCTCTTCAAACACAGAAGTCCATCAGTGTGTCCACAACACTTTATTCGGCAGCTAAATATGCAATTACATGATAGTGCAGCAACGGCCAGGCAGCATCACAGAGGCGATCGTCAGCCCACCTGCCTAGTCGCTGTCCGAGGGTCAAGTCCCGTTACATAAAGAATTCATTGTCTATATACTACTGACTGTCAGGCTGCCCCGTATCGTATTACGATACATGTATGGTCAACCTGCAGTATCCAGCATGCTCCTCATCCACAATGTTAAACTTCTGTGGCCAACCGGCCATACTCTAAGGTTCATTAGGGTTAATTACACGCAGGCAGCTGATCTGTACATGGCTGTGCTGATGGTCATGATAATAAGCTGCTGATATTTCATGTATATTGTCAGCACTGTGATTTAGATTTAGATTTAACTTTAACTTAACTCAGAGAATATTGCCTAACTTCTCTTAGTTTTTGCGAACATAAACACCCAGTTAAGTCTTTTTTTTTCTTTTGTGCTGTCAAATCTGCCATGTCAACAAAGGGGAGATAACTCTTGATGTAAGGTTCATTCTTAAGAGTTGCCTCCCATATTGAGTACCTTACTACATAATGTAACACCTATTTTTATCCCCCTGGCATGTAATGCAGGGAATATAGTCAACGCCTCGTCCGTCAGTCCGTCCGTAATCATTTTGTTTCCAGAGCATAACTCAAAAACTGTTCAATATTTTTCAAGAAAAATTGGTAGATATATCAAACAGAACCTAAGGTGGTGCCTTTTGCTATTTACAGATTTTTGGCATTTTTATTTTTTCCGGTTTCCATGGAAACGATTCAGACTTAGTCTTAAAGGGAGGGTGGGCTTTGTTTCCGGAGCATAACTCAAAAACCATTCTATATTTTGTGAACATAGAGATTTTTCTGGGTTACATCTTCTTTTTATTAAAATAAAAAGAAGAATAAAAAGAATAAAAATATTCTTTTTATTCTTTTTATTCTTTTTATTCTTTTTATTCTCCTTTTGAGACTAAGTCTGAATCGTTTTCATGGAAACCAGGAAAATAATAAATCACAAAAGTCTGTAAATAGCAAAAGGCACCTCTTTAGGTACTTAGAATTTAAAAATAAAAAATTAATAGAATTTCTTTTTATATTGCCTAACTTCTCTTAGTTTTTGCGAACATAAACACCCAGTTAAGTCTTTTTTTTTCTTTTGTGCTGTCAAATCTGCCATGTCAACAAAGGGGAGATAACTCTTGATTTATAATTTTAATAATAAAAATAATGTGTTATATAGAATAAAAATATTCTTTTTATTCTTTTTATTCTTTTTATTCTCCTTTTGAGACTAAGTATTTACAGATTTTTGTCATTTGTATTTTTCTTGGTTTCCATGGAAACGTTTTAGACATAGTCTCAAAAGGGAGGGGTGGGCTTTGTTTCTAAATAAATTTTTAAAGACTTAACTGGGTGTTTATGTTCGCAAAAACTAAGAGAAGTTAGGCAATATAAAAATAAATTCTATTAATTTTTAATTTTTAAATTCTAAGTACCTAAAGTGGTGCCTTTTGCTATTTACAGACTTTTGTGATTTATAAAAATAAAAAGAATAAAAAGAAGATGTAACCCAGAAAAATCTCTATGTTCATCAAATATCATCTTCTAAAATGCCAATCAAGCATCTCATTCTATATTTTGCTGCCAAACTTTGTAGATATATCAAACAGTACCTAAAGTGGTGCCTTTTGCTATTTACAGACTTTTGTGATTTATTATTTTCCTGGTTTCCATGAAAACGATTCAGACTTAGTCTCAAAAGGAGGGGTGGGCTTTGTTTCCGGAAAACAACTCGAAAACTGATCAATATCTTTCTTCAAGACTTGGTAGATATATCAAACATAAGCTAAAGTGGTGCCTTTTGCTATTTACAGATTTTTGTCATTTGTATTTTTCTTGGTTTCCATGGAAACGTTTTAGACATAGTCTCAAAAGGGAGGGGTGGGCTTTGTTTCCAGAGCACAACTTGAAAACCATTCAATATCTTTCAACAGAACTTGGCAGATATAATTATGAGACAGATCTTGAAGTGGTGCCTTTTGCTATTTGCAGGTTTTTGTCATTTATATTTTTCTTGGTTTCCATGGAAACGTTTCGGACTTAGTCCCAAAAAGTCAAGTTGGACTTTAAGTAACTGTCAGTTGATTTGTTCTATCAAATTTATGGGGGCCGGGGGGATTTGTCATCTTCTGATGACACTTGTAAAATTCTGTCATCAGTATTAGGAAACAAAGATTTTCTCAATAATTTCTGGAAAATCTGTATATGCACATGTGTCTTTTGTGCCCAAGTTTGGAACTACATGTTTGAAATCAGAATGCCCTAGCCCTACAACTCAAAAATAATTATTTTATTTATTATTCTTTTTTTGTTGTGGTGGATGAAGTCATGTTTGTGTTTTACTATTATGTGGTACTGGTGTACTGCATGTGGCAGCACCATAAGAGAGTTTGATGAAATATATGATAATCCTTCTTTCTTTTGCAGAAAGATGTAAATAAGAGAAAAGACCAAAAGAAGCGCCTGCAGTATCAGATTAATGCCAAAAAAGAAAGGTACTGAGCACATCCATCTGTCAGCTTTATTTTTCTTCACAGTGTTGAGCTATACATCTTTCTGTCATGGTCAGAGTTGAACTAATCACTGTATGTTGTGTTTAGGAACCTTTTATTTGTTTGTCTTCATGCTATTCTCAACTCTTTCTCCTAATATGATCAGCTTCATGACAATTGAGGTGACCTTATACTTTCTTGTCTTTTGTCAATGTGTTCTTTGATATGTTTAGGTTTGATTTTGGTGTGAGTTGGATTGAATTTCCTCCACGACTTCTTGAGGAATACAACTGAAAGTGGGTTTCTCGGTTCATGACCATCTGCACTGTGTAACTGGTTGATATTTTTTTTTTTTATGTCTAAACTATGTGACTAAAGCTGTTTCAGCTACAAACAATCAAGGAGTATTTAAGTGAACAGACAGATTTCTGTAGGAATCTAGGCAGAATGCTTTACATTACATGGACAAGATGATAAAATGACTTTAAAAATGCCTTGAATGACTTTAAAAATGCCACAATTTCTAATAACCACAAGATCTGTAACAACTGTATGGCTTTAGTTCTATCTATTGTATCTGAGGGCTAGAAATCATCGTCAAAAACGGAGCCAGAACACGTTTTTGACAGGCGAGCGGGTCTTGCAACTACAGCTGGGGTGGCGGGGGGTCATGTACCTTTTAAGAAGTTCCGGAGAAGAAATAGTTCCCTCTGTAAAAGGCTGTATTTCAGTTGGTCTTGGGTCTACGGTCAAAACAATTAGTGTTCTGGAATCATCAAGACATCATCTATCATACTGGCACTTTTTGTGCAGAATTTGCACATTTTGGGAGCAAACTACCTGTCCAGGCAAAATTGTTGGGAATTCGATTGTGCATCTGTACAAGAGATTTGGAAGTGTTGGAACAATTAGTTCTTGAGATATTTGCTGTCAAACTTTGAAATTTTGGAATTAATTTTGAATTACAGTAGAACACGGATATAACGAACTCCAAGGGACCAAGAAATTTAGTTTCGCTATATCCGTTGTTTGTTATTCACATTTGACCGCCATCTTGGATTGTAGAGATGTAGACATTCACAGACATTACCTATATCATGTTGATAAATATGAAGTTTATTTTTATAATAAAATTGAAATAATACAACTACAACATAAATAAATTTATTTTTTAATGAAAATGCAAGCTTACATTTATAATGTCCAGATAAACCACGAAAGAAGCAAAAACTGTATCGATTTTTTATCCATTTGTGACATGTCATAACATGCCCGTGCCTTTTTCTTTTATATTTTCATTTTTATGTAATCAGGCTTTCCGTTCGTTAACATGACACAACAACGGGAAATAACTCCGTTTTCGAAGCTTCGTATGAATAACATGCGAGGCGAATCGTGTGGTGTCTGGTATCGTTCGACAGCTCTGGAACATCAACAACATCACTGTACCCTCACCGAGAGTATTTTCACAGTTGTAAAAAGCGATTTTATTGGATAAAGATTGGTTTCTAATGACGCTTTTTTGCCACAGTCTGCCATAAGGATCGTGATTGGTCAAAATCAGACACGTGACCTAAGGCAGCCAATCATACTACGGCAATGGATACCGTCCTCGTCAACGAAAACGGTTGTTGAATGGGTTAAACACGATATGTTTGTTTTGTTAATTAATTAATGACCATCAATAAATGTTGATTCAACACCAACAAGATTGATGTATACTGTATCGCTAAGTGGCTGAGCTGACACTGAGTGAGTTCGCTAATCACGTCGTTAATTGGGTCTTGGGGGTAGTAAATCAGTTTGCTATAACCGTTAATTCGCTACTCACGAGTTCGTTATTCACGTATAATTTTAATGATATTATAAAGGACTGTTGACGGGACTTTTAAATATGTTCGCTATATCCGTTTGTACGCTATATCCGTGTTCGCTATAACCATGTTCTACTGTATCTCCCCTTTGCTATTGGTCCTAGAGCCTAGAGATTTTTAAGGGGAATATCTACACCTCGGTGCGCATCTGTGTGATTTTTTGTAAGCGATTCAGAACATAGGTTTAGGAGTTATGTTTGATACAAACATCGGCGGAATAATAAATAATAAATTTTTAACCTTATCCTATCACGTCGTCATATGAGCGAAATATTCTCAAGAACGACGTTAAACCCAATTTCACCTCACCTCACCCCACTTATCCTATCTCATGGTATGCACCTTCTTCTTCTTCTACGACCATGTGTGGAAACGTGCTGTCAGCTAAGTTGAATCAAATCTTCCTGGCCTCTGACCCCTTCCCGACCTCTGACCCCCTCCCGATATCAACACCTGTCAATCATCTCCTTAAGCATGCAGCTCGCTCAGATGATCACATGACCACCTCTGCCTGTCATTTTTCTTTCTTGTCCCTACCTTGTGTGGACGTGTGTTATCGAGAAGAGAGTTTGATTGTGTTTCTACAATGGGAAAATCTAATCGTTATGCCACTAATAAACGCAAATTTTGCGACAGATGCAAAAGTAACTTTTCTGCGGCAGATCCACATAACCTATGTGTGGACTGCTTAGGCCGCTATGAATGGTCTAGACGCTGCACTTTGTGTGCTAATCTTGACGACGATGCTTTCTCAGAATATCGCCGGGTAGCATGCAGACGGAAGTCTGATAGAGATTGTAAGAATACATCTGAAGGCCCATCGGCATCTAAATGTCCCAAGTTAGACCGGCGTTTAAAATCTGCTACACGACCCTCGAAGTCCAAGTCTCCCAATGAAGATTTCCTTGGTGAGACGTCTGATTCCTACCTCAGTGAGAATCTATGTCAACTCTTCGTCCGCATTCTTCGAGTCCTATTACACTTGAAGATTCATCACCACCAAGGGTTGTTGTGTTTTCTACCTCTGCTATTCAACCCCGGCCGTCTATGGTGGTGAACATCCCTCAGCAATCGTACATTTCGCAGGGAGTTACAACGCATGCGGCGATCAATGTGATTCATAACATTACTTCACAAGCGACGATTACGGGCAGTGCGCCGCTTGCTACCAGTTCGCCGTTTACTACTGAAGAGATGCTTACATCAGGACAATCACTGATAGGCAGAGCGCCGCTTGTTACTGATCCCACGTGTTTACTCAGAGCGCCGCTTGCTTCCAGTTCGGCGCTTACTCCTGGTTCTGCGTTTATCTCTGGGGTTCCTAGTTCGGCGTTTTCGTCTGGTTCGGCGTTTCCTCCTGGTTCAACACTTCCTTCTGGTATTCCTGGTTCGGCCCTTCTTCCAGGTTCGGTGCTTCCTCCTGGTTCGGCGCTTCCTACCGGTGTGGCTGGTTTGGCTCTTTCTCCAGGTGTTTCCGGTTTGGCGATTCCTCCCGGTGTCCCTGGTTTGGCGCTCTCAGTTCGGCGTTTCTTCCTAGAACTCCCGGATCGACGCTTACTCATGCTGACTTTGGTTCGGTGCTTCCTCCTGGTTCGACGCTCCCTCCCAGTGTTCCTGGTTCGGCGCTTCCTACCGGTGTCCCTGGTTTGGCGCTCCCAGTTCGGCGTTTCTTCCTAGAACTCCCGGATAGACGCTTACTCATGCTGACTTTGGTTCGGCGCTTGCTCCCGGTTCAGCGCCTCATCATGCTGCCTATAGTTCAGCGCTACTCCCAACCTACCTGGTTCGACGCTTACTCGCAATATGTCTGGATCAACGTTTACTCCCGGGGTTCCAGGTTCGACGCTTACTTACAGTATGACCGATTCAACGCTTGCTCCCGGGTTTCCTGGTTCAGCGCTTACTTATGGTGTACCTGGTTTGGTGCTTCCTCAGAGTGCAATGACTACAGTATTTACTCATGGTTCAACGTTTCCTCAGAGTTCAGTGCTTACGGCCTAGGTGACGGGTTCGGGGTTAGGTACACGCAGTTCAACTTTGGAGTTCAACGCACAGGACTCTACGTCTTCAGCGTTATCTCAAGGGGGCGTGTCTCTATCGACTGGACATTTATCTTCTCGGCGTGAGGTGCCTCGTTATTCCTCAGGGTCTACTACGGGTTCATCTGTCCCTTCTACAACGGTACCGGTATCTGAAGGGGCCACTTCTCAGCCGATGGACTTTGATGCATTTGTGTTGGCGGTAGCGTCAGCAAATACAACAACAGGCGCCAGTATCTTCCCCTGTTACTCAGGCATCAAGACTTGCGACTACTCCAGTTCTACCTGTAGAAGAGATTCAGTGTTCAACGACGCCGTCTATTTCATCGGAGGGTACGCCCTCCTCGGATGTTAGCGTGGATGCTGTTGACACATCTCAATGCGCAGACTTCAATTCATTGGAGCAGTGTTCGACACAGAGGTCAACAAACTGTTTGTCCCGAGGGATCATTTCTGCAAGATACAGAAGTTGGTTTCCCTCGCACTAGCGCAACCAAGGACGCTTCGTCAATGGCAGGAGCTCCTGGGCCTATTGACGTCGGGTCAGGCATTGACCCTCAGGGGTCAACTACGACTTCGTCCCATACAGCTATTTCTAGCATCTTACATCAGAATCGGAGATCCACGGGCTCTGATTCCTCTACCGTTGGAGCTCCATCCTCATCTTCGGTGGTGGATGGAAGAATTGAACGTTTGCGACGGAGTTTGTTTAGAGCTGTTTGTTCCGTCTCACCACCTAGATGTGGATGCGTCTCAACACTGGTGGGGAGCTCATCTTCTCAATCTACAAGTGGCAGGGCTGTGGTCTATTGTAGATCGCGCCTGTCACATCAACATTCTGGAGTTCAGGGCAGTGATTCTGGCAATCAGTCACTGGCTGGATGTCCTACGAGCTACTTCCCTCATGATCAGATCGGACAACACAGCAGTGGTTTGGCATATCAACAGAATGGGATCAATGGGGTCTCCACAGCTTCTACAGTGGACTCAACAGTTCCTCAATCTGGTGGACAATCTCAACATTGTGGTTCGAGCCAACCACATTCCGGGGGTGAAGAATGTCATCGCAGATGCCCTGTCCAGACCGAGTCATCCCTGTCCAACGGAATGGAAATTACATCCTCAAGTGTTTCAGACCCTGTGCCTTCCATGACGTTTCCGACAGTGGATCTATTCACCACAAAGTTCAACCATCAGCTGCCTCGGTTTGTGTCACCAATTCCGGACCCTCTGGCTTGGGACCTCGATGCTCTAGCCATCCCGTGGGAAGACCTCAACGCTTATGCGTTTCCGCCAGTGGCCCTTCTTCCTCGCATTCTAGTGAAACTGCGCGCAACCCGGAGGATGACTCTACTTTTGGTTGCGCCCTACTGGTCGGCCAGGAGTTGGTTCATAAATCTTCAAGACCTAGCCGAACCAGATACTGTGCCACTTCCCGATCGACTTGATCTACTGGTTCATCCGCACTCCAATCAACTACACTGGTCTCCGCTGATGCTCCATCTGCACGCTTGGCGCATTTACATCGATCGTTAACGGCTAAAGGTTATTCGAAGCGGGTTGCTACTGCCATTACAACAGCACATTGTACTTCTACAAAGTCACTCTACGATGACAAGTGGATAAGTTTTGAAGCATACTGCAGGAAGAAGGGCATCTCATCCCCCACTACGGCATCCCCGCAAATAGTGGCAGAATATCTTCAGCGTCTCCGAACCTCTAGGAAACTGAAAGGTTCTACATTGTCTACTTACCTGGCTGCTCTTAACACGGTTATTGCAATGGCCTCGGGTGTGAAGATTTCCACTGTCCCTGAACTCCACTCTCTCCTGAAGTCTTTTAATTTGGCTGACCAATCCCGGAAGTTCCGACCTCCAGCCTGGGATCTCTCCGTTGTACTTGCTCATCTCATGTCAGCCGATTATGAACCTCTGGAGGAGAAAGATTTCGAGCAGGTCTCCTTTAAGACCTTCTGTGGCCTTGGCTACAGCTGCCCATATCTCCGAGTTGCATGCGCTTGATGTCTCTAGGGTACGGTTTGAAAGGTCTAGACATGCGAAAGTTTTCCTTGGTTTGCGGTGGGACTTTCTTGCCAAGAATCAGTTACCAGGACAGCCAGATCGCACTTTCACGATCCCTTCTTGGGCCCAGAAGACACTGAAGATCTTTCCTTATGCCCGGTGCGAGCATTGAGGATTTATGTAGCTGCTTCACATGATCGACACAGACTACGTAAGAGACTGTTCATTCCAATATCGACTGCCTCCATCTTGGAAGTCTCCCGGACTACTCTGGCGTTTTGGATGTGAACTACGATCCTGCGTGCCTATGCTTTTGCTGACCTGCCTCCACCATCAACTGCGAAACCTCATGAGACTCGAGCACTTGCATCTACCATCCCAGATAGCAATGTCCGTTGGGCCAATGTTGGACCAACATTGGCCATCATTGGGCCTACGTTGGCCAATGTTGGCCCAACGAACATTGCTATCAGGGATGACCCTGCACAGGAACTGTTCCCTTCAGTCCATTATGGAGTTCAACCTTGTCACAACAGGAAAATAGTTTTCTTGTAAAAGATGACTCAATACAAGCATTACTGATGTTCATAAACTTGGTATATGACATAGAATTTGAAGGTATTTAGCAGTTAGTGGTAACTTCCTTAAGTGGCATTTAGAAGCTGGTATGATGAAGTGGAACACTTTTTATGGATAGACAACTTCTTTGTTGCAGTAGTAGTACTATTTTAACAAAGAAGTTGTCTATCCATAAAAATAGTTCCACTTCAGTTAGTGGTAGTTTGTTTGGCAATAATAATATACTTTATGCAACCAGAAAAGGGTAATTGTGAGTTACTTCTAAAACTTACCTTTCACAATTCCATTTTTTTGGTGCTAAGATGGCTTGGGTATCATGTATGTCTTCATTTAGCAACCCTGAGAAATGATTTTGGCACATTAGCTGGAAAATATACTACTTAATAAAATTTAAGGGTCAAATGACTTGTTCCTTGACCTACTCACAGCAGCTATGTATAGAAACAAAATAATGGCTATTAATCAGACATGTTTTAACATGTATTGAAATTTTGCATAGATGTGTTTGCTTGTGTTGGCCAACATCTGTATTCAGTTTTTATTATTATCAATTTATACTTTAATTCAACCAACATAGCATAACAGTTACTGTCACCAAAATGAAAATACTGTCATCGGAAATAGAAATCAAAGTAGGTGCAATAATTGAAAAACCAGATCTTAGACCCAAACACTGCACACTAAGCTGCTTTCATGTTTCATTAAATTATGTGTACACTTTGGGGAAATTGTGAAAACCAGGTTTTTGCATTTGGTAAGTTGACTTGAAAAAGTAACATTGGCAGAGGGCATCTGTCATGTGATGGTTTAGGTAATGTTTTACAATCGTAGAAAATTCTAAAGAGATGATAATTGCTGGGCATATTCAAGCAGAACCAATGAATTTCACTTTAAACTAAAAAGTAAATCAAATAAAGTAATAAAGTATTAAGATTGTGAATCCTCATAATCTACCTTGCCAATTGAAGATTTAAATCTCAGAATTTTATTCAACTTAGGATAAAAGTTGATTAACAAACGATCATAGTTTCAAATCGCTATTATTGGTTTGTATTACAGTGAAACACGTGCACGTGCGGTAAGTGATGAGCGTTAACTTAGACTAACGTAGAAAGCAACCCGTCTTGTTCTCGGGGTTTCATTTAGTGTGCATTCCCCATTGTAATACAAAACAATAATAGCGATTTGAAACTATACTGAACCACAAAAGAAATGTCACACCGATAGCGGTTTCTTAAAGCACACACTTTAATTCAGTCTAATTAACAATCAAAGCGGAGGATTGAGTTCAAACTAGACACTTATGGTTAACACATTTTTGGGAATCACATTTACAGTTCACACAAACTTAATTACCAAGAATGGTACCATTAAGATACCCCAAAGTCAGTATTGTGTGTTGGCCTCTATGGGGCATCGATGAAAGCATTGCGTCGTCTGTACATGGAATGAATTAAACGGTTGATGAATGCCATTGGCACTTAGGCTCCATACTCTGTGAAATGCCTGATCAAGCCTAGTAGACTAGTGGTTTCTGACTTGTCAGAGAGATGAACCCCAACCGGAGGTATAACCAGCCACAACCTATATTTATATCATGGTACATATCTACCCTTTAGGAAAAGTAAGGTTGTGGTCGCACAAAATAGGTATGGCACATGGAAACCATGTTGCCATAGCAACACATGAAAATTTACACAAACACACATTTTCACGAAATGTGTGATCACTTCTGAAATATTTCATATATTTCAACAAAACTGATTGCAAATGAAAGGACATAGTTTGGACTTTTTTACAACATAGATATGTAGTTTGAAAAAAATTGTAATAGTTGTACTTCGTTCATCAATAATGAAATTTTAGCCAAAATTGCAAATTCATGTGTTTTCAAAATTCACTAATAGAATAAAATGGCAAAAACAAGAGTAAGCTTGTGTGCATTAGATTGTTTATACCTTTAGCTTTACAAATATATCAATAAAACTGAGAATAGTTGTAATAAACTTGTTAATTTATCTGATTTCAATTGGGACATATTACAGAAAAAAAACATGAATATTTTATGGACACTTCAATTTGGGGTAAGTAGCCCGATACATCTTTTGTCAGATTAAACCCATATACATTTTAGGCAAGTTGTACTATGATCTGTCAAGGGAAGGCAGCAATATGTATGTTTTGTATGGCAACAGTATCAGGATCTATGTCAAAACAACCTAATAGTAAAGGGGTTGTCATTCATCAAGCACCTGTTTTCATGATACACTGAGCACGAATTAAATGTACTCCTATGTTAATATCACATTATCATTCTCATCAAGATATCTAATAGTTTCTACAAAATATGTAACCACAAATTTATCTATTTGTTCACACATCCATAGAAAGACTTATTCACATTTGAACCTACATTGTGGGTAAGATCCAGATTATCACATATGCCAACAACCATCATGTTTAAAACTTCTGTGTAGTATGATCAGTGTTAGTCACATTCTTCATCTCCATCACTGTCAGAGAATGTGGAAGAAATAGTGTTCTGACAATCCTGTCCTCAACATTTACAAAATTCTGTACATTTGAGGCCTGAATTGAGACACTGACACTTCTTCCCAACACCACAGTCGTTGGTTGTACAATACAAGTGTGTGAGATTTCTCAGTTCAGTTGGAGCTATCTCCTTTGAGAACATAACAGGTTCCAGAGAACCATTCACGGCTACTGCCCACCCATTGTCCATGGGCTCACCAAGGACTGGCATGGGTACGTGACTTTGACACCAAATGGCTACTTGGTACTTGGCTCTCCTCACATTCTGGGAGAAGGCATCTTCAGTGGGAGGTAGATCAGCAGCAGACTTGTCAGTCGTTGACGCCATCACATATCGCAGACGATCCAGAGAATTGCACAGGCCTCATCTTTTCTCTTCAATATTGACAGAATAAATCTCCTTGCTATTGTAACATCCTCCTCAAAATTGCCTGATATACCAAATCTCCCCAAATATGCATATTCTTCCTTGACATGTTGCAAGAGTTTGCTGTAAACAGTGGATTTTCCAACTTTGTAGAAACTGCTAGTTGTGTCACAGCCAGTTAGTGTGTGAGCTGTAGGCAAACTCTGACAGACATCATTTCCCACTGTTACAGCTATGGTACTGATGGTAACGTACCTCCGTCTGTTGGTGGACTGTGTGTTGTGTCCCGCTTCCATATATACAGATGATCTAAGCATGGCATTATTTGTATAGTACAGGAGAAGTACCATGACATCTGTGTCGTCACTTTGAATAATGATACAGTTATATCGCTCTGAAAAGTGAATTGCATGCTGCACCATCCTTGTATCGGCTTCCTCGTGGGAACTGAATAGGTCCGTGACATCGGTCACACTGTTTTCATTGATACATTTTGAAATACAACTATCAACAAATCCACCAACAATGATGAGTTCCTGTCCACTGAGAAGAAATTCTTTTCTTAGCAGAATATATTCTGAAACAAAAACTGCTAAGCTTGCCTTGTTAGCAGAATTCTTCAGAATTCTTCTGTAGTTTGGAACTGTACGGCCCCCTATTACATCAAACGTAACTCCTGACTCCTCTCCACGTCTTTGTCGCTCCAACAGTCTGATTGAATTTGGGCTGTCATATCTATCAAACACAATGGCAATGACGCCAACACCAAGATTGCTATCAAGAATTACCTTTAACCGTCGAAGAACGCAATGTCCTAAGTCATCAAAGGTTGTGAACTGTGTGTCTTTCAAGCTTTGCAAGAGTGCCATGCCATCAACTACATAAGCTGTGCTAGGACCTGTGTTCAAGCTGTGAACTTCATCACATGTAGCTTCAAGTTTCTTTGCTAGATCAGATTTGGTGCATTTCCTCATCGTGCCATCATCATGGAAAAGGGACGGTGGGACTGCTGCAAGTTCATGTTTAAGGACAGATTCCAAACTGACATCTCTCTGCTTCAATACAACCAGCAGTCGACGAAAAAGCACCTCAGAATCCACCATAAACCTGTCAGTCTTCTTTGTTGGCAAACCCGTGCGCATCTCTAAAAATGTCAGTACTTTCATGCGAGGTTCCTGGTCCCAGAAACTCTTGTTCTTAGTTTCTTTAACGAGGCGCTTTGCTAGGAATTCCTGGTGTTTCTTCTTGCCTTTATCCAAGAAGCCATTCAAACTTTTACTTACCTCAGCTGAGGCAACCTGTCCAGTGGCAATGTTGATCAATTCTGAAGGCACAGTCAGTAGGTCAAATGGATTTTGATATTGAGAAGCAGCCTCCATGATCCTGGTTACATCCTGTTCATCCCTGACAAGCCTTGCATTTCCAAGTTCCTCATGTGGCTTATCATACCTGCTCCAATCACTACACAGAGACTTAAATGATTCAGCGTATTCTGCAGTGATATGCCTTGTCTTTAACCACCGGGTAAGAGCACCTTTGCGTAGTGTCAGACCAATAACTCCTCCTTTGCTTTTGCCATCCCTGTTGATGGTCTGTTCCAGGGCTTGATCTGTTGCCACACTATTGAAGCTGTTCCTTGAAGATCTTCGTATGACAAACCCACCTCCATCAAAGTGTCTGTAGGCTGGCAGATCGTTGTCTTTCAAGTTGTTCATGTCCGCTACATATGTTGGAACAAACTTTGCATATGTGTGTCTACCTGCAGCCACAAACCAGGGAATAGTTTCACATACAGTATTCAGATGAAGACTGAAGTTTGCTTTACGCTCTGCCCTAAGTAAGCGCAGAAGTATATCTCCTCCATCCAAGAAAGTGTCCCAGTAGGAAAACGTTAGAGACATGGTTCGTCCAACCTGTCTAAACTCATCAATAGTTTTGATGAGTGTATCAAGATGTTGATACTGAAGTTCATTTGATATCTTGATTGCTGAATCATGATCTTTTGTAGCAAATGCATCTTGCAGTTCCTTCAATTTTTGGCGAGAATGGAAGTCTCTAAAGTGCGTCCTTGTTCTTGAAGCCATGACTCCATTGCCACAAGCAACATACGGAATAGAGCTTCATGTACCAACTTCAAGCATCGAAGTCCTCTTGCATATTCCTTTCCCTGCAGCATCTTACGGGCTGTGTTTGACTGCATAGACATCAAAGTCTGTCAATAAAGACAGAAGGCCTCCGTCACAATAGAGATGGCCGACGCTAGCAATAAAAGCCATTGTGAGATGCATGCCTCCAACTCTCATGGTTACTTTTTTGTGCAAGGCAGGACTGACTGACTGAGTTTAGTTTTACGCCGCTTTTAGCAATATTCCAGCAATATCTTTGAGTAGGCAGGAGGTTTTCCCATGTCAGCAGTGCCTTTGAGTAGATGGCCATATGGCCTTGGCCTATGGCCTTGGCCTAGTTTCTCAGCCAGCTGAACTAACTGCTGTAGTACAGTGTATATTGTGGAGAGATCTGTAGGAGATGCCTGAATAGAGGGAAGATATCTCACGGATGCAACAGGTGAACTTTCTTCTGATATAAAAGAATTGAACCCGGTCCAGGATGGAATATGCTGAGATTGCCCTTCTTCTTTTCTCACACGAGCTAGCTTCCATAGCATGCCCTTGTTCTGGGCACTAGCATAGGCAGTGGAAGTCGAATAGGCCTCAGTAATAGAATTATCAGCCACTGGATTGGGCTGAGGACGTTGTGCTGGTTTGGTATACCTGAAACAAAGTAAGCAAATTCATTTACCTTAGATGATGCTAGTCATTTATCTTCGTCAGTGCAGTATGTCTACTACTGGGCTCATCTTTGGTCCTACTTACAACTGAATTCAAACTCTCATGAACCAGTATAGTCAGTTGACAATATTACTCTAAACAATGTTGTTTCTTGTTCATATCACATTGTATTTATGAAATTGACATTACATGTAACTTATAGTTATATGATCAGATTGTGGTAAGTATCATGTACTCTTTTCAATGTATACAACTAAATTTATTTATTTATTTTGGTTTCTATTCCCAAATAATTCATAACATACCTTGGAAATGGAACTTCATTGTCATCATGCTGGATGGACTTTTGAGTGACACGTGGAATTGGAGATTCCACTGATGTTCCTGTTTCTCCCCTCTGAAACACGTCCGCAGCCATGGCATGGGTGGTTGATTTTCCATCAACGGTCTCTTCATTTTGATCAAAGTTATCAATTGCTGCATCGATTTGAAGGTTATGATCACTTGACAACTGGAGACCTCTAGGCACATACATAGTTTGATCCTGTTGATCAAGGGCGACCCAGTGAATGAAGTTTATCTATGAGCAGCTTACTCCCAAATTCATGATGTACGTACATGCCAATACCCAAAGTCATGGGTGTTCTTACATGCCTACATTTAGAGATGATGTCATGACAAATTGCATGGGTTGCAAGATCATTCTTTGAAACATTTGCATCACCACAATCTGAAATGTGCTGTAATGGTTCGTTCTGAGATGTATGCAGCATAACAAGGACGGTGGTACTTTGCATCGAAGGCAAACAAGTCAGAATAGGTTGTCATACGTAGAATAACCGTTTCATCATTTCTAGCAATAGCTGCAGCCAACACCTTTTCATGTGTATTCTGCCCTGTTCCTGTGGCAATCTGTGTTAGTTTCTCACCATTTTCCCACCCTTTGCTACAAATGAAGCAATGTTGTTAAATGATGATGTGTCATTTCTTCTTAAGCGGGTGTTGTTGTATATGGATTCTTCAGACTGTGTGTTGTCAGATATTTGACTGTTGTCTACATGTACATACTTCAAATTGGATTTGCTGGTATACGATGCTCGACAAGACTTGTGAAAAGCAACTTCAATAGTCCCTGTCAAAATATCATCTTTGAATGGCAATAGATGATGATACCCTTCATCTAAACGTACTTCAGATGCTGTAAACAATGCCTGCAGTCCATGTACTGTGGGTAGCAGAAGGGGAATTCACTCTCAACAAGCATTGCCAACTTTGGTAATAATGAAGCGCCCATAAGTCTTGGGTGAAACTTTATGAATGGACAGTGTTTTTGAGAATGGTTGTTTGTACCTAGTCACAGTTGGTAATGGTAAAATTATTGCCCTCTACATGTGCTATCATATGAGTGTAAACAGGGCTTTCTGTGTCATTCTGAAAAATATTTATGATAAATGAAAACTATCAATTTATTTTTTCTGCATTAACTGATGCATTAAATAATTCATTGTGTCCATCGGTGGTTTCAATAGAGTTAATGATTAGTACTGAAAGAATTGATGAACATTAGAGATCATTTTTAAAAAAAGATGAGAGTTGTACCCCATCAAATAATGTTGTAGTGGATGGTTAAGTGAATCCCCCGTCCGAAACATATTTTGCTCATGTTACCATGGAAACACAGCATTATATATATTACATACCTATTTCATATGACCATAACCATACTTTTCTTGAAGAATAGATATATATGTACAAGAAAATATAGGTTGTGTCTTGTTATGCCATCGGTTGGGGTTGCTCCTATTTTTATGGGCCTTTTGAAGAACGGCCACTGGACTATAGCAGCAGTTGTCGGCCTTGGGTGGCGGTCATTCAGTCTTCTTTGAATCTCGTCCCAAAGGTGTTCTATTGGACTCAAATCAAGACTGAGTGCAGGCTATTGTAGAATTTAGATGCCATGTTGTTTTAGGAAGTCCAATGTTACTCTGGCAGAGTGGGCACGAGCGTTGTCTTGCTGGAAGATGTGATTTCTGTAACGTCCAATATGTGGTACAATGTGGGGTCTTATGACTTGGTCAATATAGCGAGCAACTGTTACATCATTTCCTCATCCTGGACCGAGATTCTGGAACACCACGGTGCCAACTATCTGGTTCAGACCGATTGCACCCCACACCATGATGCTTGGACCACTCCACGAGTCACTTTCAACAATAAACTCACTGGAAAACAGTTACCAATGCCTTCACCATACTCTCACTCTGTGATCGACTGTCGAAACAATATCGGCTTTCATGAGAGAAAAAGCACAGTTCTCCATTGTCGAAAACACCAATTTCGATGCTGAGTTGCCCATTGCAGTCGGTTTTGGCAGTGATAAGCGGTGAGCACAGGACTACAAAATGGTCTGTGACAGCAGAGGTTTCTTCCGTGCAAAGGTCGACACACTGTATCAACACTGATGGGTCTGTTGTGAGTCCCAGAGGTCTGGCGTGCTCTTTCGTCGCTCTGTGGACACGATCCTGCAGATGGTGGCGCATAATCTGTTGGTCTTGACATTGTCATGTTACTGAAGGTCGCCCACTGCGTGGACAGTCTAGGATGCTGTTAGTGACCTGATACCACTCCTGCAGTCGGTAGATGGTCCTAACATTAACATTAAAATGATTGGCAGTCTAGCCAACTTGCAATCGTCTGAAGACTTGGTTCCTCTGATCTCTCGTAAGTTGTGCCATTGTGATTGTGTCAAAACAAAAATGATTTCAGGCAAGTTTGGGACTCGCTTTCATTGGTAGGGTTGTCATGATATGCACGTGCATTTTCATTTTCACGAGTGTCGTGCGGAACCTTTTACCACATCTGCCTTTTTAGGTGCACAATCATAATATAAACACCATTTTGTAAGAACAAATTCTTGCATTTGATTTTGAAAAGCGACGTTTCTTTTGTGGTTCAGTATATGATCGTTTGTTAAACAACTTTTATTCTAAGTTGAATAAAATTCTGAGATTTCAATTGGCAAGGTAAAGTTATGAGGATTCACAATCTTAATTTCACTTCATTTAATTTACTTTTTTGTTTAAAGTGAAATCATCGTTACGTTTTCACTGCAAACAGATTATACTAATCAAGCGATTGATTCATCTCACACAATGAAGTTTATTGCTGATGTTATAGCTTTAGTTTACAAGCTCTATGACTTCTTCAAGTCTGAAACTCAACGGGGCAGACGATTTTATGCACTTGATAATTTTTTTGAACGTACATCTTGTGCTGTTGGGGTTCCAGAGCAGCAGTTGAAAACATTATTAAAGCAACGACAAACTCCATCTTCAAACAGGAGCGCCCAGGAGGGGGGGTAATCAAAATCCATGAAAACTGAAAAACCTGATTCGTCAAGAACACAATTCGAGGTTTATATAGCAAGAATAGACACTTATCCTTACGCATATTGCAAAAAGAAATGGAAACTCAACATTCCCTCTCAGTATCTAAGTACAAACTTTGGAAATTGCTTCATAAGTTCGGATTTCGGTACACCAAAGTTAGTGGGGAAGTGAGACGTGTTCTTTGAGAAAAATCAGATATTGCGTGAATGAGAAATAATTATTTATGCATCATACGTCAAAAGAGGGCTTTGAGCCTGTTTATCTTGATGAGACTTGGTTGAATGCAAGCCACACGCAGAAACGCAATGCGTTGCTAGCACTAAAGAGGCATATTCCAGAAGACTGCCTTTAAGCAAAGGAGAGCGACTCATAGTGCTTCATGCAGGTTGTAAATCTGTGGGATTTTTACCTGGGTGTTCCCTTGTGTCTAGGACTAAAGCCAAAGACAACCGAGATTACCACACCGAAATGAATGGACAGGTTTTTATGGAATGGGTACGAAAACAACTGGTACTGGCGTTGCCATCAAAGAACTTGATTGTCATGGACAACGCTCGGTATCATAGTGTCCAGGATCTTGATACGAAAGCCCCAACTTCAAATTCAAGGACGGGAGACATGATAGCATGGTTAGAAAACCATAATGTACCATTTCCACAAAACACAACAAAACCAAAACTTTATGAAATCATTAAAATCAACAAAAGAGCACCTGTGTATAAAATTGACCAGTATCTGAAATCACAAGGTCATGATGTCTTATGTTTGCCTCCTTATCACTGTGGTTGGAACCCGATTGAACTGATCTGGCGTATAATCAAATCTGACATAGCCCGGAATAAATTCATATATTTTTGTTTGTGCAAACAGAAAATGTTTTCTCACTTGTATGTATTATTTACTTATTTACGTATGTTGTACTATGTTTCTGCGCCCTCTTTTAATCATTCAAGTGTCACTCCTTAATATTACGTATCACCTGGCCTTACCAAGTATTCTCAGCAGCGGAAGCATGCGCAGTTTCCATTACATACCTTGCGCATGCGCACATACACTTTGTTTACTTCCCACAACCCTTTCTACTTCCTTCTTCTCCAAGTCATAGCGCTTGCAACATAACACCACGTACAAATTTGCTACTGCTTTTTCCGGCACCATAAGTGATTGGTATTGTCGCTACTATACCTCACTGTTGATGGGAAGCTGCAAACAATCGCTGACATGGCCTCCAGACGCTCTGCAAGGCGAGGTAGAACAGATGCTGCAAGCTCAAGTGCGCCTTCCTCAACCAACGAAGGGATTGACAAGCACCGCCATGTTGGAGATGAGGATGGGGCATCACACAGTACCAGGAAAGCTCCATACCTGACTACAGCTGGGTTACGCCAGAGATTACATGCTATTGGGGTCAGTGTGCCTTCGACATGGGGGAGGAATACTGTGTTGCAACTGTATAAAGAGAACTCTGCGATCAGCAGGGATGAAGAGTCGGTTCAAGTAACCCTCCCCGGTAACAGTGGCTCAAGTCTGACATCGGC
This sequence comes from Haliotis rubra, assembly GCF_003918875.1. NCBI lineage: Eukaryota > Metazoa > Mollusca > Gastropoda > Lepetellida > Haliotidae > Haliotis > Haliotis rubra. The sequence continues at coordinate 1,164,030 of NW_025766348.1, read as the reverse complement.
CATTCCGTCTTCGCAGCACACACCCTCGCACACTGGAATTTCCGGGAACACCGAGGAGACATCCGATACCAGGGCAACACCACCAACTCCTTCAGCTGACATGATTGGCGTAATTAGGGTAATGAAGGATCTGATTTCTTCCCTCTCACAGCAATTAAATTCAAGGGGTAGGTCAAGCGATGATAACATATCACCACCTTCAGTGCAGTTCGTGTCGTCTGATACCATGGGCGAATCAGTACTATTTCTTCAAACGTCTCGCGTTTGGGTGTAGATCTAGTCCTCGCATCTTTGATCATATCTCACAAGCTATTGAGTGGATTCTAAAAAACAATTACAATGTCAAATGCATGCTCCATTTACTTGATGACTTTCTAACCATTGACAGTCCCTAGTATCCAGCTACCAATACTATGAACACTCTCAGAGATGTCTTCAAAAAGCTACAGGTTCCCTTATCTTAACATAAAATGCTAGGACTGGCTTGTGAGATGGAGTACTTCGGTATAGTGCTATACTCTGTGACAATGACAGCCAGGCTCCCCCCGTGACAAACTGTCCAGGATATCACCCCTCTTTCGCTTAGGTATAGTGGAATACAGGGATTTTTCTCTGTGGTAAGTGATGTCCAGATATCTTGAACGTGATCTATCAGATCCTGCTTGGTTTTTATTTCATGTAACTGTCTTTGTAGCCTGATTTTCAGAGTTCGCCATACATTTTAAATGATACTACAGTCTGGGATCTGAGGAGGCCAATTCATTGTCTGAATGTCATTGTCACGTTTCCACTGAATTGTATGTCTAGAAACATGGAGAGGACAATGGTCCTCTTAAAGATATAGCCCCGATATGCTGAAACTTTGGCTATCACTCCAGTATATCTATACTGAGTCAAAAAAGAAACTTCACATTCTTTCTTCAGGGCACTATAAAAGAACAAGAGATGGTAAGATGGTTAAATTGTTATTATTTCATTGGTGAGATCTGTGTGATGTACTCGATACACTGACAGTGCCATAATCAGTTCCATTAGGCTACACGGCCGTTCCAAAACATGGGTATACAGAATGTCAAGTCACAAGAATAAAAATGCGAAATTTCTCAGTTCAATATCGTGTATGGCCACCCCACACATTCACCACTGCCAAACACCGTCTCCTCATCGACTGCCTGATGCTTGTGAACACGTGGTTGGGGATTCTGCGCCATTGCTCTTGCAAGGCAGCGCCAAGTTCCTGCAAATTCTGAGGTTGGTTCCTAAGACCACGAAGCCTTCTCCCAAGTGCATCCCAAACGTGCTCTATTGGATTGCGGTCAGGGGACCTCGATGGCCAGTCCATGACGTTGATTCCAGCGTTTTGAAGGAAATTTCGTGTCAACATCGCGGTATGCGGCCGAGCATTATCATGCTGGAACTGTAGACCTGGGCCATGAGCCGCCATGTAAGGAACGAGTTCAGGGGTGAGCACCTGGTCGCAGTAAGCAGCAGCTGTGAGGTTTCCACGGATGACCAGAAGTCGGGAACGGTTGTTCCCACAGAAAGCACCCCACACCATGCAACTTCCGCCCCCGAATCTGTCGACTTCCTGTACACAACATTGGGCATACCGTTCACGACGTCGTCTCCAGACTCTATGCCTGCCATCCGCGAATCTGAGGGTAAACCTGGATTCATTGCTAAAGACGACTCGATTCCAGTCTCTCTGGGTCCATCGGAGGTGACGTCGGGCCCACAGCAGACGTTGACGTTGATGAAACGGCGTCAATATGGTCTGTGAGGACAGTCGACCTCTAAACATCTCAGCCCTGGTTCGTGTAGCCGGCAGAAATCTGTCACGTAGGTGACGTAGGACGATTTGACGGTCTTCTGCTCGTGACGTCACACGTGGACGACCCCGACCTTGGGCGATCAGAAGTGGTGCCAGTTTGTTGTAGACGACCTCGCAAGTCATAAACAGTACGACGGCTGCATCCCATTGCTCTTGAGACGTCAATAACTTATCCTCCCGCTTGCAACATGCCAACGGCACATTCACTTTGCACATTTGACAATCGTGGCATTATAAGTACCGTTAGAACTGTGGTTTAAAAGTGTTTTTTCAATTCTTGAGGCCAATGCAAACACGTGCATATGAAGAAAACTTCGATGCGAAGATCACGTGATTGACTGCACGTGCAAAACCTGATTTGGCACTAACGTCATTTGCACGACGAATGGATGGGTTTGAGTGGGTTTTGCTAACGTTTTTCTAGAGGCGAAAGATAGGGATCCCATTTCAGATACATAGATGTATCATCAGAGAAAAATTATTCATTATTTTTCAAATTACATTTTGTGAAGTTTCTTTTTTGACTCAGTATATATACTTTGTAGAGTTTATATGACCATCTTCATCGACAAAACAAATACACCCCCCCCCAGAACATCACACTGAGACGTGGGGCATTTTTATCCCCATACACACCAAGGCACCTGGGTTTCCACTTTTTATCCCCCCGGCATGTAATGCGGTTGGATATAGGTGACGCCTCGTCCATCTGTCCGTCCGTAATGTTTTTGTTTCCAAAATAACTCCAAAACCGTTCAATATTTTTCAACAAAAATTGGTAGATATATCAAACAGTACCTAAGGCGGTGCCTTTAGCTATTTACAGACTTTTGTGATTTATTATTTTCTTGGTTTCCATGGAAACTATTCGGACTTAGTCTCAAAAGGGAGAGGTGAGCTTCGTTTCCGGAGCACAACTCGAAAACCAATCAATATTTTTCAGCAAAAATTGGTAGTTATATCAAACAGAACCTAAAGTGATGTCTTTTGCTATTAACCGATTTTTATCCCCTGCAACACGTTTTGCGGGGGGTATTAAAATGGACTCCATCCATGCGTGCGTGTGTGCGTCCGTCCGTGCACATTTGTCTTTTCCGGAGCAGAACTCTAAAACCGTTCAATATTTCTTCACCAAACTTGGCACATACATAGATCGGGTGGTGTACTAGTGCCTTTTGGTAGTTTTGGAATTCCCGAATAAAATGTTTTTGTCATTTCCATGGCAACAAGTTTGACTAAAACTGAAATTGGTGGTGGTTCTCTTTTCTGGAGCAGAACTCGTAAACCGTTCACTATTTCTTCACAAAACTTGGCACATAGATTGGTCTGGTGGTGTACTGGTGCCTTTTGGTAGTTTTGGAATTCTGAATAAAATATTTTTGGCATTTCCATGGCAACAAGTTTGACTAAAACTGAAACTGGTGGTAGTGCTCTTATCCGGAGCAGAACTCGAAAACCGTTCAATGTTTCTTCACCAAACTTGGCACATACAGATCTTATGGTGTACTGGTGCCTTTTGGGAGTTTTGGATTTCTGAATAAAATATTTTTGGCATTTCCATGGCAACAAGTTTGACTTAGACTGAAATTGGTGATAGTGCTCCTTTCTGGAGCAGAACTTTGAAAACCTTTCAATACTCTCCTTCCACTTTTCTATATACACACCTAACTATTTGACATAATCATAACTCGTAGACATAATCATGAAGAGTATTTTGCCATTGCGGGGGATATTGATGACTTTGTCTTCTTGTTGTCATTTATATCTTTCTTGGTTTCCATGGAAACAAGTTGAACTTGATCTCAAAAGGGAGGGGTGACCTTCGTTTCCGGAGCACAACTCGAAAACTGATCAATATCTTCAATACTTGGTAGATATATCAAACAGAAGTTAAAGTGGTGCCTTTTGCTATTTACAGATTTTTGGCATTTTTATTCTCTTTCTACCTCCCTCCCCAGCATGTAATGCGGGGGGATATAGTTGACGCCCCATCCATCCGTCCGGACATAATCATTTTGTTTCCGGAGCATAACTCAAAAACCGTTCAATATTTTTCAACAAAACTTGGTAGATATATCAAACAGATCCTTAAGTAGTGCCTTTTGCTATTTGAAGATTTTTAGACTTAGTCTCAAAAGGGCGGGGTAGGTTTCGTTTCCGGAGCACAGCGCGAAAACTTCTTAATATCTTTCAACAAAACTTGGCAGATATGTGAGGCAGATCCCAAAGTGGTGCCTTTTGCTATTTGCAGATTTTTGGCATTTTTATTTTTCTTGGTTTCCATGGAAACGATTTGGACTTAGTCTCAAAATGGAGGGGTAGGTTTTGTTTCCGGAGCATAACTCAAAAACTTTTTAAGATCTTTCAGTAAATCTTGACAGATATGTGAGGCAGATCTTGAAGTGGTGCCTTTTGCTATTTGCAGATTTTTGGCCTTTATGTTTTCATGATTTCCATGGAAACGATTTGCACTTAGTCTAAAATCAAGCTGGACTTTAAGTAACTGTCAGATGATTTGTTCTATCAAAGATGTGTGGGCCGCGGGGGGATATGTCATCTTCTGATGACTCTTATTTTTCTTGGTTTCCATGGAAATATTTTGGTCTCAAAAGGGAGGGGTGAGTTCGTTTCCGGAGCACAACTCGGGCCTCTTCATTATCTTTTTTCAAGACTTGGTACATGTATCAAACAGAGGGGCGGTGGGGTAGCCTAGTGGTTAAAGCGTTGAGTAGTATATACAATGGGGGTACGAAATCACTTTCAACAAAAGCCTCTGCAAAGCCTTATTTCACAAATAAGGCTTTTGTCAGGCCCTTAGATCTTGCCCCATTACCCCTACTATTATAAAAAAGTTTGAGACGCCAGCGGGATACGAACCCCCGCATGTATACCTCACAGCCGCGCCACTCAACCGACTGAGCTACCGGGGACATGGCTGAAGTGTGTCGGTTTAACGGGTCTATCCTGAGATAGCGAACTAGCACTTTCCTGATCATGTGACATGTCGTGTTGACAGGATACTATATTGGGATTACTTGGTAAGTGTTAAATATTTTGCTTGGGGGGTAACATTGTGCCGTACGGTATGACTAATAATTCCTGTCTAACAAACCCTCTCCCCTGGCCCATCTCTCAAGTAGTACAAGTTCGGCTCGTCGGCTTTCATGTCCACTTTATCTATGCTGTTAATTTTGACTGACCATATCGGATAGGTGACTCGCTTACGGCTATCACCCTCGTGTTCCCCCGGCTGGTATAGATACCTCACTAGGGCCCTATCTGGTATCTGTTTCTCCTTCCCACGCAATGGAGCAGCCGACTCTGCTACTATTGATTTTAGTTTGATAGCGTCGGCTGGTTTCTTGCCGGTGACACGGGTGGCTTCATGGTTGATTGCCGACACCACCTTAGGTAGCCGCGCGACCCATTCAGTCGATCGCTTCCCCGGGTTGGCCATCTCCCTCGCATACTGATGTCCGAATAAGCGCTCAGCCAAAGTACTATTGAATCTCTCAACTATGGCTTGGCTGCGATGGGCTCCGGCCGTGCCACGCCTGACCTTTGTGTCGTGTTTGTCTAACAGGTGTGACACGACACCCATGAACTCCCGCCCGGGGTCAACTTGCAGCTCTGTTGGCCACGTCAGCGGACTGCGTTTGTATATGCGTTCGAATCCGCGGGCTACCTGGGCTGAGTCTTTCGTGGTCAAGGGTTCGGCTTCCTTGTAGCGACTGGCCACATCCACGACGGTTAAGGCATACTTGTACCTCTTGTCGTGGGGTAGGAATAGGAGGTCAGCCTGGTGAACGCTATTGGGTATGTTAATGCCGAATTTCCTTCTAGGCACGTAGCGTGGTGCCGGTAAATAGATCTGCCACAGGGCTTGTTTTTCAAGCCACACTTTGGCCTCCTCCGGGGGTACTCGCGCCATTTTAGCCAGCTTATGTACAGCGCTAGCTCCTTTCCAGTACCCACGCGGGCTGTAGTAAATAGCCTCAAACTTTCTCTGGTTCCGTGACATCCCGATATATACACCTATGTTCTTGGTTCAATTTTCTCATGCCCGTACGCGTACGTGTTTATCCCATCAATAGCTATCCAACGCTTAGTGTCCATCGGCGACAAGGACGTCTTGTTTATCGTCAGTCCGTATATCCTATGCCCATCACTTCTAAGCGTGTTCATTTTATGCCTGAAGGTAAGGGTCTTGAACAGGGCTTCCTTGAATCTGGCATGTTTGATGTGTTGTTTCACCACGTACTTTTTAACACCTTTCGCCTTCCGAATCTCACCATTGTCGGCCTTCAGGATGGAGTACATCTTAGGCCTCAAGCCTATGTACTCGGCTATGGGTGTGCCAGCACACTCGTCCTTCATCTTACCTAGGACCTTTTTATTTACCGTGCTGTGTATGGCATGGTCCTTGGGGTAGTCACTGGTGTCATACAAATCGAGGCGTTTTTTCATGTCTTCATACACGTCCTCGGTTCGAATCTCCATCAGCAGGGAATCCGTGTCAGTGTAAAGCACTTCACACCTGTCGTCGTACTGTTTCTTCAGCTCGTTGTAGTAAAAGTCGTACATCAGGTGTTTGGATAAATCGAGGATGCTCATCCCCACGTAAACAGGCCGGTTGAATTTTATGTGGCTTTTCTTCATGTGTAGGGCAACCAGGTCGTCGGTGAATATCTTGCTACGGTTGAATGCCGGGCTGGCTATCAGTCTCCTGAGCTTGTCTTCCTCATTCGACCAAACCAGCTTCACGGTCACGCGTTTCCTCAGGTTCTCCATAGTCTTGCCGAACACCGAGTTGTTCATGAGCTTGTAGAGATTTTTCTCAAAGTCACTGGTGGCAAGCTTTCGGAGGTCTGTGTTCATTCTGATGTAAGGCTCCATCCATGGGCTCTGGTCGAACACGAGCACCCTGTGTATGTTGGCCAGCCTCATACCCAACGACAGGTACAGCTGTAGGTTGCGATAGTGAACGATGTACTTGGTCTTATTCATTAAGTTGGGCACGAGTTTTTCAACGTCTGCCACCCGCCCACCTAACAAGTTATGTTGGTACTCAGACATCCAGTCTGGGTTAACCCTCATACGTTCGGGGGCCAGGGGGTAGCTGGTAGGGGTATTCTAAGTCAACCTCGAGGATATAACCTTTGTTCGAATCTGGTGCGATGCTCATAACATCAATGGGTGACGCCCATTCGAATCCCCCTGTGGGTAGATACTGGCTCATGGCCCAGCCGTACAGGTTGTTGGCATCGAGGTAGAGAATATGATTTGTTGGCTTGCTCGGGTCGTAGCCCTTCACGTATTGATTATTTGCTTTTGCGCGTCGTTTGGTTGCCATGGAAATCCCACCTCGCAAGCCTTTCTCAATGAATAGGTGCATGTCGTAATCTGTGAGCAATTCCAACTTAACTCCGGTCTTTTTCAGCAAGGCATCCCACGACAGACCTGGGCTGGTGTAGTACCATGCGGGGTCGAGTTGATACTGCTTGAAACATGTCTGCCTAAACGTCTCAAACACGTCGGCTAACAGCAGTACATCTGTCCTCAAGTATAGGTCGTGATAGTCACCCAGATTCTTACAGCACAGTTTATTCCATATGTTAATAGCGTGTGAGTAATCGTCTTGGGATATTGCCGAGTCGGTCAGGTTGCTGTAAAATTCTCTGATGGGGGGTAGTCTGGTCTCGGCGAACTTGGGCCAGCCATCCATGTACTCATAGGGGTACACACCCTTCTTCATCAGCAGGGGTCGAGTCTCGGCGTCGGTGTATCGATCGGTGATGGGGAAGGTATCGTTGGCCTTGACAAGACTGTTGAGTGACGACAGGAGGAACTGAACCGAGTCGATGAACCTCAGGCCATTCAAGCTGAAGGAGATGTATCTCTCCATGTTGTTGGGGATGCACGTCAGGTTGCCGTCAACCCTCGCGATGGCCTGCATGATTAAGTGAGAGTCATACCCTCTCAAGTTGTGGAAGACCACGGGGATGTTAATTGTCTTGGGGTTGATTCTGAGCTTGAGGTTACACGCGTTGTGAGCGGCACCTCTATACTTACCGGTGACGTGGCAGTGATCTCTCACCGAATCACCGTTCAGTGGTGAGTCACACACATGGCAGTTAGTGCTACAGGCGTGGGCTAGCCGGTCGGCTTGGGTCATACGCATGGGAGCGACTGCATACAGTGCATTCCTAATAATTTTTCTTCCTCCTGCAAACACTTAAGAAACTTTTCAGCCGCGTCGGGACCCCTATACACTACGGGAGCTTTCGTTTCCCATCACATCGGACGACAATGTATCCAAACCCACAAGCCTCATGCTCCTGTATTTTCTGTGTGGTTGGGGTCCCCCCAATATCAACAGGTTTGACCAAGGCTTCAAAGTAGGCGTATATGACATAAGGCACGGACATTTGGTTCTTGTGGTTGCCGAATTTTAGGATATTGTCACCTTCCTTAGGCATGTCGACTCATATGGCCGTCTGCCCCACACCTTGGCAATCCTCCCGGTGGGATTCTAATAAATCAGCTCGTGTGAAGCCGTGTAGGCACCGTTCGCAGAAGTGGCTCTTTTCTCTGTGTGCCGATTGGTCATACAACAGCCTGCTAAAGTGTTTTATCCACGCGTAGTGGTACTTGTCACCTCGCTGGATCATGAATATATTGATAACGCGGCGACCCAACACTGGGCTGACCCTGTGCACTATTGTTGTGTTACCTTCGTGCCCAAAGACGTTTATAGCTATATTATTCTGTTTTTCTATTTTAGTGTCTGAGATATGGGGGTGGGTTCATCTATACCATCCCAGTTGAGCCCATCGTCTTGGGGATAACTAGAAGGCCTGTTCGAATTAGTGTCAGCTGGAAACGAGGCTGACCTGATAGCTAACCTCAGGCAATCGTCTCCTCTATTCTTGACGTTGACCATGGCCTGTTTTTTCTTATAGTAGGGAGGCAAGTCTAGGTATGACCCGCCTCTGAACGGCACGTAGTTAGCTATGTCTAGATAGACATTATCGATTTTATCAACAACCCACCCAGACCCCAAGTGTGTGTAGCGTTCTAGGTATTCTCGTATCTGCTGAAAACTGGTATCGATTGATGCGTCTATGGTCTCTGTATGAGTGATGACCTCTTGCTTACCTCGGAAGTAAGGTTGAACGTACTCAGTGACCCCATTCCCCGCCTGCTTATCGAGTGACATTTTCACTGTGATTTGAAACTTTATACTTCCCAGTTTGTTTAGTTCCTGGTTTACTTTATCAGCTATCAGAGGCTTGATATCTGTGATGTCTATGTTCCTATCAACATGCATGCGCCAGCCTCTCAAATAGTTACCTACAGCGCGCTCAGTGGGTATGAACTGTAGGTCAATAGCTCTATTCTGCCGTAATAGTTCTACAAGCTGTGGTTTCCTCATACGGGAATATCCACCTAAACCCAAATTGCGTACCTCAGCTTTTAATTGTTTTACAGTGGGAGGTTTTGCTACGGGGTCATGTGATAACAATGTGACTAACCCGGCTCTCCCCAGGTGGGAATAACCTGTGAACCCAAGCTGTTTTGCTTGGACTTTTAATTGTTTTACCGTAGGAGGGACTTGCAGGCCTAGTAGCTGGAACAAGGCTGATTTCCTCATCCTAGAGTAACCAATCACACCCCTCTGGCTCGCGATCTGCTTGAGTTCACTAACAGAAGTCATAGTTGCGTACACACCTAGGTATATCAATCTCTAATTGGGCAGCCGGCAAGGGCCAACCTTGATAAAAAATATAGTGAGGTGTTTTAGTAAATATCTAGATACACCTTATCGATTATTCCCTCGACCCACCCGGAATATGCGCAGCATAGTAGGGTGTTTTGTATTACTTGCAACGAGTTGTCAACAAGTATATCTATCTCCCCATGCACATCTACTCGCCCCCCATCAAAGTAATTCCAAGTGTGCCCAGCCCACGGCACATCAAACCCTACTTTCACCATGATGGTAAACGAGCACCCCTTACATAGTTCGCTAACAATCATGGGTTTGAGAACACTGATATCTATACTTTCCCCCACATACATCTGCCAGCTTCTCAGGCAACTTTCCCTGGGCTCAATTTCCACAAACATAGTTATACCTAGGTGTTCACAGTCTCTAATTGGGGACTTATCCTGAGAAGTCGCCTACGTTCTTTTATGTAGGCCTTTTTATTCTCGTAGATGAGGTGATGTCTGACTACGTTTGCTCCGTGAGCTTTACATAGGCAGTAATGCCCTTTAACCCCTATGCCACACACATAACACGTGTAGTTAGGGCTTTTTTTACTCTCAGTTGCATATGGCTCGGAGCCATGTACAGTCCCACGTCGAAGACGTAGTCGACTTTCGACCTGGCGTATTCCAACACGTCTTGGTAGCGTTTGATGGCACTCGGGAGATCAACTGGAGCATTGATAGCATCCTCAACGTTAACAACAAACTGTTTCTGAGCGTCGTAAGCAGTCCCCTTACCGAGGATGTTGGAACGCGTTTGCGTCAGCGCACCCAACAGCGCCACCGCGTACGTTCGAATCGAGTCGTTCAACCTGATAACACCGGCACGAGTAAACCCTCTCGACGTGTCCAACATGAACTGTTTCCAGTCATCCGCTGCCCCCTGCTCGAACCTCAGATAGGCATATTGTGAGCGATGGGGATACCCAACCCGTGGTTCGGTCCCGGCAAACGCCAATCCGTCTTCGGGTTTAGTTCGAATTCGTTGCAAATACGTTCTTGGCCCGTCTATCGTACTGGTTATTTACTGCGTTCCATGCCTTGTCCTGTGGGAGCGGGGCGCTGATCTCATTGAGGATACGTCTGATCTGGTAGTACACGTGGAACGTGAACACAGACTGACTCAGCGGTCCACGCCGAGTGTCGGTCAATGTCACCCCACACCCCGTTGTAGCGCACCACACGGCGAAAGTTGAGTTGATTCTGCCAGAACTGCATCGGTTTGTTGAACTAAGCATGAACTACCTTGGCGTTAGTCACCGAAAACCTATATCGATCAAACACATCTATGAACTGGGCGTTGAAATACAGCCCATCAGAGACCACGATCTTGTGTGGGAAATCTATGTCCAGTTTAGGGTAAAACACTCCAGGGGAGTACATTTTAAAACTATTATATAATGAGCATATATACTCTAACATGTACATAACACTTCCAGGAATAACGAGCGGCGAGGCCGTTCAGCTGATACACGCGATCGATAACACGTCGGGTCAACTCGAAGCCGCACTCTGCGATATCACCTACCTACCGCGATGGACTAACATCAACGTCAACAACAACAAGCTATTCGTCAGTGGCACCCGCAGCCAGATAACTGACGGCTACTACAGCGTGTGCTCTCTAAGCGATGAGGTCTTCAAACCCCTGGGAGCCGAACTCAAGATGAACGACTCAAACGGCACAGTGGTGTTAATCAATAACGGAAGAAACTCCTTGAGACTCGGTCGACCATTGGCGAGGACACTCGGTATGCCGCCTGACGAGATAAAACCAACAACTACCGTCACAGGCACGAAGTTACCCGACCTAGTACCATACCGAGAGCTGTGCATTCATCTCGGTCAGTTGAGCACAACGGACAACATTCAAGGTGGCCACCCTTCCACGATACTGAGAGCAGTGCCGGTGAAAACAGAGAAATACAACGACGGTAGAACAGAGTCGTTTTCACCGCGGCAGTATAAGAGGTTAACCCAGGGCAACATCCCTGAGCTGATAATATCGGTGTTAGATATAAATCATAATCCCGTGAATATAGGATACCTCAGCATAACGCTGCACATAAAATGACTAGCACACAAGGCCCCGGAATGAAGGTGAAAAAATGTGCCAATGCGGGGATCTCCGACATACGCGGATTCGACGACCCGGAGTAGATGGTAAATTATGCGCCTTGCAACTGAAAAACAACATTTACAAACGCGTTGAAGTCCCCTCGGTGGAGCCCTAGGTGATATAGTAGATACCTCAAGAGCGGTCGTCAACACTCGGTACACCCTAGTCAACACCGGTGATGATAAATGGATAATATACCCATTGTTCGGGGGCAAACTGTTCGACTTAGACGATGTTGAGAGCACTACCGTCGCCCGAAACAAACCATATACGCTCGTCTTCACCGAAGATGACAAGTGGGTGTTGTTACCCGATAAAGGCGACTGGTTTCTCAATATTAGGCTCTGCTCCCCTTACGTGTTCACGGATAACAAAGACAACTACCTAAACAAAGTCGTGAACAACGGAACCCTGCTCGTGGCTTACGTCCCGACACAGAGACGTAGCATAGTCATCAGCCCAGTCGCCAGTATGGCAGCCCACATGCTATCGAGTAAACCGGGAGTGCAAGACGTGACATTGCAGTTGGTGCCTGAATTCGCTGGCGTGGGCAACATCCTGGCGGGTAACGCCACTCTGATCATCAAAGTATACCTAGGGGAACCATCGCGGGATGATGTTGAAATCATGAAGGGGATCAAACTCCGGTGGGTGAAACGACACCAGTATCACGTTTGCACCGTTTACGTGCGGGTGGATGTCGACTCCAAAACCAGTCTGCAGGGAGTCACAGTGATCGTGGAAGACACGATATCACTAACCAAGATCTTCCTACCCGACAACATACACTTCATGGGGGTGAAGTGCACCCCTGAACTATTATCAGAAAACCAGTTGGAAACTATATCGTAATAGTATTATAGCAATGACCGGTCATCACCCCAACGCTACGCTTAATGACCTAGGGGACACGGAGGGATTCGATCAGTTTGGTGAAGAAGACACCTCGTACGTCCTACACTTCAAAGACAACGTGTATAGGCGGGCAGCAATAGCCGATCATCTACCCAAAATCACACTCGGGGACCTAGGAGACACGGAGGGATTCGACCAGCGTGGCAAGACAGGTACCTTGTACGCCCTTTACTTAAGACGTGGTGTGTATATACGAGTGCCTCTGGCAGAACCCAAATGGTTGCTCAACATTACCCTCACCTCACCTTATATCTCGTTAGACCAAGATGGGAATATCTCCGAAATTAAGAACAACGGTGTCTTGCCTGGGGATTTCATTCCGGGGTCTGATATAATACGTCCTGAGCTAACACATGATAGAACGAGCAACATGTTAGAGACACGCGTGAAGGGGGAGTTAAGGTTTCACGGTCCCGCTCCCTGTATAGAGCTTATGATTGCTAGATACAACTTCACACTCATCATAGAATTCTATCTCCGCAAACGCCGTGTATCCCTGCCTGAAAAAAAAATAGAACTACAATTTTTACCTGGGGTGACAATATCCTGGAATTCCCAAACGCCGTGTATCCCTGCCTGAAAAAAAAATAGAACTACAATTTTTACCTGGGGTGACAATATCCTGGAATTCCCTGGTCATAAACCGCCTGGACCCTTGAAGCGACAGAAATGATGACGTACAACGCCACCGTTTCATTATACAAATGGACCCCCGAAAGGATTTTAGATACTCTTTACACTACGAGGGGGTTAGTGTGACCTCAGTGTTACCTATTAAACTCTCACCCATTTCCCTGCACACAGATCTAAACCTTATAAGCTTCAAGTACATTGAGCCATCATTAACTGAAGACCAATTAAAAAATATTTCATTAGATATATTATAGGCACACAGAATGGGTCTATACCCAGTCGTAGAGGAAGTAGCGAAGACCCTGGAAACCGTAGACGGGTTCCGCTTGAGGCAGTTATGTGATGTAAAACGCCAACTAGAACAAGACCGCGACACGCGGAAAGCACTATGTAAGAAGTACCATAGAGCTTCCAATATCATTGATGGGGCTGATACTGCCCTTATGACAACCAGCATGGGGCTAGGGGCGGCAGGTGTTGGGTTATTAGCCACCATCGTGGCTACACCCGTAGTGCTAGGTATCGAAATAACAGCTGGGGTGGCATCCCGCAGCTTGCATCCCGCAGACTGCATCGTGAGGCATTGAAACACGACGAGATCAGGGTTCTGGCCGAAGCAAAGCTGAACACAGTAAGTGAGCGTATATCCACGGCACTCACTGACAACAAGATCTCAGAGGAGGAATTTCGTTCAATTCTATCTGAACTCACAAAATATAACAAAATGAAACAAGAGATTCGATCCAAGTCTCGTAAGTCTGCTATCAGTGAGGACGAGAAAAAAAAGTACATAGAACAAGGGGTGAAAAGAGCCCAGCAAGCCTTTATTACAAACACCAAAGAGATCATAGGCGATTCACATTAAACTGTTTCATCGAGGTAAACGTGACATAGTGCCACGTGGAGCTATCCCAGGATAGACCTGTTAAACCGACACACTTCAGCCATGTCCCCGGTAGCTCAGTCGGTTGAGTGGCGCGGCTGTGAGGTATACATGCGGGGGTTCGTATCCCGCTGGCGTCTCAAACTTTTTTATAGTTGGGGTAATGGGGCGAGATCTAAGGGCCTGACAAAAGCCTTATTTGTGAAATAAGGCTTTGCAGAGGCTTTTGTGGAAAGTGATTTCGTACCCCCATTGTATATACTACTCGTTGGCTCGTCACGCCAAAGACCAGGGTTCGATTCCCCACATGGGCATAATGTGTGAAACCCATTTCTGGTGTCCCCACTGTGATATTGCTGGAATATTGCTAAAAGCAGCGTAAAACTAAACTCAGTCAGTCAGTCAGTGTATCAAACAGAAGCTAAAGTGGTGCCTTTTGCTATTTACAGATTTGGGGCATATTTATTTTTCTCGGTTTCCATGGAAACAATTCGGACTTAGTCTCAAGAGGGAGGGATGGGCTTTGTTTCCAGAGCACAACTCAAAAAACTTTCAAAACGTCCCTTTCTCTGCACTCCTCCCTGTGCACAAATAGTGAACTGTGTCAATATTTTAATGATAGTTTGTTAAACAACTTTTTTATTTTTGGGACATAAATTCTGCAAAAAACTCACAGAGTTGGTCTGACGTTTTGATTATGATCAGTGTTTCATTGAGTATTTTCTGTTTATTAGTTTTCGAGTTCGATTGCAATTCATCCGTCCGCTTTTGAGCCAAACGGGCTATAGTATGTTCATTATTCAAGGGTGTGTGAAAGGTTTGCAAATGTCATCAAGGTTCATCACAAGTATAATGGGCTCATACTGTGGTGGTAATGAACAAATTGTACATTTTTAACATTGAAACAAGGAGTAATTGATCTTTTAAATGGTAGTCTTAATGGTACAATTGAGATACTGCAATACATACATACATACATACATACATACATACATACATACATACATACATACATACATACATACATACATACATACATACATACATTGTATTGTATAGCGCCAATATTCAGCTCAGCTCAGCTGCTCAAAGGTGCTTAATTTTTCCCTCGTTCACTGGATGTCAATCTCAACGGCACATCGTATTGTCAATCTCAACTCCCTGGGACGCATACAACTCTTGCAGCCACTAGACGCACTGAGTTATCCTTACGTGGTACCCATTCACACAGCTGGGTGGACTGGGACACATAGTCACAGTTCTTTGTCCAAGTTTTACTGCACGTTGCTGTACCCGCAACTAGGTGTTTGCACGTATTCATGTGGCCACCATCTGGTCATATACCAACGGATTCGTTGGTTCTTTTAAGTGCACAGGGTTGTGTACTGTACACTAGGGGTTGTGACAGCACTGAAAGAGTCTGGACACAAAGTTGACTCCAAGGTTTTTACACCCAGTCACAGGTGGGCTCGATCCCGTCACCTCAAGCTCGCTGGATCACTAGCCTGGCGCTTTAGCCAGTTCGCCCACCACTGCAATGCTTAACCCCCTGGATGCCACAGGGACATATATGTCCTTCCCCTTCAACCCTCAATTTGAAGTCCAATAAAAATCAAAATGTCCCACGCACACAAATACACTTCACAGTTCCGAATTCTGTGGGAAATTTCCTGTTTCTTGATACCATCCACTATTATTTTAGACAAAGCTCAAGAGCTGAAAATGACCTTTCAAAATAGGCTTTATCGAAAATGTCGCCATTTTTGACACAGTACGAAATCGCGATTCACAGCGGTATTTGCTGTATGTTTTGAAATGTGAAAATCGGATAATTACTTGGAGTATTGAATTTCAAAAATAACATATTCATGCTCACTGATATCAGTTTTACATGAAATCGCTAATGATAATTCTGAAACGTTGCCGATGAATCTAGAATCGGTTGGGATATTTTCGAAAATACAATTACACGAACGCCGTAGAGCGCTTTCCGCCATATTGGATAGTGTTTACAAAATCAAAGTTTCACGAAGGCCGGTATTGAGACGCATATTACATCACGTATATTTCATATTAAGCTTCGAAAAATGCATCACTGAATTCCCCATACATTTTAGAATCAAACTGCAACTGGTCTTTGTCACCAATACCAACTGTCTAGATAAAATGTGACGCAACATATTGGGTGTGAAAACGAACGATGTGCTCGAAAGACTGCGCTTGATTGAAATGTAAACAAAGGCAAATTTCGATTTTGCACTGTGTAGCATTTTCTGTAATTTTCCAACATTCACCCGTCTATTCATTGCTTGCAATGGCTCAATACCTTTGGAATATGCATGTAAAGAGTATCGTAGCAAGAAATAGGAAATTATGAATAGATACAATGCAACGATTTGATAATTCATAAGAAATTGTCAAAGTTTCGTGCAGCGTGGCATTCATGACTGGCCTTAAAATCACATGAGAACGACAACTGTAATTATCAGCATTTTTGGCTTCTTCTCTTACTTACAGTGAAAATGATAAAAACATATAACAATACACAGATAGTCAGAATCATTCTGATTACTTACATGTCATATTTATGTACAAACGATCCCTGAATCAATGGAAGGGTCCTCGCAAAATCCTGTGTATCCTTGTCAGCAAAGCCGCCATTTTGTAAGAAATAGGTCATCGGTAGTGATGTAATACGTCAACATTGTTGTACATATTAGGCAATTTCTTTGAGGTGAAGGCCGGTTGAACAAGAGTAAACACAATCGCCCAATCCTTCCGATTACACTGTCAGTATTATGATGTATATTTTGCGTATAGTTCAGATATTTTTTCATGAAACTGACTTCAGTATCTACATTTAGCCTTGTTCAATATCATATCATACGTGCATATAGGGTTTACAGTGTTTTATTCCTTGAAAGTTTTTGATTGTTTGAATAATATTTACATAAGAAATTGACACATTTAGTGCAGTACACCATATTCTAAACCTTTACACAAGTGTTAGAAGATCAAACGTAGCCATAACTGCAATTACTTTAGTTCCTATGATGTACAATATTCAATGCATTTGGACTAATATTTCAGTTTTATATGAACAGTTTAATGAACAGCGTTTTAATTCAACCTTATAAGTAAAACTGATAATATTTAATGAAACTTATTTATATAAGTTATGAAATGTATATGCACACATATTTCAAGGAATTGTCTTGTTCATTGCATAATTTTATGTCGTTTTATAGACAAAACAATGATGTATATTAATTGACCAGGTGCGCGTTTGTCGGTAACATTTTATGATTCACTATCACTGTTTTCGATAATATAATCAATTCATATTCGATTAAGAGATATTGTGATGAGAGGATATCAAACTCTAACTATATTTATATGAAAATTGTTTAAAAATATATAAACCATGTCATGTTTTAATTTGGACAAATCTTACATCCATATTCTAATATATAGTTCCTTAAATAAAAGCTATCTTTTTGCATCTTTCATTACATACTTATGAAGAGAAATAGCTACATAATCATAAACAAAGAAAATTCTTATCCTAAACAAAATATTCGGGTGTTGTGAAATATTATTTTTCATTTATGTTAAATTGATGCCAAACAGGTGCGTGTGTTGCTCACAATAAGATACACAGTCAAACCGTCTATTGTTGATATATTCAGGACACTATTTAAATGTCAAAATCAGTAATTTTATGTTTTGTCGAAAGAGTGTTAAATTCTGACTTAGAAGCCGAGACCTTTTGTACAATTAATGGAAATTAGGTGAGATATATACTAATCAGCATACTAATGTCGTGTTTTTCCGACGTCGCAAAATGCATAAAACAAGCAATGACGTCAACTAAAATGTTGTATTATTTTCAGCAATTCCATTACATTTGAAGATATGGCTAGTACTCTGGTAATAACGATGCAAAATTAGTCAAAATACATCTACACAAACAGGAGAATATGGGAATCTAAGAACTAAGTTAATATACGGATAGGGCCATCGAATCGCTGTTTAGTGCTTTCACATGTAAATGCGTTGTCATCTTTTCTTATAAATTGTGAAACTACCATAGCGTATCCGCTCACATTGGGGAACTTTGAATTGGAATAGTTTGGTTCACCGTGAACAAAAAATATCGAAAATATAGCGTCCGTATCCACAACAAATTCTCTCCATGTGGTCTGAGTTACATTGACCTAGTGTTTAGCATAACGGAGTTATGCCCCTTATCATTATAGGTGTATGACCTCTCTGTCGTCGTTTGACGTCATAGAAGAAAATCCATTTTTGACATTTATTGCGAGTCATTTTTAATGTTAAGCGTATAACGTTATGCATAAGCACATAAACCCAATTCATATACACTTATGTCGTTCAGATATTAAGCTGTATTTTCTTCGCTCACACTTTCCATAAAGACGCCAAATTAAAAAAGTCGTAGCACAGTGCTTTAAATGCTGCGCGATAAAAAGCGGTAAAATTTGCTGTTTTTTTACGCATAACAAAAATTTGGACAACATATAACAAGGTCTATTTCTCAAACCGCCGAGGTAGTTGCACTTATATTTATACCAACAGATAGGAAATTTAATATTCTACATTTCTGTGTAATTTTATAGCCATACGTAGATCCAGGACCACGCGAGCGCAATTCTCGCTCAACGTTCACTTTATCAAACCGTATGAAAATGTGCGCCTGAAAAAAACCTCGGCATCAAGGGGGTTAAGGATTACTCTCAAGTGCCAATAATCATAAGCCAAAACATCAACAAAGACTTGATTCTCATTTCAGCTTTAAATGCCGAACATATTATATTCTGTTTGTATGGACATTCATAAATATAGATTGTGTACTGTAAGGTCTGATGATTACTTCAGCAAGAGGCCCCTAATTTTTTGCATGAAGTGATAGGTACACTGAATATTACTGTGTGTCCCTCTGGAAGCTACATATTCTTTTTACCTGAATCCATTCTACACATTTCAGGTGCAGCGTAAAACCCAACACACAGTTGGCATGCATGTTAACAAAATCTGGCAATGAGAATGATAATAATAATAACAAACGTTTTTTTTACAAAATGTATGGTTCTTGCCATAATTAGTTACAGCAATGAAATCGGACGGTGTGAATTTAAAATGGCACACAACACCGAGACTAGTGAGAGCTGACCTTTGCATCATCTTCCTTTGGTTTGATTCATTGCTACTTCGAATAGCAGTCATTTCAGCAAGATTTGACCTCTCGGACACGTGAAACCACCCTTTACTGCAGCAGCTAGAGACACAGCAGCACATCTCAAGCACTGTAATTGCTTTTGAAATTGACTATGCAAGAAACTTTGAACATAGTTAATGTACCTAGAGTATGCTTAGGACCTTGGTGATTGGCACCATCTATCGGTGAAATGGTAAAAGGGAATAGCTGTGGAATATTCCCCATTATACCATGGTTTTCCATACATGGATAGCCCTGAGAAATGTTCTTGAAAGGTTTACTGAAGGTCAGATTCACTCTCAGTGTCATAAGCTCACAGTGTATTATCTTCTGCTGCTAAACCATGTCTGTTCCTATGTTATAAGGCGTGGTCAGATACCATAGAGATTAAGCTTGAGCTCATCTTGCGTATGTATATATTTGGTTCCTCACACGACCAAAAAATATGTAAAGCCCATTTCTAGTGTCCAAACCATTGAAATTATTGAAATATTGTTGTGCCATTCCTTTTATCTCCCTTCTTACTTCTATTATATTCAATATGAACTCTCTTTTCACAGCATTCAACGGATTGAAGCTGAGACCATTGACATGGACATCGAAGCAGAAAAAGCCAGGAAAATGGTTCAAGAGATAGCTTTCCAGAAATGTGGCCTCCTCAGACAATTATGCATCAATACCCGGGTAGGAAGAACAATCATGCTAAGCTTGAGTAGTGGAAGTAGTTTTGTTGTCTGTTATCTTTAACTTCTTCATGTGTTCAAATTCTTTTCAGGTACTTCCTAATTGTTTGGGATGGATTTTTTGTAGGTTTGCCAGTATAAACTAAAATGAATACACTGTGGTTCAGCAAAACCCAATCAGGGATTTACAGGATGTGAATACCTGCGTCCTATATGCATCGAAATTTCTTAGCGCGTCCACAGGGACTTGGAAAAAGTCCAAATACTTTTCTAAAAATTCCAATTGACAATAAGTTATCACTGAGTTTGCTACTAGCTGGGTTATGATATTATTTGTAATTCAATTACTTTAACAATGTGATGATCATGATACACAATAAAATAACAATATTAACAAGAGTCATCAGAAGATGACATATCCCCCTGGCCCCCACTTATTTGAAAGAACAAATCATCTGACAGTTACTTAAAGTCCAGCTTGATATTTTTTTAGACTAAGTCCCAATCGTTTCGATGGAAATCATTAAATACATAAATGCCCAAAATCTGCAAATACCAAAGGCACCACTTCAAGATCTGTCTCACATATCTGCCAAGTTCTGTTGAAAGATATTGAATGGTTTTAGAGTTGTGCTCCGGAAACAAAAGCCCACCCCTCACTTTTGAGACTAAGTTTAAATCGTTTCCATGGAAACTGGGAAAAATACAAATGCAAAACATCTGCAAATAGCAAAAGGCACCACTTCAACATCTGCCTCACATATCTGCTAAGTTTTGCTGAAAGATATTAAGAAGTTTTCGAGTTGTGCTCCGGAAACAAAACCTACCCCTCCCTTTTGAGACTAAGTCCAAATCATTTCCATGGAAACCGAGAAAAATAAAATGCCCAAAGTCTAAATAGCAAAAGGCACCACTTTGGGATCTGCCTCACATATCTGCCAAGTTTTGCTGAAAGATGTTAAGAAGTTTTCTCGTTGTACTCCGGAAACGAAACCCACCCCTCCTTTTTGAGACTAAGTCCGAATCGTTTCCATGGAAACCAAGAAAATAATAAATCACAAAAATCTGTAAATAGCAAAAGGCACCGCTTTAGGTTCTGTTTGATATACCTACCAAGTTTTGCAGAAAAATCCTCAACGGTTTCTGAGTTATGCTCAGAAACGAAGCCCACCCCTCCTTTTAAAAAAAAAAGTTTCCATGGAAACCAAGAAATATAAAAATGACAAAAATCTGTAAAATATCGAACGGTCTTTCAGTTATGCTCTGGAAACAAAATAATTACGGACGGACGAGGCGATGACTATATCCCCCCGCATTACATGCCGGAGGGATAATAATAATATAATATTTAAGTGTCTGGGACCCCCATATTGTTGTCCAGCACCCCTGAAAATTAAAGGTATAAGTCCCAGGGACCCTCAAATACAGGACTCAAGGTAAATCCCTGCCCAATGTTATGTTTTCTGACAGTCTATATTGATTATTTTTTATAGAAAATAACACTGATGACATACAGTTTAGACAAACAAGTTTATCATGTTTTGTGATGTCACAAAGTTATGCATTTACAGTCTGTTTGGCTCAAAAGCAGACTAATGAATTGCAATCTAACTTGAAAACTAATAAATATATAATATTCAATAAAACGCTGATCATAAGCAAAACATCAGACCAACTCTTGACTTTTTATCCCCCGGGGATAGGGGGGTGGGGTGTATAGTCGACGCCTCATCCGTCCGACCGTCCGTAATCATTTTGTTTCCGGAGCATAGCTCAAAATATGTTCAATATTTTTCAACAAAACTTGCACGGGATATGACGACAACACGTGTCCACGAAGTCAGCGAGTCTGACCACCCGATACCATAAGTCACCTCTTACGACAAACATGGTTCAATGAAGATCAATTCTAACCCGGATCTTCACAGGTGCTAGGCTACTTGTTAAAAACTCTAGTAAGGTTTGGAAAGTACAACCAGTATTGTCCTTTTTACTGCCAGGAGAAAATGTAACGATATGGGTATTTATAATACTGAAATTACTATAGGACAAATACTTTGATAGTAGGTGGTGCATGCTTGTTTATCAACCGTCTTAAAATTTTGCTCAGGAAACGAAACGATTTCTGACTGACACAGGAATGACTATATATCCCATGGTATAGTATGACCAGAAATTATTGAGAATTTTAGGAATATGTTTAATTGGATTTCTAGTATAAACAACCTTGACCAGCTATCAAGTGCCTGGTTTCATTCAAGAGAGACAACTCCGTTAATCCTTTTTCATTCGTTTGTGAAGAGTTATCCCCCTTTGTTTACTTGCTAGCAGACGACATTTTCAGTGATCCTCAGTATGGATGATTTAGAGAAGAGGAAGTTGATTTTAGAGTATTATAACAAGGACATCTGATCAGCTAAAGTGATTTCAAGTAGAACAGGCATCCCTTTGTCCACTGTTTATCGTGTTTTGAAAAATATTGCAAATGGATATGGCATTGAGCACCAGGGAGGCGCAGATATTGACTGTCGGTGACAGGAAGCGGCTTGGTATTCTTGTTTCTAAAAACAAACGAAGGAGTTTAGAAAATGTAAGGCTGGATATGATTGATAGAGGAACTGTGGCTGTCTGTAAGGAGACAATTAGAACTGAGCTGCATGCAATGGGTTGGCAGAAAAGTCGAGGAATTCCATCACCGATCATGAAAACTGAACAAAAGGAGCGAAGGTTGAACTGGTGCTTACAGCATAGAAATTTTAACTGGGACAATATGATTTTCTCAGCTGAAAGTTCTGTGTGGCTGTTTCCTAATACACTGAAATTCTGGACCAAACAAACTGAAAAACCTCTGTATCCGGCCCCAAAAACAGTCCGAAATTTAACGTGTGGGGTGGCATATCTGTGTTAGGGGCAATGCCCCTCTGTGTATTTGAAGGGAATATGAACAGTGAGCGGTACACAGATATTCTCGAGGGACATTTACTTCCATCTGCTCACGTGTTCTATGGAAATTTTTGGACAATGACCCAAAACATCGTTCAAAGCTTTCACAGGCCTGGTTTCGGACCCAAAATATGACATTATTAGATTGGCCAAACTATAGCCCTGACCTAAATCCAATAGAAAATGTTTGGGGACTTATAAAGGAAAGTGTCAATAAGAAAAATCTGACAAATATTGCTGAAATGAAAGAAGAGGTGGTCCGATATTGAGACAGCATGGACCACGACTTTCTAACTTCTTTGATCAGTAGTATGCCCCGCCACATTGAAGCCTGCATTGCTGCCCATGGTGACTTGACAAAATACTAACTGTTCACCTGTCTTTGAATCTGGAGTTATGTTCTGCTAATATTCACATTTAATACGTGAGTAATGAGTGAATTTTTTTTTAAAAAATACAATCTTTAAATTCTCAATAATTTCTGGTTGTACTATATAACATGTCGCTGGGGGTAATTGTCATAAAATCATGTACAATTCGATGTACCGGGAGGTGGAAAACTATTGCAAGCAGCATTGAACCAAATCACTTCACCCAACCACATCTCAAATACTCATGTTAGCCTGAACACAACCCTTCAAATAATTGGACTTCCTTTACTCAGAATATATTCTGTTACTGTTAAGTTTTGCTTCGAATAGCATTCTCACGAAGCATGATTCTCAAAATTATTCCAGATATACAGACTATGAGACCAAGGGCATCTCTGTCACCCCTTTGAAAAGCCCTTGGTTTGAAGGGTTACTGTCAGTGTAGTTCAAGCCACCTGTTATGTTAATTAATACCTTGTTCAGTTATTACCATCTCTAGTTACAGAAGTAGGAGCTAAGTGCAACGCTTCCAAACAAGGGTGTACACAGGGTCAGTTCATTCAGTTTGCAACAGATAATGTCGATCAATCGGATAACATGGATTAACGCATACCGATGACGTTTCTGTCAATCAGGTGACTGTTTGCCAAGGTGGCCAAGGTGTTGATACGCTAAAAGGGATGGGTTCATCTGTTCTTTAACAAGCACTTTGTTCAGACTTTGGTGAATCAAATTGCTTGATGTCTTGAACAATTCATGTAGAATATAAAATGATCACTAGATTGTACCATTCTCAGTTGTGTCACCTTAATGCCTATGATCAACCTGATCCCAGACTCAAAGCTATATTTGCTCAACTTATGTTTGTGAGCGGTCAAGTTAAATGTGAAGTACAATGTCGGTACACATTTCAACAAACTGTATATAGGTTAACCAGAGTCAAGTGATCTACACAGATTCATATTCACGTGGAAGTCAGCGGGTTGTATTTGACAGATATCTCACATAGGACACTGGAAGTGGATTTACTGTGAGAATGTGTCACCCGTATGTTGACATGGAAGTTCCGTCATGCATGATCTGGCCATGTGTATTTCAATCGGTTCCATGATGTTACAGCATAAATGTATTGATGTGGATTTCAACCTTTAGCAATAAATTATACACTCTTCTTTTAGTAAACCTAAACCTAGTGTCATGGACAAATACCTGGAGAGCAAAAGCACCGCTTAGTTTCTTAATTGAACTCCTATTGGCTTTGGAGATAGCCACAGCAAGTATACTACCATGGACAAAGTCAAACTGATTGCCTCACTCACTCACTCACTCACTCAACTTGATCCTCTCTCTGTTCAAAGTTTATGAATGAGTCTGTGTTAGTTTTAGAGATATAAAATGAAATTTCAATTATTAGAGACTTACCTTGAGATGGACATACAAGTTGTCTACTTTAATACAATAAATAGACATCTGTACTATCAAATATGTGACAACAGCTTCTCCATATTGATAGAGGATAGTTCTCTTCAGATAAATCTAAACTTTGAGACAAAAGAGGAACTGCCTGTTCCCGAAGTTGTGTTTATTTTGCCCTTGAAAATAGAAAATATATGCTCTGAAAAGTCTTTTTTTTTCTATGGTTTTATCAAAATTATATGACTTTTCCAGCCCATGTATTATTCCTTGTGTCCTCTTTGAAAATATACATATAAAAGTAAATTTGAGTCTCAATATGAGATTTTAAAAATAATTCTCTGAAAATTTCAACTTTTCAATTTTTACCCCATAATAGGATTTAGCATACAGTTATTAGACTTTTTAAACCTATGTATTAGTAGTACCTTGTGTCTTCTTTGAAAATGTACATATAAAAGTACATTCTAGCACGACATTGTGTGATACTCGATTCTGATTGGCTGAGAGGGCTCATCAAAACCGTACGTAAATGGCAGTTTAACCCTTTCAACACCGCAGGCCGCTTAAGCGGCCTCAACGTTATGAGTCCCCAGACACCGGAGGCCGCTTAAGCGGCCAGGCAGTGGTCACGTCAAAATGAGACATAATTTTAGGAACTTACCTGACTTATGATTCATATATTAAATCCATCACATTTCACAATGTCTGGAAACACTTATTAAATTTCAATTGATCATATATTATCGGCAGAATTAAAATTATAAACTATTTTTCGCAATGTAATTGAAAACAACGATTCTCGGACACATGCTTCGGGAGCGGGTCCACAATAACATTGTCAAAGAGCAAAGTAACGACGTTTCGAGGAAATGATTAAATAAATAGAATAAACTAATGAATAAAATCAACAACAGCATTCATAAAAGTTGTCAAACGTACATATAAAATTACTTTTTCCATCTTTTTGTGCGATCATGTAATGCAAGTCAAATCACTGACAAGTGACATCTCGACTCGCCGCCTCAATCTTCAGCTTTCGGACCGCGATGTTTAATCACGAAAATATATGCATGAAGCATTTTGTCACAGGTCATAACCTAGCACGATCGTCCAATAAGTCCCATAATTTCACGTATATGTAGCGATTTCTTGCTTAATATGTTCAGAATAGCATTATTTTACCCAAAACTTTTCGTCTAAATCTAAAAGTTTTTAGTTTCACGAGGGCGTTATCCATTGCCGTAATATGATTGGCTGCCTTAGGTCCGCGTGTCTGATTTTGACCAATCAGGACCCTTATAGCAGACTGTAGCGAAAAGCGTCATTAGAAACCAATTTTTATCCAATAAAATCGCTTCTTACAACTGTGAAAATACTCTCGGCAAGGGTTCAGTGATGTTGTTGATGTTCAGAGCTTTTCGAGCGATACCGGCATCAAGCGATTAAGCCTCCATGTTATTCATCACGAAGCTTGAAAACTGAGGTATTTTCCGTTGTTATGTCATGTTACCGGCGGAAAGCCACAGATATCGGAAATAGGCGACCATACATATTATTTAAGAAATCTTTTTATAATAATTTTCTGATTACGTAAAAGTGAAAATATAAAAGAAAAGGCACGGGCATGTTATGACATGTCACAAATGGAAAAAATCGCCTTAGTTTTTGCTTCTTTCGTGGTTTATCTGGACGTTATAAATGTAAGCTTGCATTTTCATTCAAAATAATTTTATCTAAGTTGTAGTTGTATTATTTGAATAATATTATAAAAATAAACTTCATATTTATCAACAGTAGGATTAGATCTTTTAAATGGTGTATGGGATGTAGTAGCAATAATGTTTTGCAAGCTTATAATTTCCTTCATAAACATAGGCTTCATCTATGACCTCAGAGTCTCTGGGAACTCGGTGTCATGGCAGTAAATGCCTCTGGTTGACTGGTGTTGAAAGTGTTAAGACCGCTAATTAAAGTGACCGATTCACCGTGTATAAATACAACAAACTGGATGACCCTATTGTTTGTAAACAAACATGTCGGACATCGACAACACACGTCGGCTCACATGTCCTAAACTGACCGCTTACGTCCCGGACCTAATGCCCAGTCCTTCCACTTCCACTGTCCATGTATCCCACAAAAAACGTGGCATGTCAGGTCTTTTCCAAATTGGGAATAGTAGGGTGGTTATCAACAATTATTTCCGTGAATAAAGTTAGCGGCGACTAAACTTAGCGAGTTCACGGCTTGCATTTCGGCGAGTCGATTGTCATACAGTAGGGGAGATCAATAATTTGCTTGAGAAAAATCAAATAATTGTACTTGCTCACAGAGCTAACAGAAAGGGGATTTCTTTGTCTGCCAGTGACGTGCCTAGCGGTACAGCCACGGGCCCCATGGACTATATTGATACAGACAGGCTGCTGATTTTACCCCTGTTACCGGATTTATCGGATTCAGAGAGTACTTCAGTTTATCCGTTTTCCCAGCTGGACTTTAAAATGAAGGAAGGTTTACTCACTGTTCAGCCTATGGATACTTCATCTGAGGATTTTACCCTGGGTTGGTCATTCATGCAGAAAGTAGAACTGATTCATGGCTTATATCCAAGCACGGCCCTGCCACAATCGGATGAACCAGAACGGGAATTACCAGTTGAACTAGGAACTTCGGGCTGCAGATTATCTCTCCCTCATTCGTCGGCATTGAAATTTTCGTTGGAATCTTACAATTCTAACCTGGCCAAGGCGTCCTCACTCAATGCCATCCCTAAGATGTCTCAGAGATCAGTTTATGCCATCCATGATAGACTTATTCCTGCTAAAGCGCCACAGATGGATAAGGACTTTGTTCAGCTCCAGGATTTTAAAGCTAAGGACGCTTCCTTTAACTGTCAATTTAAGGATCTCAAGGATATTGATGTCGCTGCCCGTGCATCCATAGACATTTTATCTTATACCAATTGGTTTGCGGCGAGAGTGCGAGCCTTGCTGCTGCCACTATTCCAGGATTATGAAGGCATTAAAAAGGACACATTAGTATCTATGTCAGCAGAAGAGGTGGCCATGGCGCATTCCTTTTTGGATGTAGTTTATCAATCATTGGTGGATGCTACACATAACCAACATTGTACACTGGGAAGACTGACGGCTATGGAGAGGGCATATGGATTGAATTCTGTCAGAAGCCTACCTGAGTCGGCTAAGGATTTTCTCCTTCCAACAGCCCCTGGAATCAGAGTCTCTGTTCCATGGACAATGTAGCCATGCTATACAGGCTAAGGATGCAGAATCAGAGACTAGCTTCGGCTTTACTTTCCCAGAACAGGAGCAGGCCACAGTCTAGAATTAGGAGGGATTCGTCAGCTAATATTACCCGGTCATCTACCTACAGCCGTCAGGAGCCGATCTGGCTTTGAGAGAGCCGTTGATGCTAAGCCGCGTTCTTCGTCCTCGACATGAGCGTCCTGAGGATTCCCATCCACTAGGGGCAGGGGCAGAGGTTCCAGGTCTTTTCGAGGATCCAGAGAAGGAGCCAAGAAATATTTACTTAGATCCGACAACCCAGTTTACTCAGCCTTGCGATTTGGAAACGTCCCTCAACTTGGAAACAGATTTCGATTTTATTCAACCGGTGGCTCAATCTCCCGTGGGAGGTCGTCTCGCGGAGTATGTGGACAACTGGAAACAGATCACATCTGACAGTTGGATTTTGTCAGTAATAGAGAAAGGGATCCTTCCTGCCGTTGGACAACCTACCCCAAGTAACTTATCAGCCGGTAGGAAGAAGATTTTTTCTGCAAGGGGATCGCTTAGCGGGAGCGTCGGTAGCCATTCAACAGCTTTTAGACAAACAAGCCATAGTAGAAATCACACCGGCAGACCAGGCTTGCAGTTTCCACTCCCCGGTATTCCTTGTTCCGAAGAAAGATACAGACGAAATGAGGATGATCATAGATCTAAAAGTGCTGAACAAGACATATTTAAGGAAAACCACCCAAGTTCAAGATAGAATTGTTGGCCAACTTGAGAACACTTATTCAACAGGACTCATCAGCATAGACTTGAAGGACGCTAACCTCCAAGTACCTATTCATCCTCATTCACAGAAGTATCTTCGTTTTGCGGTTAACGGCCGGAGATTCCAGTTTCGTGTCCTACCGTTCGGGATATCCTTGGCTCTTCACAGTGGTCATAAATGCCATCCTAGCGTTTCTGCATCGGCGTCAGATTGCTATTCACAGGTACTTGGACGATTTTCTGGCAAGAAATATGGTTACTCAGATCCTAGTGAAACAAACCAAGTTTATTCTCCATGTATTTACCCATCTCGGTCTCATAGTACATCCTGTCAAATCAGAATTGGAACCCACGTCAAGGATCAAGTATCTGGGAGCCATTCTAGATGCCAAGGCGGGTCGAATCTATACTCCTCAAGATTGGTGGTACAAGATTCGGACCAAAGTCTATGATCTCCTGGCAGACAAGGCTGTGTCGGTTCGTTCATGGATGTCTCTGATGGGATCTCTCACATCCATCCAGGATTTTACGATGAGGGGCAGGATACATTTGCCGGAACCACAGATTTGGCTAAACCAGTTTCGCAATCTGGACCTGGAAGAAACAATCTCTCCTTCCAGCATAGTACGCCAGGAACTATTATGGTGGACAGTTGACAGCAACGTCCTTCCGGGAGTTCACTTTCGTCAGCCTCCTCCAGAGGTCACGATTTATTCGGACGCTATCAATATCATGAGAGAATCTCATAGCTTATGAGTTTCCTCCTTTCAAGTTACAGTCAAATCCCGATGAGTCGAATGCCGGTGTCTCGAATATTATGCATAACTCGAAGTACCTGTCGGTCCCGACCATTCCCTGTTATAGTTGTCATCATTTGAATACCGGTTACACGCATTCGTCTCATAAATACACACGATGACTCAAGAAGGAAATTTGGTCCCATGAGATTCAAACAACAGCAATCTTGTATACATAAGCCGAAGTCAGTCAATGAGAAGTTGTTTGGTGTAGCAAACTGATCCAATTAACAAACCAGCTCGGCTCACACCTTTCCGCCATTGACGGATGAGTTCAAAAGGCAGATTAGTGATTTTACGGAAATCACTGTCTGTGCTAATCAGACTGGAACTGATAAGGTGCCCCTCCGGAAGTACTAGCCAACTGTGTAGTTTATCTGGTAGCTCAAGCATGGCCAACCAGGGCGTGGTTCACGGATCTCCTACATCTGTTGACAGACAAGCCCCTTCGACTTCCGCTTTGGATAAATCTTCTCAATGAGCCCCAGTTGAACAAATTCCATGAGAATGTAAATCTCCTATCGCTTCTCGTATGGAGGCTATCTGAAGTTCCCTCAAGGAACAGGGATTTAACGAACAAACTACTGTGGCTATCTCCAAATCTATCAGACCTTCAACAGCAGCCCTTTATGACGCCAAGTGGAATAATGTCTTCATCCAGTGGAGAAGAGAGCGACAACTCCTCAGTTCTCCAGTCACCATTCCTATTATAGCAGACTTTCTCCTCTATCTAAAGACGGTTAAGAAATTGAAGCATAACACTATTGAGGGCTACAGATCAGTGATTGCTTCGGTTTTGGATTTACTGGGTTCGTCAGTGGAATCAAATCGTTCCTTGCATAAGCTTATTAGATCGTTTCAGATTAAGGACGATACTTCTCCAACAGTGTTTCCCAAGTGGGACCTATGCTTAGTATTACAAGCTCTACAGAGATACCCCTTTGAACCTATGCAAGATACGTCTCTGAAATATTTGAGTTTCAAGACAGCTTTCTTCCTTGCCATTCGCCACGGCGTCAAGAGTATCCGAGTTGCATGCAATTGGCGTTAAATCTATTGCCTTTGCTGCGGATTATAAGTTGATGGTTGAGGCAAAGTCAATTTAATGTGTCTGAATGGGGCATCCATGTTAAACTGGCATAGCATTTCAGTTGACTTGCATTATAGAGAAAAATAATCTTTTGTTCCTGTTAGTATATCTCTTTTAAACCAATCTTAAATAGTCTGTTATCTTTTGTGTTAGGCTCATAGTTACAGTCAGAACTTATTATGTTTAACTTTAAGGATTCCACCCGTGCTATTGCTTTGTATGTCTGTTTGTATTGTGCTTTCTGTTTTTTCATGTCATTTACCTCTGTTGTACACAAAATTCATTAACGGGTAATAAAGTATTACCGTTGAAGATGTCAATGTTTAATAAATCTACATTTTTTATGCCGGACGTATGACATAATGGTTTACAGTTATGAGCGAGTGAGAGAGTTTGGTTTTACACTGCTTTTAGCAATATTCCAGCAATATCACGGCAGGGGACACCAGAAAGGGGCTTCACACATTGTACCCATGTGGGAAATCGAACCCGGATCTTCGACGTGACAAGCAAACGCTTTAACCACTTGGCTACCCCACCACCCTACAGTTATGACATCACAATATGCTAATACATCTGTCACAATGGTATTAGACCTTGCTTGACTCCCAGAAAGTTGAGTCATCACACTGAAGGCAGTTTCTATCAATTTATGTGTAGAGTAATAAACAGAATACTAAAGTACTGTCGGAAATGCTAGAAAAATGCTTTTTAGCCTTACTACTTTGATAAATGTGATAAATGTACTATGTTGTCAATATATCAACTCGCCTATGGTGTACCTAATTTTTATTTCAATTGATTTAACATTCCCATGCATTTAAAGGGCAGTTAACAGGAGAGAATTTGGTACCAAAGCAACAACTCTAGAATTTTTCAGTTTAACATGAGAAATCTGAAATAGTCTTTAAATTTATGCTAATAATACAGGTGGTGCAAAAATATAAATATAAACAAATAAAATGTTGAATGTTTGTGTTACTTGACTTAATTATGGTTTTTTCATTGAGGAAAAATTAATATAAATGTTAAGGCTTAATAAATTAGTTTCCCATCATGCATGCACATCTTTATCACAGCATTCACTGTGGCCAACGATTTGCAGTCGATTGTTGCAAAGGTTTGTAAGTTTTTTGTGCTTGAGAAAGACAGAGTTAAACCTTTCATTAGTTTAGAAAGGGTTTATTACAGAATTTGTAGAGCTGATGGTATTGTAAACAAATCAGACAAGACAGGGACCGTCTCAAAAGCAAAACCGGGATGTAAAACCATCCTTGACAACTTTGACAAGGGAGTGATTAGACGGGTGGTCTACAAACTTTATGAGAACTTTATTCCACCTACATGTAGGAGTATCAGAGAGGAAATTAAGGACAGTATCAACATCTCCAGAACCACCATCATCATTGCCCTCCATGAGATGGGGTTCAAGTACAAAGCCCGTGGTGATGACAGAGCTGTCTTCAGGGAGAAGCACTCTATTGTGTCCATGAGATCCTCTTACTGGAGAACTGTCGCAGAGTACCGTACCCTTGGCTTCCAGATAGTTTACCTGGATGAAACTTGGGTAAACAAGAACCATTCTACGGTCTATATGTGGTTACCCACAGACCGACACAGAGCCCCCCATGGTACCATCTGGGAAGGGCAACCGAATGATTGTACTTCATGCAGGAAGTGGGGACACAGGTTTGATCGACGGTTGCGAGTTGGTCTTTGAGGCAAAGAAATCAAGTGGAGATTACCATCAGGAGATGAACGGAGATGTCTTCATGGATTGGATGGAACATCAGCTTTTGGCCAGTCGTTATCAGCCCACTGTCATAGTGATAGACAATGCCAGCTACCGTAATGTGCGGGAACCATGTAGCATCCCACCGACAATGAGTAGCCTGAAGAAGACGATGGAGAAGATCCGCATGAACAGGAACCCAATCGAACTTATCTGGGCAAACTGTAAAGGGTTCGCTGCGAGGAACAACACTACCATCAAGCTCTCGCAAGTGAAGGAGTTGATCCATGCATCGTTTGGCAGGATAACCCCTGAAGTGTGGCAGAAGGCAGAGGACCACTTCCTTGACATTGGACGCAAATACTGTCAACATGACAGAGTGGACATCAGTGTTGTCACACCTGTTGTGATCCCAGTGCATGAGGACACGGATTCAGACTCGTCAGATTTGGATTCTACTGTGTTCTACTGGTCTTCATTCCAATGTCTGTTTTAGCTGAATAAAATTTGTACTTGCATCGAGTTTAAGTCTCATTCACACAGTTGGTTTTATACACATCGGGCCATCATAAATTTACTTTGATTAATTGATTATTTCCATACAGTGACTCTTCAGCAAACAAACAACAAGATAACAAGTTATCATTGCTCATCCGTTTCTACTTCGACATAGCCAGATCTCATCACTGACAATATATCTGCTCTAAAGAAGCTATACCAGTGAGTGCGTTAAATCTTTGGCCAATGTTCACAGCTGGATTAAAATGACCGAATGACATCCATATTTTTGCAAAGAAATATACTGTTGACATGCAAAACATATATTAAAACGTTGCACATTTCTACAATCAATCAATAAAATAACACAAGTGATGTGATTCTTTTTCATACATAATACTTTGTATGTTTATTTCAAAACAAACACACACACACACACACACACACACACATATATATATGTGTGTGTGTGTGTGTGTTGTTGGTGTGAAATGTGGATATCACACGATCCCTTACATAACCAATACGTATACTATACGTATACATATTCAACAGTATGAAGAAAAAATGTATTGAGATGACCCCTCACCCGAGCTTGTGCTCAGGTGTCAATTTCACCTGTCGATACCGTGCATGCTGATGACATAACACAGGCAATGTTTGTATGAAATAACGACCCACTGCCCCTTATTTTTCTAAGTTTTTTTAATATTTTCATATGTAAAAACACATTTTAGGGCATGTCTCAAAATTTATTCCCTCGGTCTACATTAGGTAGATGTTTCTTAAAGTGATATTTGTTATTTAAGTAACTGTAATATCTCTGATTTTTACATAAAAGACAAAAAGCATTTTTCTAGCATTTTCGACAGTACTTTAAACTCGCTTCTGTGAAATACCATTGTTATAAAACTCGGGAAAGATTTAGTAGCAAACTCGCTTTTGCTTGTTTGATAACAAATCATTAACTCATTTGATTAAAATAGTATTACACGGAAGGTCATTTAGCATCCACTATATCTTATCTTGTCATAAAACACATATACATGCAATTTGGTCACCAAACTTTCCAATTTCTTTTCCCTTGTCATCAATATTACATAAATGTTTATAAAGTCATGTTTTTTTTCCTCATCAACAGAAATGCTTTGAACTAAGTCAAGAAAAAGTTCGACTGAGTCTGAAGCATTCTGGAGCAATTTATGAGTATACAAGTTTTGAAGCAGAGCTGAGAGACCAAAGCCAGTCATTACAGGGAATTGAGGTCAGTACAACTTGAAGTTTGCAGTGCTTCAACATTGAAGGTTTCAAACATGTGAAAAAATTGCCCCATAGAAATGAGGATGTTTAAGGATTTCTTTGATTTTTCAACTTTGTATTTGAGCCTTTGACATCTGAAGGTCAAGGTCAGCTGAGCATTCATTGTTAATTTACGTCTATTTAATGTACTGAAGAAAAGCCGTATGTGACATGTTAATCCGAGATTCAGCATTTGTCAAACATGACATTGCATGGATTTATGTAGTCCTGCTCAGAAGCCATTATTGTCCCCATAATTCCCATTTTATGTTTGAATAGTTATTACCAAATACATACATTTATGTTTATAACTACTGTGAGGGCTCATATTGAGAAAAAGGCTTCTTTTACTTTATTACATTGAATACCGTGTTAACATGCCATAAAAAAAATGAAACTTTGTTAAAATTCAAATTGTGAACTAAATAAAATCATTTTCATGTAAGCTCATGTATAACATTTATATTGATGAATGTAATCAAATTCATTGAGTAAAATTTTAATTTTGTGTCTAACAAGATAAAAGGTCAACTGACCATAATCAGGCTTTCCATTTTGTCTATCTATGGACATAAAACTTTGAAGCCATCTCGCTTTCATTCATAGATTGGATTGAATGTATGTCTATTTTTTATTCTGTATTGAAGTTTTATCTTCATGTTGATTAGAGACATCTACAGGAGTTGAAGGAAGGCTTGAAACGAACTCGGGCAATAGCGAAGACATTGTTAGACAGAGCCAAAGTTGCTACAGGCACTGGACCAAATGAAGAGTTGTCACCTGATTTAAAGAAGGTAGCTTAAATTGTTGAATATGCAATTTCAAAGGACAACACTACAAACCAATGATACACATTTTGAACACCAATTTCCATGTATTTATACTGGGACTCTCTATTATCGCGGTCTCTCTATTATCGCACGCGAAAACATCGGGAAAGCAGAAACACCACGCCCTGCATCGGCTGTTTACATATGCAAATTACGTAACATATATTCATCGCTCTTGAAAAAGTCATTTATTTCATTGGAATGTTATGTGTAATCGGAGAAATATTAAAGCATTCATCTTTTCAGTAAGTTCTAGAACATTTTGAAACTAGTATGACCCCTACTGCCATTACATCTAGCATGAATCAAAACTTACTTCATCAAGAGCAATCCTGCGACAACTATAAGGTCATTTGCATATTTTCCGTGCTAAAAATATAACAGGAAGTGACGTATTATGGAACTTCACTCTGCACACGGCAGCAACTTGTATGGTACGTTTTAAGCCGGAAAAACAATATTTTGTAACGTTATTGTTACCTTGTATCCAAATCAATAGAAGTTTCAGATGTTTTGGTTAAAAGCATGATAATATTACTAATGTGAATGAAATTCCAACAAAAACTTAATGATCAAACTATTTAGATTCGTTACTTGTCTTAGTAAACGTTTCACAGTGTCATCTGCTTGTACCGCGTGCCATAGTAAGAAAATAGCAATACCGCGATAATAGAGAGTTGCTTCAATTTCCGGGTCAAACGAGACAATCGGAATTGCCGCAATGGTATTAAACAAGTTGCGACCATGTGTCACATTATTTGTGACAGAAATAAGGATTAAATATCAGTCAACTGAAAATATATATAAAATGCTAAATGTCAGTAGCCGTTCATAATCCCGATGGCGACAACATTAACTACCGCGATAATAGAGGGTCCCATGATACAACCCCTGAAGGTCCGGGTTAGAATATTGATCTTCAGTAACCCATGCTTGTCGTACAAGGCAACTAATGGGATCGGGTGGTCAGGCTCGTTGACTTAGTTGACACATGTCATCGGTTCCCAATTGCGTAGATCGATGCTCATGCTGTTGATCACTGGATTGTCTGGTCCAGACTCGATTAATTAAGACCATTCTGAATCATTGCGCGCACGCACTCACTCCCTCACTACCAAGTGATTTCTGCAGGTGTATATGCAGTAAATATATAAAATATGAGTCTAGATATTTTTTCTTGCCAAAAACAGCACAAGACCTTTTGCCTATATACATATCTTCCATGAATTGATTCTCAAATATATTTATAGTTCCTAAAAATACCTGTTAGCCCTTTCTAAAGTTACATGTGTAGAGATTGTTTTCATTGTTCATGTTCCAGCTGGGGAAAGCAGAGAACAAAGGGGATTACTACAGTTACATGTGTAGAGATTGTTTTCATTGTTCATGTTCCAGCTGGGGAAAGCAGAGAACAAAGGGGATTACTACAGTTACATGTGTTGAGATTGTTTTCATTGTTCATGTTCCAGCTGGGGAAAGCAGAGAACAAAGGGGATTACTACAGTTACATGTGTTGAGATTGTTTTCATTGTTCATGTTCAAGCTGGGGAAAGCAGAGAACAAAGGGGATTACTACAGTTACATGTGTAGAGATTGTTTTCATTGTTCATGTTCCAGCTGGGGAAAGCAGAGAACTGTCAACAAAGGGGATTACCTAATTGTAGCTTGTTTTTGTTTGTTCAGTTCCCAGGTCGGGAGTTTAATGAAAGGGATTAGCCATGTTGTGTCGGCAAAAATATAGTTTGAACTGAATATGCCACGTCAGCATTGTGTGAATTAAGCATGTTGTGCTGAAGTGAACGCAGTTTGTCAATAATGCTGTGTTCCAGAGCTTAAGTCACAAAACTGTCCAATGTCACTTGATAACAACTTTTATCATTACCAGTAAACCATTAACTGGAGCCTTTTATTATTTGGGGATTTTTTTGTTATTTTACATTTTCTGGTTTCCCAAACAAAACACACACACACACACACACACACTTTCATTGTCCTGATTCTCACAAGTCACAACATGAAATCACTTTATTTTCCTGAACATTTGTTTGGTTTCAGGCATTTGAACAATGTCCTCCTCATCTGGAAGAAATAGATGCTCAGATACATGAGCAACAGGCACGAGCAGACTGTACCTTTCAAGTGGATGAGAGGGTTAGTTTCTTTCTACTCGTTTCTAACAGCAGTATTTGGCACCCTCTATGACACTATTCATATCCATAGTCCATAGCATCAAACACATGCACCTCTGTGAGCTTTGACAAGATAGCGAAAGTTTGTCATTATAGTAAGTGCATTAGTACTAATGACTAAAACTTCTCTCAGTTTAAATGAATGGCTTTTTTCATAAAGCAAGACAGTTACTCTAACTAATATTCCTTTATTATATAGCGCAATGTGTTTGGAGGATTGACTTCAGATTACATGTGATCTGTGTGTGATAAGGCGGGTTGAACTAATGTCACACTTCCGGGATTCTCAAGGCTTTCTTTGAAACCAGAATATGGCCTACAAGTTGTGTATTCCCAAGTTATATATTCTTGTCAAATGTTGATAAAAGTATCAACTTCATTGACATTTGATTCAAGAAAATTCAGTGCCAAGTTTCTGGGTTTTTAATTTGCCTGCCTTCAGTACCCTTGGCAATCAGTGTTCTTTCAGGGCCCAACAGGACTAGTGCTGCAGAAAAATCATTCCACAAAAAGATTTGCTTAAAAAACCTTGAAAGTGATACATGATACTATTTAAATGTAAATGAAAGAAGGAGATTAACATTTCATGTTTTCACTAGTCAGTAGGATTTCCACAGATATTTACTTCTCCTGTGCAATAAAATTGACATGCACTTTTTCATCATAAAAAGTAATTTTATTGCCCAAACTGTACAGATATCAGAAGTAACTAATTCATTTTTTGTGTTATATCAATTCATACTTCCCACATAACCGAGAGTTCTATGTCCACAATAAACACATCATGGCTTATGTCCCTTGGAAATGACGTCATTGGTGCCGGACTGATTAGCCTTGACCTTATTAGACCAATTTCACTTGGTGCAGATGTAGGTGTGGTTCTTGTGCCTTGATACGCAGGTTACCTGTTGCCTGGCCATCAGCTGGCTATGTTGTCAGTTCCACACTTTGATGACATTGCAGTTTGAAAAAATGTATACATTGTACAAAACGTGTTACCACGTAACCAAATTGTATAACATTCAACCGGAGTCGATCGTCTTTCCAACAGTATCTTCTTTCACCAAAACTAAACCGTATATGTTAGCTTGCCACCGGTGAATGTGCCGGCATTCTACAGTTGCAACTCAATTCCTTCATAAATCATACGATATATGTCCCTCCTCTTGAACCTTCACTTTGATGTCAGAACCATATCCAAACACATCAAGAAGATAAATGAAATTTGCAGTTTTGAAGTCTGTTGAAATTTGTTTTTCTATGATAGGGCATTGTAGTGCAAATTTACTGAAAATTAGATGCATCTTAAATCTCACCAGTTTTGACACATTACTATGTCACCGTTCATTGGTTTTGCATAATTTATGGTGTGTCTCAATTCAAATGTTAAATTTTACTGGGAGTAGTACGTGTACTACAATGGGGTTCCTGCTGCAGTTCGGCTGGTGGTTGAATTGAAATGTGTTTCCCTCTCCAGCAGGCATTAACAAATGGTGTTAAATGTTGGTGCGCACGTGCGTCTTCATGGTGGAAGTGTTTTTGTTTTGTTTTTTGGTATTTTTTACATGTAGCCGTAATATTGAGCGATGACTTGGATGGCGTCTGCCATCAACTTGTCGAAGTAGGCTATGGAGTAAGTTGAGTAAGGGCGGTGCGATCTCGGGTTTCGAGGCTGTAATCGACTAAAGTATCAATGAGACGTTGTAACCGTTCGGTGCCCATCAGACCTAAACTTTGTACAGGGTGATGAATTTCCCTCGACTTATTACTCGAGGCATTGACATCCACCCCGACGTGCCTGAACAACCGTTTTTCGATCAGTGTCCACATGATGATGATAGCTATATATAGACAAATCTTTAATAAGGTGGTAATACCCTGTCGTGTGGGACAATTTGCAATTCCTCTCTGACGAACCCTCTCGGCGGCCCGTCTTTTAAGTAGTACAAGTTCGGTTTGCCTCCTTTGATGTCGACCAGGTCGAGATGGTACGTTTTCATGGACCATATCGGATCGGTAGCCATTGTCTGCTGTCTCCCTCGTGTTCTCCCGGCTGGTACAAGTACCTAACGCTGACCTGATCCGGTCATGGTTTTTCCGATTGACGTGCTGCTGCTGATGCCGATTCGGCCGTGATCGATTTCATTCGGATGGCTTCAACGGGTCTCTTGCCCAGGAGTCGGGTGACTTCGTTGTTGATGGCATCCACCACTCGCGGCAAGCGTATGACCCATTCCGTATTTCTGTTTTGTGGAGAGGTTAGTAGTATACACAATGGGACTATGGGACCAGGTCCCCCCTAAAGACTCAATTTTTAAATTGAGTCCTTGGGAAGTCCCTAATCATGTAGCCCCATTGTGTATACTACTACTGAGGTGCATGCCAAATTTGATCAAAATTGGTCAATATAGTTTCTGAAATATTGACTTTTAAGTGAGCATGGGGTCGGTCGGGAAAAGGTAAAATGTCGTAAAACTTTTTGTCATAATTAAGTCTTAATTAATCTAATGAAGTCATCGAGAGTGTTCCCAATGCCATTTTGCTATAGTGTAACCATCTGCCGAGATGCAAGCGAAATTTCACGAAAATCGGTCAAATAGTTTAGGAAATAATAACTTTTTAGTGAGCATGGGGTTGGTCTGGCGAAAGGCTAACAATCCAACGTATTGTACTTGTTATATATTATCGAGTCGAGAGGTGTTTTCAGCCGCAATACCTTTATTACACTGAAAACACTAGTTTTCAGCAGTTCCCCCGAGCTGCCTTGCTACCATCTCGTTAGGATGTACTTGTAGCGATGTGTAAGCTGTCTGAAGGTGAATGAAACGCAGTCATCACCTCGCTGACGTCTCGGAGGTTGCTTTGAGCGAGCGCAGGGAGCCAGTCGCAGTGTGTATGTCTCGACTCTGCTTGTACAGCCGCCTGGCTGGCTAGGCTACGTTATGTTGATTTCCACTAAATCATACCGCAGCTCTCGGCAGTCCCCTCAGGTCGCCTCGCTGTCATCTTGGTAGTACTGAGCGAACGCTGTGGGCGAGTCACAGTGTGTGTGTGTGTGTGTGTGTGTCTCGACTCGGTTGGACAGCCGACCGGCTGGCTGGCTGGTTACGTTATGTTAATTTCTGCAAAATCATACCGCAGCTCTCGGCAGCTTGCCCGGGTCACCTCGCTGCCGTCTCGGTAGCATTGAGTCTGCGCTGTGGGCGAGTCGCAGTGTGTGTGTCTCGGCTCGGCTATTCACCTACAGCTCACTGAGGTGGCTGGCCGGCTGGCTACGTTATGTTGATGCCCGCGAAACAGTTTATTGTGAATCTTCTATGATTTGTGTGGTTTTCGTAATGAAGGCTTGTCGGGCCTGTTGCTTCCCTTGTTCTATGAAATTTTTTCTCGTCTTCGCAAATGACGGCGTTTTTATGAGACTTGGTCAGAATCTTTATTACAGCCCACGCGGGTGCTGGAAAGGCGCAGACGCCATCCCAAAACTCGCCAAAGCCACTCGAGTCTCAGAAGAGAAAGCCAAAGCCTGGCTTAAAAAACAAGCCATCTGGCAAGTCTACCTGCCGGCGCCTTGATACATCCCGAGAAAAAAATTCGACATTTCAACGCTGAATCGCGTTCACCAAGCCGACCTCCTGTTTCTTCCTCACGACAGGGTGAGGCTCAAAACCTACAAGTACGCCCTTACTGTCGTTCACGTCGCCAGTCGCTACAAGGAAGCCGAACCGTTGACGACCAAAGATTCAAATGAAGCTGCCTATACAAACGCAGTCGCTTGACCTGGCCTGCTGTGTTGCAAGTCGTTCCAGGATGCGAGTTCATGGGAGCTGTGTCGCAACTGCTGGCCAAGCACGACGTCCAGGTGAGACGAGGTATAGCGGGAGCTCACCCTAGCCAATCTTCACCACCGGCGGCGGCACATCGCGATAAAACAGAGAAAACATTACCGGACCATATCAGCGTTAGGTACTTATACCAGCCGGGCGACTACGAGGGAGACAGCAGAAAACGCGCCACCGATCCGATATGGTCCATTAAAACGTACAACATCGACCTGGTCGACATCAAAGACGGCGAACCGAACTTGTACTACTTGAAAGACGGGCTGCCGAGAGCATTTGTCCGAGAGGAGTTGATGATTTTACCTCACGACACAGTCCCTTACACATCACCCACCGTGTGGTGATAGTTTCTCGTCATGATATTTTATCAGTCTTGCATGCCTATTTTTCTGCTTAATGTAGACAGACAGCCAGACAGCCACCCGTACACCAAGCCGAGAGAGACACATCCACACGCACTGCGACTCGTCTGCCCACAGCGCTCGGAGGAGCAACCACCCCCGAGGCGACGGAACAGGCGTTTGGCCATGGTGTGATTGAACCTCTCCACGATGGCTTGGCTGCGGTGAGCCCCTGCCACGCTTTATTGAACCTGGACTTGGTGTTTGGCCAGCAGCCGCGACGCGGTTCCCATTAACTTGCGTCCGGGATCGACTTGCAGCTCGGCTGGCCATGTCAGCGGACTGCGTTTGTAGATGCGTTGCAAGGCCTTGACCACTTCGTTTCGAATCTTTGGTTGTTAACAGTTCGGCTGCCTTGTAGCGACTGGTGATGTCGACGACGGTCAGGGCGTACTTGTAGGTTTTACGCCTCACCCTGTCGTGTGGGAGAAACAGGAGGTCGGCTTGATGGACGCGATTCGATGTTGAAATGTCGAATTTTCTTCTTGGGATGTATTGGGGTACCGGCAGGTAGACTTGCCAGAGAGCTTGTTTTTTTAAGCCAAGCTTTGGCTTTTTCTTCGGAGACGCAAGCAGCTTTGGCGAGTTTCGGGATGGCGGCCGCGCCTTTCCAGTATCCCCGTGGGCTGTAATAGATTTTTTCCATAATATATGTATAGTTCACAAGTCTTTTTTAATACAACTGTGTCCGTATGCATAAGTCGTAATACCATTACGAGCAATCCATCGTTTGGTATCCATGGGCGACAAGGATGTTTTATTGACATATATTCTATGCTTGTCGCTTCTGAGCATATTCATTTGGTGTTTGAACGTGTGTTTATCGAAGAGAGCCTGTTTAAAGAGGATGTGTTTGATTTGCTGTTGAACCACGTATTTTTTCGCTTCTTTAGCCTTTCGGATTTCACTGTCGTCGGCTTTCAGGATGGAATACATTTTAGGTCTTAATCCAACGTATTCTGTAATGGGTGTACTGGTGCATTCGTCCTTCATTTTCCCAGAATCTTTTTATTGGTCGTATTGTGTAAAGTGTGATCCGATGGATAATCGCTCGTATTGTACCAATCTATATTTTCTGCTATATCCTCGTACACATCCGAGTTGGTGTCGGTATACAACAACTGGCATCCATAACCGTACTGCTTTTTGAGCTTGTTGTAGTAGAAATCATACATCAGGTGTTTGGAGAGGTCCAGGATGCTCATCCCCACGTAGACCAGTCGATTCAATCTGATGTGGGTTTTGTTCATGTGCAGCGCTGCCAAAGCCTCGTCGAACACTTTGCTTCGGTTAAAGGCTGGGCTGGCTATGAGTTTGGTCATTTTTTCCTCTTCATGCGATCGCACTAGTGTTATTGTCATCCGTTTTCTTAAATTCTCCATCGTTTTGCCAAACACTGAATTGTTCATTAATTTATATAGATTTTTCTCGAAATCACTGGTGGCTTGTTTTCTCAGCTCGGTGTTTAACCGAATGTATGGTTCCATCCATGGACTTCGATCGAACTTTAGCACTCAGTGTATTTTTTTCAGCTTCATCCCCAACAGTAGACCTGTAGATTTCGATAATGCACGACGTACTTGGTCTTATCCATCAAACTGGGTATGAGTTTTTCCACCTGAACTGGTTTAGTCGTCCCCAACAATTCTCGCTGATAGCCCGACATCCATTCTCGCTGTTTGGGGCTAGCGGGTAACTGTTGTGGTTGGTGTGGATTTCTGCAGGATATTCCAAATCCACCTCGAATATGTATCCCATCTTAAAATTTTCAGGGATAGCCATGATGTTTTCCTGTTTAAAATTGTTGCTATTAACTCACTCGAACCCACCGGTGGGTAGATATTGACTCATGGCCCAGCCGTACAGGTTGTTGGCATCGAGATAGAGGAGATGGTTGGCGGGTTTACTCGAATCGTAGCCTTTTACGTATTTATTATTGGCTTTGGCATAGCGCTTGGAGACATGTTTTTCTGAATCCTCGAACACGTCGGCGAGCAGGAGCACATCCGTTCTTAAATACAGGTCGTGATAATCGCCTAAATTCTGACAGCCTAGTTTTTCCCACATTTTAAGGGTGTGGGCATAATCGTCCCTGGTGATATCGGATTCGGTTAAGCAGCTATAAAAGCGGTCGATGGGAGGTAATCGTGTCTCCTCAAACTTAGACCAATCGTCCATGTACTCGTAGGGGTACACACCCTTCCTCAACAGCAAAGACCGAGTCGCCCCGTCGGTGTATCGATCGGTGATGGGGAAGGTATTTTTGGCGAGAGACGAAAATGGATGCTGTCAATGATTTTCAGCCCGTTTTATGAGAAGATGTATTTTTCCATGTTGTTGGGGATACACTTTATATCACCCTCTAATTTTGAGATGGCCTGCATAATAAGGTGGGTATCGTAACCTTATAATTTAAACACCACGGAGATCTTTGGGGGATCGATTTTTAGCTTTAGGTTGCACACGTTGTGTGCGTCACCTTGATACCAACCCGTGATGTGGCAATGATCTCTTACAGAATCCCCGTTCAGCGGTTGGTTGCACTCATGGCAATGAGTCGACGTTTTGTGCCTGATTTTGCATCCTCCGTCATACGCATGGGTATAATGTTGGATAAAATGTCGCTTTTTTTTTTCTCTTCGTGTTGCAAGGACGTAAGAAAGTTTTCGGCTGCGTCGGGACCTCGGTAGACCATGGGAGTGCACGTTTGTCCATCTTATCGAACGACCACGTTACCAAACCCGCAAGCTTCATGTTCCTGCGTTTGGTACATAAAACCTTTTTCCGGGGACGGAGCGACGTGATCGATCCGTTTGATGAGGGCTTCGAAGTCGGCTTAGATGATGTAAGGCACAGGCATTTGTTTTTTATAATGATTAAATTGGACACTATTTTTCTTTTTCGTCGGGCATGTCGATCCTAGTAGCGGTCTGCCCGCAACTTCGACAGTCTTCCTTATGCGCTTCCAGCAGGTCTAATCTAGTGTACCTGTGCAGACACTGTTCGCAGAAGTGTTTCTTTTCCTTGTGGTTAGATTGATCGTTTCATAGTCGGCTCAGACTTTTCACCCATGTGTAGTGGTACTTGTCC
This sequence comes from Haliotis rubra, assembly GCF_003918875.1. Taxonomy (NCBI): domain Eukaryota; kingdom Metazoa; phylum Mollusca; class Gastropoda; order Lepetellida; family Haliotidae; genus Haliotis; species Haliotis rubra. The sequence continues at coordinate 1,119,440 of NW_025766348.1, read as the reverse complement.
TCTTTTTTGACCAGGAATATATTGATCCTGGGTCTGTTTTCCGCGGAGCGGAGCTTCTTCTGTGCACAATCGTACCCTTATCGTGTCCGAAGGCGTTAATGGCTGAATGGTTTTGTTTTTCCACCTTTCCCATTTGGGAGATGGGCGTGGGTGCGTCTATACCCTCAAAATTCAGCCCATCGTCTGTGGGATAGCTCGAAGGTCTGTTCGCAATTTTAGAATCAGCGGGGAATAAGGCCGATCTCAGCGTCCATCTTAAGCAGTTATCGTCGTTGTTTTTAATGTTAACAATGGCTTTTTTATTCTTGTAATACGAGGACAAATCTATTTAGGATCCGCCTTTAAACGGCCTGTATATCCATGTAGATGGTGTCGATTTTGTCCACCACCCATCCAGAGCCCCTGTGGGTAAATTTTTCCAACAATTCTTGTATTTCTTGCAACGAGGTATTGAAGACCGAGGGGATTGTATAGGATTGTGTGATGACTTTCTGTTTACCCCGGAAATAAGGTTCGATGTACTCGGTGCTGCCGTCCGTCTGCTGTTTGCCGAGCGCCATTTTAATCGTCAATTGTACTTACTTTTCAAGTCGTGCCACTCTTCATCGATTTTGTTGGCTATGAGGGGTTTAACACTGCTGACATCGATATTAGCGTTTACAACCATCCGCCAGCCTCTCAGATACCTACCCACAGCGTGGTCTGCTGGCACGAATCGCATTTCGACCGTCTCGGTGTCTTCCAACAAGGTGAGCAGTTGGGCTTTCCTCATGTGAGAATAACCCTTCAACACACGTTCTTTAGCTCGAACTTTGAGCTCTTTGATGGTGGGGGGCTTGTCATATTTCATGTCGAGCGAGGTTAGCAGTTGGGCTTTCTTCATACGAGAATAACCAGTCAATCCATGGTTTTTAGCAAGAGCTTTGAGTTCTCTGTCGGTAGTCATGGTTGCTATATCCACATGCAAAGTCAAATGTCTAATTGATTTGCTATATCCACATGCAAAGTCAAATGTCTAATTGATTTTTATTCTGAGTAGTCGGTTACGTTTGTTGAAATAATCTTTTTTCTTCTCATAAACAAGTTGGTTTCGAACCACGTCTGCCATAATGACATTTTATCCCGATACCTCATACCTGAGCATGTGTAATTCACGAAACCTTTTCTGATAGACATCATGTGTATGCCGCAGTACTCCTCATTCCTGCATTTCTTGCTGCAAGTCTCGGCTTTTCCATGAAGCACGTATTTACAACGATACGGAGCGGGTCTCATCTTCGCTATATGCAATGAGATATACGTTAGTCTAATTGATGAACGTCCAACACGGTCACGGTTAAACCGAGCACGCCGAATATCAGCTCCCATTCTTTCTGTTCTGGGGAAGGGGTGTAATACTGAGATAGGGTGGGTTCCTCGTCGAGAGGTCCGAGCCGTTTGCTGGTGATGAGATAATGCACTTGCATGGCTTCGTCCAAGTCCTTAAACGTTCGAACGGCGTGATGTTCTCGCTGGAGTTGGTCGTGGATAAAATCGATTCTCTGCATGTGTTTTTTTGTGTAGTAGGCTTGTGCGGCTTGTAATTTCTGGATGGCTAAATCGTGACGTTTCTGTTCCGCTTCGATTTCGGCCGCGTTCGACGTTCGTAGATGAGAAAAGAGGTAATTGCTCCCCGAAAAGGCCAAAGCATTGACTATGCCCCACCGACCATCAAGGCAATCGTAGCCATTTTATATATATTTTATACTTTCTTACTTTAATGTGTTTTCCGGAATGATCCCTTGCTTAATAAGCATATCTTTGGTGGGAATCGCCGGTCCCAAGTCAAACACAAGCATACCCATGTCTTGCAGGTTGAAATTGAGTTTGGGTGCTGGTTGTTTGGTGATCGTTTTGCTAAATCGGGCGTAGCCTATGGCCAGTCGGCTGATCACATGACGTGATACGCATCGTTGACGAATGTTTTTCCGTCAGTGGTAGACATGATTATAACATAACGTGCGGGTTTACCTCTAATTGTTTTGTTAATGGTTGGACCATCACTGGTCGTGGTGTCAACTTTTTGTTTTGTTGATATAACCATACACCTGGAGTGATACCAACGACAGTGGCTGCCACAGCGTACGGAATCCACAGTGGGGTAGGAATCGATTTATGATGTCTAGCTAACCCCCCTTTTTTTTCGGATTCTTGGGTTTATTCGTGACGGTATCAATCACTTGTTGAGGGGTCTCCTCCGCAGGTGCCAAAGTCGTTTCGATGTTCGGCTCCGTCATCTTGTATATCATTAGTCAGGCATTTATGTTTAAATTGACAGTGCTTCACCATAATGATCGCCGTGGTGATGGGAGCTAAGAACACACCGTATGGGTGATACAACTCACAACTGAGGGTGTTCAAGGCGTGACCAATAAACGGATCTTTGTTGAGATCTTCACACAAATAAGGTCGACATTCCGGCGGAATGGGAAGCAGAGACGAAGCTATAACAGTGTAGAATTGCATTATAGTCGATCCTATGGTTTTCAGGGTCGAAAACCAAATCGGGGTTCGTATCTCGTGTACAGTTTATCGATGTCTCCATCGGACATTTTATCAATTTTGTCCCCTTATTCCCCAATTGTTTCCCCTTCCCACCTACAGCGAGGGCCACGAGTGTTTCTCGCTTATCCCCGAGGCGGGAAGACGTATCTTCACCATCCTTCTCATCCTCGGATACCATTTATTCGTCCATGTCGTCCAACTCAATGTTATAATACATCAATCGGGTCATCTAATATAATGAAATCCGGCATAACCCAAACAGAACGAGATGAATGTCAGGTAAAACAACACGAGAATTTCAAACATTGTCATGGTTTATATATAAAGGCTATACATTTAATTTGCTAAATTTTGCTAAGCAGTTTGGTAAGTTTTTCTTAGCTAGCACATTTCTCTTAAACATTCCTCGAACGAATCCCTGTCCTTGCAGTGAATTAAGGCCACCCATCGTGTCTGTTCCCTGAGGTCTTTCAGGACCAAGTTGAATTTTTGCGTCAGCACCCAAACGCTGTGTTTCATATCATGTCCTGAAAACACTAAACATGATAACATATCTCTCTTTTTAGTGATCTCTTTATTCGCGCTGCAATCGTCTAGGATAAACAGCGTTGATTCTACCTCGAACTTCTCGTGGAAGGCTCGCAACCAGTCCTGTAAACGTACTCCTGGATCTTTTTTATATACCTCCGCGTTGTTCATCACCCACGCTTTCTCCGTGTACGTTTTATTGACGCGTATAGTAGGGCAAAGAATCACTATATGATCGAACACCTCCCGATAATACCCTTCCAGCATATCCAATACAAAAACGGTCTTCCACATACCTTTTGACCAATATTTTTCGTTAATTTTCTGAAACGGTGAAAATTCTTCCATCGGCAAGATCAAAATGCCCTCATCGGTCGAGCGGGTAAGTTCAGATTGATATTCCACAACGTATCACTTTTATTCGCGACGATCTTCCGATGCCGCAGCACGCGATAGTACAGGATGGCTAGCGTTCCCGAAATACTGGTTGCGAATTTGTCGAGCCAATTCCAGATTCGGGACCTTGTCAAACTCCAGCGAAATATTGTCGATGGTATAGCTGCCCTCACCGCTCTCTACAAAAACAACCTGACTATAATCATTAATCATCAGTTCATATTGCAGCCTATCACCTAACGCGGCTTGGTAAAACGGCATGTGACCCTCCAGCAGTTCGAAGTCGAGTGGAATGCAAAATCGGTTCCCGAACGCCTCGGCTATAGCCTTATGCTTCTTTGGTATAGCTGTGAGATCGGTTTGTTCAAAAGTATACCCCACACGCGCAACCGAGTCAACGGACAATCGGCTGGACAAATGCCTTGGTATTTCATGTTTTCCCGTTCGATCGTGGTTCTCCAGAGTTCCGTGTAACTGAAAAACACATCGCTGTCGTCGATGCTGATTTTGATCGTTGGTTTTTTCACGATGGCACAACCCAGGTTCGCCACGATTTCTCTTTTGTTATCGGATTCCAAACTGCTCTGAAAAGACAGGCAAGCCGTCCCAGGGACGATGACGTCATTCTCGCCCAGGTTGGGAAATCGCACCAACAGCGTTTGGTTTTGTCGATCGTGCTTGGATTGATGGTGATAGTCACAGATTGACGCACGGCTTTGACCCCCAGCGGTTCCCTCAATCTTCGGAAAGGATCTAGTCTTCGTCCGTATGCCATTGACATCGTTTATATTGAAAGTATGTTTTTATATCTTTAATATAACAAAACCATGGCCGTAGGTGGTGAAGATATTCCCATGGACAATTTGGGGGGTGATAGAGCCCTCGATGATGATGACGATACCTCGTTCCCGAGTAAATGCATAGGCAATGCCATGTTACATACGGCCGTGGATGATTATTACGATACCATAAGGCGAAAAGAAAATCTTGCTCTTCTTTATCGTGATTATTCTAAGTTCGAAATTGATGATCGAGGGATGCTACGGTTGAAAGAGGCTCCGGACGTCGATCTCATGCATTCCCGTACGAGAAAACCTCTCACCTTGTCCACGCTGGCCGGTCGCCACGGTGCCCACTTTGTCTGCGATCAATTAAACCTGCGAGGTTAAACCAATTAAACCAAACTCCCCCCGAAGACTGCCCAGGCTTTACACACGGTACATGAATGAACCCTTGCCCTGTTTCGAATTTCCCCTTCGGGAACTGCGAGGGCTAGATAAGGCCTTGCAAACCATTCGTGGATGGCTTGTGGACAACATGGTCAAAGTGAAAGAACTCGACTATCGTATCGCTTACGAGCAAACAAAACTCGAACAAGCGGATGACGACGACGACATCAGCCAACAGCGGGTCAAGGAAAGGCTACATGACTTGCAAGACGAAAGATCGACCCGATTAGAAGCAGCGTCGTACAACCGAGAAGCGCTTCGAACCCAGATCAGCCGCATTCGCGAAACCATCGACCGAGTCCTCTACGAAGACACCACATTAGCCGAAAGGCTTAGAACGTTATTCAGAGAACAAGGGATCACCATCGCCAGCATTCTGACGGCTTTGGGCTTTATTATATCGACCCTGGTCCTCTCGCTAACAGGAGGTGGAGGCGGTGGAAGCACACCACCAAGCCCAAACCCATCAGGCGGCCCACCACTTTGTGGATCCTCAGTTGCATGTCACTCAGAGCCATGTACAACCCCACGCCGAACACTTGTCAACTTTCGACCGGGCATCTTGCAACGTGTCTTGGTAACGCTTGATGGCTGTCGGTAAATCCACCGGTCTGGCGATGTCATCCTCGACGTTCGCCACGAATTGTTTCTGCGCGTCTTAAGCCGTTTCCTTACCGATAATGCTGGAAAGGGTTTGCGCCTAGCACGGCCCACACGTACGTTCAAATTGAGTCGTTTAACCGGATGGTGTCGGCACGAGTAAACCCTTTCGACGTGTCCAGCATAAACATTTTCCAATCATCTACAGGTCCCTGCCGAAACTTCCAAACGCGGTAATCCTTGCTGTCGTCAAAAGCCATGAGATCGTCTCTCCGATTGTCGTAAGCATTCACATACGTTTTATCACCCCATTCTTTCAACTTCTCGCTGGCTTCTATGAGGGGCATATTGTGAACAATGGGAATACCCAAGCCGTGATTCACGCCTGGCAAACGCCAATCCGTTTTCGGATTGAGTTCGAATTCGCTGCAAATCAGTTCGTCGAGCGTGCGTACGGATTGTTTACTGCATTCAACACCTTGTCCTGAGGAATTGGTGTGCTGATTTCTTTCAGGATGCGTCTGATCTGGTAGTGCAGGTGAAACGAGAACACGGACTGACTCAGCGGACCACGATGAGTGTCGTTCAACGTCACTCCGCACCCAATCGTAGCACACCACACGGCAAAATTGAATTGATTCGGGTTATGAAACCAAGTGTGTACTGCCTCAACACTCGTGACGGGAAACCTATATTTTTTAAATACATCGATAAATCGATATAAACTATCCTTTGCATCCACCACAATCTTCATCTGCGTGAGATCGGTAACACTTATATTATCACTTTTAGGATAAGTCACTCCCGGTGTATACTTGGGTGTAGACATATTGAATGTATATTATAGTGTCTCGTATATGTCTAACATGTTCATTACGCTCCCGGGATTCACAAGTGGCGAGCCCGTTCAACTGCTACACGGGATCAATAAGTCGAGACGACTCGAAGTCGCTCTCTGCGATCTCGTGTATTACCCGCGTTGGTCGAATATCAGTCAATTTTAAGGGAACAACAGGCTATTCATTGATGGCAAACGCCACGATTTGTCCGACGGTTATTACAGCGTTTGTATGCTGAGTGATGAAATTTTCAAACACATTCGAGCCCATCTCAAACGCAACGAATCAAATGGCACGCTGACGTTAACGACGGGGGAAAAACCCATTTCGACTCGGTAGACCCTTGGCGAGAACTCTAGGGTTGTCGTCGAATGAAATACGACCTCGAGACACCATCACGGGTTCGAAATTACTGAGCCTTGTGGTCTATCACAAGGTGTTCGTTCATCTCAATCGGGTAAGCACAACCGATAATATTCAAGGCGAATGCCCTTCCACGCTGCTAAGAGCCGTGCCGGTGAAAACAGAAAAGTGCAACGACGGTCGAACCAAATCGTTTTCTACCCTGCAGTACAAAAGTTAATGCAGGGCATGATCACGGAATTGAAACTATCCATTTTAGATATAAAACATAAACCGGTGTATATGGAATATCTATGGTGTATATGTCACGCTGCACGTAAAACAATGACTCAAGCTTCTGGTCCCGGAACTACCATGCGCCTGAGAAAATGCCCTACCATCGCGATCTCGGGGACACGGGAGGATTCGATGAACCCAGTGTCGAAGGCAAGATATACGCCATAGAATTAAGAAACAACATTTACAGGCGAACAGAAGTGAGCGGCGGTAGGAGCCTAGGAGATTTAGACAATGTCATAACCAGAGGTCTCTTAAAAAACATGCAGTACAATCTCATCCTCAACGACAATAACAAATGGGTGATGGTCCCAGCATTCAATGACAATCTAGGTGATTTAGACAATGTCGAAACCCAAGGTCTCTTAAGAAACAAGTACCAGTTCATCCTTACTGATGATAACCAATAGACGCTGATCTCCTCCTAAATCGACTGGCTAATCGATATCACCCTCGTTTCACCTTACGTGTTTGCGGAGGTGAAGGATCATTATTTAACGAAAGTCCTCAATAAGGGGATTCTCATCGCGGCTTACGTCCCCTCGCAAAGAAGGAGTCTGCTTGTGATCCTCATCCCCAGAAAAGTATGTCATTTACTAGCGAATCGACCAGGATAGCCAGAATACGAGTTGACAGTTGGTGCTTGAATTAGAAGACGTGTCAAATGTCGTATAAGGGATTCCACCCAATTCGACGCTTTATATCAAAGTCTTTCTCGGGGAGGCCTCCCCTGACCAAGATGTTGACCTATTACCGGGAGTCAAACTCCGTCAAAAACATCAAAATCATGTTTGCGTGATTTATATACAGAAAGACGTCAACGCTTACGGAAGTCTCAACAAGGTGACAATTAATTTGGAGAAAAAGATTACGCATTTTTACCTCCCAAAATCCATCTCATCAGCTTAAAGTTTACACATGAGAAATTGTCGGAAAACCAATTGTAGGCTCTTCCATAATACCAGTATAACCATGGGTGACGTTTCAAACCTGAGTTCACAGGCTACCTGAAGATTCGATCAACCGGGTATGGAAGACGCCTTATATGTATTGCACTTACAAAACAATGTGTACCAACGACAAGAAGTGATCATCGAATCTCAACTGAACTGGATCATCAATCTTGTCCTTACCTACCCCTATCTTGTCATGGATGAGGATAATAATGTCATCGAACTAAAAAACAAGGGGGTTCAACTGGATAGTTTTTATTCCGGTTGAAGAAAAGGGAATGTACGTATCAACATAACCAGATCAAACGGGTAGTATGATAGTCACCTGTCCGGAAACCAAACATAAATGGATGTATTTAAAAAAATATAATGAAAGCCCACACTCGCGGGTCACTGTGATACTAGGTTCTACCCTTATTATTGAAGTTTTCTTGGAGATGCCCCCCGGAGTAGATATTAGCATTCTGGTGGGATTAAAAATACCCTGGCATGATCACCATCAATATCAACGTTGTTGTATTTATATACAACCTGGAAGAGTCCCCACCACAAGCCTCGAGGGGTCATGGTTTTTTGGGAGCCTAACATTATATTCCATGCCATTAATATGTACTTCATCAGCTTAAAGTATATTCATCAACGATTGACGGAGAACCAATTAAAACTTATTTCCTAACTTATGTATTATACTCGAGATGGGATTGTATCCAGCCATGGATGAAGTGACCCAACCTCTCGAAACCGCGGATGGTTTTTGTTTGCGACAAATCAGCGAGATCAGACGTCAACTGGAACAAGAACGCGACGTGCAGATCAGATTACGCAAAAAATACCATAGGGCAATGAATGCTTTGGACGGTGTAGACACTGCCTTGATGGCAGCCAGCATGGGACTTGGCGCGGCTGGCATCGGCTTATTATCAACCATTATAGCCACCCCCCGTCGTCCTCGGGTTAGAAATAGCAGCTGGGGTATCGGGACTGGTAGGAGTAACCCTTAAATTCATTTCATGTCGTCTGCAACGTAAAGCATTAAAACACGATGAAATCAGGGTTCCAGCTGAAGCGAAGTTAAACACGATCGATGATCATATCTCGACAGCAATCTCTGATAGCAAAATCTCCGAGGAAGAGTTTCGTCTGGTGATGTCGGAAATCGCCAAATATCACCAAATGAAACAGGAGATTCGAACCAAGTCTAGAAAAACCGTTGACATCAGCGAAGAGGAGAAAAAAGAGTTCATAGATCATGGCTGACAACAGATCATTCAAACCTTCCTTACCAAGAACAAAGATCTCATAAAAGATTAACGATAAATTGTTTTCTAGATATTTACATGCTTTAGCTCTGTTTCTAAAGTTGCAGCATGTAAAATTCATTGGTCAATCCAACCCTAAACAGCCAGGCGACAGCTGGGCACAGATTTTACAATTAACAAGTCCCTGGTGACGTGGTATGTGTATTCCCAGTGTCACGTGGACTCTGAACATTCCAGATAGCCAGACAGTCACCATTTTGTACAACAGCAGCGTCAAGACCGGGAGGTAGGTGTTTCACTATTTTTTCCATAAATATGTCGGATAATGAACCAGGTTATTGGAATGAAGAACAACAAAATCTTATGAGCTCGTATTGACAATATTACCAAGAAATGATATTATTTATTGACGGGCTTGAACAGGAGGGCCGTGAGGGAAGAATTATGCCGGAAAAACCAAAGGGAGATTTAAAATCACTTCTTGAGAGTAAAAAAATAAGTAAAAAATCCTAACAGGTCAAGAACTTCATACCTATTGAACCAAAAGTTTTAAATCATTGAATACAGTCAGCTGTCCTACCTTGTCCGAGGTGGGTGTTTTTACAAGCCTGGAAGGCATAGTAAACAACCTGAAATCAGGTTATTATTTGCTGACAAAACACAATTCATATTCTCTATCTGCTGCCCTTGATTATGGGGAATGGTTGAATACAGCATTTGAAATGCACAACACAGACACAATAAATGGCAAAGTCGACAGTCCATGGAAAAACTGGCTTAAAGAAAAAATCGGCATTGATCACAGGTATGCCCGTATACTACGGGAAATTTCCAGATTATTAGGTAAATATCCTCGTTTTAGGGCACTGGGTCTTTCCTTTTCGGAGATTTATCAACGCAGGAAAGGAATTTATAGTTACTGGTAACAAATTGTTATACAGCTCGATTCTGGCAGCAGGCTAACTAATATAGTCATTTTGTTGTTTACTCTCATTCCTACATAAACGGATTGTTGAGTCTGGTAGCTAATACTAATGTAGTTAGTTTGTTTAGTCTCATTTATCCTACATGGACGGTTCACTAATATCCGACATATTTATGGAAAAAATAGTGAAACAGCTACCTCCCGGTCTCAACGCTATCAGGCGTTGCTAGGTTGGGCGACCGCTTAGCAACGGCGCGCCTGGTCGGCACACCGTTACTAGGTTGGGCGATAGCTTAGTAACGGCGGTCCTGGTAGGGCCACCGTTGTTAGGTTAGGCAGCCATCTTGTTTAACTTAGTAACGGCAGTCCTGGTAGGGCCGCTGTTTCCAAGCTGGCAGCCATGTTGTTTAGCTTAGTAACAGTGGTCCTGGTAGGGCCACCGTTGCCAAGCTGGCAGCCATGTTGTTTAGCTTAGCAACGACGGTCCTGGTAGGGCAACCGTTGCCAACCTGGCAGCCATTTTGTATAGCTTAGCAATGGTGTTCCTGGTAGGGCCACCGTTTCCAAGCTGGCAGCCATGTTGTTTAGCTTAGCAAGGGCGGTCTTGGTAGGGCCACCGTTGTTAGGTTGGGTAGCCATATTGTTTAGCTTAGCAACGCATTCAAGTTCAAGTCCCATTCAAAACCAATAAAGACACATCCAATGAAAGGTATTACATATATCAATATTACGGCTACATGTAAAAAATACCCCCTTAAAACACCCCCACCCCACCCCACCCATCCCCAAAATAAAAATAAACACTTCCACCATGAAAACACACGTGCGCACAAACATTTAACACCAATTTTTCATGCCTGCTGGAGAGGGAAACACATTTCAATTCAACCACCAGCGAACCTGAGGCAGGAACCCCATTGTAATACTACTCTGGGAGAATTGATTTTTTGTCTTTTTTAATAAAACGTATCATTGTGTTCACCGGTATTTTTTGTTATTGTTTGATCGAATCACCAATGCTCATTCTGAAACATCGTAGAATCGCTGAGAATGTTTGAAAAATACGCAAACACAACGTCAAAGTGATCTTTCATGCAACCATATTGCAGACTGTTTATAAAATCACGTCACTCGTATGTTGGTTTTGTTTCACCCATAACATCAATACTATAATTCAAAACCATCTTCCTTACACTAATACCTGAATTCCTCATACAGTTCAAAATATATTGACAACTGGTCTTTGTCACCAATACCAAGTGTCTCAGTGAAATCTAAGGAAATATATCAGGTGTCACCGCTGGGAAAGAACCACTTGTTTATATTTCAATCTCAGATTTTACACTGTGTATCCATTCACCTACTCGTTACATACACTTGCTCATAAGTTGTAGAACATACATGGGAAAGGTATCGTAGCAAGAGATAGTTAAATAAACATAGGTAAATTCCAATGATTTCCTAGATTTAACACAAAATATTATATTAGTTTCTTACAGTGTGACACCATGACTGACGCAAACTCACACACAACGATGACGGTACTTCTCATTTCTGACTATTTCCCTTGGTCACAATCAATACAAAAAGAATAGAACAACCAGCAGATTACCAGAATGTTTGAGACTACTTACATGTCACATTTATGCATATACATTGCTTGAAACAACGAAAGTTTCAGTCCAAATATCCTGCGTACTCGTGCCGGTGAACAGGTCATGAGAAAGTCACTTCCCGATAGTGATGTCATACGTATGTCAACATTGTTATACATATTTGATATTTTCATTGAGGTGAGGTTATGAATAAAAATACACACGATCATTTCTATCTTGCTGATTACATTTCAGTTCTAATGCTTCTTTCGTATTTTTACATACTTTTTTCACGTCACTAATGTCAGTATTTATGTCTTTTGCTCTCTATAGACAGGAGACCAGTCAAAATCAAGTGGCACCAATTACGACATAATCATAGGGCGGTAACTCTGGCCTGTTTTGTTTGGCACACAAAGAACTCATAATGGCATAACATTTCAGTACTTATATTGATATAACTGGAACTGATATTGCTGGAATATTGCTAAAAGCAGCGTAAATCCAAACTCACTCACTCACTCACTTATATAGAGGGTTATATTTTCATTGTAAGACAAATGAGTTTATATTTTCAAGCATTGATATTAACTAATTAAAAAAAATTTCATTTTGTTTAACATAAGAATAAATGTGATTTATTCATGTACACTTCCCCTTAAAGCTCAGAGCTACAGCTTCAAGTACTGATATTGAGAGTTCTGTTTCAGGTTGTGAGGGAGTTCCAGCAACGCAAGAAAGAAATACATCGCCTGCAATGCGATCTTGAGAAACGAACAAGAGAACGTGATAATCACCACCATGAAATCGAGGAGGCTAAGCGGAACTGGCTGGGACCTCTCAAAGAACTAATTCATCGCATAAATGACAACTTTGGTTATTTCTTCACATGTATGAAGTGCACTGGAGAAGTTGATATCAATATTCCAGAAAATCCAGTTAGTATTCCTTTTTATTTGTCATATTATTCCAAGCACCTTTGACTTATCCAACTTGTTAAATCCTGTGTTCAACTTGTGACCAGTAAGAGTGGAGATATTTGTTGAAAAGGAGATCACAGTGTGGTCTTACATGTTTTAGGTATGATAATACAAACATCCAAATCGCTGACAAGGTCAAAGACCTTGGTGTGATTATCGACTCAGATGTGTCACTGGATGATCACGTTTCCATCTAGTCCAGAGCTGCTTTGCTCAGTTGCGTACTATTGGACATATCCGACCATATCTCACCACCGAATCTGCCACCACTCTTGTCCTGTCTCTAGTTGTGAGCAGGATTGATTACTGTAACTTAGTGGTTGTCCTATAAAATTTTCAATTTAAACAGGTATTATATATTTTTATCACCCTGCTAATTTAAAAACTTGATAATAAGAGATTTATGAAGGAAAGTTACATGCTTGGGTATTGTTTGGTTCGGAACAATGTGACTTTTAATCGAAAATTGATTGGTTACCCTTTTCCGACGCGACAATCGATTGCAAATTTCATAATCGATTGTCTCTAATAATTTTTACGAAAACAGTCAAATATACCCAACTCAGACCACAAGACAACTGACAGCTACCGATGATTATAACTTCTGTTCGTATTATTCACAGAATTCACAATCATATTGCGTCTACTTACGCCTCGAAATGAAGTGAAGCTGACTGAAAATGGATACGCAGTGTATATTATATTTTGTTTCGCTTAATGTCATATTAATTGTAGCTGTCGATCACAACAAACTGGCATGCACACTCCGGCGCAGCGATGACTTGCATGTTTACCTCATTCCATGAGAGTACAACTTCTGCTTACCTTGTTCATGAGGGACGTATAAAATACAGAGTAACCTAGCTGCAGAATATAAAAAATAAACAAAAGAAACAAAAAGTCTAAATAAATAATGATCTGCCAGTAATGTGTTAAGATAAATAAGCGAGTTTTGGTGAAAACATAATTGTTGTTAGCTTTCGCGCCAAACAACATGGCGGCTGCCGACCGGGTTGATTTCGATGACATATTCAACTACCCTGGCGGGAAAGCCAGATCCAACGTTTGGAAGTCTTTCGGATTTTGGAAGAAATGCCAGGGGCCCCCAACGAAAGAAAACCTTGACATGTCAAAGGCGATTTGTCGTATTTGTCGAAAGGAATACGCAAACAAAGGTATCTACTCATAATTTCGTGATACTATCAAGTGAATGGTCTAATAGAAAAGTAAAGATGTTATGAATGCGTTGTTTACTGTATTATCATATTATATGTGCATGATATGAATCCGTCCATACTCATAAGTCTATTACCATCAGTATGAAATTTGAAACTACAGAATACAAATTGAAACGCTATTGAAAACGAATGACATGTAGGCCTTGTCACATGAATTATCGTAAATCAGGTTAAAACTTGAGTACCCTTTTTTGGTCAGTATTTTGCTATGTCAGTCACTTTTGGATATATATTGAAAAAATAAAATATATGAAATATATCATGAAAGTTGATTTCATAAATGATTAGAGATTTTTTATTTGTGGGAATCAAGAAAATAATTGATATTTGTCTTTTTTAGATCAAGATGTTAAAACATAAAAACAGATTTCACTGTAATTTCAGGAAACACAACCAGCTTACTATTTCACTTGAGCCACGACCATGCAGCCGCTGATGCTACAAAACCTGCTCAACCAAGGACAGTTCAGCTTAAAATTGATGGGAACTTTTCACAACCAGCGCGGATGTCAACCAACAGACAAAATGATATAACTGAAGTTCTGATGAAATTACTTGTGCGCAAGCTATTGCCGATGAGTTTGGTGGACAACAAAGAATTTAGAGCCTTTGTGGCACTGTTGGACCCAAGGTTAGTAATATAATCAAAACACTTTGACTGGTCACATAGGAAATTAATGTTTGGTTGTCCTTTAAAATTTTCAATTTAAACAGGTATTATATATTTTTATCACCCTGCTAATTTAAAAACTTGATAATAAGAGATTTATGAAGGAAAGTTACATGCTTGGGTATTGTTTGGTTCGGAACAATGTGACTTTTCCTCAAGGAGCATTGAAATGTCTTGAGATTGATCCATAGTCTTCTCATCAGTCCCTTCCGTTTAATTTCTGACAACATTCATTTAGAAAGATAATTTTAAAAAGTTTAGTTGGACAAAAGCAACTATTACAAGTTACAAATTCAATGTATTGGTTAATGTGTACTTAAAATCTTTAAAAAGAAGTATGACAACATTTTTCACCTGTTAATTGATTCATCATGTTTAAGGTCTTATCTCTTGTTTCTCATAGGTATGACATTCCTTCACGGAAAGCTGTCACCACACAGCTTCAAAGGAAGAAGGACATAATGCAGAAAAAATATCATAAAGGACATTGAGAGGTCCCCAGATGTTTCTATTACCCATGATGGGTGGACCAGCATTAACACCGAAAGCTTCAACACTGTGACAGCACACTTCATCACCCCAGAGTGGGAACTGAAAAGTGTAGTTTTGGAAACTAAGAAAACTGAAGGGAGGCACACATCAGAAAACATTGCAGCAAGTCTAAAAGAAACGCAACAGAAATGGAAGCTCCACCAGCCAACAGCAGTCACAGATAATGCTGCAAATGAAAAAAAGGCATTTGAGATTTTGGAGTGGGTTAGGTTTGGTTGCTATGGGCATAGAATTAATTTGGTTGTGAAGAAGAGCCTGGAAGTGCCTGAAGTTTCAAGACTGATTGGGAAAAGCCGAACCCTTGTTACTTTCTTTCATCAGTCATCCAGCGCTTTTGATGCATTGACGATAAAGCAACAGCTGCTTCTTAGCAGTGAACTAGTGGGTCACAAGCTTATCGCTGACGTCCCAACTCGGTGGAACAGTACACATGCAATGCTTGCTCGTTTGGTTGAACAGACTCCAGCCATAATGGCTTTGGCGAATGAGAGTACTCTCAGCAACAGTGCTAAGAATACCATCAAAGCATGTGTGTTTTCTTTTGAAGAACACACCCTTGCCGAGAAACTGATCAAAATATTGCAACCGTTTGAAAAAGCTACCACTATCGTTTCTGCCGAAAAAAACCAACACTCCAAAAAATCATGCCTATCATTATCAAGATTGATAATTGCATGAAGACAAGTGATGATGATCCTGATGTCATTAAGAAGGTGAAAGATGTTATCAGACAGCAAATGGCATACAGAACCAGTGGTGACAAAGAGCTGATATCCATGGCATGTGTATTGAACCCTTTTGCAAAGGACCTTGAATTTCTCAGTGCTGAGGACCGGGAATTTGCGCATGACCTTCTTCTTAAGCAAGCTGGGGGTGTGAACATTGCCAGCATTAACATGATTAAGAAGGAACCAGGTACAGAGGAAGTTCTCCCACACTTGCCAAACCTTGGCATACATGATGAGGATGGTAAGGTCATATCTGTGGAGGAGGACATTTGACTTACACTTTCACCTGCAAAGCGAATTTGTCCAGCAGCAGACATGGATGAGTGGTTGGAGGATGTATTGTGTACAGGTGAAACTGTCAAACCAAGAGAAGATGTAGTCTTTCAAGAGGTAGCAAGGTATCTTGGCTCAGCTCACACAGACAGGCAGTTAACCCTTTTAGATTGGTGGAAGAAAAATGCTCAGTATTTTCCTCGCATAAGTGGCTTGGCAAGAAAGTATTTGGCTATACTAGCATCCTCAGTCCCATCTGAGAGGGTGTTTAGCTTGGCAGGTAATCTCGTCAACAAAAAGAGAGCAAGACTCAGCCCTAACAACATTGACTTGCTTGTATTCTTGCGAAAAAACATGGAACTGTATTGGTAATAGTCATTACTAATAGATCAGAGGTGATCCAGTGAGGACAGTAGTCTGTTATGATAAAGGACTGTTCATAATGTATGGCTACCCCCTGAATTATGTGGAGCCCTGCTAATTGTCAAAGGATGAAAACTTAACATTCCATACTGCAATTTATAAACTATAAATGACTGACATTGTGCCAAAGAATACTTGCTTTGTAAAGTTTGTAGTTGCATTGCTTTTCCACTTAAGCATTGTTTAATATGTTTCTACCACCGTCCTACTGTTTTAAACAGTTGTGTTATACTCAGTAGTGCCCAGTACACTCTCTAAATTTGACTGTTGTATTGACAGTGACACTCTAGTCTGTATTCACTGGGAATATTTGTCATCAAAATCATTAAATGAAACTGAGCATAATGTATCTTTCTACTTACTCCAATTACCTCTCTTGGAGTTAAAGGTTGTTAGGATTGTCGTTTTGCCATGTCATGGCAACAAGGTGCTCTTTGTGTAGTCGTACGGCCCCAGATGCAAAAGTTTGAGTGGAGGTTTCATTCCTCCTGGTTGAATGTTTTGATTCACTTTTCTAGTCAGTCACCGGCATTGAGTCATGTTTGTTTTTATGACAATATTGACATCTGACAAAATCTGTTGTTTGTTGAATGGTTGATAATGCTGATGATGCAGAAATGCCAACCCCAAAGTGTTGCAAATAGTACTTTCAATGATCAAAATTAGTATTTTGACCATAGAGTTAGTAGTCAACTAAATACTTAAAATCATGATGGATTCTGAGAAAGATAATATGCCACTAATCAAGAGTGAAGCTTTAATTTCACATACCTCCAAAAGCAGATTCCCAAATTATCAGCATTACATTTCTTCTTGTCTCTTTTTGATGAAAATGTATTTAATCAACGAAAATGTATCTTTGTGTCTTTATATTTTGAAATTTAATGAATTTTCTTCCAATTTCGTAGAATTTCTATTTTCTAGTGAAACATATTGGCTAATTTAGGCTAAAATTTGTAGCCACTAGTATGATAAAATCGTAGAGGTTGGCATCTCTGGCATTGATGGTAAATAAATAATAAACCATAAAGAAACCAAATTCTTTTTCTTTTCTTTTGTTCAAGTTCAACCATCTGTCTCTGAACTGAACTTATTTACCTTTAGGAGTCTGAGACAATACCAAACACATGGTCTTGTGTAACATATTTTTTATTCAGAGGTTATTCTTGTCATTTAATTTAACCGATTATTAACCGATGATTGATCGGTTGAGCCAATCCGATTGTAACTGATGATCGATTATGAAATCACAACCGATTCCCAACACTACCTGAGTGTAACTCTCTTCTCGCTGGTGCCACTAAGACACAGATAAGGAAACTTCAGCGTGTGCAAAACGCTGCTGCACGTATAGTGACCCAGTCACGTAAATCTGATGACGCTCTGAAACTCCTACATTCTTTACACTGGCTGCCCATTCACTATAGGATTCAATTCAAGCTTCTGTGCCTCGCTTTCCGCTGTCTGTCTGGATCTGCCCCTTCGTATCTGGCCCAGTCCGTCACACAGCACCGCCCATGTCGCTCTCTCCGTTCACAGGATAAACGTTTCCTCGTTATCCCCACTGTGAGGACTTCTAAGTATGGTGAAAGGTCCTTTTCGTATGCAGCCTCTACAGCCTGGAATCAACTACCTCAATATCTACGTGACTGTACAGAACTTTCTAATTTTAAATCTTTACTAAAGACTCACTCTTTCAGATTAGCTTATGAGTGTAAACGATAATTCATTGCATTGTTTCCATGTATCTCTCTAATCTTTTATTCTCTCCTATAGTCTGTTTGTATGTACATCTATGTCTTGCGCTTTGAGCATGTTGTACATGGAAAACAGCGCATTACAAGCATGCTATTATTATTATTATTGAATGTTAGATAGATCGAATGAATTGTTAGATAAGACAGTTGGGAACATTGGGTGAATCAGTCGCCATAGACCTGCTTGAACCAGCAAAAATATCTTAGGCCATCTTAAATAGTGTACTGTAACTTGACTTGATACATGAACTGTTCCACTGGACTTCAGTAACACCATTTGTGCAAAACTGACAGTAGAACAGCAGGGAAAATATTACAGGAAGAAACGTGTTTGACAGTAGAACTGTAGTGAATACACTATGGGAACAACCAGGCTAACTGTAGAACTGTAGTGAATACACTACAGGAACAACCAGGCTAACTGTAGAACTGTAGTGAATACACTACAGGAACAACCAGGCTGACAGTAGAACTGCAGTGAATACAGGAACAACCAGGCTGACAGTAGAACTGCAGTGAATACACTACAGGAACAACCAGGCTGACAGTAGAACTGCAGTGAATACACTACAGGAACAACCAGGCTGACAGTATAACTGAAGTGAATACAGGAGCAACTAAGTCTGACCATAGAACTGCAGTGAATACACTACAGGAACAACCAGGCTGACAGTAGAACTGCAGTGAATACAGGAGCAACCAAGTCTGACCGTAGAACTGCAGTGAATACACTACAGGAACAACAAGCTAACTGTAGAACTGTAGTGAATACACTGTGGGAACAACCAGGCTAACTGTAGAACTGTAGTGAATTCACTACAGGAACAACCAGGCTAACTGTAGAACTGCAGTGAATACACTACAGGAACAACCAGGCTAACTGTAGAACTGCAGTGAATGAATACAGGAACTACCAGGAACAGAACCAGGAATACAGGAGCAACCAAGTCTGACTGCAGTGAATACACTACAGGAACAACCAGGCTGACAGTAGAACTGCAGTGAATACACTACAGGAACAACCAGGCTTAACTGTAGAACTGTAGTGAATACACTACAGGAACAACCAGGCTAACTGTAGAACTGCAGTGAATACACTACAGGAACAACCAGGCTAACTGTAGAACTGCAGTGAATACACTACAGGAACAACCAGGATGACAGTAGAACTGCAGTGAATACAGGAGCAACCAAGTCTGACCGTAGAACTGCAGTGAATACACTACAGGAACAACCAAGTCTGACCGTAGAACTGCAGTGAATACACTACAGGAACAACAAGCTAACTGTAGTGAATACACTACAGGAACAACCAGGCTGACAGTAGAGCACTGCAGGTCTGACCACTGCAAACACTACAGGAACAACCAGGCTAACCATAGAACTGCAGTGAATACACTACAGGAACAACCAGGCTGACTGTAGAACTGCAGTGAATACACTACAGGAACAACCAGGCTAACTGTAGAACTGTAGTGAATACACTACAGGAACAACCAGGCTGACAGTAGAACTGCAGTGAATACAGGAGCAACCAAGTCTGACCGTAGAACTGCAGTGAATACACTATGGGAACAACCAGGCTAACTGTAGAACTGCAGTGAAAACACTACAGGAACAACCAGGCTAACTGTAGAACTGTAGTGAATACACTACAGGAACAACCAGGCTGACTGTAGAACTGCAGTGAAAACACTACAGGAACAACCAGGCTAACTGTAGAACTGTAGTGAATACACTACAGGAACAACCAGGCTGACAGTAGAACTGCAGTGAATACACTACAGGAACAACCAGGATGACAGTAGAACTGCAGTGAATACACTACAGGAACAACCAGGCTAACTGTAGAACTGCAGTGAATACACTACAGGAACAACCAGGCTGACAGTAGAACTGCAGTGAATACAGGAGCAACCAAGTCTGACCGTAGAACTGCAGTGAATACACTACAGGAGCAACCAAGGCTCTGACTGCAGTAGAACTGCAGTGAAAACACTACAGGAACAACCAGGCTGACTGTAGAACTGCAGTGAATACACTACAGGAACAACCAGGCTAACTGTAGAACTGCAGTGAATACACTACAGGAACAACCAGGCTAACTGTAGAACTGCAGTGAATACACTACAGGAACAACCAGGCTAACTGTAGAACTGCAGTGAATACACTACAGGAACAACCAGGCTGACTGTAGAACTGCAGTGAATACACTACAGGAACAACCAGGCTGACAGTAGAACTGCAGTGAATACACTACAGGAACAACCAGGCTGACTGTAGAACTGCAGTGAAAACACTACAGGAACAACCAGGTTGACAGTAGAACTGCAGTGAATACAGGAGCAACCAAGTCTGACCGTAGAACTGCAGTGAATACACTACAGGAACAACCAGGCTGACAGTAGAACTGCAGTGAATTCACTACAGGAACAACCAGGCTAACTGTAGAACTGCAGTGAATACACTACAGGAACAACCAGGCTGACAGTAGAACTGCAGTGAATACACTACAGGAACAACCAGGCTAACTGTAGAACTGCAGTGAAAACACTACAGGAACAACCAGGTTGACAGTAGAACTGTAGTGAATACACTACAGGAACAACCAGGCTGACAGTAGAACTGCAGTGAATACAGGAGCAACCAAGTCTGACCGTAGAACTGCAGTGAATACACTACAGGAACAACCAGGCTGACAGTAGAACTGCAGTGAATACACTACAGGAACAACCAGGCTAACTGTAGAACTGCAGTGAAAACACTACAGGAACAACCAGGTTGACAGTAGAACTGTAGTGAATACACTACAGGAACAACCAGGCTAACTGTAGAACTGCAGTGAATACAGGAGCAACCAAGTCTGACCGTAGAACTGCAGTGAATACACTACAGGAACAACCAGGCTGACAGTAGAACTGCAGTGAATACACTACAGGAACAACCAGGCTGACAGTAGAACTGCAGTGAATACACTATGGGAACAACCAGGCTAACTGTAGAACTGCAGTGAATACACTACAGGAACAACCAGGCTGACAGTAGAACTGCAGTGAATACACTACAGGAACAACCAGGCTGACTGTAGAACTGCAGTGAATACACTATGGGAACAACCAGGCTAACTGTAGAACTGCAGTGAATACACTACAGGAACAACCAGGCTGACAGTAGAACTGCAGTGAATACACTACAGGAACAACCAGGCTGACAGTAGAACTGCAGTGAATACACTACAGGAACAACCAGGCTAACTGTAGAACTGTAGTGAATACACTATGGGAACAACCAGGCTAACTGTAGAACTGTAGTGAATACACTACAGCAACAACCAGGCTGACAGTGGGAGACAGCAGTGAATACAGGAGCAACCAAAGTCTGACCGTGAGAACTGCAGTGAATACACTACAGGAACAACCAGGCTGACAGTAGAACTGCAGTGAATACACTACAGGAACAACCAGGCTGACTGTAGAACTGCAGTGAATTCACTACAGGAACAACCAGGCTGACTGTAGAACTGCAGTGAATACACTACAGGAACAACCAGGCTGACTGTAGAACTGCAGTGAATTCACTACAGGAACAACCAGGCTAACTGTAGAACTGCAGTGAATACACTACAGGAACAACCAGGCTAACTGTAGAACTGCAGTGAATACACTACAGGAACAACCAGGCTGACTGTAGAACTGCAGTGAATTCACTACAGGAACAACCAGGCTAACAGTAGAACTGCAGTGAATACACTACAGGAACAACCAGGCTGACTGTAGAACTGCAGTGAATTCACTACAGGAACAACCAGGCTAACAGTAGAACTGCAGTGAATACACTACAGGAACAACCAGGCTAACAGTAGAACTGCAGTGAATACACTACAGGAACAACCAGGCTAACTGTAGAACTGCAGTGAATACACTACAGGAACAACCAGGCTAACTGTAGAACTGCAGTGAATACACTACAGGAACAACCAGGCTGACTGTAGAACTGCAGTGAATTCACTACAGGAACAACCAGGCTGACTGTAGAACTGCAGTGAATTCACTACAGGAACAACCAGGCTGACAGTAGAACTGCAGTGAATACACTACAGGAACAACCAGGCTGACTGTAGAACTGCAGTGAATACACTACAGGAACAACCAGGCTGACAGTAGAACTGCAGTGAATACACTACAGGAACAACCAGGCTGAACAGTAGAACTGCAGTGAATACACTACAGGAACAACCAGGCTGACTGTAGAACTGCAGTGAATTCACTACAGGAACAACCAGGTTGACAGTAGAACTGCAGTGAATACACTACAGGAACAACCAGGCTAACTGTAGAACTGCAGTGAATTCACTACAGGAACAACCAGGCTGACAGTAGAACTGCAGTGAATACACTACAGGAACAACCAGGCTGACAGTAAGAACTGCAGTGAATACAGAACAAACCAAGTTCCAACTGTAGAACTGCAGTGAATACACTACAGGAACAACCAGGCTGACAGTAGAACTGCAGTGAATACACTACAGGAACAACCAGGCTAACTGTAGAACTGCAGTGAATACACTACAGGAACAACCAGGCTGACAGTAGAACTGCAGTGAATACACTACAGGAACAACCAGGCTAACTGTAGAACTGTAGTGAATACACTACAGGAACAACCAGGCTGACAGTAGAACTGCAGTGAATACACTACAGGAACAACCAGGCTGACAGTAGAACTGTAGTGAATACACTACAGGAACAACCAGGCTAACAGTAGAACTGTAGTGAATACACTACAGGAACTACCAGGCTGACAGTAGAACTGTAGTGAATACACTATGGGAACAACCAGGCTGACAGAACATATGGTAATACAGGAACAACCAAGTCTGACAGTAGAACTGTAGTGAATATACTACAGGAACAACCAGTCTGACAGTAGATCTGGTGGGAATACAGAAACAAGTAAGTCTGACAGTAGAACTGCAGGGAATACAGAAACAAGTAAGTCTGACAGTTGAACTGCTGAATACAGGAACAACTAAGTCTGACAGTTGAACTGCAGAATACAGAAACAACTAAGTCTGACAGTTGAACTGCTGAATACAGGAACAACTAAGTCTGACAGTTGAACTGCTGAATACAGGAACAACCAAGTCTGACAGTAGAACTGCTGGGAATACAGGAACAACCAAGTCTGACAGTAGAACTGGTTCTGAATACAGGAATACAGGAACAACCAAGTTTGACAGTTGAACTGCTGAATACAGGAACAACCAAGTCTGACAGTAGAACATGTGGTAATACAGGAACAACTAAGTCTGACAGTTGAACTGCTGAATACAGGAACAACCAAGTCTGACAGTAGAACTGCAGGAATACAGAAACAAGTAAGTCTGACAGTAGAACTGCTGAATACAGGAACAACCAAGTCTGACAGTAGAACATGTGGTAATACAGGAACAACTAAGTCTGACAGTTGAACTGCTGAATACAGGAACAACCAAGTCTGACAGTAGAACTAGAAGGAACACAGGAACAACCAGTCTGACAATAGAACTGCTGAATACAGGAACAACCAAGTCTGACAGTTGAACTGCTGAATACAGGAACAACCAAGTCTGACAGTTGAACTGCTGAATACAGGCACAACCAAGTCTGACAGTAGAACATGTGGTAATACAGGAACAACCAAGTCTGACAGTAGAACATGTGGTAATACAGGAACAACCAAGTCTGACAGTTGAACTGCTGAATACAGGAACAACCAAGTCTGACAGTTGAACTGCTGAATACAGGAACAACCAAGTCTGACAGTAGAACTGCAGGAATACAGAAACAAGTAAGTCTGAGAGTAGAACTGCTGAATACAGGAACAACCAAGTCTGACAGTAGAACTGCAGTGAATACAGAAACAAGTAAGTCTGACAGTAGAACTGCTGAATACAGGAACAACCAAGTCTGGCAGTAGAACTGGTGGGAATACAGGAACAACCAAGTCTGACAGTAGAACTGGTGGGAATACAGAAACAACCAAGTTTGACAGTAGAACTGGTGGGAATACAGAAACAAGTAAGTCTGGCAGTAGAACTAGTAGGAACACAGGAACAACCAAGTCTGACAGTAGAACTAGTAGGAACACAGGAACAACCAGTCTGACAATAGAACTGCTGAATACAGGAACAACCAAGTCTGACAGTAGAACTGCAGGGAATACAGAAACAAGTAAGTCTGAGAGTAGAACTGCTGAATACAGGAACAACTAAGTCTGACAGTAGAACTGCAGGGAATACAGAAACAAGTAAGTCTGACAGTTGAACTGGTGGGAATACAGAAACAAGTAAGTCTGACAGTAGAACTGCTGAATACAGGAACAACCAAGTCTGGCAGTAGAACTGGTGGGAATACAGGAACAACCAAGTCTGACAGTAGAACTGGTGGGAATACAGAAACATCCAAGTTTGACAGAAGAACTGGTGGGAATACAGAAACAAGTAAGTCTGACAGTAGAACTGCTGAATACAGGAACAACCAAGTCTGGCAGTAGAACTGGTGGGAATACAGGAACAACCAAGTCTGACAGTAGAACTGGTGGGAATACAGAAACAACCAAGTTTGACAGTAGAACTGGTGGGAATACAGAAACAAGTAAGTCTGGCAGTAGAACTAGTAGGAACACAGGAACAACCAGTCTGACAATAGAACTGCTGAATACAGGAACAACCAAGTCTGACAGTAGAACTGCAGGAATACAGAAACAAGTAAGTCTGAGAGTAGAACTGCTGAATACAGGAACAACTAAGTCTGACAGTAGAACTGCAGGGAATACAGAAACAAGTAAGTCTGACAGTTGAACTGGTGGGAATACAGAAACAAGTAAGTCTGACAGTAGAACTGCTGAATACAGGAACAACCAAGTCTGGCAGTAGAACTGGTGGGAATACAGGAACAACCAAGTCTGACAGTAGAACTGGTGGGAATACAGAAACAACCAAGTTTGACAGAAGAACTGGTGGGAATACAGAAACAAGTAAGTCTGACAGTAGAACTGCTGAATACAGGAACAACCAAGTCTGGCAGTAGAACTGGTGGGAATACAGGAACAACCAAGTCTGACAGTAGAACTGGTGGGAATACAGGAACAACCAAGTCTGACAGTAGAACTGCCGGAGAATACAGGAACAACCAGGATGACAGTAGAACTGCAGTGAATACACTACAGGAACAACCAGGCTAACTGTAGAACTGCAGTGAATACACTACAGGAACAACCAGGCTGACAGTAGAACTGCAGTGAATACAGGAGCAACCAAGTCTGACCGTAGAACTGCAGTGAATACACTACAGGAACAACCAAGTCTGACCGTAGAACTGCAGTGAAAACACTACAGGAACAACCAGGTCTGACTGTGGGAACTGCAGTGAATACACTACAGGAAACAACCAGGCTAACTGTAGAACTGCAGTGAATACACTACAGGAACAACCAGGCTAACTGTAGAACTGCAGTGAATACACTACAGGAACAACCAGGCTAACTGTAGAACTGCAGTGAATACACTGCAGGGAACAACCAGGCTGACTGTAGAACTGCAGTGAATACACTACAGGAACAACCAGGTTGACAGTAGAACTGCAGTGAATACACTACAGGAACAACCAGGCTGACTGTAGAACTGCAGTGAAAAACACTACAGGAACAACCAGGTTGACAGTAGAACTGCAGTGAATACAGGAGCAACCAAGTCTGACCGTGAGAACTGCAGTGAATACACTACAGGAACAACCAGGCTGACAGTAGAACTGCAGTGAATTCACTACAGGAACAACCAGGCTAACTGTAGAACTGCAGTGATTACACTACAGGAACAACCAGGCTGACAGTGAGAACTGCAGTGAATACACTACAGGAACAACCAGGCTAACTGTAGAACTGCAGTGAAAACACTACAGGAACAACCAGGTTGACAGTAGAACTGTAGTGAATACACTACAGGAACAACCAGGCTGACAGTAGAACTGCAGTGAATACAGGAGCAACCAAGTCTGACAGTAGAACTGCAGTGAATACACTACAGGAACAACCAGGCTGACAGTAGAACTGCAGTGAATACACTACAGGAACAACCAGGCTAACTGTAGAACTGCAGTGAAAACACTACAGGAACAAATCCAGGTTGACAGTAGAACTGTAGTGAATACACTACAGGAACAACCAGGCTAACTGTAGAACTGCAGTGAATACAGGAGCAACCAAGTCTGACCATAGAACTGCAGTGAATACACTACAGGAACAACCAGGCTGACAGTAGAACTGCAGTGAATACACTACAGGAACAACCAGGCTGACAGTAGAACTGCAGTGAATACACTATGGTAACAACCAGGCTAACTGTAGAACTGCAGTGAATACACTACAGGAACAACAACCAGGCTGACAGTAGAACTGCAGTGAATACACTACAGGAACAACCAGGCTGACTGTAGAACTGCAGTGAATACACTATGGGAACAACCAGGCTAACTGTAGAACTGTAGTGAATACACTACAGGAACAACCAGGCTGACAGTAGAACTGCAGTGAATACACTACAGGAACAACCAGGCTGACAGTAGAACTGCAGTGAATACACTACAGGAACAACCAGGCTAACTGTAGAACTGTAGTGAATACACTATGGGAACAACCAGGCTAACTGTAGAACTGTAGTGAATACACTACAGCAACAACCAGGCTGACAGTAGAACAGCAGTGAATACAGGAGCAACCAAGTCTGACCGTAGAACTGCAGTGAATACACTACAGGAACAACCAGGCTGACAGTAGAACTGCAGTGAATACACTACAGGAACAACCAGGCTGACTGTAGAACTGCAGTGAATTCACTACAGGAACAACCAGGCTGACTGTAGAACTGCAGTGAATACACTACAGGAACAACCAGGCTGACTGTAGAACTGCAGTGAATTCACTACAGGAACAACCAGGCTAACTGTAGAACTGCAGTGAATACACTACAGGAACAACCAGGCTAACTGTAGAACTGCAGTGAATACACTACAGGAACAACCAGGCTGACTGTAGAACTGCAGTGAATTCACTACAGGAACAACCAGGCTAACAGTAGAAACTGCAGTGAATACACTACAGGAACAACCAGGCTGACTGTAGAACTGCAGTGAATTCACTACAGGAACAACCAGGCTAACAGTAGAACTGCAGTGAATACACCACAGGAACAACCAGGCTGACAGTAGAACTGCAGTGAATACACTACAGGAACAACCAGGCTAACTGTAGAACTGCAGTGAATACACTGGGAACAACCAGGCTAACTGTAGAACTGCAGTGAATACACTACAGGAACAACCAGGCTGACTGTGGAACTGCAGTGAATTCACTACAGGAACAACCAGGCTGACTGTAGAACTGCAGTGAATTCACTACAGGAACAACCAGGCTGACAGTAGAACTGCAGTGAATACACTACAGGAACAACCAGGCTGACTGTAGAACTGCAGTGAATTCACTACAGGAACAACCAGGCTGACAGTAGAACTGCAGTGAATACACTACAGGAACAACCAGGCTAACAGTAGAACTGCAGTGAATACACTACAGGAACAACCAGGCTGACTGTAGAACTGCAGTGAATTCACTACAGGAACAACCAGGCTGACAGTAGAACTGCAGTGAATACACTACAGGAACAACCAGGCTAACTGTAGAACTGCAGTGAATTCACTACAGGAACAACCAGGCTGACAGTAGAACTGCAGTGAATACACTACAGGAGCAACCAAATCTGACCGTAGAACTGCAGTGAATACACTACAGGAACAACCAGGCTGACAGTAGAACTGTAGTGAATACACTACAGGAACAACCAGGCTAACTGTAGAACTGTAGTGAATACACTACAGGAACAACCAGGCTGACAGTAGAACTGCAGTGAATACACTACAGGAACAACCAGGCTAACTGTAGAACTGTAGTGAATACACTACAGGAACAACCAGGCTGACAGTAGAACTGCAGTGAATACACTACAGGAACAACCAGGCTGACAGTAGAACTGTAGTGAATACACTACAGGAACAACCAGGCTAACAGTAGAACTGTAGTGAATACACTACAGGAACTACCAGGCTGACAGTAGAACTGTAGTGAATACACTATGGGAACAACCAGGCTGACAGAACATATGGTAATACAGGAACAACCAAGTCTGACAGTAGAACTGTAGTGAATATACTACAGGAACAACCAGTCTGACAGTAGATCTGGTGGGAATACAGAAACAAGTAAGTCTGACAGTAGAACTGCAGGGAATACAGAAACAAGTAAGTCTGACAGTTGAACTGCTGAATACAGGAACAACTAAGTCTGACAGTTGAACTGCTGAATACAGGAACAACCAAGTCTGACAGTTGAACATGTGGTAATACAGGAACAACCAAGTCTGACAGTAGAACATGTGGTAATACAGGAACAACCAAGTCTGACAGTTGAACTGCTGAATACAGGAACAACCAAGTCTGACAGTAGAACTGCAGTGAATACAGAAACAAGTAAGTCTGACAGTAGAACTGGTGGGAATACAGGAACAACCAAGTTTGACAGTTGAACTGCTGAATACAGGAACAACCAAGTCTGACAGTAGAACATGTGGTAATACAGGAACAACTAAGTCTGACAGTTGAACTGCTGAATACAGGAACAACCAAGTCTGACAGTAGAACTGCAGGGAATACAGAAACAAGTAAGTCTGACAGTAGAACTGCTGAATACAGGAACAACCAAGTCTGACAGTAGAACATGTGGTAATACAGGAACAACTAAGTCTGACAGTTGAACTGCTGAATACAGGAACAACCAAGTCTGGCAGTAGAACTAGAAGGAACACAGGAACAACCAGTCTGACAATAGAACTGCTGAATACAGGAACAACCAAGTCTGACAGTTGAACTGCTGAATACAGGAACAACCAAGTCTGACAGTTGAACTGCTGAATACAGGCACAACCAAGTCTGACAGTAGAACATGTGGTAATACAGGAACAACCAAGTCTGACAGTAGAACATGTGGTAATACAGGAACAACCAAGTCTGACAGTTGAACTGCTGAATACAGGAACAACCAAGTCTGACAGTTGAACTGCTGAATACAGGAACAACCAAGTCTGACAGTAGAACTGCAGGGAATACAGAAACAAGTAAGTCTGAGAGTAGAACTGCTGAATACAGGAACAACCAAGTCTGACAGTAGAACTGCAGTGAATACAGAAACAAGTAAGTCTGACAGTAGAACTGCTGAATACAGGAACAACCAAGTCTGGCAGTAGAACTGGTGGGAATACAGGAACAACCAAGTCTGACAGTAGAACTGGTGGGAATACAGAAACAACCAAGTTTGACAGTAGAACTGGTGGGAATACAGAAACAAGTCAGTCTGGCAGTAGAACTAGTAGGAACACAGGAACAACCAAGTCTGACAGTAGAACTAGTAGGAACACAGGAACAACCAGTCTGACAATAGAACTGCTGAATACAGGAACAACCAAGTCTGACAGTAGAACTGCAGGGAATACAGAAACAAGTAAGTCTGAGAGTAGAACTGCTGAATACAGGAACAACTAAGTCTGACAGTAGAACTGCAGGGAATACAGAAACAAGTAAGTCTGACAGTTGAACTGGTGGGAATACAGAAACAAGTAAGTCTGACAGTAGAACTGCTGAATACAGGAACAACCAAGTCTGGCAGTAGAACTGGTGGGAATACAGGAACAACCAAGTCTGACAGTAGAACTGGTGGGAATACAGAAACATCCAAGTTTGACAGAAGAACTGGTGGGAATACAGAAACAAGTAAGTCTGAGAGTAGAACTGCTGAATACAGGAACAACCAAGTCTGGCAGTAGAACTGGTGGGAATACAGGAACAACCAAGTCTGACAGTAGAACTGGTGGGAATACAGAAACAACCAAGTTTGACAGTAGAACTGGTGGGAATACAGAAACAAGTAAGTCTGGCAGTAGAACTAGTAGGAACACAGGAACAACCAGTCTGACAATAGAACTGCTGAATACAGGAACAACCAAGTCTGACAGTAGAACTGCAGGGAATACAGAAACAAGTAAGTCTGAGAGTAGAACTGCTGAATACAGGAACAACTAAGTCTGACAGTAGAACTGCAGGGAATACAGAAACAAGTAAGTCTGACAGTTGAACTGGTGGGAATACAGAAACAAGTAAGTCTGACAGTAGAACTGCTGAATACAGGAACAACCAAGTCTGGCAGTAGAACTGGTGGGAATACAGGAACAACCAAGTCTGACAGTAGAACTGGTGGGAATACAGAAACAACCAAGTTTGACAGAAGAACTGGTGGGAATACAGAAACAAGTAAGTCTGACAGTAGAACTGCTGAATACAGGAACAACCAAGTCTGGCAGTAGAACTGGTGGGAATACAGGAACAACCAAGTCTGACAGTAGAACTGGTGGATATACAGGAACAACCAAGTCTGACAGTAGAACTGCCGAATACAGGAACAACCAAGTCTGACAGTAGAACTGGTGGGAATACAGGAACAACCAAGTCTGACAGTAGAACTAGTAGGAACACAGGAACAACCAGTCTGACAATAGAACTGCTGAATACAGGAACAACCAAGTCTGACAGTAGAACATGTGGTAATACAGGAACAACCAAGTCAGGCAGTAGAACTGGTGGGAATACAGGAACAACCAAGTCTGACAGTTGAACTGGTGGGAATACAGGAACAACCAAGTCTGACAGTAGAACTGGTGGGAATACAGAAACAACCAAGTTTGACAGTAAAACAGCAGTGAATATTCACTTTGGGAACAACCAAGTCTGATATAGTAGAACTGCAGTGAATACACTATGGGAACAACCAAGATTGACAGTAGAACTGCAGTGAATACACTATGGGAACAACCAAGATTGACAGTAGATCTGCAGTGAATACACTACAGGAACACCAGCTGACAGTAGAACTTGTGTATTACTTGTTTGATAATGATGTTAGCATCTACACCTAAATGTCACATATATTGCAGTAAAGAATTTGTTAATCCATAAAATGTGTTCCTCTTCATCATACCAGCTTCTAAATGCCACTTAAAGAAACCATCATGAGTTGATGTACCGTATATTACTATAGATAAGCCGACCCCATAGGTAAGCTGACCCCAAACTTGACCCTTATAGAAATCAGTGTCAAATGGTATGTTTCGTACATAAGCCTAATCGCGGCAAACTCAGACCACAGACAAGTGGCAGTTAACGATAATTACAACTTCGGTATGCATTTTTCAAAGAATTCACAATCATATTGTGTCTACTCACGCCTCAAAATGAAGTGTAATTGACAGAAAATGAATAATATATTTTGTTTAGCTAAATATCATACTTATTGTAGCTGGATGATCACATGTCAACAAACTGGCTTGCTTATTTTACCCCATTCTATGTGCGTACAACTTCCACTTACCATGTTCGAGAGGGTACGTTTTTCACTCCAACCGCGATAGCACCAATTTCACATATTATCAACAATCACGAACTGATTACAGCCTCGTTATCCATGGACCGCTAGTTTACAGTAACATCAGTGAAAATGTGTGTGAATTTGAATTGCATGCTTATTTCACCTCATTCCATGCATGTACAACTTCTCCTTACCATGTTCCTGAGGGTCCATATAACCTTAGTGTTGATTATACATATTTTACATTTATAGAGCAAAACCTGTAATTAAAATTACACAATGCTAGGATATATTTCTTTCGGTTAAATAATAGTTCTATGTATTAAAATTCATCCCATTATATTATTGTGTGTGTTTTAACTAAATCACTGGTAGATCACCAGGAAACGTGTGCACAGCTGATTGGTATTTCTGGCTCTGTATACAAGACAAATACACAGGGTAATCTTAATCCCTTCAAATAATACAATGCCCAGCAAAAACAAATTAGAACTGTAAAGGTAAGTAATCTTGCCTAGTGATGTTTAAATGCAAATTTGACGTCTTTACTGGCAAAGTTGTCTTCTCTTGTTTGTTCATGCGCAGTGATACAATGTCATTTTCTTACCCCCTGGAAAAAAGTTTGTCGAAAGTGTAACCGATAGATAAGCCGACCCCCTTCTACAGACTTCTGTTTTTGGTCTTCAAAATTCGGCTTATCTACAGTAATATATGGCATTGAAGGGTATGAATCGATGCTGAATAGCAAACCAATTGCAGAAACTGGAAAATAATCTGAGAAATCACATTAAGCAAGTTCTGCTCAGCCATGTCTTGTTCCTCCTCTGCTAATATTGGCTCTTTAAACAGGACCGTCTGCAAACACTCCTGTACTATCAACTGCTTTGATCAGGTCCTTCATTCAACTTGGGTATTCTTTTTCAGAAGAGGTCCCCCCTTGGGGTACTTATAAGTATTTTTATGTTCATTAAAAATTCCTATGACAGTTGTAACTATATTTTGAATAAAATATTTACAAAACAAAAAATTAGTTCTTGTCATGTTCGACCACCACTGCAGGGCCCCACAGCCAAAAGAAGGTAACACAAACCTTCAACCTTGTAACTCCCATGTTTTCATTCACATGGTGAAGACGTGTGTGCTCTCCAGAAAACTTTTGAAAGTTGAATTCCAAGTAAACAAAGATAAAGATAAGTGAGAAAGAAACAAATACTGTATGTATCGTTCTTTTCTAATTGCATGGGTGATATATGGAACGCATTTCGCTTCTACACTTTAGATTAGGGATTCTTGTTGCGTGTATTATAATTAACTGTTTGAGAAGCATTCTAGAAGTTGTAAGTAATAGGAATGACAAGTGGATGATCAACTTCTATATTGTACTATTGCAATGTTTCGCTATAGATGCTTATACTGTTTTCAAGCATGAGATGGGGAGCTTCAGCTCCGGAGACGCTCTGAACCTGGGAACTCACACCGACACATGCTTCAGCCCGGTACAGAGCAGATCCTCGGTGCTGATAGCCAAGAGGCTGTTGAGTGTGACAGAGCTACCGCTCACCTCGGCATTCTGAGGTCTACCCAAGTACCAGGGAAACCCTGAATTGTCAGGCTGCTTCCATGTGTCTCGGGAGCGAGGTTCAGACCCTCCGCAGGGATTTACAGGACGCAAATTTCTGCATCCATAATCATGGAAAGCCAAACAAAACTGAGAAAACCCAACATTAAAGATGGAGCAATAGTGTCTTTTTCACTTGGCATGGTGGGGTTCAGCTACGTTATGAATGTCATTGTCTAGGGCTGGGATGATACACTATGTCACAATATGATACGTATCGCGATATTTTCCCTGCGATAGGATACGTATCACGATACATACACCTTGAAAGAATGACACAGTATTAAGATTTAAATGATTTATTTCAAGGTATTTGTGTATAACAATTACAC
Source organism: Haliotis rubra (assembly GCF_003918875.1). NCBI lineage: Eukaryota > Metazoa > Mollusca > Gastropoda > Lepetellida > Haliotidae > Haliotis > Haliotis rubra. Next base: position 1,085,859 of record NW_025766348.1, on the reverse strand, counting down.
TATTGTAATAAACAAACAAGTAACTCGATCATACATACGTATTTTCTCGAAATAAGTACTTTAACATGTTTAAGATAATACTGTTTTGAAATAAATTTGTGTATCGATATACCAGTCAAGGATACGATAGCTGTATCAAACTTAAATGTATCGTGATGTATTGGTGAATCGTCCCAGCCCTATCATTGTCCCCATCAGTCATCACCCTTATAGTCGTCTTCCAGGGTAGTCTCGAACTCAATAGCCATGTTTTGTAGCACAAACACTGCACTTATAATAGCACAACATCGTTTTGGCGGGTATCTTATTAACTACGAGTGAACACAATGGAACCAGCACTTCATCAAGCCGAAGCATCTCTCAATACAGTTCCTTGCTGATGCATGTGCATAGTTATCACCTTCCTCCTGTCTTGATCAGGGATTCCTGACAGGTGTCATCAGCCATGATGCCGTCTGTTTTCAAAATCAACAAACATTTGACTCTCCAGCATCCGTGAGTCATGAGCAGAACCAGGCCACTTTACAACACAGTTTAACACTCTCAGACTTGCATCACACCTTCAACATTTATAGAGTAGTACCCTTTTCTGATGACATAATTATATTCTTGGGGTATTTTTGGAGCCTGGATCCTAAGATGTGTTCTGTCGACACATCCAACTACACCGGGAAACCCTGCCATGTTGTAAAACATGTCTTTCAGTGCTACTAGTTCATTTTGGTCAGGAAAGTAGATCCACTGATTCATTCGCCATTGAAGAGACGACGAAACTCTGACTAACCATAGATTGATGAACATTGACAGTATCCCCTACTACATTTTGAAATGATCCCGTAGCATAAGACCATAAGGCTACAAGTACCAGTATTTCCGGGGGTAAGAGTGGAATTGCAGTAGGAGCCATAATCAATATCTCCCCTAATTGTATCCACTATCTTGAAAATGTCAGTTCTCCTGAATCTAAATCTTCTGTACCGATCAAGGTCGTATAATTCTAAAGGATTTGACCTTTCTCTAAATATATGGTTTCTGTAGAACTGTCATCCTCAATATCGGTATACGACTGCCACCATTACAGGGCTACGCCTGCAGGGTAGGTGGCGCAAATATAGAACGCTACGCCTTGCATAACTTTAGCTTTGTCGAACATATGCATACAGGTTTAACCTTACGCTCGACATTTGCATACGGCCACAGGAGTCCACTTGGGTGAAATGGTGTGCTGTCTTAGGAGGATATGTGTATAATATCACTGTTTTTTAGAATAGGTTATTGTCACCCACTGTCTACTCAAACATATAAGGTCAGCTACTAAACAAATGATGCACCCATGAATGTGCATGACTTAACTCTCAAGCCACCTCCCACTTCCTGTGCCTTGTCAAATAAGAAACAAGGACACTTAGGTTATGTCTGAAACCGCTGTGTCTGTGAATGATAGGATTAATTCATGGTCAGATTAGAACAAATCCTCAAAGGTACATTTGTTATATATTTCAGGAAGACTATGAAAAATATGGAGTCAGGATAAAAGTGAAATATCGTGATGGTGAACCACTGAGAGAGTTGACCCCTCATCATCAGAGTGGAGGTGAAAGGAGTGTGGCTACTGTTCTTTACATGATGGCGCGCTACAAGAACTAGCCAAATCCCCATTCAGATGTGTGGATGAAATCAATCAGGTGAGACATGCATTTGATGTCTATTATTCATGCATTGTCATGCCATTCCTTTAATCACATAAAAACCAAAGCTGTACTTACTTTAAAAGTCTTCTTTATCTGCGGTTTTTGTGGGGGTGTTTTAGTGGGTGTTATTTTCTTAACTGGCGAGATGCAAATTCCAGAGTAATTTCCTTTTAGAAAGCATTCCTTTTCCAGTGGATATTACATTTCACTGATTTGATGTAATCAGAACCCATCAATAGTGTCACAAGTTTCTGCCACAAGGGCTACAATCTTCTGTGTTCTTTTCCAAAGCTTTCACTGTCTAAAAAAGGGGGGAACCCTATACAACTTTATTTAGAGGTAATTCCTTTACTTACATGACAGTCATGGCGACTGAAAAGGGGTGTGTGGTAATATTTTGATGAACTGAAATCACACACTATTGAAATTTCGTCATATATTTACTTCTGTATTAAGGCCAGACCAATTTTATTTCTTGTTTTACAGATTTTGTCCTCAGAAATCTAAAGGCAGGAGGGAATAAAAATAAAATCACCAGTCAAAGTAACATTCCTTCTAAATACTATAAGTATTTTACTTTTGGCAATTTATTATGTGTTTATGGGGCAGAATTCAACATTTTCTTGTAAGTTTACATTTTTGGCCAATAAAACATTTTTGGGAGTGGGGAAAAATAATTTTAATTTTTTTCTTATTCTTGAAAAATTACGAGCGGTGGATCCGTGAAACAAGAAATGAAATTGGTCTGGCCTAATCAGAAATTCCAAAGATATATATCTTACACTCTACAAAAGATATCACAAGATAATTATTGACTTGATTCATCATTTTGGTTCTCTGAATTGATCTATGGTATCAGACTATGAGTTCCACAAGGCCAGTCACATGGTGAAACAGGTACCGGTAGTTTATTCAGGACCCAGGTATATGAGTAACCCATCCCAGCTCTACTGTTGAGACTTCAGTAAAGTGAGATACCAAAATTTATGCAGTATTTTTTTTTTAATGGCTGACAATTTAGAATATCACAAGGCTTTATTAGTAACAGAGTGTCTTACTTTGGTCAACTATGTCTCTCCCCTATCACAATATATGCAGGGGCTATGGCAGTATTTATCAAATGGTTACCTCTTTGAACCATAATCTTTTCCCCTGTCATTATTGAGGAGGAGATTGCACATATTGATTTTAGTGGCTTCTGCAACTATTATTAGATCTCTTTGATGTTGCAGATGTTGGTAGTGAAGCAATTTTCGTGGACTGGTTGTTGCTTTTGTTATTGTTTTTCTCCCGTGAGTACCCGGATGATATCCCAGAATTCTTGACTGGTTCATGACCTCTGCTGCGCTACCCGCATGCACAATTGATAGTATAGATTGATCAACAAAGAGGAAATCTTTTTTACCCGATAACAAATAAAAACATTTTGAAGTTTAACCATCTGCCAGTTGTGAAAAATGTTAGGACTGAAAAATAACTAAGTCAATGTACGTCTTTATATTTTGTCTTATAATCCTAATTAGTTTATTGTCATATTTGTATGCATTTTGAAAACTGATAAAATGCACACGATCTGCTTATACTCATTGAGAATTTATAATATGACAGTAATATCTAGACATTTTATAGATTGCCAACGTCAGTTATGTATTATTTCACAAACACGCCACAAGTACGACCTAGTGTATGTTGTTTGTCTCATTACACTTCACGGTGAAAAAAAATGATTCTGTATAAAGTAGTATATATAATGATAGTCCGGGATCAAGTCCAACAAAAGCCTCTGCAAAGCTTTATTTCACAAATAAAGCTTTTGTCAGGCCCTTAGATCTCGCCACCATTGTATCTACTACTTTTGAACCCCCAGTTAACTCCCCGACCCCACGTGGCACTATTGTGCCGCTATGATGTGTTGACAGGGGGTAACATTGTACCGTACGGTATGATCAATAATTCCTGTCTAACGAACCCTTTCCCTGGCCCTTCTCTCAAGTAGTACAAGTTCGGCTCGTCGGCTTTGATGTCCACTTTATCTATATTGTAAGTTTTGACCGACCATATCGTATCGGTGGCTCGCTTACGACTATCACCCTCGTGCTCCCCCGGGCTGGTATAGGTACCTCACGAGGGCCCTATCTGGTATCTGTTTCTCCTTCCCACGCAATGGTGCAGCCGACTCTGCCACTATTGATTTTAGTTTGATAGCGTCGGCTGGTTTCTTGCCAGTGAGCTGAGTGGCTTCATGGTTGATGGCCGACACCACCTGAGGTAGCCGCGCTTCCCATTCAGTCGATCGTTTCCCCGGGTTGGTCATCTCTCTCGCATACTGATGTCCGAATAAGCGCTCAGCCAAAGTCCTATTGAATCTCTCAACTATGGCTTGGCTGCGATGGGCTCCGGCCGTGCCACGCCTGACCTTGGTATCGTGTTTGTCCAGCAGGTGTGACACAACACCCATGAACTCCCGCCCGGGGTCAACTTGCAGCTCTGTGGGCCACGTCAGCGGACTGAGCTTGTATATGCGTTCGAATCCGCGGGCTACCTGGGACGAGTCTTTCACGGTCAAGGGTTCGGCTTCCTTGTAGCCACTGGCAACGTCCACGACGGTTAGGGCATATTTGTACCTCTTGTCGTGGGGTAGGAACAGGAGGTCGGCCTGGTGAACGCTATTGGGTATGTTAATACCGAACTTCCTTCTAGGCACGTAGCGTGGTGCCGGTAAATAGATCTGCCACAGGGCTTGTTTTCCAAGCCAGGCTTTGGCCTCCTCCGGGGGTACTCGTGCCATTTTGGCCAGCTTATGTACGGCGCTAACTCTTTTCCCACGCGGGCTGTAGTAAATAGCCTCAAACTTTCTCTGGTTCCGTGACATGTCGCCCCGATATATATACACCTATGTTCTTGGTTCAATTTTCTCATGCCCGTGACGCGTACGTGTTTATCCCATCAATAGCTATCCAACGTTTAGTGTCCATCGGCGACAGGGACGTCTTGTTTATCGTCAGTCCGTATATCCTGTCCGTATATCCTATGCCCATCACTTCTAAGCGTGTTCATTTTATGCCTGAAGGTACGGGTCTTGAACAGGGCTTCCTTGAATCTGGCGTGTTTGATGTGTTGTTTCACCACGTACTTCTTAACACCCTTCGCCTTCCGGATCTCACCATTGTCGGCCTTCAGGATGGAGTACATCTTAGGCCTCAAGCCTATGTACTCGGCTATGGGCTTGCCAGCACACTCGTCCTTCATCTTACCTAGGACCTTTTTATTTACCGTGCTGTGTATGGCATGGTCCTTGGGGTAGTCACTGGTGTCCTCGTACACGTCCTCGGTTCGAATCTCCATCAGCAGGGAATCCGTGTCAGTGTACAGCACTTCACACCTGTCGTCGTACTGTTTCTTCAGCTCGTTGTAGTAAAAGTCGTACATCAGGTGTTTGGATAAATCGAGGATGCTCATCCCCACGTAAACAGGCCGGTTGAATTTGATGTGGCTTTTCTTCATGTGTAGGGCAACCAGGTCGTCGGTGAATATCTTGCTCCGGTTGAATGCCGGGCTGGCTATCAGTCTCCTGAGCTTGTCTTCCTCATTCGACCGAACCAGCTTCACGGTCACGCGTTTCCTCAGGTTCTCCATAGTCTTACCAAACACCGAGTTGTTCATGAGCTTGTAGAGATTTTTCTCAAAGTCACTGGTGGCAAGCTTTCGCAGGTCTGTGTTCATTCTGATGTATGTCACCTCATACCCAACGACAGGTACAGCTGTAGGTTGCGATAGTGAACGATGTACTTGGTCTTATTCATTAAGTTGGGCACGAGTTTTTCAACGTCTGCCACCCGCCCACCTAACAAGTTATGTTGGTACTCAGACATCCAGTCTGGGTTAACCCTCACACGTTCGGGGGCCAGGGGGTGGCTGTTGTTTGATGTGTGTAATGCCTTGGGTATTCCAAGTCAACCTCGAGGATATAGCCTTTACTCGAATCGTCCGCGATGCTCATAACATCGACCTCATGCGTTGCCCATTCGAATCCCCCTATGGGTAGATACTGGCTCATGGCCCAGCCGTTCAGATTGTTGGCGTCGAGGTAGAGAATGTGATTGGTTGGCTTGCTCGGGTCGTAGCCCTTCACGTATTGATTATTTGCTTTCGCGTATCGTTTGGTTGCCATGGAAATCCCACCTCGCAAGCCTTTCTCAATGAATAGGTGCATGTCGTAATCGGTGAGCAATTCCAACTTAATTCCGGGCTTTTTCAGCAATGCATCCCACGACAGACCTGGGCTGGTGTAGTACCATGCGGGGTCGAGTTGATACTGCTTGAAACACGTCCGCCTAAACGTACAGGTCGTGATAGTCACCCAGATTCTTACAGCCCAGTTTATTCCATACGTTAATCACGCGCGCGAGTAATCGTCTTGGGATATTGTCGAGTCGGTCAGGTTGCTTTAAAATTCTCTGATGGGGGGTAGTCGGGTCTATGTGAACTTGGCCCAGCCATCCATGTACTCGTAGGGGTACACACCCTTCCTCATCAGCAGGGGTCGAGTCTCGGCGTTGGTGTATCGATCGGTGATGGGGAAGGTATAGTTGGCCTTGACCAGACTGTCGAGTGACGACAGGAGGAACTGAATCGAGTCGATGAACCTCAGGCCATTCAAGCTGAAGGAGATGTATCTCTCCATGTTGTTGGGGATGCATCGCCAGGTTGCCGTCGACTTTCGCGATGGCCTGCATGATTAAGTGAGAGTCGCACTCTCTCAAGTTGTGGAAGACCACGGGATGTTTATTGTCTTGGGGTGATTCTAAGCTTGAGGTTACACGCTGCTGTGCTGCTAGCTCTATACTTTACCGGTGACGTGGCAGTGATCTCTCACGAATCACCGCTTCAGTGGTGAGTCACACACGCAGTTAGTGCTACAGGCGGAGCTAGCCGGGTCGGCTTGGGTCATACGCATGGGAGCGACTATACAGTGCATTCCTAATAGTTTTTTCTTCCTCCTGCAAACACTTCAGAAACTTTTCAGCCGCGTCGGGACCCCTATACACTACCGGAGCTTTCGTTTTCCCATCACAACGGACGACCACGTATCCAAACCCACAGGCCTCATGCTCCTGTGTTTTCTGTGTGGTTGGGGTACCCCCAACAGCCTCAACGGATTTGACCAAGGCTTCGAAGTCGGCGTATATGACATAAGGCACAGACATTTGGTTCTTGTGGTTGCCGAATTTTAGGATATTGTCACCTTCCTTGGGCATGTCAACTTGTATGGCTGTCTGCCCCACGCCTTGACAATCCTCCCGGTGGGATTCTAATGAATCAGCTCGGCTGAAACCGTGCAGGCATCGTACACAAAAGTGTTTTTTCCCAACGTGTTTCGACTGGTCGTGCAACAGCCTACTGAGATGTTTTATCCACATGTAGTGATACTTTTCACCTTGCTGGATCATGAATATATTGATAACGCGGCGACCCAACACTGGGCTGACCCTGTGTACTCTTGTTGTGTTGCCTTCGTGCCCTAAGACGTTTATGGCTATATCATTCTGTTTTTCTATTTTAGTTATCTGGGATATGGGGGTGGGTTCATCTATACCATCCCAGTTGAGCCCATCGTCTTGGGGATAGCTAGAAAGCCTGTTCGAATTAGTGTCAGCTGGAAACAAGGCTGACCTGATAGCTAAGCTCAGGCAATCGTCTCCTCTATTCTTGACGTTGACCATGGCCTGTTTTTTCTTATAGTAGGGAGGCAAGTCTAGGTATGACCCGCCTCTGAATGGCACGTAGTTAGCTATGTCTAGATAGACATTATCGATTTTATCAACAACCCACCCGGACCCCATGTGTGTGTAGCGTTCTAGGTATTCTCGTATCTGCTGAAAACTGGTATCGATTGATGCGTCTATAGTCTCTGTATGAGTCACGACCTCCTGTTTACCTCGGAAGTAAGGCTGAACGTACTCAGTGATCCCATTCCCCACCTGTTTATCGAGTGACATTTTCACTGTGATTTGAAACTTTATACTTCCCAGTTTGTTTAGTTCCTGGTTGACTTTATCAGCGATTAGAGGCTTGATATCGGCGATGTCTATGTTCCTATCAACATGCATGCGCCAGCCTCTCAAATAGTTCCCTACAGCGAGCTCAGTGGGTATGAACTGTAGGTCAATAGCTCTATTCTGACGTAATAGTTCTACAAGCTGTGGTTTCCTCATACGGGAATAACCACCTAACCCCAAATCGCGTACCTCGGCTTTTAGTTGTTTTACAGTGGGAGGTTTTGCTACGGGGTCATGTGATAACAATGCGACTAACCCGGCTTTCCCCAGGTTGGAATAACCCGTCAACCCAAGCTCTTTTGCTCGGAGTTTTAGTTGTTTTACCGTGGGAGGGGCTTGCAGGCCTAGTAACCGCAACAAGGCTGGCTTCCTCATTCTAGAGTATCCAATTACACCCCGCTGTCTCGCGATCTGCTTGAGCTCACGAATAGTAGTCATAGTTGCGTATACACCCAAGTATATCAATCTCTAATTGGGGCGCCGGCAAGGGAGGTAACTCCTCCAACCTTGATAAAAAAGTGAGGCGCCCATAAAATCCTTTAGTAAATATCCAGATAGACCTTATCGATTATACCCTCGACCCACCCGGAACATGCGCAGCATAGTAGGGTGTTTTGTATTACTTGCAACGAGTCGTCAACAAGTATATCTATCTCCCCATGCACATCTACTCGCCCCCCATCAAAGTAATTCCAAGTGTGCCCAGCCCACGGCACATCAAACCCTACTTTCACCATGATTGTAAACGAGCACCCCTTATATAGTTCGCTAACAATCATGGGTTTGAGGACACTGATATTTATACTTTCCCCCACATCCATCTGCCAGCTTCTCAGGCAACTTTCCCTGGGCTCAATTTCCACAAACATAGTTATACCTAGGTGTGCACAGTCTCTAATTGGGGACTTATCCTGAGAAGGCGCCTACGTTCTTTTATGTAGGCCTTTTTATTCTCGTAGAAGAGATGATGTCTGACTACGTTTGCTCCGTGAGCTTTGCATAGGCAGTAGTGCCCTTTCACCCCTATACCACACACAGATCACGTGTAGTTAGGGCTTCCCATGTGGAAACAACAGTACCTCTCAGTCCTGCATCTCCTACCACAGGCTTCTTTCTTCCCCATAAGTATGTATTCGCATCGGTACGGAGCAGGTCTCATCTTTGGTATACTTATATGAGTACTTAGTCTAATTGTTTTGCAACCAACGCAGTCGCTGCTAGACCCAGCGCGATAAAGGTTAATTCCCGGTCCATTTGCCCCGGGGATGGTGTGTAGTACTGAGCGAGTGTGGGCTTATGGAGTGGTTTTAGCTGTTTACCTGTTAGTAGGTAGTATTCTCTCACTGCGTCGTCGACATCGTGGAATGTTTTAACGGCATGGCTCTCACGCCTGAGTTGTTCGTTAATGTAATCGATCCTCTGAACACGTTTTTTCGCGTACTCGGATTGTGCAGCTTGTAATCGTTCAACAGCAAGGTCGTGCCGCTTACACTCTGCCTGAATCTCAGCCGCGTGTGACTGTCGTAGTTTCGAGAAGAGGAAATTACTCCCGGAAAATGCCAGGGCATTCCTCCTGTGCAGTATCCATCTATACTATTATTATTATTTTTCCCCTCCTTAAATTGGCAATGCTTTGCCGTGATAATCGCCGCCGTCACCGGGGCTAACAACATACCGTATTTTTGGTACAGCACACAGCTGATAGAGCTCAAGGCGTGTTCAATAAAAGTGTTCTCAAGGGCCTCCCACAGGTAAAGTCGGCGTTCCTGGGGAATGGGAAGGAAGTATGACGCAATACCAGTGTATATCTGTGTCATAGCCGATCCTATAGTCTTTGTCATCTCGGCCCCGAGTCTAGCCTCGTATCTAGCGTACAGCTTATCGATTTCTTCGGCTGACATTTTGTGAATTTTATCGGGAGTGTAGTCTCCAAAGTAATGTTTGGCTTTGCCACCAACAGCCAAAGCCACCAGTCTCTCTCGCTTATCATTGTCCCCTCGCTTATCATCGTCCCCTGGCACCAACAGTTGTTCGAGCAGTTCATCACACTCCATCTTATAATGTAACAAGCAAGTTTTAGTTTTAACAATATAATACACGGTGTAGGCGAAACACAGAGAAATGAAGGTTAAGTTGAACACTTCAAAAACAACCATAACTATAACTATAACTGATAAGTGCTAAACACTAAGCATTTGCTAAGCATTGCTTAGCTTTGCTAAGCATTTGCTAAGCATTGCTAAGCTAAAACACCCTATAGGCCACGGGTTGGTTGGTCTTGAGCACGAGCTTGTTTAGTTTCAGCGAGCTGTTTCTTCACCCGTTCCCGTTCTAATTTGCTCATCACATCGTTCTCTCTCAAACACTCCTCGAATGAATCCCTGTCCTTGCAGTGAAATAAGGCCACCCATCGCGTCTGCTCCCTGAGGTCTTTCAACACCGAGTTGAACTTCTGCGTTAGCACCCAGACGCTGTGCTTTGCATGCCGGCCGGAGAAGGTCAGGTACGATAGCATGTCTCTCTTTTTTGTTATCTCACGATTAACGCTGCAGTCGTCCAGTATGAACAGCGTCTACTCCCCTTTAAATTTCCCGTGATAAGCTTTCAACCAGTCCTGCAGACGTGTCCCCGGGTCGACTCTGTGTACGTCCGGGTCCGTCATCACCCAAGGTCTTTCCGTGTACGTTCTATTCATGTTCAGAGTAGGGCACATGATAACGATGTTGTCGAACACATCCCGGTAGTACCCCTCCAACATATCAAACACGAAAACGGTCTTCCCACAACCAGTCTGCCCGCACACTATGGCGCAGTGTGGGTCGCGGGGCAAATCAATAAATGGCTTGCACGAATCTCCCATTGTCTATATTAAGTTGCGCGTCCATAATCACGTACAGATATAATTTCAACTTGCCAGCGGGTTGAGCCTTCTTGGTAATCTGGATTGTAATCCCCTCGCTGCCGTTGTCGATCCGGCGGCGACCGTGGATCGCATGTCCAACCACAGCGCGTACTTGGTGGTCAGGTACTCACCGATCTGCACGGAGGATAGGTCCAGGTCTTTGGTTATGTATGGGTGTTGTTTGATGGCCGGTAGCTTTTTTATCTCATCCCACTGCTGGTATGCCCTCATACCATGACTGAACAGCTGGTTGGGCACGCCCTCGATGGTCACTTCCACCTTTTCAATCTCGGGGTTGAAAAACTTCTCGCTGTCCCTTCGGAACGGCTCGTAATCCTCCACGGGGACGACCAGGATGCCTTTCATCGATCGCGCCGGCACGTTCAGGTTGATATTCCACACAGTGTCGCTCTTATCCCGCACGACTGATCTATGCCTCAGTATCTGGTCGTACAGGATGGCCACCTTCCCAGAGTACTGGTTTCGAACCTGCCTTGCCAGCTCCGGGCTAGTGACCATGTCGAACTCCAGAGAGATGTTGTCGACGGTGTAACTGGCCTCATCACCTTTCAGCGTACGCACTACTTTGCTGTAGTCGTTAAACATGAGCTCGTATTCAAGCCTATCACCCAGCGCGGCCTGGTAATACGGTGCGTGTTCAGTGAGCAACTCGAAGTCGAGCGGCACGCAGAACCTGTTCCCGTACGCTTGGGTGATGGCCTTTTCACCGTCCGTGATCTTGTCTAACTGGTCTTGCGTGAAGTCGTATCCCACGCGCAACCGGGTCGATTTGCTGATACCTTGGTACACGTCATTGACGCGTTCTCCCTCGCTTTTCCAGAGGTCCCCGTAGCAGTGAAACACGTCGCTGTCGTCGATGCTCAGCACCTCGTTACCGCTGATCTTGATGGTGGTTTTCTTGATGATGGCTCGACCTACGTTCCGCACTAGCTTGCGTTTGTCGTTGTCGGAGGTCAGCGTGAGGTTGAACGTCAGTCGAACCGTGCCTGGTACGATGAGGTCATTCTCACCCAGGTTTGGGAATCTAACCAGCAGCGTTTGGTTCTGGTCTATCTTGCTAGGATTGTTGGTGATGGTCACCGACTGGCGCACGGCTCTGACGCCTAGAGGCTCTCTTGATCTTCGAAACGGATCTAACTTCCTGCCATACATTGTTATATAAATGAAATATATAAGTTTTAATATTGAATAATGGCTGAAGGCGTATGGATGATATGTGGGATGATAGTGCCCAGGCATTCGACGAGGAGGAAACCTCGTTCACGCAAGGCAACGAACTCGTGAAGCAGGCCGTCAACGGGTTTTTCGATGGCTTAAAAGGGGATAAAAATTACGTCGAGCCGTGGGGGCGAGACTATTCCAAGTTTTTTGTAGATGGCAAGGGCACGCTGCGACTGAGGGATCGCCCGGAGATCGATCTCATGAATAAGCGCACGAGAGAACCGCTTGCCCTATCAACACTCGGCAGTCGCCATGGGGGGGACTTTATCCGCGATGAACTAGGCTTCATAGATTACGGTGGCGCACGGCCTAAGCTTCCCCCGGAGGCCGTTCAAGATCTGCAAGGCGTCAGGGGCCACATCGGATCAAGACATGACTGATAACATTGAAAAGCTGTTGGCCACCTACCATAACAAACCCTTACCCGGGTTCAATTTACCGCTCGAACTGCGGGGGCTGGACAAGGCCATGCAAACCATTCGCGGACATCTCGTGAACAACACGACCAAACTGGACGCGATAGACGACCACATCGCCCATGAAAAGGTCAAACTCGGTGAAACGGAGGACGAGTCTCTGAAAGCCAACATCGAGGAACGAATACGTAATTTGGAAGAGGAAAGGAAGACCCGGCTGGAAACGGCATCCTCCTTCCAAGACCAGCTTCGATCCCAGATCAGCCGTGCGCGGGAAACCGTTGATCGAGTCCTCTACCAGGACACCACGTTAGCTGACAGGATCCGAATCCTGTTCCGGGAGCAAGGCATCACCATTGCCAGCATTCTGACTGCATTGGGCTTCATCATATCAACCCTGGTGGTGTCACTGAGTAGGGGTACCCCCACACCTGCCGGCGGCAGTGGCACACCAACACCCACAGGTGGCGTCAAAAACTCGGGGAGGCCCTGGCTAAACTGGCTGGTAAGGCCGCCGAAGCCCTGCCCGGCATCCTGGGTAGCATCGTCTCGTGGCTGCTGAGCACTCTGGCTAAAACTGCCACGTGGCTCAGTCAAAACCTGTGGGCAGCCATCGTCGCCGTGGCGGGTTTGGTGTACGTAGCAGCTAAGGCATTTTTAACCAAATAAGTCCCAAACCGACCGCGACCCCACCAACCACCAGGGCTGTTTTACGATCGATATGCTGCTGATTGGATTGTGTGGGCTGTTGGGGTGTTGGTTGAGCCCTGGACTCCGGGGGTGGCGCCACTATACCCGTTTCACCGGTCGTGGGTGGTGGGGCGTGGGAGACGTTGACATTGGGGTTGACGCCCAACTTTTGGTCTGCCGTGGCTATGACTATTTCGTTGTTGTAGCCCACCACTTTTTTTACTCTCAGTTGCATATCGCCCGGAGCCATGTACAGTCCCACGTCGAATACGTAGTCAACTTTCGACCAGGCGTATTCCAACACGTCTTGGTAGCGTTTGATGGCACTCGGGGGATCAACTGGAGCATTGATAGCATCCTCAACGTTAACAACGAATTGTTTCTGAGCGTCGTAAGCAGTCCCCTTACCGAGGATGTTGGAACGCGTTTGCGTCTGCGCACCCAACAGCGCCCACACGTACGTTTGAATCGTGTCCAACATGAACTTTTTCCAGTCATCCGCTGCCCCCTGCTCGAACCTCCAGACTCTGTAATCCTTGCTGTTGTCGAAAGCCATGTAACTGTCATCCCACTCGTTTGTTGTGAGGTGATGATACGACTTGTAACCCCATTCTTTCATCTTCTCGCTGGCATCCACGAGGGGCATGTTGTGAACGATGGGGATACCCAACCCGTGGTTCGGTCCCGGGCAAACGCCAATCCGTCTTCGGGTTTAGTTCGAATTCGTTGCAAATACATTCGTAGGCCCGTCTATCGTACTGGTTGTTTACTGCGTCTCACGCCTTGTCCTGTGGGAGCGGGGTGCTGATCTCATTGAGGATACGTCTGATCTGGTAGTACACGTGGAACGTGAACACAGACTGACTCAGCGGTCCACGCCGAGTGTCGGTCAATGTCACACCACACCCTGTTGTAGCGCACCATGGCGAAGTTGAGTTGATTCTGCCAGAACTGCATCGGGTTGTTGAACCAAGCATGAACTACCTTGGCGTTAGTCACCGAAAACCTATACCAGTCGAACACATCTATGAACTGGGCGTTGAAATACAGCCCATCAGCGACCACGATCTTGTGTGGGAAATCTATATCCAGTTAAGGGTAAAACACTCCAGGAGAGTACATTTTAAAACTATTATATAATGAGCATATATACTCTAACATGTACATAACACTTCCAGGAATAACGAGCGGCGAGGCCGTTCAGCTGATGCACGCGATCGATAACACGTCGGGTCAACTCGAAGCCGCACTCTGCGATATCACCTACCTACCGCGATGGACTAACATCAACGTCAACAACAATAAGCTGTTCGTCAGTGGCACCCGCAGCCAGATAACTGACGGCTACTACAGCGTGTGCTCTCTAAGCGATGAGGTCTTCAAACCCCTGGGAGCCGAACTCAAGATGAACAACTCAAACGGCACAGTGGTGTTAATCAACAACGGAAGAAACTCCTTGAGGCTCGGTCGGCCATTGGCTAAGACACTAGGTATGCCACCTGACGAGATAAAACCAACAACTACCGTCACAGGCACGAAGTTACCTGACCTAGTACCGTACCGAGAGCTGTGCATTCATCTCGGCCAGGTGAGCACAACGGACAACATTCAAGGGGGTCACCCTTCCACGATACTGAGAGCAGTACAGGCGAAAACGGAGAAATACAACGACGGTAGAACCGAGTTGTTTTCACCGCGGCAGTATAAGAGGTTAACCGGGGGCAACATCCCTGAGCTGATAATATCGGTGTTAGATATAAATCATAATCTCGTGAATATAGGATGCCTCAGCATAACGCTTCACATAAAATGACCAGCGCACAAGGCCCCAGGATGAGGTTGAAAGAATGCATCAATGCGGGGATCTCCGACCTCGGGGACACACGCGGTTTCGTCGACCCCGAAATAGATGGTAAATTGTACGTCTTGCAACTGAAAAACAACATTTACAAACGCGTTGAAGTCCCCTCCGGTGGAGCCCTAGGTGATATAGTAGATACCTCAAGAGCGGCCGTCAACACTCGGTACGCCCTAGTCAACACCGGTGATGATAAATGGATAATATACCCATCGTTCGGGGGCAAACTGTTCGATGTTGAGAGCACTACCGTCGCCCGAAACAAGCCATATACGCTCGTCTTCACCGAAGATGACAAGTGGGTGTTGTTACCGCTAAAGGCGACTGGTTTCTCAATATTAATCTCGGCTCCCCCTACGTTTTCACGGATAACAAAGACAACTACCTAAACAAAATCGTGAACAACGGAACCCTGCTCGTGGCTTACGTCCCGGTTCAGAGGCGTAGCGTAGTCATCAGCCCAGTTGCCAGTATGGCAGCCCACATGCTATCGAGTAAACCGGGAGTGCCAGACGTGACATTACAGTTGGTGTCTGAATTTGCTGGCGTGGTCAACGTCCTGGCGAGCCTACCGGAGAACGTCACTCTGATCATCAAAGTCTACCTAGGGGAACCATCGCGGGATGAGGTCGAAATCGTGAAGGGGATCAAACTCGGGTGGGTGAAACGACACCAGTATCACGTTTGCACCGTTTACGTGCGGGTGGGTGTCGACTCCAAAACCAGTCTGCAGGGAGTCACCGTGATCGTGGAAGACACGATATCACTAACCAAGATCTTCCTACCCGACAACATACACTTCATTGGGGTGAAGTGCACCCCTGAACTATTATCAGAAAAACAGTTGGAAATTATCTCGTAATAGCATTATAGCAATGACCAGTCATCACCCCAACGCCACACTTAAAGATCTAGGAGACATGGAGGGATTCGATCAGCCTGGTGAGGAAGGTGGCTCATACGTCCTACACTTCAAAGACAACGTGTATAGGCGGGCGGCAATGGCCGATCATCTACCAAAAATCACACTCGGGGGCCTAGGAGGCACAAGGGGGTTCGATCTGTCTGGCGTGGACGGCACCTCGTACGTCCTGTCCTTAAGAAAAGGCGTGTACGTGCGGCAGCGTCTGCCAGACGACTTTATAGAGCCCAAATGGTTGATCAACATGACCCTCACCGCACCTTATATCTCGTTAAACAAAGATAGGGAGGTCTCCGAAATTAGGAACAACGGCATCTTGCTTGGGGTTTTCCATCCGAACTATAGGATAACTCAGCTAACATGGGATCACACGAGTAACATGTTAGTTGTTTCAGGTCGGGAGGACGAGTTAAGGTTTGACGTCCCCGATACCCAATTGGCGGTTATGACTGTGAAACCAGGCTCCACACTCACCATAGAAGTCTACCTCGGATCGGTTCTTAATAATATAGAACGGCAACTTTTACCCGGGGTGACAATACGCTGGGGCGTCACAGGCAGGCACCAACGTTGCCGTATCATCATACGACCGGACCCCTCAACGGGTTCTATAGTCCCCTCAGTAAGATGCCCCCATGATGTTCGTGTAGACGCAGAGTTACCTATTAGCCTCTCGCCTATTTCCCTGTACGATGATCTAAACCTTATAAGCCTCAAATACACTGTGCAAGAATTAAATGTCGTACGATTTAAAGATCTTTTTTAGAATATATTATATGCACACAGGATGGGGCTGTACCCAGTCGTGGAGGAAGTCGCGAAGACACTGGAAACCGTAGACGGGTTCCGCTTGAGACAGTTATGTGATGTAAAACGCCAACTAGAACAAGACCGTGACACTCGGAAAGCACTATATAAGAAGAACCATAGGGCTTTCAATGTCGTGGACGGGACTGATACTGCCCTTATGGCAACCAGCATGGGACTAGGGGCGGCAGGTGTTGGGTTGTTAGCTACCATCGTGGCTGCACCTATAGTGCTAGGCATTGAAATAACAGCTGGGGTGGCAGGGGTGTTAGGGTTGGTGCTTAAGTTTGCATCACGCAGACTGCATCGTAAGGCATTGAAACACGACGAGATCAGGGTTCTGGCTGAAGCAAAACTGAACACGGTAAGTGAGCGTATTTCAGCAGCATTCACTGACAGTAAGATCTCGGAGGAGGAGTTTCGCTCAATCCTCTCTGAACTCGACAAGTACTGTAAGATGAAACAAGAAATCCGGTCCAAGTCTCGTAAGTCTGCTATCAGCGAAGACGAGAAAAAAAAGTACATAGAACAGGGGGTACGAAAAGCCCAGCAAGCCTTTATTACGAACACCAAAGAGATCATAGGCGATTCACATTAAACTGTTTCATCGAGGTCAACACATCATAGCGTCACAATAGTGCCACGTGGGGTCGGGGAGTTAACTGGGGGTTCAAAAGTAGTAGATACAATGGTGGCGAGATATAAGGGCCTGACAAAAGCTTTATTTGTGAAATAAAGCTTTGCAGAGGCTTTTTGTTGGACTTGATCCCGGACTATCATTATATATACTACTCCTTATAATGCTACAACAAATGAATAAAAACAAAATCCAAATATTAAAATTAAAACAGACTAAAGTTACAGCAACAATGTCAGGCTATCCTACCTTGTTCGAGGAATGTATCCATCAATATCCACATAAGGGAACGACAAGCCATTCACCTTCAGCTGACAAAGAATCCTGCTCCATGTCATGTGTCTTGTATCAGTCAAATATGCGAAAAAGTGATATATCGTTTCAGGTTTTTCACATTGATGTAGAGTCTGATTGGTCACCCAAGATAGCACACCTGGCAACTAATTGCATGATGTCTGCCATTCTTTAACAAAGTAATTTAGTTAGCAATCAATCAATGTATTGGCAGTTAATCCTTGCAGGGAGGACGTTGTTTTTACACAGGCACTTTACGACAGGGCGATTCAGTATAGATTAGTAAATCTACATACATAAACACTACCTTTTGACAAATCCACTGTGCAAGGTAAAGGCAATTAATCCATCAGCGTGTTTTCAGTTAATCCTTTGATCGATGTTTGTTTTTGTAACTCAGCTGATAATCCCTCTTGCTGCACTTCCATGCACATATTACATAAGATGTAATACATTTGCGACATCAGACCTTAATTTATAATGTTCAGTAGTTACTCCAGACACGAGAAATGCCAAACGGGAACCTTTGTCAGGTAATCTGAGTGGTGTTACCACTAATTATACCTGTCAAAAAAATTCATTAACTGACCATCAAGTGAATGATGACAAATAACGTGTAGGTTTACCATCAAACACTAGTTACAGAAAGGGAGTAGTAATCGCTGTATTGCATGCAATTTTGATTGCCTAACAAAACTTATGGGCCGACACTGTTTTAATACCACTTCTAAGTAAAGACAAAATTGTACAAGACAAGTCAGACTTATTAAATGAAAACTTAAAATGTTAAAAATGTCTGTAATAATACAAAAAATACCTTCCTGGAACTGGACATACAGCTGGCAGGTGTTTTGCTCTTTCATTTATTGTCTCCAAATTTTCATTTATGTACCACAAAGCATCAACAATGCACCAAAGCTTTTTGGCCACTTCATTGTCTGACATCTGTTGTGGAAAGTCAGCCTCTGTCATCCGCATATAAGAACAAACGTCGTTGTACAACTTGTCTTTTGCTGAACCATTTTTACATTTGACTAACTTAGATGTGAATTTATTTCAAACAAAACAAAAAGTATTTGCTAATATTTAATAATACATCATGTCAACCTGCATACTCAATTCACACTTTCGTTTTTGACAAAAGCTCTGTTATTCTATCAGATAATTAAAACATTATTAACCGCTAGCGTATTTTGTGTATTGCAGGGGAAAACATACTCGAGACTGTTACTTATTTATGATTTAATTATTTTCAAAACAGTTTCGGAAATTCTGTAAATCTGCGTATCAGATTCAACATCATTTTCTCACAATACATATTAATCATAGCATGTGTTGATAAACAAGGCAGCGAAACTAAACATGAACATAAATGTACTGTCTGACAAGTGATTATATTGACGTATTCCGTCTCAAACATATTTCATAGACATCATTTTAACACTCGTACCTCTAACAAAACGTGTCGATATGGGGGCCGCCATCTTTATTTACGTATCGCTGATTGGTTGGAATTGTGTTTACCTTCGCTGCCATTGGCTGAATTGTTACTGTTACAAAATTGTACCAAGTACGACATTCATGACATTTCTCAAAATCTATGAACAGTTTGTCAAAATTTCTTAACTAATAACTTATTATCATTGTTGTTATAAGTACAAACCTGTAAATTTCACACTGTCACAGTCTTCTTTAGGCTTTGGGAACTTCAATTCATAGCGACTCTGCATCATGTCCGTAAACACATTACCAAAAAGTTCTGCCGGGGGCTCCTGCAAAATGTTGTTTGTGGCATCGTCTCGCACAACTTCAAAAGTCACATACTTTAATGTCGAGTCAAAGTTCTTAATAACACTTATTTCTTCATCTATATCGGGATGATAAACATTCACTGAACTTTGCTTTGCAGCAATATTGACACAAATTTGGTAGCAAGCCAATTTTTTCATGTAAGCCTGATAGGTTGCAAAGCTTTTTATTTAGATAGTGTTGAGGGCTTGCCAAACCCTTTTAGCAACAATCATGTGTAAGCCCGGGCATTTTTTATGTTGGTAGCTACACCTTTGGATGTCAAGATGAAAAAAAAAACTAGCTGAGATTGCATGATAAAATATTTTGAGTCGGGGCCATTTTCATGGGTCAGTCGCGTATGGGCAAACAAACAAGTTTTTAATTTTGGCCTAAAGTCCTTTTTCTATGTTTCTTATGTCCCTACCACTGAGACTTGTAGTTAGTCCGAACTTAGTTTGACAGATATTTCACACTTGCACATATCAACTACATAAATTGTAGAGATAAATGAGAAAATACAGTTTTTTTCTATTTCCGACAGTACTTTAGGTTACTGTTCTGGAACCGCTGCGGCGGCTCGGCCGAAGAGATGTGTTGAGTCTGCGGACTCTGATTGCTAAAGTGGGGTCTGCAGACCCGGTTGTAACCTGAGCTCTGGTTGAAAACTTAGGGGATAAGGATCCAGTGTTAAGTGGGTAATTGCCCAAAGCGAATGAATTAATATATTTAAGAAAAGAGAGCCCCCCCATTAAAATATTTAAGAAATGAGAGCCCCAAAGGAATGTCTGGTCCAGACTCAATTATTTGCAGACCACCATCAAAACAAACAAATAATGTATGTATAATGTAATGTTCTACATATCACATGCTTATTCAGATGCTGTGTAAGACCCACCAAGTATTCCATGTCTGTTGGCAGCACAAAGATAGAGTAGGGTCAAGAGAAAACTCGAACTCATAGATTTAGTACATGGGTGCATTCAAATGAATAGTTTTCAGTCTCTTACTGATATTTAAAGAAATTTATGTAATTTCTTACATTTTTAAAATAAATCAATAAACAATCCTAAGTAATACTTTGTAGGGAATCTGATAGTGTTCATGATTACCCTGTATGCACTGCTGTATGAGTACCAATCTTTATGCACCAATGTTGCTGTCAGTTTGGACTCTTGCTGTGTACCGGGTACAGATATGTTTGCAAGAGCAAAATATAGGTAAGCTCCTGTATGTGAATATAATGCAAATATCTTTCTTGTTACGGTATTATATATCGCTCTATGCTGATTTTTTTGTTCTTGTAATATACATACATTTCTCGCTTCCTGTTTTCCAGGGTATGGATCCTATCAACGAGAGGAAAGTGTTTGAGCTGGTTGTCCAGACAGTTTGTAAAAAGTCCACCTCCCAGTATTTTCTGCTGACACCCAAGGTAATATGGCTGTTTACAAAGGATACTTTCTCTAAATGATCAAGAAAATGGTACATCTGTCAACTACTGACTTCTCTTCCCACCCCCCACCCCCTTCGATGGAAACAATTTGGACTTATTCTCAAAAGGGTGGGGTGGACTTCGTTTCCAGAGCAACAAAACTTGGCAGATATATGACACTTATCCCAAATTGATGCCCTTTGCTATTTGCACATTTCCTGGCATTTATAACTTACAGTCACTAATTGTCATGGTAATCCCACTCATCTCATTCATGTTATCTTAGCTTCTCATCATGCTATTGCATCTCATCATGTAACTTTCTTTGATGCTTTGTTTTTCCACCATTGTTATTGTTATCGCATTATCTTATCTTGTGTATAAACTGGTGTACCCCTTCATTCCCCCATATGGTTGAAAACAGTATAAGAATCTATACCGAAACGTCGCCATTGTTAAAATAAAGAAGTTGATCACCCATAAAGTCTTGTCATCCCACATGAATACTAGATAGAAAAATGAACATTATTATCTAAAAATATCCTAATAATTTCAACCATGCAGAGGTTAATGACAAGGCAAAGATAAATAATGTAAATTTTTCTGAATTTACCTGAATTACTTGATTGACAGTGGAATGTTTTTCATATAAGGAACCTGAATAAATCGTTAAATTAACGCAAACCGATCTCAATATTCTTATTTCCGATATCTCATAATTATCTGACTTTAAATTTGTACATTTGTATCGGCAATTATCAGTGCAACGACAAAATAAAAAACATTTCTGAAAAATAAATAATCGAAAACGTTGGTCGTAAACAAATCGTATGTTCAATGTCTTCACATATTTTATTCAAATGGCACTATTGCGTTTATTCCAATGTGTCATGTCATGAAAATTGCAGAATAAAATATATAATTTATGAATATTCTATATAATTGGCAAATCACGGAACCTGTTTGACCTTGTATGCTCCCGTGACCCGGAAACAGCAGTTGATGCAAGTTTCTCAGTATCTTTTATTTGAACATTTGTTGATATTAGGACCACCACTTTATTCTACACTGATTATGCAGATAAGAAACATATAATTGTGAGGCATGTTGATGCTAGTTTGTTAGTTTTTTTACTTTGCCAGACACAACAACATTTACAAACATCGACCTCGACAACAGGTGCGCGACAAAATTTGTGTTTCAAAATAACATTCATGCTTTTCTGATTGTGACAAAATATGATGCATGATGCATAGGTATTATATTATATACTAAAATATAGTATCAATTATAGTTTCATGTGAAATTAGGGATGATTTAATAAATTGTGTGTTCATATTACGTGTATGCCAGATTTATAGTCTCACTTCAGAACAATTTGAATTACATATATAAATTTATGCAAAAAATTAAAATCCTTGGTGAATACTGATGATAGATTTGTAATGCTTAATGTTTCACAGCTGGTTACAACTTTAAACATTTTCATATGTTAATTATTGTTAATAATATGATTAGTTTTGGGGGTTTTCCAAAATGGTCATGGGTAAAGACACTAAGGATATATCAATGCATTAGCAAAGTGTAAATAACAAAGTTTCAATTACTGTCTTTCAGTGATGTGGAAAACTAACAATTTTACATAATTATTTAATACAACTATACCATAAAATATATGGATAGATGTTTCATATTATTTTGTGTATTTTGTTTCTATACAATATCTTGCTAAAATATACCTCAAATACATATGGGTGATGAACTGTTTTCGTTTTCTACAGTAACTCTTTGTTTTGTGAATTATTTTCAATCACAAATAACTAGTGTCATTTATGCTGTTGCGATAACAGTATATTTATCAGAAAATGTTATCATGTAATAAAGTATATGGCCTCTGGTGAAAGTCAACAGGCCTCATATACTGTTAAAATTAAAGTAAATAGAAATTATCTTACCTTAGTATCATTTCCTGGGTTTTGGAGCAATGACATAATATGAAATTATTCTACTGAACTCTCAAGGATTGTTGCAGTGTGCTGAAGTGTCTGATGGTGATATGCTCCAATTACTACAGTATGTAAAATTGTCTCTGCTATCATAAAACACAAAAATGTCAAGAACAGTCTTCTTTGAATTTAAAAAGTGCCAAAACCTGAGCACTCTTTCATTTAGGGTCTGTATATATTTGATATTTGAATTAGCTTCAAACTGGACAACAAAAATCATTTATTGCAGGGCTCGATTTTGGGAAAAGAAATCTATATGCCCCTGGTGCATATCCGTTAAGGATAAAAAAGCATGTATAGATGGAAAATGATCAGCTATGAATTTCCTACAATTTGATATGACTTATGAGAATTGGAGAATTTTAAAAGAAGTTCTGATGAAAATAGTAGAAAAATGATTATTTTTCACTTTTCCCCCCAAATTATGAAAAATATATAAAAAATCTGCGAGGCCTCTCGATCTTTATTAAATAAGAAGGGTATAGCCACAATCATGCCAAATTTCATGCTTGTAACACAAAGTGCACAATTTGATCACTTATCCGCTGGGCTAATAGCGAGAGCCAGGAAAACGTGTCTACCCGGAAGCCATGCGCAACTGAAAGTCCTATGACACTTATTGACCTCAGGGATTGGACTGTTGGAACAAGAGATCAATACCTGACATCACCCTGGAAGGAAGTGAATATCTTCCTGTCCAGTCTAGTTGTGCAGGATCACATCAACTAAATTGTTTTTGGAAGACAGAGGTCGGTCAGGGAATTTGTTTCAAATAGAACAGTTTTGCTTCAAACTTTCACAACATAGGATGAAAGTTGGACATTTCTTTCTGTACCTGATTGCTGGTTGGCATGCTTTGCAAACTTTGCAAAATGGAGAAGCTATGTTCTTTTACTATTTCCATGAATTAGGTTACCATCTTATCACTGAAAATTCCCTTTGTTTGGTCTTGTTTGATAGTTTAGGCATATTTATTGGGACGAGTGGACTTCGTCTCTCCGGAGCACAACTCGAAAACCGTTTAATATCTTTCAACAAAACTTGAAAGATATATCAAACAGATCCCAAAGTGGTGTCTTTTGCTCTTTGCGGATTTGGGGCATTTTTATTTTTTTTTTTTTATTTCCATGGAAACCATTTAGTCTTAATCACAAAAGGGAGGGGTTGATTTAGTTTCTGGAACACTGCTCCAAAAATTCAAAGACTTTCCATCCAAGTCTGTTACTTGTGGTAACCATACACTGAAGTGGTGCCTTTCGCTATTTGGGCATTTTAAGAAAATGAATTTGTTTCCTGTTTCCATGGTAACAAGTTTGACTTTGACTCTGTTCATAGTAGTGTGTTTGTCTGGACCATATCTCTGATCATAACTTGAAATTGACAAGTGTTTGTCACTATGTTGATACCTCACATCATAGTTTTCCTTGAAACTGTTCCAGCTGCTGCCAGACCTGGAGTATGCAGACAATATGACAGTCCTCGGAATTTACAGTGGCCCTCACATGATGAACCATACAGAATGGAATGTCCGCAAGTTCCTTCGAAGACGAGAAAAACTCTCAGAAAGAGTTGTTTGAGGAGAATCACTGAATTCATTGAACATGAAGGAAATAGTTTATGTCCTACTGTCTATGATGCTGTGGATTCAAGGCTTGTATTAGAAAGACTTGGTTCTGAGGTACCATGAATTACGTGAAGGAAAATGTACCTTTGATTGAAGTAATTATCAAAAATTACAAATCTTCATAATATTATGTTTGGCTTGACTGGTTCTTTTCCACTTTTGACATTTCTGAAACCACAAGTAATGTGAAGAAATTTCATCAAAGCTCTAAATCAAGTTGAAAGTTTTCATTTTTGCGATTACTATTACTGTTAGTTATTTCTCCACATAAAATTATTTACATAAATTCAGCTAAATCCTGTGAAGTTATTATTATTTTTTAATTATAGGATATTTATATTGCACACATATCCAGGCAACTAGCACAACTCCCCGGAGAGCATACAACTCTTGCAGCTACTAGGCGCACCTAATTATTGCAGGTTTCTCATCCTTGCGAGGTACCCATTCACAGCTGGGTGGACTGGGACACATAGTCACAGTACTTTGTCCAAGTTTACTGCACCTTGCTGTACCCGCAACTAGGTGTTTGAACATATTTATGTGGCCACCATCTGGTCATATACCAACGGAATCGTGGGTTCTTTTAAGTGCACAGGGTTGTGTACTGTACACTAGGGGTTGTGACAACCTGACACCTTAAGCTCACTGGATCACTAGCGTGTCGCCTTAGCCAGCTCGCCCACCATGCCCCATTTACTGATAGATTGCATTTACTCCCTATGAGCTCATCTTAAAATGAACATATTCATTAGTAAAATGTTGCTATCACTTCATTCAAAGTGCCTTTAAGCAATGATATTGATTATGATATTTTTGGTAATGCAGGATTTCACTTCCAGGATCTTGTATTTGAGTCACTAAATATTTCACCTTTCTTTTTCTCTTTAACAAATTGAAATAAGAACAAGTTATGTGGAGGTGCCTGAGAACCAAGACTTTTTTTGCTTTTAGCCATAATGAAATATGACACGATACATTTGTTAGCATATAGCAATTCATTACCCTTTAAAATAAAAAATGCCATGATTATTGTTGCATTTTGGAGTTTTTGTATAAATATGAAACCTGTGAGTTTATGAAGGTAAAATTTTGTGTATATGATTCCAGCAAAGTTAGTTTGGAGTGTATGTGCAATTTGATATTATTTTGCTTATCAAAGCTTTCAGAAATTTTCGTAAATTAAGAGACGGTATGTTAACTGTTCTAAAACAACTGATTGTGAATGCTTACTCACCTCTGCTCACCTTACTCTTCACCACAGTAGCAAGCTTGACTGGATTTTTCTCTTGTGTGAAAACAAAACCTTTCAAAAGTATTCTGATAAGATGAGAACAAATGGACCAAATTGACATCAATGAAAAAACAAATGTGCGAAGCGACAAGGGTGCTAGTCTGGCTGCAAGAGAGTGATTAGCTTTATGTGACCGAAACATCCATATTACAATAAAGCCAACACTGGCTTCTTATCTTATCAAGATGGCATAAGTATTTTGTAACTCATCCTTCAGAAAACAGCTTTCTCTTCCATTTGCCTTGAATACAATCGTGACTGAAACCAGTGCATCTCTTGCATTGTAGGAGTTCCTGTATGGAGGTCTATTGTTTTGGAAGTTGAATCTTATGTGAACTAAACTTGGGACATAACACTCAGGAATTATTTCATGCTTGATGTACAAGTAGAAATGTTTACTGACTGACCATTTAATGAGATTGGTTTGTCTACACATCCAGGTGAGTTGCACTGATACGGTTCAGTTTCATGGCTAAAAATGTACGGTCCTCATCTATTGTTTTTGTATCAGTATTCAACACAGATGTAGGGATGTTCAAATATCTCTCACCTTTGAATTCACTTGGTTTCCCTGATATTCTTACCTTCATCAGCTTATCATTATGTTGCAAATATTCCGAAAAATTTCAAATGCACAATGGACCATTGTGCCTCTATTTTGTTACATAATACACTGTAACCTGTATTTCTGATTTTGACAGAGAAATTTAGACATTACATTTTTGTTTCCTTGATTTGTAAAAAAAAAAAAAACAATAACTCATAGCATACATGTACTTTAGCAGTTTTATGTGTTTTAATTTTCCGCTGATTTCTTTAAATATTTCACTGTGTTCATCCAAGAATAAAAATAAACTTATTCTCACTTTCATGTAGTACTTTTTACTCAGTTCTACCCAAAAGGGTATTGTTATGATGATTTTTAGAAAGTGTCAAATGCAACATCTATTTGTGATAACATTTTCTCATTAAAGCACAGATTCAACTATCTATCTACTCTTATCTAGGATTTGAATCCACACATTGAAAGTGAGGCACCTCATCACCAGTACACACAGTCACTGCAGCATACCACAAATTTGAAGATCACATACTTTGTGTACACTTCTGACAAGTGTAAATTGGCACAACTCTCCTGGCTGAAATCTATGAATACACAATACCATTTAGAAAGTGGTCAGATGTAACATATTATATTTGGCATTAGACATTCCGAGTAAAGTACAGATTCTGGAACTTTTGTAAGGTTGAGTCGCATGCAGGATTCAAACCCACACCCTCAGAGTCAGGCACCTAATACAGCACACAAAGTCAGTGATCAGACCAGACTTGTCACAAGTATACACATGGAAATTAATTAAGCGACACCCGATTTTGCCAACGTTGGATAAGTGGGATGGAAAACTGCCTTCATATCAAGTCAGGAATGGGTCCAGCACTACTCTATCATGAAAGTTGAACTTATTGAGTAATGAATAACACACAATGGTAAAAGGTGATAACATGTTTTAATCTTTTTTTAGACATGTGATTCTGAAGTAGGAATTTCAGCACAACTTTGGTGCTGTGGAGATCGACAAAGACACAGATAAGTTCATGTCTGGCAGAAAGTGTTCTGCGAGGTATCAAGAAGACAAATCACCAACAAAATGTCAGTAGAGAGTGTACCCGCCATGAACCCGGATGACGGCGTCGACCCTTCTCCTCATGCCTCCAGTGAGTCGTCGAATTCATTCCAAAGGCAGCTGCTGCCACTCATGATGCAATTGAGCCTTTAAACCAGCAAGATTTTGTGGACAGGTTCCAGTTTTTGGATTCGACGTCCAATAATGTCCTAGACATGTTCTAAAAAATTCATAGCAGGCCAGGGGTGTTGGGTGATGGCGTTGTTCTGAAGATACTCCTTCCCAGCACGGGGACGGTGAGGCCGAGCGTTGTCATCCATGAATAAAGGACGAGTAGCCAAGGCAAGACAAGATCCAGCTTACAGTAATAGGAACGGCATCCCCAGACCATAAGTGCCTCTTCACACACACACAAACACACGCACACTCCCAACGGAACTGAAGACTGCATGTTTCTTGGCACATATGCAGTGTTTTTGGTCCTCCAAACACGTTGACGGCCATCTGTGACATATAAAAGGAAGGGGCTCTCGTCCGACCAATGGACCTTCCTCCACGACGTCAAATTCCACTGACGTCGGGCCAAAAACGAATCCAAACGGGCTCTTTTATGGAGATTAGTTAGTGCTGGACGCTTAATTATAGTCCGTTTGAGTCAGAAACGGACCCATGAATTGCAAATTTTATCATTGTACAAAATTGCCACATAAATAGAAATAGTACACATGTTCATCATTTACTAGTACCCAACAGCTTTCTTATATTTGAAAATTTTCCGGACTCCACCAAAATAATTGTTTAAGAAACTAACTATCATCATTGAAAACGCAAAAGTTGTTATCTGTCGCGGCGGGTGAAACCGCAGAAACGGAACAGCCACTATCTCGTCGTGCACGGGAGACACATGCCTGATGAAAAATGAAGTTGAATGCTGACGTGAAACAGTTGATGATTAAAGTGTACGATTTTTTGCCGAAAGGGGCAAACCATTTTATGCCATTCATAAATTCCGTAAGCGGGCAGCAAAAGCTTTAGGAGTATCAGCAAGGGTACTGACAAATGTTCTGGAACACAGACATATTGTGAGGGTGATGCGAAGCAGGTAGGGGTCGTGTCAAAATCACACAAATTAAAACATTTGGACAACTTTCAAAAGAACCTTGTAAGGCAGTCTATCAACAAGCTCTATTCTGAAAACAAATACATGTCGCTGAAAATTTTAAAAAAGCATTTGAAGCAAGAACACAACCCCAGAGTATCAAAGTACACACTCTGGCGACTCTTACACTCTTTCGGGTATCGTTATAAGAAAATTTCGGTGAAGAATAGGTCAGTACTCTGTGAACGCCCTGATATCGTTCGCTTGTGAAATAATTTTCTCAGGGTTATAAAGAAGAAGCGCGAGGAAGGGTTCGAGCCAGTGTACTTGGACGAGACCTGGGTCAATGCCTCACACACTGCCAGCAGTCAGTGGGTACCCGATGGGGGTGATCAGGGGTCACGTAGAAAGCTGCCTCAAGGGAAAGGAGAGAGACTAATCATTCTCCATGCTGGTTGCTCCAGCAAAGGCTTTCTCCCTGGCTGCGACTTGGTATTCAGGGCAAAGTCCACAGATAACAGAGACTACCATTCCGAGGTGAATGGTGCGGTTTTCCTCGATTGGGTTAAAAACAAGTTGGTACCAGCTCTACCAGAGAAGTCTTTTATCGAAATGGACAATACCCCATACCACAGCGTGCAGGACCCCGACAGTAAAGCCCCGACATCGAACAGTCGAAAAGGTGATATGATATCATGGCTCGACAATATTCAGATCGCACGGCCTTCAAAGGCAACGAAGCCTCGGCTATATGAGATCATAAAAACCCACAAAGGTGAACCTTTCTACAAAGTTGACAGTTACATAAAAAGTAAGGGTCACGATATTCTGCGACTTCCACCCTATCACTGTGACCTTAACCCCATTGAAATGATATGGGGTATTGTCAAAGGAGATGTTGCCAGATCAAACACAACTTTTAGATTACGTGACGTAGAGGTTTTGGTTAAGGAATCCCTTAACAAAATCACGACTGAAACTTGGCAAAACTGTGTCAACAAGGTAGCTAACGTCATTGAACAAGGTTACTGGTCTCGGGATGGCTTACAACATGCAACTGTGTCACCACTTGTCACCCCTTTAAGTCGTGACTATGACACTACCACAGACGAGGAACCGACAGGTCTCCCGGAATAGATTTTGAGATGTTCACCGCCATGACTGGCTGTTCCGTTTCTGCGGTTTCACCCCGCCGCGACAGATAACAACTTTTGCGTTTTCAATGATGATAGTTAGTTTCTTAAACAACTATTTTGGTGGAGTCCGGAAAATTTTCAAATATAAGAAAGCTGTTGGGTATTAGTAAATGATAAACATGTGTACTATTTCTATTTATGTGGCAATTTTGCACAATGATAAAATTTGCAATTCATGGGTCCGTTTCTGAATCAAACGGACTGTACCCGTCGTGCCCTAATGCCGATCGACTTCAAGTGGTTTCTCACTGTTCTGTTGCTCACAGCTCTGTTGGAAGCCAATGGGTATTCAATACGCGGCTTGTGGTGAAGGGTTGATGTCGCACAACACGTGCCAGGGCATTATCTTCCGTTCTGGTAGTCTTCCTGGGTCGGCCTGGCCTTGGACGATCCCTAACATGGTCGATAAATTTTCTCACAAGTCTGCTAATGATAGGGATGAATGTTCAGCCTGACGACCAATCGTTCTGGCGGACATTCCTATTTTATGTATGCCAATAATTTCCCATCTCCTCGCTTGTGAATATCGCCGCTGTGCATACTGATAAGGTCTGAGTAAATTATCACAATTTTTTATCATTTTATACCACATCCGATTGAAAGTGCTTTTTGAAGGACACGTGGGTACCTTGAATTCCCTGCATGCCATGTTGTGTTCGCGCGAGGGTTGTAATCCCCAAACTGAGCATTCGTTAAAGGAAACGCCATTCAAATTCTGTACACCATCAAAACATCACAATGTTTAAGAGGTACAAAATGATTATCCCGAAGTTGCGGGGGATATAGAAACGAGTTCCATGCGTCCGTCCGTACGTCACACTTTGTCCGAAGCATATCTCCTAAACTATTTGTGATAGCTTAAAACCAACTTGGTACACATATCAAGCATGATCCCTAGATGTGTCTTTTGGGGTTTAGACCCAGATATGAATTTTATTTTTTGTGGTTTCCATGGAAACATGACTTAGGCTGTGACTATGAGGATGTCATCTTGTTGCATTTCCATGGCAACAGGTTAGGCTTCAACTGAATTTGGTGGTAGTTCTCATTTCTGTAGCAGATCTTAAAAACCTTTCAATACTCTCCTTCCACTTTGCTGTATGCACTCCAAAACATTTGACGTAATTATATCTAGTAGACATATTCATAAAGAGTATTTTGTCGTTGCGGGGGATATTGATGACTTTGTCTTCTTGTTACAAAATGTATCGGGTGTCGCTTAATTGATTTCCATGTATATACTTTAACAAGAGTGATTCAAATGTATATGAAATATTCAGTGCATTGGGGTAGTTTTGTGGTTAAAGCGTTGGTTCATCATGCCGAAGACAAGAGTTGGATTCCCCACATAGGTACAATGTGTGAAGACCATTTCTGGTGTCCCCCGCCATGATATTGATGGCCGCCATGTAGCTGGAATATTACTGAGTGCGGCATAAAACTAAACTCACTCACTCATGATATTGATGGAATATTGCTAAAAGTGGCATAAAACCTCACTCACTCACTGAAATATTCAACTGAAGAAATAAACCTCTAGAAACTACTGTTATACTTGCACGTATAGCATGTTATATACTCAAAGCCAAAATTTAGTGTGATCAACACATATGTTTAAATAAATGAGAAATTTTTAGAATTGAATATAATATTCTTTACAATGCACTTAATCCATAAGCCAAACAGGGCCCTGTCGGTAGTTTTTGTTTTGTATGTGTTTTTCGTGCTTTCAACAAGTTCGTAAAAAAAAAATTGCACAAAACGTGCCCTTTTAAAAGTGTGGCTCTAAACCTCTAATCATTGCGACCCAAATCATTGCTTAGACGTTGACAGCTCCGAAAAACACAAATGAGTAGGAATCTGCTTGCATTTCTCTATGCAACGGTTAACTGAAACTGAGAAATGGCGAGCCATTGGAATGCTTGAAACTGGAACACCCAAGCACAATGTTGTACAGCAGAATAATGTGCACATAAATACCATATGCCGCTTGTGTAGACGTTATCAACAAAACACCGTCGTTGCAGACCGTCCGCGAAGTGTCCGTCCACCTGTAACCACGCAACTATCGATAGATTCAAACCACCCATCTGCACCCGTGAAGGTCCGAGTTAGAATATTGGCCTTCAGTAACCCATTCTTGTCGAAAAAGGCGACTAACGGGATCGGGTGGTCAGGCTAGCTGACTTGGTTGACACATGTCATCGGTTCCATATTGCGCAGATCGATGCTCATGCTGTTGATCACTGAATTGTTTGGTCCAGACTCAATTATTTACAGACCGCCGCCATATAGCTGGAATATTGCTGAGTGCGGCATGAAACTCCACTCACTCACTCACTCACCACCCATCTGCACCAAAGATCCCAACCAGCCACACTGTCAACAGGATGTCACCAAGGACCATTCACCAGCATCTGGCTGCACACAAGATACATTCTTAAGAAAGACATCAATGGTAATTATATAACTGTAGATAGTGTGGACGGCACAAGGTTGATGGACCAAATAAGGATGATCTAGCATTTTATAATGCCCTTTTTGAAGAAATTGATGAATTTGATAATGAATCAATGGTGCTGTGTGGTGACTGGAACTTAGTTATGGATGCAACCGTTGAATTAGAGAACTATAAACATGTAAATAATCCCAATGCTAGGAAAATAATCATGGTTGTGAAGATAGATTAGTTAAATCTTGTGGATATCTGGCATGACCTCAATATTGATACAAGGAAATATACCTGGTGGAAAAATAATCCAAGGCAGCAAGCCAGACTTGATTTCTTTTTGATCTCTCAAGATATTAAATTTTCTAATGAAACTGTAGACTCTGCAATTCTACCAGGATATATATCTGATCATTTAGCTGTTACTGTAACATTCTCTTCAGACAGCATGTGTAGAGGAAAGGGCTACTGGAAATTTAACACAACGCTCATGAGAGACAAGGAATATGTTAAACTGGTTAAAAATGAAATCGAGGCAACTAAAAGACAATATGTAATCAATTTTCAAACCAATGACATGAATGATGTTGATGATAATGTTTTGAACCTATGCATAGATGATTGTCTATTTCTGGAAACTTTGTTGATGAATATTAGAGGAAAATCTATTTCATATAGCTCTTTTTTAATAAAAGAAAGGAATAACAAAAACCTTTGAAATTAGAATCTATCATTAAAGATTTGGAGGGTACGATACGTAGCAATCTTCAAAACATTGATGAAACCCTTCTCTCAGATTTATCTAAACATAGGATGGAGTTTGAAAAAATTAAAGAGCAAGAAGTTAACTGACTACAGATCAGAAACCGAATCCAGTGGTATGAAGAGGGAGAAAAGCCATTAAAATATGTTTGTAATCTCGAAAATAGAAACGATGTTAGTAAATCCATCACTAATCTTATGTCCGACATGGGTGAAATTATCACTGATGATAAATACATATTAGACAAACAAAAGGCTTTTTATCAAAATCATATTCTGAGCCTGAGCAGTATGACCAAAAAACTACCCGGTCTTTTTCAGAAGTAAATACCCAAACCCTTGCAAATCTTTGCAAAATGAATTATAAATCCCTATCCACAAGAGTGAAATCATTCGAGCAATTAAATCAATGAAAAACAACAAGAGTCCAGGTATTGATGGATATTCTATAGAATTGTATATGTTTTTGGCTGGACTTGGGACAGTGGATTCTTCGATATGTAAACCAATCTTTTGTAAGTGATCACCTAACTTTGACGATGGATAGCCCGGGGTTTTCACCTGCATGCCCAAACAAGGAAAAGACAAAAAATACTTAAAGAACTGGCGCCTCATATCACTATTAAACTCTATAAGATAATAAGTACCTGTATCACAAATAGATTGAAATGTTCACATGATTATTTAATTCATGAAAACCAAACTGGCTTTATTCCAGAGAGATGTATTATGAAAACATTAGGCTACTATATGATGTATTGTTTGAAACCAGAAAACAAAACAAAACAGGCCTTCTATTGTTGATTGGTTTTGAAAAAGAGTTTGATACCGTTTCAAAATCATTTGTAAATAAGGTATTACAAAAAATGTGGATTTGGCCCATATATCTTGAGATGGATCTCAATCCTCACTAAAAATGCTACCTCCTGTATTATTCAAAATAGGCATTTACAACCGATCAGAATGATATTTTCAAAATACTTTCTGAACCGCTCTAGTTCAATCATCAGCTTTCAGATCCATCTCTATTTATAAAAGATTGGTTTGATAACGGAATTTTATAGACATAAAAGACCTCTGTAACTCTAATGGTCTGTTATCTTTTGATGAGTTCAAGACCAGATATCCAGTTAGAGGAACATTCTTAGACTATAACAGGGTGATAAAAAATATCACAGTGTCCTGGAGACATGCTGTCAGCAACACTAAATACGTAACCAAAATCTAGTGATCAATGATGCAGTATATTCTCTTCTTGTGTCTTCCAAAGGATGTAGAATGTTTTATGCCAAATTGACAAAAACTGATGTTTTACCCGAGGTGTGTAGCAAGTGGGAAAGTTTGATTACTATACTCATCACAAGCAATTAAGCACAGAAAGTTTCAGTGTAATATCTTTATCAATCTTGATAGCGATTTTTGCCAACATGTTACTGAAAGGTAAATATTCAAAGAATACATAACCTTTAGTGACTGTCAAATTGATTTATCATTTGATAACATTGACAACACCCGAACACAACCACCCTCAGAAACAACATGCAGAATGTGTGGCAGGAATGTGATCCACTCATCACACATGCAGGACACCAGAAATGGGCTTCACAAAAATTGACAAACAAATGACCCCACCGCTTGTCTATATTGCATAATATCAATCGTTTTCGAATATGGAAATGCAAGTGTGGGCTCATGCAAAGATATACAGTGACGAATTAAACTAAACGTGTATATAAAATACACGTATGACGTCAACTTATTTGGCACTAGGCAAAATGTGGATACACATATAACTGATGGTAAAAGGTTGAGCAACCCCGTATGTTCATGTTGATTTCTTCGTAGGTAATTAGATTTGAACCTAATGCGTTTGCACATGAAAAGATACATTAACACTTCAATCAACAGAATGAGACCAGATATATTATGCTGCACGTAGATAGTAAATTCCACGAAAGCACTCGCGACTTGCACAATACAAGTTTGATGACTGGCCTCGTACAGGTCATTACACTGCAAACATGGCACGGAACAGGAACTCGGATGCTTCACGATGGCAGATGTTAGGCATGAGGGAAGCAGACATGTCGCTAAGACACATTTCAGAGCACTTTAGTAAGTCAGTGGTCAGCAGACTGTTATCCCAACACAGAGTGACAGGTGATGTGAAGGACAGACCTCATCATGGTCGACTTTGGAAGACAAGTGCATGTGACGATCGTCGTTTGGTTAGAATGGCGAAAGATAATCCTTTTCATTCAGCTAACCAGTTACGCCAAGAGTGGACCCAAGCAACAGGCGTCAACGTGTCACGTGAGTTAGTGAATAAACGTCTTGTGGCAGCTGGATTAAGACCCCTCAAACGCCCACGTTTGACACCCAGGCATATGCAAGACCGATTACTCTTGGCTAGACAACGTCAAAACTGGAACATTCGAACTTGGCGACGAGTAATTTGGACGGATGAGTCACGCGACAATTTGTACGTCGTTGACGGTCGTTTACATGTCAGACGGGCAACCAAGGATGAGCTGAACCCGAAGTGTTTCCTTCCTACTGTCACTGGGGGCGGTGGATCCGTAATGGTATAGGCTGGATTCACTCATGACGAGAAGGTGGACATCAAGGTTGTCCAAGGAATACCCCAGGATATGCGGGACGCGAAGATCGCCACACTCTACAAGAACAAGGGCGACCGCAGCGATTGTAACAACTATCGTGGGATCTCCCTCCTCAGCATCGTGGGGAAAGCTTTCACCCGAGTCGTCCTCAACCGCCTCCAGCTGCTTGCCGACTGAGTGTACCCTGAGTCGCAATGTGGGTTTCGAGGTGAAACGGTCGACGATCGACATGGTGTTCTCCCTCAGGCAGCTACAGAGACACCCCTTGTTCCTCGCCTTCATCCATCTGACCAAAGCGTTCGACCTGGTCAGTCGAACAGGCCTCTTCACCTTCCTACACAGGATTGGATGTTCCCCCAATCTCCTGACGATGACCACATCGTTCCATGACGACATGGCAGGCACAGTCCGGTATGGCAGATGATCCTTGGAACCCTTCCCAGTCAAGAGCGGTGTGAAACAAGGTTGTGTCCTGGCCCCGACACTCTTTGGCGTGTTCTTCTCCCTACTCTTACGTTACACTTCCTCCACACGAGGAGTGACGGAAAACTCTTCAACTTCACCCGCCTCAGAGCAAAGGCAAAGGTTCGGAGGGTCCTCATACGAGAGATGCTCTTTGCAGATGATGCCGCCCTCAGTGCACACTCCATGGAGGCCCTCCAGCGACTCATCACCTGCTTCGCGGAGGCATGCACAGAGTTTGGCCTCACCATCAGCCTCAAGAAGACCAACATCATGGGCCAAGATGTCAGCACCACCCCTGCAATCACCATCTGCGACCATACACTGGAGGTGGTCGATAATTTCATCTATCGGCTCATCCATCTCCAAAACCTATCCCTAGATGCCGAGCTCAATGTGAGGATAGGCAAAGTAGCGACCGCCATGACCCGCCTAGCGAAGAGGGTGTTGGACAACACCATGCTGACGCTCAACACAAAGATGAAAGTATACGAAGCTTGTGTGTTGAGTACCCTTCTCTACGGCAGCGAAGCCTGGACTCCTTACTTTCACCAAGAGCAAAGGCTGAACGTTTTCCACATGCGCTGCCTGAGGTGACTCCAAGCATGTTCGCCATTCTCACCCAGAGACGCCTGCGCTGGCTTGGCCACGTGTGCAGGATGGACGACGGTCGCATTCCAAAGGACATTCTTTACGGCGAGCTCGCAACTGGAACGCGCCCGTGTGGACGCCCAACACTGCACTACAAGGACGCCTGCAAGCGTGACTTGAAGGCTTGCAGTATCAGCCCAGAAGACCTTGAAGTAGGGTTGCGATCCACCGTCAAGATCCAGATAGCTGAAGACAGGAGGGTGACCCAGTGGGAAGAGAAGAGGACCCGCAGGCGACAGATGCTCCAGTTCTCCCACAGCTTGGGGTGAAAAGTGGTTTCAACAGCTGTGCTGCGCTGCACTCATAGCGCATGTGCAGTGAGTAGGTTCGCGCAGCTTGGAAGTGGGATGTCCGGATTATAAGGTCGTGAGCAGGAGTAGTGTAATCAAAACAAATAGTAAAATATCTACTCGTTACATAAAAGAACCTTGTTAGGATCTAGATCTACTCAGCTATGTGTCAACCAGTGAGGCGTTCGACATTTTAAGACGGAAAACCTTCGCTGGCTGCGAATACTCGGTGAAGGCTTTGATGTGAGCTATTTTTCTAATGTTTTGTTGACAAAACAGGCGCGAGCTTTTTATATGTTATGACAGTAGATTACCGATTTAACTGTTTATATAATTTCATTTGTCTATTTCACCACACGTTCGTCTTACCGAGTCACTTTCTCAGTTCGATACTTAAAAGCAATGTCATTATTAAGCGTTGACAGAATTTCTAACTGTGATATAGATATGTCTCTGTCACAGACAAAACTCAATGTCTGTCTTATTGACACCTATGTGTCTGCCTGCCTGTCTGCTAATGACAATATTCAATACACAACTTCGATCACTGACCACATGCAATTTGAACTTAACACCTATCAGGCTATACACCATAAACAAAACGCATTGATTTATGGCTCGTGTACCCGAGTTCGGTCTTTGTCACATTGTGTAATTACACAGACAGGCAGGTGTGATGCTTGTACACATGACATGTTATGATGTCTGTTGATTGCAAAATGTTATACACAACATCATGTATTTACAAAACCCAACATCTCTATACACACACACACACACACACACACACAATGAGCCGTGACGGCATCTGCAAATGAACCAGCCAATGAAAGACGTCGTTACACTTGAGTGCACACCCACCCGCTCTGACTGGGTTCGGTATCCCGGGTGCTTCGTTTCGAGGGAAGTAAACCCAAGTACAAAATATTGCACTTTTGATTTGCGATTGTACGCTTATAATTTTGTTTTTATGTTTTTTCATAATCAGCAATGTACATTATATGTAAGGAATAAGTGATAATTGTGTTTTTATTATGTTCGATGTTTTGGTTGCATGTGACCTTTAAGGTTCAAGTCAGTTTTGGACAGTGAAGCAGTATTCAGTAACGCGTATGACCACCATGAGCACAAATGCAAGCTTCTACACGTCTTTCCATTGACCAAATGATCCTTCAAAGTTGCTGCTGTGGAATGTTCTGCCATTCTCTCTGTAACGCCTGCTCAAGGTCATCCAGAGTCTGGGGGATGAACATGGAGACCGTAAACACGACTTCCAATAATGTCCCAAACATGTTCAACGGGATTAAGATTTAAGATCAGGTGACCTTGCAGGCCAGTCCATATGTGTGATGATGTTGTTCTAAACAACATCGTTAACAACTCTTTCTTGGGCATTATCATCCATGGATGACATTGCCATCCATAAAAATGAAGTTAGGACCCGTTTGTTGTACGAGGATTGATTACAGATAGGTTTACACCGATCAGGGTGGCAGGTTGTGGAGAGTGGAAGGCAAAGCAGGGTGGATGTTGAAAGGAAAATGTAAACTTTCTAAATGGTTTTATACAGTGAATATAGTTACAGTTGGATTCTATTTGAAAAGTGAGTATGATTTTGATATACTTCATGGTAGAGACAGACAATCAAGAAACAGAAAAATGTCCATATTGAATAAGCACAATAAGTATGTGTATCCATGTTGGATTAACATAAAGTGTGCTAATGTAGACATTGAATCAGTGATACTTGAATATAGTCATACACACCCAGGCTGAATAGCCTCTGTTTATTTCAAAAACAAATGAGCAAAAATGTAAATATTTCCATATGGGGTAAACCATCACCAATTGTTACCATCAATGAGTTGATTGCAAAATCGATTAATTACAAGAGAAAAATATATGATTATACTCTAGCTGATTTTGACGGTATTAAAAATGCCTTATATACTCTTGATTGGCATGCTATCTTTGCCTCTGAAAATATTAATCGTATCGCAAGCGACTTGACTGGTGCAATTCTTGAATTATGCGATAGTTATATTCCAAATAAAGTTACGATTATGCCCCTGGATGAATAGTGAGGTACGTAAATTGATTCGTAAACGCAATCGCCATCATAAAATCGCAAACAGGCGTAACTCATCATCTGACTGGGCACTTTTTAGATTGAGTAGAAATAAAGTTATATCCGCGGTAAGAAATGCAAAGAAAATGTACATGAATAAAATTGATGAACAAATAAACAATGAACACGGTACAAAAATATGGTGGCGTTTAGTTAAGAATTATATAAAAAGTAAACACACCACCAATATTAATACTTTTCCTTCGATAATCCATAACGATAAACTATATGATGATAGTGCTGATAGAGCAAACATTATGAATGATATCTTTGCAGATCAGGCAAGAGTAGCTGCTCCTAATAGGGATATTCCTGAAATTCGTTCAGAGGTAGATAACCCATTATGTGACTTAACACTTAGTCCTCAAGAAATCCATGATATTCTCTCCTCTGTTGATATCACTATAAAGCAACAGGCCCAGATGGTATTGGCAATAAATTTCTGAAAATGAATGCAAGACAATAAGCAGTTCCCTTATCTGAAGTTTTTAATTTATCATTAAAGAATAAAGTGTTTCCTGATATCTTGAAGGAGGCATCAGTTGTTCCTATACACAAAAAAGGCAGTATAAGTGAATGCTCTAACTATCGACCAGTCGCACTAACAAGCTGTGTAGCAAAGATTTTCGAAAAATGCAATAATCATTTTAGGGATACTGAAATACTTACAAACTTACAATCCGGTTTCATGCCAGGCCATTCAACGGTAAATCAATTAACGTACCTGTATGACTTTATAGCGTGTGCATTAGATAGCGGTAAGGTAATTAGGGCTGTATTTTGTGACGTAAGTAAGGCTTTTGACAAGGTCTGGCATAAAGGTATTATATATAAGCTAAGACGTTATGGTATCGGGGGTAACTTGTTGAAATGGTTCGAGAGTTATCTAGACAATAGATGCGGCTTAGAGGATTAGTTGTGGGAACTAAGCCTCCCAGCCCCCCTTAAAAAATAGCGAGAGGCATCCTTCGATGTGCCAGTGGCCCGTACCCCAACCTTATTACTACTCTTTCTCTCACAGTCAGAGTGACCTGCTCAGCTATATATAGCTTGAATGCACAGTCACCTATACAGCCGGTCTGCTGGTGCGTATAACAATAGAGTTATGTATAGCTGTGTGCTGTCCTGAATAGACAGTGGATATATCACTGACTATTTAAACAGTCTGATCAAACTTTAGTGAATCGTACCGACAAGAGTCGCTCTAAAAAATAGCCACCCCCAGCCTAGACCCAAAGTTTCGAGCACTAAGCTATCAGCCGTTTCGCCAGTGGGATTGTTAGGGCGTTGGACTTGTGATCCAGCGTTTGCAGTTCGAGTCGGGTAGCGTCGAAAAAAAACTGAGTCGAGTCAGGGCACGCGAGGTCGGGGAGGTCATTCCTCCTCTGAGAAATCTCTTCTTCATGCGGTGGTACTTGGTGAGTTCGGCTCAAATCAGGCGGAACTCTTCTTCGGAGATTTTACTGTCCGTGAGCGCCGACAAGACGCGATCGTCGATCGTGTTCAGCTTGGCTTCGGCCAGCACTCGGATTTCGTCGTGTTTTAAGGCCTTCCGTTGCAACCGACGCGAAACGAGCTTAAGAGCTATTCCCGCCAGTGCCGATACCCCGGCAGCTACTTCTAACCCAAGGACGATGGGTGCGGCCACGATGGTCGACAACAAGCCGATGCCGGCACCCCCGAGTCCCATGCCGGCATGCATCGATGGCATTGACGGCCCGATGGTACTTTTTGTGCAATCCGTGTTGCACGTCGCGTTCTCGTTCCAGTTGGCATTTGATGTCGCTGATCTGTCGCAAACGAAATCCATCCACACTTTCGAGCGTTTGAGCCACTTCGTCCATGGCCGGATACAATCCCATCTTGCACTATATATATATAGTTTACGAAATAATATTTAATTGGTCCTCTGTAAATCGTTGCTGAATATACTTTAAGCTGATGAGGTACACGTGTTCGGATGCAATAGTCTGGTAGAGTAAAATTTCACCTGTAATAAAACCCTAGACTTCCTCGAGGCTTGTGGTGGAAGCTGTTCCTAGTTGTACATAAATATGACAGCGTTGATTTTTATGGCGATCGTGCCAGCGTATGTTTAACCCAAACACTTATTTCTATAAATCCAAAACGTTTTTATGGCGATTGTGCCAGCGTATGTTTAACCCAAACACTTATTTCTATAAATCCAAAACGTTTAGATTCGCTAATACGGATGGTGAATACATACCCGGGTTCCATACGTGTACGGGTCCCACGACGAACAAGCAAATTTACGTTTCGTACATCAAATCAACCGATCTTGATGCGGCCACTGCTTGGATGAAAATGATATCGAAAAAGGTGAAAGGGTTTACTACGCGGGTACCATATGGTTGAACTATTCAATTCGAACGTACGTGTGGGCCGTGCTGGGCTCGCAGGCGCAGACGTGTTCCGGTATGATTGGTAAGGGAACCGCTTACGACGAGCAGAAACAGTTTGTGGTGAACGTCGAGGACACCATCACCAGACCGGTGGATTTACCGAGTGCCATCCGGCGTTGCCAGGACACGTTGGAATACGGCCGGTCGAAAGTCGACTACATGTTCGGCATGGGGTTGTACATGGCTCCGAGTGACATGCGACTGAGGATCCACAAAGTGGTGGGCTACAACAACGAAATCGTCATCGGGACCGCCGATCAGAACCTGGGCGTCAACCCCGATCTCAACGTGATTCACATCCCCTCGCCCACGCGTACCGGTGAAACGGGGATTGTGACGCCGCCACCAGCACCAGAGCCCAGCGTTCAACCATCACCCCCACGTCTATCACCACGCGAGGCGGTCGAACATCAGCAACACCTCGATCGTAAAACGGCACTCGTGGTCGGTGGGATCAACGTCGGATTGTGTCTCATTTGGATAAAAGTTCTTTAGCGGCAACATACAGCTGGCCGGCCACGCCGATGACGACCGCCCACAGGTTCTGGCCGAGCCACGTAACCATTTTTGACAACAAGCCCAGCAACCAGGACACGATGCTGTCCAAGATGCCGGGCAGGGCTTCCGCGCCTTTGCCGTCCAGTCTCGCCAGGGCTTCCCCGAGCAATTTCAACTGTTTTTTTATTCAGTCTCTGACGTCGCCACCTTTTTGGGTGGTGTTGGTGTTGGTGTTGGTGTCGTACCGCCCGTCAGCTCTAAGACCAGGGTCGATACGATGAAGCCCAAAGCCGTCAGAACGCTGGCGATGGAGATCCCTTGTTCCTGGAACAGATTTCGGATTCTGTCCGGCAACGTGGTGTCCTCGTTCAACACTCGGTCGATGGTTTCATGCACGCGGCTGATCTGGGATCGAAGCTCGTCTCGGAAGGAGGATGCCACTTTCAATCGGGTCGATCTTTCCTCTTCCAATTTGCCCAATCTTTCTGCGATCCGACGTCAGCTGAACTCGTCCTCCACTTCGTCGAGTTTGGTTTTTTAACGAGCGACATGCTCATCGAGCACGTCCAGTTTGGCTACGTTGTCCACAGGCGATCCATGAATGGTTTCCATGGCCTTGTTCAGCTCTCGCAGTTCCCGAAAGGTAAATTCGAACCCGTGCAAGCGTTCGTTCCAGTACATGGTAATTTTTTTTTCGACATCATTCGATGCGTCTTGAGGACGTTCATCACGACCCACTGCACCCGCCAAGGCATCGAGCTCGGCTTTCGCTTCTCGTAAATACTTGTCGAACTTCCGCTTATTTTTTATCGATAGCTGGTTATATTTAATCTGTCGCGGATAAAGTCGTCACCGTGGCGACTGGCCAGTGTGGACAAAGCGAGACGTTTTCTCATACGGGAGTGCATGAGATTGATGCCCGGAGCATCTTTCACTCGCAGTATCCCTTTATGATCGAAGTTCGAACTTGGAAGGATCGCGATAAAGAGGAGCTATATTTTCTTTTTGCTCCAAAGCATCGTAATAATCATCGACGGTCGCTTTAAGCAGATCATCGCCCATGTTTCCTTGAGCGAACGAGGTCTCCCCATCGCCGAGCAAAGGGGTTCTATCGTCCCCTAAATCGTCCATGGGAATATCGGCGGCAATGATTATTTATGTATTGACCATATATTACAGTGGAAACCTGATAAGTAAAATTTCAAGGGACTCGCCAAAATTGTTTACTTATCAGGTATTTTACTTATCCAAACTTATAAAAACCTGCAAATGACAACCATATGCATGTATATGTATGCAT
Organism: Haliotis rubra; assembly: GCF_003918875.1. Taxonomy (NCBI): domain Eukaryota; kingdom Metazoa; phylum Mollusca; class Gastropoda; order Lepetellida; family Haliotidae; genus Haliotis; species Haliotis rubra. Next base: position 1,042,690 of record NW_025766348.1, on the reverse strand, counting down.
ATGTAACAATGGACCACTTATCAGGGCTGGCCTCCAGTTGTCAGTGTATTGTCAACTGCTTGACGCCAGCGAGCTGTAAGTAGGATGTTTGTTTGACTGGAGACTGACACGACTGCCCGTAGCAGGCAAGTTTAAAATGTACATATGAAATAATGAACTGAAGGATGTGTATACTTTTATACTATTGCAATGGGAAACTTTTATATTTTGTCAATTTATTTGTCTGAAATATCAAAGGAATAATAAAAACAATGAATTAGATTTTAATATTTATTTATCCATGAAATGATTATACATTGTTTGAAAGTAATTTAGAATATTACAATGAAATATTGTATTTGTTAAAATTTGAAATGAAATTCAAATTAATATTTAGATACTTAGGACTATATTTATGAAATTATATTTCTTGTAGCCATCTTATGATACTATTGTGCATTTGAAAACGTCTATTGGTCTATGTATGTGCCTGAATGCTTACCAAACTTTGGAAACTTGCGACTTCATAAGAGCTTGAAAGGCATTTTTCTTTGGCAAATGCGTTCCTTGCACCTTGTCATCGCTGAATTGTAAGTGGTAAACCATGTATTTACCAAATTTCCAGGTGTCATTTAAGTTTACGGTCCATGGAACTGACTGGAATGGACCAGATTGTTTATCTCCAACTGAAACCGCGACCACGCTGTCATCATACTCAGCTGGTAAAACAAACTTGTCACAGGTCGAAAAATACCCTTTCCTCAGTGACTCGTATAAATCAAGTAGCGATACATCTACACTACATTCCAAAAAGCCAAACGACCTTATAATCTTACCCCACACTCTATTTGAACTGAAACGAGTAGCATTTTGGTTTTCCCTGCTGCACGTTTTCCCCAGTAACGACAGACAGACAGACAGATAGATATTTAATAGTTTAATTCGGTGTTCGGGCAACAGGGTCCATTAACACCTTGCCCATCATAAAGGTTTGCTAAGTTGCTAAACTTTTATAAAGTAGTAAAGCTGCCACATGCATTAATATAATCAAGAATGACATTCTGTACTTCATGGTGAACGATATTCCTTGAGCACAATAGTCCAGTCAATGAGATGTCAATATTGTGAGATGTAAGAGATTCCACCATCGCCTGACGTTGATTTACATTTTTTGGCAATGCAGTTAATAATGAGCCACATTATCTAGCTTATTACACACTATGCAATTTGCAGAAATATCTTTATTAATAATATTTAGATATGCACCAAGACCACAATGCCCAAGTCGAAGTCTGGTTAAAAGAACCTCTTCTCTACGGTTGCTTCTTAATAATTTGGATATAGTTACAAAACGCACGATGCCATACAGATGGCGTCCTTTTAAGGATGAGGTCCATCTCTGTTGCTATTTCGTTTGAGCATGGATCTTGCTGACGGTGCATAATTCTGCAGGAGAGGGCAATATTGTCTCATCCTGTTCTGATCCACCAAAGTCTAATGCAGCTTTTGCCAAATTATCAGCTTTTTCATTTCCAAATAGTCCAACATGAGCAGGTATCCATGAAAATTCTACATTTAAAAGACCTTTACTTAATTCATTAAAGTGTCGAGTATAATAATATGCTAATAATATGCTGAGGAGAAACCTGTCTGAACTGCTTGTAAAGCACTGACAAAATCGCTGAAAATGACTGGCGATACAGGTCTCAAAAAAATGAATTCAAGCTTCAATGATTGTTGCAAGTTCAGCAGAAAATACTGATAAGTGATCAGCTAATCGTACACACTCCCTTCGCTCATTTATAATCCGGAAAAATACGCTTGACGCGCTGTGTTGAAACTGACGCGGGCGGAAACCCAAAAAGATTTTACGTGCGCTTTATTTCAGAGAGAAGGCTGACGGAGTTACCTCCCTTGATTGAACAACCTATTAGACATTTGACTTCACGCTTGAATATAATTATTTATTTAAAAAAAAAAGTTTTCGCACATTGATATAGCAATCATGACGACCGTCGGCGAACTCAAAGCGATGGCAAAAAAACGTGGATTGGTGGGTTATTCTCGCATGAGGAAACCCCAACTGCTCACCTTGCTTGACATGAAGTCTGTCAAGCCCCCTACCGTGCGAGACCTCAAACTCCGAGCTAAAGTACGGTGGTTGAAGGGTTATTCTCGCATGGGGAAAGCCCAACTGGCCACTTTGCTGGAAGACACTGAGCTGGTCGAGTTGAGATTCGTGCCGACGGACCACACGGTGGGTAAGTTTCTGTGAGGCTGGAAAATGGTGATTGATTCTAATATCGATACCGATAAAATCAAACCCATAATCGACAGTAAATTTCGCGAAGAATTAAACGATCTGAAAAGCATCAAATACCAGTTGACCCTTAAAATGTCGCTCAACAAACAGCAGACGGACGGTAGCACCGAGCATCTTGAGCCTTATTTCCGAGGCAAGCAGGAAGTCGTACTTCAACCCGACTCGATCCCTTCGACCCTCGATACATGGCTGCAACACGTACAAGAATCGTTGGAAAAATTTACCAATAGAGGCTCCGGATGGGTGGTGGACAAAATCGATACCATCTACCTAGATAAGCGAACTACGTACCATTGAGAGGCGGCTCGTACCTAGACTTGCCTCCGTATTACAAGAATAAAAAAGCCATCGTGAACAATGATGATCACTGCTTAAGATGGGCGCTGAGATCTGCCTTATTCCCCGCCGATTCTAAAGTGGCGAACAGACCTTCGAGCTATCCTGCAGACGATGGGCTGAACTTGGACGGTTTAGACGCACCCACACCCGTCCTCTCAAATGAAGAAGGTGGAAAAACAAAACCGTTTAGCCATCAACGTCTTTGGCCACGAAAGCAATACGACGATTGTGCACCAAATCAGCTCTAGGCCCGATGATGTGCGCAGAATCAATTTATTTCTCGTCGAAAAAAACGACTGGTATCACTGCGCGTGGATCAAAAGTTTGAGTCGACTGTTGTACGAACAATCGGACCACGTCAGAAAGAAACATTTCTGCAAGCGATGTCTGCACGGGTACAGTCGAAAAGACCTGCTGGAAGCGCAATGGGAGGATTGCCGAGGCGTGGGAGAGACGGCCGTCCGAATCGACATGCCCAGAGAACATCAAAACATCTTAATGTTCATCAATCGCAAACATCAAATGCCCGTGCCTAGCGCTCATCAAATGGGTTGGCCATGACATGCCGATGACGACCGAACGCAGTTTCACGTACAAAACCCAAGAACACCAAGCCTGCGGGTTCGGGTACGACCTGGTCATTCCGGTACATGGTTGTCCTGACGCGGCTGAAATGTTTCTCACGTTCTTACAATGCAAAGAGAGAAACATCAGGGAAGCTTTGTCGGACCCTGCCCCCATGGATATTACACTGGAGGATAAACTCGCTCACGAAAATGCTAAGCGTTGCTACGTGTGCGACCAATCCCTGAACGGGGTTGAACAACTCGGTGTTCGGTGTTCGGTAAAACCATGGAAAACCATGGAAAACTTGAGAAAACGGGTGACGGTCAAACTCATGCGATCTCACGAGGAAGAAAACTCAGGAAACTCATAGCCAGCCCGGCATTCAATCAGAGCAAGCTATTTGATAATGACTTGGCAGCGCTACACATGAACAAAGGCCATATTTAGCTCAACCGGCCCGTCTACGTGAGGATGAGCATTCTCGACCTCTCCCAAACATCTCATGTACGATTTCTACTGCGAGTAAAAAAATCAATACGGTGATCGATGTGAAGTGCTGTACACGGACACTGATTCACTGCTCATGGAAATTTGTACCGAGGACGTGTACGAGGACATGGCGAAACACATGCACCTGTATGACACCAGCGATTACCCCCAAAACCACACCCCAAACATCACAACCAATAAAAAGGTCCTTGGCAAGATGAAGGACGAATGCGCGGGGGACACCCATCGCCGAATACGTCGGATTAAGGCCTAAAATGTATTCGATTCAAAAAGCCGACAACGGCGAGATCAGAAAGACGAAAGGGGTTAAGAAATACGATCTTATCTTTGTTTCACATGTTGCTACTGTACTAGAATCCGGTGTACTTGATCCAATATGTAGTGATCACTGTCCTGTGTATGTTACTTTGAAGGAAAAAATAACTAAAACAGTTACTTATAAAAGACAAAATCTATGATTATACTTCAACCGACATCGAAGCCCTTACTGATGAACTTAGTTCTCTTGATTGGAATACAATACTTTCTTCTCGTGACATAAATCAAGTAGCAGACCAAATAAACAATATCATAATTAATCTATGGAACAAACACGTGCCTAACAAAATTGTCACTATCAGGCCAAAAGATGTGCCATGGATGAACAACGAAACTCGGAGTTTGATCCGAAAACATAATCGCTTACACAAAATTGCTAAACGGCGCAACTTACCTTCCGATTGGACAAAAATCAGACTATGCAGAAATAAAGCTACATCATCCGTCAGAACGGCTAAACAATTATATACAGACAAACTTGATAAATTGATTAATGACAAGCATGGAACCAAAGTCTGGTGGCGTCTGATTAAAAATTATACAAAAGGCAAAAATTCATCAAGCTCCTTTCCTCGAGTATTAAATAATGATCAACTTTATGATCATAGCACTGAAATTGCAAATATAATGAATGAATATTTCACAAATCAAACAAAAGTTAGTTATCCAGACAGGAATAATGAAGAGGTTGTTTCGTAGACTGATAATTCTTTATGTGACTTTAATCTGAACGAAAACGAAGTTTATGATATTCTTTCTTCTGTAGATACTACAAAAGCAATAGGCCCAGACGGAATTAGCAATAAGTTTCTGAAAATGAACGCTCGATTGTTGGCTGCCCCTCTATCAGATGTCTTTAACCAATCCCTTTCTGAAAATACCTTTCCTCACGTTTGGAAGGAAGCCTCTGTCGTCCCCATTCACAAAAAAGGTAGTATAAATGACCCAATTATAGACCCGTTGTTGCACTCACAAGTTGTCTGGCTAAAATATTTGAAAAGAGCGTTTACAAACACGTCTTCAATTATTTCAGAGATAACGACATAGTTTCTAATCTCCAATCGGGATTTAAACCAGGAGATTCTACTGTTAATCAACTAACGTATTTATATGATTTCATTGCCGGTGCAGTAGATAAAGGAAAAGAAATAAGAGCAGTATTTTGTAATGTAAGCAAAGCATTCGACAGGGTTTGGCACAAGGGTATCATTTATAAATTAAAAAGATATGGTATAAAGGGTAATTTGTTAAAATGGTTAGAGAGTTATCTTGGATATATAGAGAACAAAGTGTCGTAATTAATGGATTTAGATCTGATACTAAAGCTGTATTTGCTGGAGTACCCCAGGGTTCAGTATTGGGGCCGCTCTTGTTTATTGTTTATATAAATGATATAGTTGAAGGTATAAATAGTAATATTGTCGTAACTGGCGATTGGGTGTTAGTAAACCCCACCACAGTTACCTATTAATTATGGTCGTTCCACATTGTTCGGAGAGATGGTAGCTCTGGCGCTCCACTCGCTTGGTCCGTTGCAGGACGCTAAGTCAAGGAGTGAGGGTTCTGACGACCATGACTCCTAATTAACCACATAACAGTCATGTACTAGCACACATACATTCAAAGATAAACGCAACACCAAGTTTATACTCACATAGTTTTTACTCAGTCTCAGTCCATCTCTCTAACTACAACTTCAACATCAGACAAGGCAGGTTCGTACCACACGGGGCAACTGAGTGGCGTGGACTGGCTTCCGTCACTAAAAAGCGCGCACCACTCGCTCAGTGCCCAACCTGTCTTTTTATATGGCTCGAGCCTGGCCTGATCTTGATCACATGTTTCAACTAATCATTTTGATTCGGTTAGCCTGTATCCGACCTTGCACTCATGAATATTACGAATGGAAAAGTACCGGTAAGAATCGTTCGGTCACTCACCCCTTTGTTGTTTGTTTCAATATAAGATTAATCTGTTATGTCTTTCAACAAAATGTGTTCTGTCTCCCTTTCCATAGCCTACGGCTAAACGCCATTCTATGGAAACTTTCCGTCTCCATACCGTGCCTAACCGTTATGAGCAAACTGCAAATCTATATACGAATCTGATGTAATTCTCTCATGGTTTTGGGGATGCATTTTTACCTTATAACAATATACGTCTTTTTGCGGATGATACTTCTTTATATGCGATCATTGATGATCCTGGGGTAACTGCTATTGTAATGAACGATGATTTACAGCGAATTGCCGAAGGGCAGAAAAATGGCAAGTATCTTTTAATCCCAATAAGACGGAGTCAATAGTGTTATAGTGCAAATATTTCACTAATATTTCACACACAAAAAGTATAATAACTATGATATGAAATTTATATGAATTTACAAAAGTTCCTATGTTGTGATTTTCCTATGTTGTGATATTCCGTACACAAACGAGTGTAACTCACTCAGGTTGTAAAATACATGCCGCCAGACATGGACATACTGTAGACAATAGTTAACTGTTTGCACGGCAGTTACCGGCTGCATGTCACTTCCTGATTGACACGCTGACCACGTAATGATAATCCCACAAGCAAGTCGGCGGTCAATCTGAAATGCTTCTGGCTAAATGAAACGGCAACCTTGTGTTTTATTACCACCGTCCGGTCATAGACCGATATACGTTAGGTAATTTATGAGACTATTGTATCAACCAGGAACAACCCATGAAATAACAAAGGGATAATGGTGACAATTATTTACAATTGCTATGCGTTCCTCCGATATATAAGCAGGTGCAGTTTGACTGTCAAGTCACTCTGCATCTGAATAAACCTTGGAACGCTAGCAACTCTGATGTCATCATTATGCTGAATTCATATATTTTATTTTAAGGTAAGACATTTTCATGCGTTGTTTATATGTTCGTTTCATTATATGTTGAAAGTGTTTTGGGATTACTGTTTTAGATTTCGGTAACTTCAAATCATATATATTATTGTAGATGTTCAGCTACAGGCGTACGTTCATTTGTGTAGTTATTGTTCAATGTATTGCGAAATTGTTATAATGTTTAGGAAGGGTTGAACCCCGGAAACAGGTGTATACTTACACCTATGTAAAACTATTTTGTATATTCAGGCTAATAAGAGCAGCGCTTGTATTAAAGGGAGTACGGTAGTGCGTAAATTGCACTACCGTAAAACATCTACGATACGTGTACTAGTTAATGTTTTATTATTTTGAGCTGATGTTACCAATAGGAATCTAATGTGTTAGCGTGTGTATTTGTATCGTTGTGTGCCGTTCTCTGAACTTAAAAACATGTTCCTGTAAAGTTCTACCTGTACATAAAAATATAATGTCCAACATACGCTGATGTTTTGATAGGTATAGTGTTATATATATGAGTACAATATGTTCGGATCAGTTATCTGTAATACTGTACCTCATCATTATTTGATGTGTTCATATATATGTATACATATGATGGAATTGAAATATCTTATAAATGTAATGTTCAAAACATGTTGATGCTCTGCGAAGCTTAATAATTATGAAGATGAAAATAATATGTTCACGTCAGTCTATTGTAATACTGTACGATTATTTTCATATCTTCACATATTGAATTGAATTGAAATGTTTTATTGAATCTTGACACTCTGCATCTGAATAAACCTTGGAACGCTAGCAACTCTGATGTCATCATTATCCTGAATTCATATATTTTATTTTAAGGCAAAAATTACCGTGAGACAGCACGTTCTCAGCTAGTGGAGATCAAAAGATCCCAACCTTCAAATGCGTGGCCAAAACAGAGGAGCTACACCAACAGTGTTTCCCTACGGCCGGCGGACTACCCGTTCAAGCTCAGAAGGTGAAGACTCTACCGCATCAGTTCCCCAAACTAATCATATCAACGGTGAATCTCAGGATAGTCAGGATACTCCAAGTGAACCAGTCAACTTAAACCATACAATGCCATCACTACCGATCCTTCTAGCAAAGTTCTCTGGTGCCTCTGGGGAAAGTTTTAAAGTGTGGGTGCAGAGACTGAAGGCTACAATTAAGGCCCACAAACTTGATGACCTCAGTCAAAAACTGCTTCTCCATTCACATTTGGATGGCGAAGCAAAAGCGTTTTTTGACTCACTCTCAGACGACTTCGAGGAAACCCCTCTAGATAACTTTCTGTCATTGCTGGAAAACAGGTTTTCCCCATCAAAATATTTTGACACTTCTATTCTGGACGTACACCAAGGAAAGTTGGAGACAGTGGATCAATACCTCGACAGGGTACAAAAACGCATTCTGGGAGTCAGCATTCAAAAGGATATCCTCGTATCCTATGTCACCAAGGGCTTGCACCCTTCATACCATCTCTGGGTAAGAGGTAAGGATCCACAGTCCCTGGATGAGATAAGACAACATGCCAAGTTCGTTGAACAGCACCACACCATAACTCCACCAGGAGCGTCCAAAGAAGAAGTTGACCAGTTAGTCGTTTCAGCATTGGCAGCACACACACAGACACAGCAGATGAATCATGGACCATATCAATGGCAGGACCAGCCGCCTTATCAAGGGCAAAATGGCTATAATCACTCATGGCCAGATCGTCCATTGAACAGTCAAAGCCCCCGTCCATTCCAGTCAGATCATCAACAGATGACATACAATCGCCAAGGCCAACGACAGCAATCAACCTACATTCAGCATCGCCCACCACAACGGTCCCAGTTCAGTGGATCAAAGAGAAATAACTCCAGTTTCAAGAAAGACAACGGCAGGAGATGGCGTGAAGATGAACGATGCAATAATTGTGGTAAGATTGAAAAATGTTATCCGCCAGAATCATGCTCCCGTTATCACTTTACTTGTAGAATATGTAAATTCGAAGGCCACCACACTAGTCTGTGTCAGAAAAAATCTTCCCAATAGGATAAGGTGCCTGATTCTCATCGACGTGAGGTCAGGCAAGTTGAAGAAGTTCACTTAGTTGCCCCAATCGACAAAAATACCATATTAGCATCCATTAACTCAGCAAAGACTAAGGCATTAGTAGATACTGGAGCATCTATATTATGTATAAAACTTAGCTATCTTCAAAAAGCAGGTTATTCGCAAGAGCAGTTAGGCCCCACAGATTTCTTGAATGTGACAGGATAAGGAGGTGAAGTTCATCCAGTGTTAGGTACAATTACACTGCCTGTTAGAGTGGCAAATGCCACTTTTGATCACAAATTTCATGTCTTTTCGTACCTTCACCATGCACTTATCTTAGGCTTTGATTTCATGGAAATCAACAAAGCACATATCGACATTGGTCAGCGCACATTTTCACTTTGTGATAACCTCTTTTCTGTCAGTCTGGTAGAAACTAACTCTGGCCTTGCTAGATCACTTAAATCTTGCAAACTTGCACCTAAACAAGAATGTGATATCCCTGTCATCCTTTCTCGGACTCCACCTAGAGGTGTTTGTTTACTTGAACCTGTTGCGCAACGCTCATCTCAAATTGTGGGAGCTAAGTGCTTAGTTGTCCTTCATGGCAAGAAAACCAGGATGCGCATCTTTAACCCATCAGAAGAGGCAATATTTATCCCTAGAAACAAAGTGCTAGCAACAGTCTCCCGTATTCAGGAAGACTCCATTCATACTTTGACTGATTCCAAGCAGTCAGATGCCATCCCATCTATTGATACTGTTACTGTGAAGTCCAGTGCTAAAGACCATCTTCAGTTTGATCTAAGTGATTCCGACCTTTCAGACAATGACAAACGGCAACTGCATCAGTTCCTGCAGACCCAAAGAGATGTCTTTGCCACAGACTGGAAGGAATTAGGTAAGACCAATCTTCATTATCATTCAATAGAGACAGGTAATGCTGATCCTGTCAGGATGCCCTTCTACCGACAGTCTGTTCAGGTAAGACAGGAATGTGCTAAACAGGTAGAGCAAATGTTGGAAGCAGGTATTATTCAGCCAAGTGAGTCCCAGTGGCGCTCACCAGTAGTTATGGTTAAAAAGAAAGACGGATCCTTTAGATTTGCCATGGATTATCGAAAAGTAAATGCCATCACAAAACCGGTATACTATCCTCTACCAAGATTTGATGATGTCATTGATACGATAGGCCAAGCCCAGGCAAAACTATTTTCTGTTCTGGATTGTGCAAGTGGATTCTGGCAAATTCCACTGCATCCTGAAACCAAACACAAATCGGCATTTATTACACAGGAAGGTGTTTTTGAATTCAATCGGTTACCTTTTGGCTTAAAGAATGCACCTATGGCTTTTCAGTCAACTTTGGCTCAAGCGCTCCGAGCAATCAATTGGAAATTTGTATTGATATACATAGATGATCTGATAATCTATTCCAAAACATTTTCAGAGCACTTACAACATCTCAAAATTGTCTTTTCTAAGTTAAGAGAAGCAGGCCTCACCCTAAAACCATCTAAATGCAAATTTGCAGCAAAGAAGGTCAATTACTTAGGACACATATTTTCAAAAGATGGTATCACTGTTGATAGTGACAAAATTGAAGTAGTCAAATCATTCCCCGTTCCAAATTCCCAGCAAAAAGTCCGCCAATTCCTTGGATTAGCCAACTATTACCGGAAATTTGTACCAAACTATTCTAAAGTTGCTGTTCCACTCACATGGCTGTTACAAAAAGAATCAAAATTTGAATGGACCCAAGCTTGCCAGAAAGCATTTGATCATCTAAAGTCAGCTTTAACTAGTGCTCCAATACTTGCCTACCCTGACTTTACAAAGCCCTTTATACTAACCACCGATGCAAGTGGTGAAGCCCTTGGTTACATTCTTGGTCAGCTAAATGATGCTGGTCAAGAGCATGTCATAGCATATGGAGGTAGATCATTGCATCCAGGCGAAAGAAAATGGTCAGTCACTGAGCAAGAATGTCTTGCAATTCTTGAAGGCATCAGGACCTTCAGGCCTTACCTAGCTGACAGTAAATTCAAAATTTACACAGACCACAAAGCCCTAGCTTACATTCGGACATGCAAGCACAATGGCACTGGTCGTCTCGCACGTTGGTCACTGATCCTCCAGGAATATGACTTTGAAGTTTTTCATCGTGCAGGTAAGTCAAATCAGAATGCTGATGCTCTCTCCAGAAGACCATATTGTGAGCAAAAGAAGCCAGTAAATACTGAGGATTTTCCACACTTAGCATCAGCAGCTTCTCACGCTTCTTCAGTTGAAGATAGCTCTAGCACAAAAGGTGAGCAATTGGAAGTGACGTTTGGATACCTGGACAAAATGCCTTGCGTAGCAGCAGTCCACACTCAACAGGATCCAGTTCCTCAAGAGGTAAGTAAACGTCAACGTGAATGCCCTGATTACATCCCTATTTTTAACTACTTGGAGAAGAAAGAAGTGCCACCTGAGTACACAGAAGCCCAGATTAAAGGATTAGTCGGACGTGCCATGGAATATGATATTGTCAGCAATACACTGTATCATATCTACTACCCCAAGCACAGAGGTGCTAAACCAGGCAGACCTTCTTCAGTGACACAGTTGGCAGTTCCCACCCAGGACCGTAAAGAACTGCTAGCTGCATATCATGACTCACAAGTCGGGGGATGCCACCTTGGAAGGGATTCCACAAGACAGGCAATTCAGCAGAAATACTTCTGGCCCAACATGTACCAGGATATAGAAGAGTACATCAAGACCTGTGACATTTGCCAAAGATGCAAGCCACTTCAACACAAAAGAACAGCCCCTATGGTACCTATGCCAATTGAGGGAACCTTTCAGCGTCTCCATATTGACATCCTGGGACCAATGCCAAGGACCAAAAATGACAATAGGTATATTCTACTAGCCATTGATTCTTATACAAAATGGACAGAGGCATTCCCAATGAAGACCCTTGAAGCTACTGAGGTTGCAGACTTGTTGGTTAAAGAGGTTTTTACAAGGTATGGTGCACCTAGATCTTTAGTCACAGACAGAGGAAGACAGTTCACATCCAAGCTTGTCAATGCCATCTGTGAACTGTACAAAGTTCAGCATCACTATACGTCACCATACCACCCTCAAACCAATGGAGTCTGTGAGAGAAGAAACAAGGACATTGCACAAATCCTGAAGGTCTATGTCAACCCTCAACAGGACAACTGGGATGATATTTTACCTTTTGTCATGATGGGTATCAGAAGCTCCCCATGTCAGTCAACAGGTTATACACCTCATTATCTTCTCTTTGGGCGAGAAAAATGCTGTTACCCTATGACACCAACATCCTACCAAAGGAATCTTTGAAAAAGGATGTGACGGATCGCCTAAAGGAACTGTTGGATAACCTGAAGATTACTCACAACATCGCCAGACAGAATATGGAAGCCAGTCAAGAACTATCCAAGAACAGGTATGACCAAAAAGCCACTATTCCCAAATTCATTGTTGGCGACATGGTCCTCCTTCACTCTCCAGCATTCCAGAAAGGTCTCAGCAGTAAACTGACCAAGAAATTCATTGGCCCCTTCGCAATTCAGGAAGAAGGACCAAACCACACCTACAAACTTCAAGATTGTTCAACAATGAAATTATGGAAATCTCTGGTCAATCACAATCGTCTAAAGATGTATCATCAGAGACAGCCAGCAGATGAAATTACCCCACCCCGCCAACATCAGGAGATCCTTCAGCAGCAGGAAGCATTGAAGCCCCAAAGTCAAGCAGGACAGCAGCAGGATGGAAACCAACATGGTCCATCCCTGACAGACACCAGTGATCCAACAGATCAACCAGATCAAGGTGACACTAGTGATCCAACAGATCAACCAGACCAAGGTGACCCCAGTGATCCAACGGATAAATCAGATCAAGGTGACCCATCAAACCAAACCTTTAACTTCACAAAGCTGTTGAAGAGAAGAAGGAAAAACAATAAAACTGAATACCTTGTTAAATGGATTGGATCACAACCAACATGGGAACCAGAAGATAACATTGACATTGAGCACAGGAACGCCTTCAATGCCAAGTACAATGCAAATGGTCGAAGGAAGCGAAAGAAGAAGACGTTCTTCAGTAGGGTATAAGCAGCACATCCTTTTCACTGAGCCTTTCAAACTCTCAATTCTAGCTTCTTACTAAACATCTAGCTTCTCACTAACAACTGTTATTTAGCAATGGGATAAGATAGGTCTCAACCTTAACACGTGGGTGTTATTAATAGTGCTAGGAGATAGAGACGGCCGCTCTACTTCACCCCAGACTTATCTCACCCCGTTCTTGTATCTTTTTCCTCAGGTAATCTGAAGATCTGGATCTTTTTCCAATGGCTCATGCTGCTTACTACTTCTACTCTTGCTTCCGATGAGATCATACAGCGTGTCAACTATGGTGTTATTTTCAAACCCATTGCTCATATTCAATTTGCCAGTGAATATTGGCATCATACGTACCAACTTGACATCCCGTCCACGTTCCACATTATGTCAGTCAGTGGATGTCATAATGACAATACAACTTGTCATCTTGTTAAATTGATTCAGTCCCAACTGAATTCTATAAAGATGAGATGTTCAACAATGTTGAACGAAACAGTATTTCAAATTAATCAAATACTACCGATCTCATCATTCCCAAAAGGACAAAGGTCCAAACGGGCACTATTAGGCTTTATTGGCCAACTTTCAAAATCTTTGTTTGGCACTGCAACATCTAAGGATGTCAACATCTTAGCCAAACACATCAATGCACTAACCAAGCACGAATCACTGTTAGGCAATGTATTAACAGAACATGAACACAAATTGACCTCGATAATGGCAAATGAAGATACTCGATTTTCAAATGCTCTTAAAGGCATAAAAATCAATCATGAGGCAATAAAATATGCTACAGCAAGCATTAAAGCTTCATACAGCAATCTTCAAAATGCATATGTATCCTTATCATCAGTCTTGCTTCACCAAATTGAGCTAGCTGCACTTATTGAACATAAATTGCAGGAATTTAAACTAGGAACCTTAGATCTGCTAAAAGGAAAACTTTCACCACTGTTAATTTCCCCTGCAATCCTTAGCAAAACAATAAATCACATTCAACATCTTCTTAAAAGTAAATATAAGGGTTTCAAATTGTTACAAACTGATCTACAGTTTTATTACAATAATGCTAAGTTCTTGTATGCCAGGACAAAATCAAACAAACTATACGTAACTGTCAAATTTCCATTGGCACCATCTGATGTTTCCTTTAAACTGTACAAAATCATTTCAATGTCAGTTCCTGTAAATGAGTCTACTAGCCATTCTACACAAGTACTTAATCTGCAGCCTTTTCTTGCAACTTCTCTTAACCAGCAATATTTCACAACTCTTAATTTGGACCAGGTTTCTCAATGTTATGGCACTTCTACCTTACACTGTCCCTTTAGACTAACCCTAGCCACCAGAACACAAACGTCCTGTGAAATGGCATTATACCGTAATAGCAAAGCGGAAGTCAAAGCACAGTGTAATTTTAGGTTCCCTCAGCAGGAACAAAAGTCACAACTAATTGAAATAACCCCCTCCAAATTACTTGTCTATAACTCTCCATTACTCACCCTCACTTGCCCTGATGGTCAACGAATCATCACCGGTTGTTCCTTTTGCATGATCGCACTGCCATGCTTATGTTCTGTCTCAACACAGAATCTCGTCTTTCCTGCTCATCTAGGAGCTTGTCAAAACCTTACTCACGAGGATATCACCTACCTACATCCCGTAAACTTAGCATTACTACAGCACTTTTTCGAGGAATCAACTTTAGATACTATTACTGGTAATACCTTATATAATGAACCAGTTCAAGTCACGATTCCTGAATTTCATCTTTACACGAATCAGTTTTCGAAAGTTATTGCTAATGATCATAAGGATCACCTCAGTCTTAAGCGTATGGCTAAGAGTGTTAAAAAGAATGAGGTTATCTTTCAAAGTTTGACTGACTCTCTCTTGGATGGTAAAATTAATGTAAATCGTCCTGGTTAGATCTAAGTTCTATTATCCCTATAGTTGCTGCAGTACTATCAGTCCTAGCCATAGCTGCAATTATTTGGATGTTCTTCAAGATCAGAGCTTTAACTGTCACTATCACCATTCTTCAAGCTACTGTATCAGTTAAATCTACCCCCATCCCCTCATTCGAATATCATAACCCAACCCCACAACCACCCAGCAATATGTACACAATACTTAATACCATGTATGACCACATTCCGATGATATTTGTTTTCATATCATTCGTACTTATTTTGATTATTTTATATAAACTATTTACCAAGAAATCACACCACACCCTCATTTTGTTGGAACTTACTACCGGCTCATTATGTGAAGTAGTGCCAATAATGTCCCTCTCATTGTGTCCGTCATACTGGGACATTTGCCCACCTTCCGTTATCAAAAACCTGTATACATCAAGTTACCTTAGACCTACTCTCAATGTAACTTGGCCCAATTTTCGAATTGCAAACAAGCTTACCCAGCAATCATTAAAAATTCCCCTTTCAGTAAAAATCTCACCATTTATGGCAAGACGTATAAACGTCATACTCTCTCAGCCTTTTGCCACAAACATCCTCATCTCTCACCATGGCCTATATGAAGTCCTTCCTATGGACAACTAGATTATCATTACAACATATTTCTTACCATGTATTGTGTTACACTTGTATCATTATGTACGAACCTTATCAATTTGGTTCCATATAGAAGTGTATTATGTTATGTACATAATTTGTGTGAACAATATTCTCATAGATCATTTTTTGCTTTTGAGGACAAAAGCTTCTCGCGACAGAGGGGTATTGTTATAGTGCAAATATTTCACTAATATTTCACACACAAAAATATAATAACTATGATATGAAATTTATATGAATTTACAAAAGTTCCTATGTTGTGATTTTCCTATGTTGTGATTTTCCGTACACAAACGAGTGTAACTCACTCAGATTGTAAAATACATGCCGCCAGACATGGACATACTGTAGACAATAGTTAACTGTTTGCACGGCAGTTACCGGCTGCATGTCACTTCCTGATTGACACGCTGACCACGTAATGATAATCCCACAAGCAAGTCGGCGGTCAATCTGAAATGCTTCTGGCTAAATGAAACGGCAACCTTGTGTTTTTATTACCACCGTCCGGTCATAGACCGATATACGTTAGGTAATTTATGAGACTATTGTATCAACCAGGAACAACCCATGAAATAACAAAGGGATAATGGTGACAATTATTTACAATTGCTATGCGTTCCTCCGATATATAAGCAGGTGCAGTTTGACTGTCAAGTCACTCTGCATCTGAATAAACCTTGGAACGCTAGCAACTCTGATGTCATCATTATGCTGAATTCATATATTTTATTTTAAGGTAAGACATTTTCATGCGTTGTTTATATGTTCGTTTCATTATATGTTGAAAGTGTTTTGGGATTACTGTTTTAGATTTCGGTAACTTCAAATCATATATATTATTGTAGATGTTCAGCTACAGGCGTACGTTCATTTGTGTAGTTATTGTTCAATGTATTGCGAAATTGTTATAATGTTTAGGAAGGGTTGAACCCCGGAAACAGGTGTATACTTACACCTATGTAAAACTATTTTGTATATTCAGGCTAATAAGAGCAGCGCTTGTATTAAAGGGAGTACGGTAGTGCGTAAATTGCACTACCGTAAAACATCTACGATACGTGTACTAGTTAATGTTTTATTATTTTGAGCTGATGTTACCAATAGGAATCTAATGTTTTAGCGTGTGTATTTGTATCGTTGTGTGCCGTTCTCTGAACTTAAAAACATGTTCCTGTAAGGTTCTACCTGTACATAAAAATATAATGTCCAACATACGCTGATGTTTTGATAGGTATAGCGTTATATATATGAGTACAATATGTTCGTATCAGTTATCTGTAATACTGTACCTCATCATTATTTGATGTGTTCATATATATGTATACAAAAGATGGAATTGAAATATCTTATAAATGTAATGTTCAAAACATGTTGATGCTCTGCGAAGCTTAATAATTATGAAGATGAAAATAATATGTTCACGTCAGTCTATTGTAATACTGTACGATTATTTTCATATCTTCACATATTGAATTGAATTGAAATGTTTTATTGAATCTTGACACTCTGCATCTGAATAAACCTTGGAACGCTAGCAACTCTGATGTCATCATTATCCTGAATTCATATATTTTATTTTAAGGCAAAAATAACCGTGAGACAGCACGTTCTCAATAGTGTAAACATATTTTATTCAAAATAAATTGAACTAGGATTGGTAAACAAGCCGAAATGGCTTATTTGAATACCTCTCCATTTCATTGATACATGAATAAAACAAATATTAAATAACATGCAGCATGATAGGAAAGCAAGCAACCTGCGTATTAAACATTATTAATCATTTATCAAACCTATGCGATTTTATTATAAAAGTATGGGCAGATTGTAGTATGAAAAAATTGACAAGTTCATTTTTGTTTGGATTACCATTTCGGACAGAATTTAAATTATATCCATGTTCGTAAAAATACATGCGATGTCTGATGTTAGAATAATTAGGACAAGTAAAGAAGTAATGTAAAGTATCCTCATAGGGGTGACCACAGGAACAGAATGGATCAACTGAAATGTGCCGTTCAAACATGTGCGCTTTCAAATTACTGCACCCAAGTCTGAAGCGTGAGTGGATAATTTGGCAGAAACGTGTGCCAAAGTTTTTATCAAATATATTAAAATTGAGTGGTTTTGATGATTTGAATGCATTTTTGAATTGGCCAATGGTTTCAATATCGTACATATTCTCAGGCAAATCATTCCATTGTCGTATTGTATCTGGTAAAAACGAGTTGCTATACAAATCACTACGACATCTTATAGTTTGAATGTTATTACCGTTTCTTAATCTATGGTCACTTAACTGTGATACTTTTTCGGGCAGTAGATCAGTTAAATAAACTGGTGTCATATGATTAACCATTTTGTAAAATAATGATAACTTGCTAATTTGTCTACGGTCAACTAGGGGCATAGAGTTAGTTTCCTTATATATTAAATCATGACTTGTTCCTCTAACTGCCCCGCAAATCGTCCGCAGTGCGTCTAAATGTAGATTTTCGACAAGTTTTTCTTGTTCTTTAGTACAGTCATCCCAAAGGTGCGAACAGTAATCGAACATAGGTAATATATATGACTTGTACATTTGATCTAATGAGATTCTAGATAATCTATATTTAAAACTACGTAGACAATTTACCAATGGACGAACGTTTTTAACTAATTCACCAATGTGGGAGTTCCATTTACAGTCTGATTGCAATGTTACTCCTAGGTGTTTATGGTAGCCGACTTCAGTAATGTCTGCATTTTAAGCTTAGGAATTGGAAATTGATTACCGGTATTTCTGCGAGTGAATAAAACAGCTTCAGTCTTACAAGGATTAAAGCTAACCTGCCATATTTTAGCCCAGTGAGAGATCCTGTTTAGGTCATTATTTAAGGAAGCGGCAGTAACAACATGATTATCAACAATAACATATACCGAAGTATCATCGGCAAAAAGACGAATGTTACTACTGATACCCTCAATGATATCATTTATGTAAACTGAAAACAGTAATGGCCCGAGGACAGATCTTTGTGGCACCCCAGCAGTGACTTTCTTTAGATCTGAATTGTAATTGTCTATAGCTACTCTCTGTAATCTATTGTCAAGATAACTGGAAAACCAATCAAGTAACTTACTCTTAATACCATAAGCTTCTAATTTCGCTATGATTCCCTTATGCCAAACCTTGTCAAAAGCCTTGCTTATGTCACAGAAAACTGCCCTGACTTCTTTGCCATTGTCTAATGCATTTAGTATAAAATCATACAAGTAAGTCAGTTGGTATACAGTACCATCCCCAGGCATGAATCCTGACTGCAAATTGGTCAATATGTTATTATCTAAAAAAAGTTAAACACATGTTTAAAAATACATTTCTCAAATACCTTTGATAAACAGCTGGTAAGAGCAACTGGTCTGTAGTTTTTACATTCATTAAAACTACCTTTTTTATGAATAGGAGTGACAATAGCATCCTTCCATATTGTTGGGAATTTACAATATTCTAGGGATAAATTGAATTGATTAGTAAGAGGAGTACAAAGGGATGGCACAATCATTTTGATAAATCTGTTACCTATTTTGTCTGGTCCACTGGCTTTGGAAATATCAACTGATAATAGGATGTCTTTTACTTCTTGTGTAGTCAATACAATAGACGCAAGTTGAGTCTTTACTTTACATTCAAGTGTAGGAGTCTCCTTATCAGGATAGTCAACTTGTGCATGGTTAGCAAAATATTCATTAAATATATTTTCTTTATCTTTACTATCATTGATCAGATTATCGTTATGAATAATCGAAGGAAATTTCTTATAATCTCCATTTTTGGATTTTATGAACTTGTTCACTAAAGCCCACCAAAATTTAGAATTACTCCCCTGATTGATCTTATCATCTAAATCAGAAATATATTTCAATTTGGCTGCTCTCACGGCTGCTGTTACTTGGTTCCGTAAACGCCTAAATTTTGCCCAGTCTTTATCATAATTTCGAGTCTTTGCTTTCTTATGATGTCTATTTCTTTTCCTGATAAGTATTCTTATAGCACTATTCATCCATGGATTGTCCTGAGGTCTTATAGTTACCATATTGTTTTGGACATAAATATCACATATATTTCTCAAAACGTCAACAAATTCATGTGTTAGAATATCAATATCATTACATCTAAAGATGGAATCCCAGTCAACGTTGTTAAGGCCTCGATTCATTGCCTCAGTATTAGCTAAATCATAGTAAAACACTTTCCTTTAAATTTTAAAGGCGTTGAATCAGAGCCCCCAACAGAGACAAAAACTGGACAATGATCACTGCACAAAAGGATCAAGCACACCCGAAGTGCGAATACAATTAGGGTTTGAAACAAAGATTAAATCAATTAACGTACTAGTCGTTTGGGTGATCCTTGTTGGTTCTGTGATAAGTTGCTGTAAGTCATATGTATCAAGAAGATTGTCAATCATGTTATTAGTCTGGTTATGTATATTGATGTTAAAGTCACCAGCAATAATAGTATCTATGCCCATGTCAATGCCATTACCAATTGATTGGAGGACTAGTTCCCAGTAAAGATCACGTTTATCTGCTCTGTAAAAATTTCCAATCAAATAGCTCTTGTTTTTACACATAACTTTAACCCAGATCGCTTCTAAACCCAAGGGAGACAACTCGTCATCATGTGTAACATGCAGGTTCTCTCTCACATAGATAGCAACACCTCCACCTTTTGATGGTCTAACCTTCCTAAAAGGGGCGTGGTAACCGGGGATAAGAATATTATTGTTATCAATTGTGACATTCAACCATGTTTCTGTCAAACATATAACATCATAGTCACTTAATTCTGCCTGGATTAAAGCAACTTTTTCTCTTAAGCTACGCACATTAAGATGAACTATTTTTAAGTCAGGATAAGCAAGTGGGCCTGGATTTGGGTCCACATCACCACAACATAGAAGAATTAATAACATAATCAGCTGCACTTGTGGATTGTATAAACATAACGTCATCATGGCATATGATTTTTTTAAAAGATTTTGCATAGGAATTTAACTGTAAAATCATTTTTAAAAACCAATTGTCTGTCGGTATGTCGAGATATCAACCTGCATCGTCAAATATGAATATAAACAGATCAATTTGAGGACAGACGGGGTTATTTGTCAAAGGATGTGAAATACGCTCAGGTTGCTGCTTCCATTTCATCAAGATAACAAGTTTCACCTTTACAAGCTCAATGTGTGTATATTCCAAACACAGGAAACAAATATACAACGCAAATTCAACATAAAATAATTTTCCATAAGTCATAATGGAAAATATTAAAATACTGTTTATGGGCTTGAAATACTGGGGGTTGAAATAAAGAATGTTCATACAGTGGATAAGAAAAGAAAGGAGGGAAGAGAAGTAGTAATATGCAGTAAATAGGGAAGTGCATACTATAGTACTGTCGGAAATAGAAAAAAACCTGTATTTTCTCATTTATCTCTACAATTTATGTAGTTGATATGTGAAAGTGTGAAATATCTGTTAAACTAAGTTCGGCCTAACTACAGTCTCGGTTGTAGAGAGATAGGAAACGGAGGAAAAGGACTTTAATGAGGGGAAATTAGTGCAGAAATGAGCAATGCGGGTTTTTTTCTAAGTCCAAAAAGACTTATTTGGAACAGACCATGGCTTTATGCTAGTTAGTGTGCGACGATATTGTATTACAAAGGACACTTTTTAAATGCCCAATTTGAAATTAGACGTAGATTCATTATAAACGATAGCTGACGTAAAAAATAATAACTTTTATGCCGAAACTATTAAGGATGTAGCTACCATGCAGTCTCACTGTCACTATAAAAAGAAACAGATAGGAGGGGCCGTCTCAAATGCAAAACCTGGGGTCGGGCTTGGGGATAGAGATATCAGCTAAGATAAGATAATCCTTTAGGGCAATTATACTGGGGAGGTACACGGCACGTCATAACAATTTACAAATAATATCCAGTCCTGTCGATCTTCGGGTGGTCATGCCACCTATATACTACGATGCGGTTCTATGGTTTTCGGGTATCATACTCTTTTACATATCTCAACATAAACTAAATGAAACTATATGAAAGAAAGACACACATGAAAAAGCACAAAATATCTTTGAGATGACCCCTTTCATGCCAGGTGAGTCGACGGTCCGTCGTCATACCTGGCTGAGCGACCTAATTGCCATCTATAGTCTGATCTATTGCTTTCAGCAGCTATTTGTATTTTTTCTAAGTTTTGCCCGATTTTACCAGTAAACATGCTTTTCTGGATATCGTATTACGCATCCCAGTGAACGCCCAGTTAGGCCGAAGTGGGTTATTTCGACATATGCTATTTGCAATTGTGTAAATTTTAGGGATACAGAGTAACAGCCTAAAAACAGTTTTTTTCTATTTCCGACAGTACTTTAGTAAGGCTGACGATGCAATAAACTGTCAAGTAATAAAACAAGTCTGAGCTGGTTTAGCTTTTAAGTCAAGATTGCAAACTTAAATACTCAAGGCTTGTACGAGCAAAAACAGAAAAGCATCGTAACTGTTGCCATTACATAATGATGCCTGGCTCATATAACAGAAAGCACGAGATAAGCGGACTTTCCGTGCTAACAAAATCCCAGACGGGTCAGTTTTGTGAACATGTAACGACAGGAGCAGGGATTTTTCGGATAATATGTTACATCAATGGTAAGTAAATTCATTATTTACAAAATCAATTTATAACAGGATATGCTGGTAGTTGCCTTACTATTTTTATATGTGTCTATCAGTGAAACATTGACCGTAAACACAGCTGCTCCATGAAACAATACTGGTCAGTCCAATCAAGACTACAGAATATACAAATATCACAAACGGAATCCCCAGTTTGCCAGTCAAGCAACTCATCCCTAGTCAATACAGGTAATCAGTTAGCGACACCACTAGGAGCTGCGGAGTCACTGAACAGTCTACGACCTACTCCTGAATCATCAGCAGAATTCGCATCTTCCTCTGAATCTGTATGTATTTCAACATTCCTATCTTCAACTTCTACTAAACTGATAGGTTCAGGTGACACGACCCTCTACCACTTGCTGTTCAACAGTATTGTGCTCCAAAGTAACAACCGGAGAATCCTGTTGAATACACGAGAAATCAGGAGAATGACAATCAGTACACTTCTCAAAAGTACATTTCCGCTTAGATCTACGGGACAGAGCATCAGCATTTTGATGCTTCCTACAAGGCCTATACTGGATCTCGAAATCATAAGTTTCAACAATGCTGAGCCACCTTGCTAAGATTCCTTCTGGATCTTTGAAATTTTTCAGCCATATCAAAGGTGCATGATCTGTGCGCAAAATAAACTTTTGGCCATAAAGAAAGTGTCTAAAGTGCTTAAGGAATGTAACTACTGCCAGAAGTTCACGTTTGGTAGTGCAATAATTGCGTTGCAACTGTCCCAGCGTACGACTTGCATATGAAACAACCTTTTCTTCTCCTTCTTGCACCTGAGATAGCACTGCACCTATACCAAAACCACTAGCATCAGTATCAAGCACATAAAGTCCTTTTTCCTGAGGAAAAGCAAGTACTGGAGCAGTTATTAGACATTGTTTCAACTGATCAAACGACTTCTGACAATCCTTTGTCCATTCAAATGGAATACCCTTCCGAGTAAGTCGCACCATAGGTGAAGCAACCTCTGAAAACTTTGGAATAAACTGCCGGTAATATCCTACAAGACCCAGAAAACTGCAAATATCTGAACGAGTTTCCGGTTTAGGCCAGCTTTTGACAGCTTCCACTTTATCTGGACTACACCTAAGACCATTTGCTGAAACCATATGCCCTAGATAAGCAACTTCAGACTGGAAAAGCGTACATTTCTTCGGTTTGAGTTTCAAATAAGCCTGACGCAACTGAATGAAAACCAACCTAAGATTGTTTAATGCAGAATGAAAATCTGACCCAAAAACAATAACATCGTCCAGGTAACACAGACACTTCTTCCACTTCAACTTTCCCAATACCCTGTCCATCAATCTTTCAAAAGTAGCTGGGGCATTAGTAAGACCAAACGGCATGACATTGAACTGATGGAGTCCTACATGAGTAACAAAAGCAGTTTTGTGTTTGTCTCTTGGATCCTTTTTTACTTGCCAATACCAGCTGGCTAAATCCAGGGTACTAAACCATTGACAACCACCCAATGTTTCCAGAGTTTCCTCTATCCTCGGCAAAGGATAGGCGTCCCTCAAGGTCACCTCATTCAATTTTCTAAAATCAATGCAAAATCTGCAGGATCCGTCCCCCTTAGTTACTAAGCAAACAGGAGCAGACCAAGGGCTACTACTAGGTTCAATAATATTTTGTTGTAACATCTTGCCAATTTTATTTTCCACTAACTGTTTCTTAGCCAAAGGGATCCTTCTGGCAGGTAGTTTGATAGGAGTTACATCACCAGTATTGATAGTGTGAGTAATCTCATCTGTCTGCCCTAACAAACCATCTTCACCCACAAAAACATCCTGAAATTCTCCAACCAAATCAGAAACGGACTGCTTTTGAATATCCGAAAGACCAGAGGAACATCGATCAACTAGTGACTGCAAGTGACTCGGTAAGTCCAAACTTTGTGCATCTGTGGCAACATCATCACAAGCTACAGCCTGATCTACTCTGCTAACTGTAGCCAGTACGGATGAACTGTTTATGGACACTTTCTTGCTGTTCAGGTTCAGCACTGAAATTACTACAACATCCTTATCAGGCTGGACAAGACTTCTAGCCACAAAAATTCCTTTGCTTCGCCAATATTTATTTGGCTCAACCAACCCCAATTCAGTACCAAATGAACCCTCAACAGTGCATTTGATTAATTTCTCAGAATTCTGGGGAACAACAACCTTGTCAACAATTCTAACCCGCGCACAACTACCTGTGTTCAGTTTGTACAACTTGAGTTTACCTCTAGATGTAGACAGTGTCTGTCGTCTCACATGTACCTCACCATCATAATCCTCTAGGTATATATATGCCAAGAATACTACCCATGGTACCCAAGTCTGCAGCGACAAACTCTTGTTGAAACGTCACACTTCAAACAAAACTCAAAACAAACAGAACCATGGACAACTATAGGCATACCATTGGCAGTAAAGAAATCCTTGTGAACTTTCTTCAAACTAATGCTCTGAAAACCCAGTTTAAGAACATCATCTTGTGACATAATTGAGACAGGAGACCCTGTATCCAACAACATTCTTGAGGTAAGCCCGTTCACCAAAACATCTGTATACAAACATTTCTGAGGTTTCAAAGAATGTAAAACAAGTTCTTCCCGTGAAACTGATTCACTGGAGCAAGTTGACGAAGATGACTTCATCGGTTTCCCTTCACCAGATAAACATAATTTTTCCTCTAACCCATCACCGTTGAGTACAGATTGCTTCACCAAGGGATCAACACTATTCCCCATCCACGAAGGTAAATCTACCTGCACTCCGATATCAACAGTAAAAACAGTTGTTTCCACAGAAGCTACATCTTCATCTGGCCTACAAATTTTCCCAACATCGGCTGAGATCTCGGCCTCGACCCCAGCCTTTACTAGTTTCCCATATCTGTTTCCTTGATATCTGACCGATCAAGCAAACCCAGTTTTGATAAGTATGGACACCTATCGTGAAAGTGACCTGATTGATTGCAGACATAGCAGGTATTAGGCCTGGCACTTCTTAAGCTACGTTTAAACTTTTCCAAGCGATCATCTATTAACTTTGTGACTGCCTCCAGTGTCAACCCACCACTATCAAGTGGTTGCCTAGTTTGGTTCACTCCTGCCACCCTGTCTAAACTTTCAGGTTTCTTTTTCCTGCTACCGTCAACAGCTTCGAACTCCATGGCATATGAAATGGCGTTTTCCGGCGTTTGTGGATGTGCAAATGTAACATGTTTTCTCATGTCAAAGCTATGCAGGCCAGTTAAGAACTGATCAATCAAATGTACCTCTAGTGATAAAGGGGTGCTGGTAGGGTAAGCTAAATTTGCTAGTCTACAGAGTTCAAACCCATAATCCAGTACGGCCTCGTCGCGACCTTGACGACGATTTCGAAATTCACTTCTGTAGGCTACATTCCGCTCAACCGGATTCAAACGTTGACTTAAAGCATTTTTCACTGCCTGATAACTGCTGAGTTGCCCTAACGTAAGACTACTCAAAAGTTTTTGTGCTGCACCTCTCAAACACATACTAAGTTGTTGAGCCTTTTCATATTCTGTCCACCCATTCCATGAAGCTACTTGTTCAAAATGAACAATAAAATCCTGCCAATCACATGATATTCCATCAAATCTTTCAGGCACAACTTCACGATGAGATAACCTAGACTTTTCAAACCCCGTCAAAACAGTTCCGACTGGATTTGGTTGTCTTAAACAATTCAAACTTCTAGAATCCGAAAAATCAGTATGCAATCCGTCCTGTATTTCTGGTGTACTGAAATGCACAGAACGGCTACCACTCATGATTCCATCTGATATATGACCAAACAACCGATGATCAGCATTCTGACGTGCACCATAAGCTGATGGTAACTGTGTATCCCTACTCATCTGTCTTAAACGGACACCATTTCCTATTTGAGAAAGAGGTGAATACGGCGTAGAAGTTGGATACATATTTTGCCGAAATGGGGGCAACTCACTTGTCAAATCGATGAGTGGTTCCTCCAAATTACCACCGGCACTACCACGAAACTGACCATGAGTCTCGGACAACAAAGAAAAATTTAGACCTAAATCTTCAGACATGTTTTTGGTAGACTACACTGAGAAAAACTGGAAAAAACCCAAACCTAATCCGGGTCACGGCACCAAATCTGTAATAGGCGCCTAGCGCGTGAGTGATGTAAAATAGACGCCCAGTGACAGCAGAACGTTGTATATGTGTGACAAGTGTCGGTTGGTTACTGAAGTAAAATGCTTTGCGTTGTGTTTGATAATTGGTCTCTTTACGTGGTCAGTACATCTTATCTGCAAGTTCTGTGTGAATGGTTCCTGGCGGGTTCTCCCAATTCAACTCAATTAAAGTCAGAACAAAAGAGTACTATGTTTCCATTCTTGTTTATTGAGAAAAACGTATTAGTCAAAACAATCCTACGTATATCTACCCCTCCTACCTACCTAAATCCTACTTAAATACAGTTTAACTTGGGTCTATGTCCACCCCTAATACCTACCCCCGAAAATAACAAAACAAAACCTACTCATTCCTATGCTATTTCTCCCCCTTCCCAAGCTATCACTAAATCAACACGACATCCCTAAAACAACAAACAATACGTGGAAACATAACTTGGTCTTGATGCAAGACTCGAGGTCGCTGAACACTTACCCGATGCGGGTATCGGACGACTGACTATTCCCTACCTAGGGTAGGCCTATATAGCCGACATCGGGCCACGTGACTGGGGAAATCCAGATTTCGGCCAATGCGCACGCTCCTTACATCTCTGCCCCTCAAGATGGCGGAGCATGCAAGAAGCGTGACATCGTCCTGTCTCCCCGGCCACGAGGTCCGCATGGGCCTAGGCTTCTACATATGTGACTACAAAGGTAGGTACTACGTCAGCCGCCCACCCAACTACCTAACCTACCCCACCCACTATGAAACTTTTGTATTTACTAAACTTTTATACCCCGAGACGCCCACAGCACAGAGTGTCTGTGTAAATCCTCTGATGGAGCGCTATTGAAAAATTGTCCTCCGTTATAGAAATAACATTAGGATACACAGTAATTTCTACATCTAAAGGACATGCGATCCACATAAGAACACATAAATGTATGTTCACTGAAAATATATTGTCAGTCTGGCTCAACGCTACATGTTTTAAAGCATCGTAACATTGCTAATACACAGAGATATCATGCTCGCTTTACATGAAGCACGAGATGCACGGACTTTCCGTGCTAACAAAACTATCAGTGAAAATAGGAACGCAAACACAGCTGCTCCATGAAAACAAAACCGAGCAATCCTGGCAAGAATGCGAAATATACAGATATCACAAACGGAAACCGATTACAGGATGGAATGCCTTTCCAATGCTCAAGGTGTCTGTATATATTCTCTGATGGGGCACTATTGAAAACTGACCTCTGTTGTAGAAATAACATTATTATACACAGAAATTTCTCCATCTGAAAGACATGCGATCCACATATATCCACATATGAACACATACATGTATGTTCATTAAAAATATATTGTCAATCTGGCTCAACGCTACATGTTTTAAAGTATCGTAACGTTGCTAATACACAGAGATATTATGCTCGTTTTACATGAAGCACGAGATGCATGGACTTTCCGTGCTAACAATAACCTTGACGGACCGTAGTGTTATAAACATGTAACGGTAAGAGTCGTAAGAATTCCCACTGGAATTGTCTAGAGCAGGCGTTTACGGATAACAATGAAAACATGAATGTTAGCACAACTGCTCCATGATATAATACAGGCCAATCCAATCAAGAATACAAAATACACAACTATCACAATCGGAATCTGACAAGTTCGATTACAAGATGGAATGCCTTTCCAATGCTCAAAGTGTCTGTGTAAGTTCTCTGAAGGGGCACTATTGAAAACTTTCCTCCGTTATAGAAATAACGATATTATAAACAGTAGTTCCTCCATCTAAAGGACATGCGATCCACTTATGAACACGTACATGTATCTTCATTGACGATATATTGTCGGTCCGGCGCTACGTTACATGTTTTAAAGCATTACTACGTTGGTAATGCATGATGATATCCTTTTGCTCAATTTACATGAAGCGCGTGATGCCCGAACGAAAAGATACCTTGACGGATCATAGTTTTATACACATGTATCGGCAAGGGTCGTCAGAATTCCCACTGGATATGTCTTGAGCAGGGATTATATGTTGCATCAAAGATAATTAATTTCAATTATTTGCAAAGTCATTTTCTTTTGTAACAGTTATAACACGTATGCTGATGGTTGACTTACCATGTTTATGTGTCCATCAATGAAAACATGAACGTAAAACACAGCTGCTCCATGAAACAATATTGATCTGTCCAATCAAGAATACAGATGTACAAATATCACAAACGGAGTCCGAAAGTTCGATTACAAGATGGAATTTCTTTCCAATGCTCAGAATGTTTGTGTGAATTCTCTGATGGAGCTCTTGTCATTTATTAGTGATATATTAGCAGTCCGGCTCAACATTGCATGTTTCAGTTTAAAGTAAACAAAATAAAAATAATACAACACTCAAGAATTTATCGCTCAGTGTGTTTACGAGAAAACGATTGTTGAAAGTTTAGATAGATATCTAGTCACTATCACTGTCATCTGCGTCAGTATATTCCAAAGTATCCCTTGCATCTGTTTTACTCGTAAATTGCAACCAACTCCAATGCCGAACCTAACCATGAATGGTAATGTCATTAATTTCGTACAAAGTCATAAACATTTAGGTCTTATACTTCAGCATGATTGCTCATGGAATGAACACATGAACGACTGTGCTAAAAAAGTTGCACCAATGGTGAATTGTATAAGAAGTCTCAAATATCGTTTAAACCGAAAAACAATAGAAACCATGAACAAACAGTTCATATTACCAGTTTTTGATTATTGCAGTCATACATGGGATAATTGTACTAAACAGCAAGCAGATATACTTGAAAAGCTCAATCTTGATGCTCTAAGAACCGTGCGTAGTGCTGTTCGTGGTACCAGCAATCATAAAATATACAAAGAAACTAATTGTCACCCGTTGTGTCGTAGAAGGTACCTTCATTAAATGACTATGTTTTACAAAATGGTTAATAACCCTACGTCAAGTTACCTTAGTAACCTTGTTCCGCCTAGAGTATCATATATCTTGGTTATAATCTGCGCAGTGATTCAAATCTTCAGACTATAAACTGTAAATCTGTAAATTATGTGAGGTCCTTTCTTCCAGATACTGTTAAATTATGGAATTCATTACCAGCTGAACATAGAGAATCACCGTGCCTATCAAGATTAAAAATGTACTTGTAAATGATTCTAATATTTACAGTAATTTTGACTTAAATTTCGGTAGCAGATTCTGTCAAATCATACATTCTCGTCTCCGACTTGAATGTAGTGACCTTAATGCGCACAAATATGAAAGATATACATCTCCAACATCATCTTGCTCTTGTGGCCACAACTATGAAGACTCTGCTCATTATTTCTTCTCTTGTAACTCTTTACAACGATACACGTCAAATTATGTATTTTTATACTAAAGGATTTGACCTAAAATCAATTTTGTTTGGGAACCAAAGCTGTTCCTCGATAGTAAACAAAGAACTTTTCATTTCAGTGCACTCGTTTATAAATTTAACAGGCAGATTTTGATCCAAAATAATTTCTTCATATGACATATACTGTTCAACAATGATTGGCGTTATTTCTCGTTTGCAACATTTATATACTAGGCACATAAAGAAACTGTGCATACAAAAATTTAAAATCTAAATTTATCAAACCTGTGTAGACACATAAGGATTTAAACTCAGAGATTAGTGACATGTATCCAACATGCATGCACGTGCCACGTTCCGTGACGTCAGTGGGTTGGTCCTTGAGACGTGCAATACGTTGTTGCACGTGCATTCCGGGAAAGAGAAACAGAGCAAATGAATGCCACACAATACTGTCACTTTGGAAAGCTCAACCCCTGCCCTTGCGATCGTTAAAAAAATTAAACGGCTATTGAAACGCATAGCATGCCAAGGCTCACGTCTGCACAACGTCATGAGGCCATCGGGATGGTCCGTGGGGGAAAGTCTCAACGACAAGTGGCTGCACATTTCCACTGCCACCGGAACACCATTTCTGCACTGGTGAGACGCTACCAGAACACAAATGACGTCATCGATCGGCCACGTTCTGGACGTTCACGTGTAACAACGCCAAGACAGGACAGATGGATAAGGGTGACCCATCTTCGCCACAGGTTTCAGAATGCAGTGATGACTGCCCGAACCATCCCAGGACTTCGCCGTATCCACCCCAACACAGTTCGACAACGTTTACGTCATCTTCAGGGATCAGACCACGACGTCCCGCCACACGGCCTATCCTGACACGTCATCGACAAGCTCGCCGAATGTGGTGCCGAAATCATGTCCGCAGACCCTTGTTTTGGTGGAGAAATGTTGTTTTTACAGATGAGTCCAGGCCCCGATTTCTCGAAACAAACTTAAGTTTTTACTCAAATTTCAAACTGAGTTTGACAATTTGAAACAGCTGAATTTTTAACTCAACTGCATTTTGAAAATAAAAAATCCCAAACAACTTAAGTTATCTATCCACCAAACTCAAATTGTCTAGTATGTTTGAGTTTAATATCAATTTCAGTTCATTCTGCTAAATGCATTTTCTCTATTTGAGTTAAAACTCGAACTTAAAAAACTCAGACTTAAGTTTGTTTCGAGAAATCAGGGCCAGGTTTAACATTTATGCACAGGCCTGTGTCTTGGAGAGGAATCGCTTTGGTGGTGGTTCCGTGATGATTTTGGGTAGAATAACAGCACGCCAAAAAACTCCTTTGGTGATTGTTCAGGGCAACTTAACTGGTGTGGGCTACAGGGATCAGATTCTTCGACCTGTGGCCATTCCGTTTCTGCAACGTCATGGCCCTGGGTTAACATTCCAACGGGACAATGCCCGCCCTCATACGGCAAGGGTTGCTGTTGATTTCCTGCAACACCACAACGTTGACTTACTGCCTTGGCCTGCAAATTCACCGGATCTCTCCCCGATAGAGCATGTTTGGGACGAGATGGATCGACGTCTACGCCGTCTTCCTCATCCGCCAGATAACGTCCTTGACCTTGCAACAGAACTTGAGAGAATCTGGCGTGACATCCCCAAGCCTTCCTTGCACGTTTGATAGGCTCTATGCGTCGTCGATGCACTGCTGTTCCCAATGCCGATGGTGGACATACCCGTTATTGAGCTTGTGACATGGTCGTTTGACCCTTGTCCCGCTTGTGGACTCGTGACGTCATTGTGATTGACTTTTCAATTGAAATTCTCCCGACTTGTTATGGTCTCATGATCCCTCCATTAAAGTGTATATGTACCTTTGACATTGTTATCGTACTTATCAACTGGGATATTATTTTGACAATGCACAGTTTCTTTATGTGGCTAGTATATATCATTCACATTGTACATTCATTATGACATGTTTACTCTTCCTTTCATTGTGTCCAGGAGCGGTATTCATATAAGTTTATGCTTGTTTACCAATCCGGTTCCCTTCTTTGGAAATAAATATGTTTAAATCAATAATAATAGTCAAAACTACTTCAATTTAAACTCTGGATCAAGATTCTGTCAGATTATCCATTCACGCCCCAGGCTCGGTTGCAGCGATTTAAACGCACATAAATATCAACGATTTATATCTTCAAATCCCTCTTGTTCTTGTGGCTATTGTTACGAAGATCCAATTCATTATTTCTTTTCGTGCGTTAATTACATTGACATAAGACATAAAATGCACTTCTATACTAAAGGATATGACAAGAATCAATACTATACGGCCACTCTAATGGATCTACTAAAGGTAATCTTGAATTATTAGAATCTATCCATTCTTTCATTGTACTGTCAGGCAGATTTGTGTTGTTATATAAAAACGAAATTGCACTTACTATTAAGTATTTTCCGACACTAATGGTTCTAACGTTAAAAGCGGCTATATTACAGTTTATGATTGTTACATTTCCAGAAAGCTATTGTTTATCGTTTGTTAATATCATGTTTTTCTCCGCACGATTATTATATCTTTAATTTATCTGTATTCCGGAGCGGTATTCAGATAAGCACCATACTGCTTGTTTACCAATCCGGTTCCTCTTTTGGAAATAAATATGTTTAAACCAAATATCTTCTGCTGTATTTGCACATTTATGACCCAATACTAGCTCTTTAACAACTGGACTCTGTCGCCTCATTTTGCGAACTGATTTAAAGAAAGTACCTATATCAGCATCGGAACACCTTTCTAATTCGCTACTTAAGTCTGACCGCTGTTTCCGTTTAGACTTACGATGTAATCGTCTAAATTCCCGCTTAGCTGATTTGTAATTAATGTACAAAGGCGAGTTAGCTGTCCTTGGTTTACCATCAACCAACCACTCGCGTCTAGCTACACGCATATTGTAATGCAAATCATTTAGTCCGTCTTCTTTCCAATATGGCTTTAAATGTGCTTTAAAAACACCCGAAGGAATACACCTGGAACTGGCGGATTGTAAAGCGTTTATAACATTATATGTGTATGATTCAATTTCATGGGGATGAGGAGAGAAGTCGGGAACTCTCCTCGCTGTATACGTTAATAATCCCCTTTGTTGCACCATTAAAGTGAATTAATTGCTTGACAATGAAACTGGCAAAGTGGGAGCACACCAGCTCATGGCCCCAAGCTCAAACTATAGCTTTGTGAACTGTGTTTAATGAGTGTCACCAATATGAGACCAAACCCTCCATTTACACAAGGTTTCTCCTACACCCCTTCCACAAGTATACAGACAACAAACCATCATAAATACTTGGACTGGCTGTATAACATAGAAGTACCATACATGACATTCCGACAACAAGCCACAATTACACATTAGAACTGTGCCCGACACGTAAAACCAGAGGTAACAACTCTGCTATGAGAAAAACTCTGGAACCGTGTTCTCCCTACGCATACAACAGCTCCTAACTGGGGAGTTTACAGTCATCAGTGAAAAACTGGATTATTAGAATACATATGTACATTAACACAATCTATGACAGATCCATAAGCAGTTTCAGACATATACAAGCAGACCAATATCATAATATATCTACCAACACCCAATGAAGCCATATGCGGCACGAGAATTGAACAATTCACTCAAACACAGCTGTGACACATTCCGTGAACGATATCAACATAAACCGCCATAAACGGCACTAGCCAAGACGGCTCGTTCCATATACAACATCAACACATACGCATCACACAGACCATAAACGGCATAAATTCACATCGCCATAAGCGGCACCAGCCATAACGACTAAAACTCTTCCATAAACGGACAGCTCCCATATGCGGTGTTATCGCTCTGAATGCAATCGTAACTGTGCTGGCAACACAACATTCATTGCAGAAAAATCACCTGAAACACAAAACAAAGTTTCATATAGATAATACTAAATACATTAATGATTTAACTAAAAAGATACCCGTATGGTACTGCACGACAGCCGAGAGAGTCAAATCATTGAATACCTCAGCCTTATATACCCCTCTAGGACCACTAGCGCCCCTAGATTACATGCCCTTTGATACTTGCTCACTGCTAGGAGAAATCAGTTTTCCTCTAATTCATTCTTCAAACGAGGAAAACTATATTTCTCCTACACCCCTTCCACAAGTATACAGACAACACAACATCATAAATACTTGGACTGGCTGTATTTGTATAACATAGCAAGATGCTCAAAGAAAGTCTGTGTTCAGAGCCCTAGTGACAGTGACACTTTTAGAAGATTATTCAAACTATCCTTAACGTATCCATCTTTTGCGTTTTCACTTTTCCACCTTCCATGTCGTTTAAACATTCTGTCCGGAACGACGTTATTTGCTGCAGCAGACGCCCCTCCACTACGGAGACTGTGCAAACCGTACATTTTAATGTCCTTGACAAACGGCTTGAATGTCTCTATAAATAGTTCTCGTAACCTTGTGTACGACATTGGAGTATTGCCTTTTCTTAACGAGTAGCCGGATTTGGTCTTGGATAAATTTCTGAACACAAACTCATCTGACTCCGGTGGAATGTTAGCATAATCCAGATATTTCAGTAAACAAGATACTGGACACAATTTGGAGTTTGTCTTGCTTATGACCAGCCAAGAACCGTCTCTATCTGTCTTAGACTTTTCTATAAAGAGCATCATATGAGTATCATAAAAAACAACATCTGGAAATATTTAAGAGTTCTGCTGACCTCAAAAACCCCGAATATGCTAGCAAACACATCGTAACAATTCTCAAATCAGCCAAAGAAGGTTGGCACATTTTAGCATCATAAACTTTCTCCAGTAACTCAATAGTAACCGGTTCTTTTTTGGAAACTGACTTTGCTAACTTCCGTTTAGCAGCTTCCAATACATTTCTAACCAGAGAACTATCTGTCGGGTTTTCAATGCCTACACTGACATGTGCATGCCTGATACTATAAAATGCCGTCTGCACCGCAGCAAAAGATTCACTTTGCTGAATTACTGACAGTAGATACAAAGAACAATGCAAAGGTGATATCGGTAACTTATTGTTCATAGAAAATGAATCTGCCCACCGTTTCCATGCCTCAAACCCATACCGGTACTTCCTGGTAGTAGAGTCGGCTCTACAATGGGCTCTACAACTCCGGCAAACCAGCCGCTAGCTCACGAACACCCTCCGGCATCTCTCCAACTTCATCTCCATATGTACATGTAAACACATCTGTGAACAGAATGAAACAATTAGCATGTACTGAAATCAACATGCGAAGCTAACATATTGAAATGCAGATCTTTCTCTCCAAACAATCCACCCCTCAATCTGGAAGCTACATAGCATTCCTTAGCTCTGGGCAGATATACCCACTCCTTCACTTGTGTGATATAGGCATTCCCTACTGCTAACAGAGGCCAAAAACAGGAAGAATACCACTCTGGCACAACAAGAGTACCTCTAGCACGGCACTCCGACACATGTCTAATTGTTCTCGGTATGAGACAGACAGGAGGAACAACCCAACTTAAGCCACTCCAATTCACCGTGAAACAGTCAACAGCCTCACAATCAGGATTGTAAAATCTAGAATTGAACCGTAAAAAGCTTAGTGTTGTAGTAACTAGCAAATCTATCCACTTCATGTGGGCCCCATTTGGCATCAATTTGTTGAAATACATTCCTGGCAATTGCCCAATCATCGTAATCAGTCACTCTACTCAGCATATCTGCTACCTGATTCTCACAACGAGGAATCCACTGCAAAGTCAAATGTATCTGGTTGACAGAACATAATTCAAATATCTGCATGGCAACATCTTGTAAATGCTGTCTCATGCTACCCTTTTCAACAATGGATGCAACATTTTGACTCTCAGTAAACCAAGTAATTCTGTGCGATTTCAAGGATGGTATGAAACTTTTCAAAACCAAATAAACCGCCTCAAGCTCTCTCCACGTGGAGCTACGGTTAGCCTCCTCTGATGACCACTGCCCGTGCGACTTTGCACCAGCCAACTCTACGCAGTACCCACCAAACCCTGTATCACTAGCATCACTGAAAATCAACGTTGAACCAAGTGATTGTGTGATCAAAGCCCTGCTGTTCAACCTTTTGATATTGTCTTTCCAAAAACATAACTGGTCCAGACTCTGCAACGATAGATGAACCCTACTGTTCCAAGATGGAACACACACAATATCAACGCTTAGAGACCTTGTCATCAGTTGACAAACAGAGCCCAGCACAAGTTTCATAGACACAACCTGTCCTACTACAGATGCCACACTTCTAACTTTGTGATAACCAGTCCTGTTATTCAATAGCTCCTGAACACTGTTCATCAACTTCACAAATTTTCTCTCAGGCACCGACATTGTCATAGTAGTTGTATCTATGTGGAAACCGAGCCATTCTAAACTCTGCGATGGATACCATAATGACTTCTCCACCTTTGGCACAAAACCTGATTGAATCAAATCGGTCTTAACACTCTCCCCTACTGTCAACGCACTTGTAACAGAACAAGCTGACATGATACCATCATCAAGGAATGTAACAATTTTCTTGCCTTCAAAACGCCACTTCTTTACCAACTGACGCGTGACTTTTGTAAAGACATGAGGAGCGGAAGTGAGACCAAATGGTAGGACCAGGAATTTGTAGTAAAGCCGCTTCCCGGACGAATCCAACCAAGAAAAGCCCAGAAAATCAGTATGTGGTTGGAATATATCTATATGATGATATGCAGAATCAATATCAAACTTGATTAACCAATCATTGGTATTGATGTATTCAAGTACACACTTCTAATCTTCATATCTCACGGATTGCCTAAACACATATTTGTTAACAATGGAAAGATCTAGAATCAAACGTTTTTTGCCAGAAGATTGTATAGAAAGTGACAGTGGATTGACAAAGTAAGGTGCAGATGTACATTCAACTACAAGTCCTTTCTTCACTAACTCAGTAATAGCATTCATCACGAAGTCTGCGTGTGTCAGTGCTGACTTGTTGTTGCGCAACTCCATTCTAGGAGGCACTGAAACAAAAGGAATTTTGTAACCGTTTGAAATGAGATCAATGACAAATTTGGAGGCTCCAATATCACGCCAAAATGCTACAGAAGATTTTAATCTTCCCTTGACCCTTATTTCGGCCATGCCCTGCTCATATTCAAAGAAATCGTCAGTAAAACACGTGTGATTTGAATGACAGTTATCAAAACACTTAACTGACAAATAGGAATCCTCATGACTGCGACGTTGCTGTGCTGGTGGATTGTCGGGTGGTGGAGTGACTATGGAGGTGGGGACAATCTCGTCTAAAATGACTGAATTCGTCACAGTTGAAGCAGGCCCCACTCCTGGGACCTCTGACACGAAAGGGCTGAATGATTGGTTGATTCAAACTTGTTGAAGTAGGACGCATGCTTTCTCCCTGCGATCGTCGACTCGACCGATTTGTTGTATACAGTGTACTACAAAACTTGCTGCTCTGACGGATCTTTTTACAAGCTTTAGTATCTGCCTTATCAATCCTCTTGTCATCATCAGAATTATTTGCTAAATCATTCGCAATATAATTCCGTACAGTTTCCCCATCCTCCGTCGGAGGAATCGGCAATTTTGATCAGTTTATTTCTATGTTTTAATTTTTCAATAGCCTCTGTGACAAGTGAATCTGCATCCGCCTCAGTGTCGGCGTTCACGGATCTCAGTAAACAATCCAATACGTCCGAATTGAAACTAAACTGTATTCTGTTGCCCTCTTTTTTCCATATATATTCAGTTTCAGCCTTCAGCTTCTTAATGTCTTTTGTTGTCTGGGTAAACTCATTTCTCAACTTAGAAATTTTATGGTCCATCGAACTTTGTAAATCTTGACGGTTTTGTTCAAGCTTACACAAAATGGCGTCAAATTTTGCCGCCATTTCTGGATCCATGATTCAGAAGAAGAAAAACATACCCGTATGGTACTGCACGACAGCCGAGAGAGTCAAATCATTGAATACCTCAGCCTTATATACCCCTCTAGGACCACTAGCGCCCCTAGATTACATGCCCTTTGATACTTGCTCACCGCTAGGAGAAATCAGTTTTCCTCTAATTCATTCTTCAAACGAGGAAAACTATATTTATCCTCGTTTTGCCACCATCCTGAAAAGGATTAACAGCTACTGTGTTTATACAAGCACGGTTTACCCCCGGTTTCCCAACATTTCTTAAAACAACAAGTTCAGTCAGGCGGAGAACAATAGGAAGATTAGTTGGAGCATTCCCATTTTAGGGGTGCCAGGCACGCGAGTCGGGTCCTGAGATGAACTCACCCATCACAGTATCTCTCACTGTTGCTGTAATACTAATTCCCTTATCAGTGTCACACATAGTCACCAATCATTTCCGGTTCACCAATCACTCTCAATCATAACTTGATACTTCAGAACAATATTCATGAATTTTCAGAGATCACATTAATGATCAATTGACTTAAGGATGGTATACATATAAGGGTCATGGAATTCTATCAGTCACAAATGCTATCGTGGCAAATTCACAAGTATACTAGCCACATAAAGAAACTGTGCATTGTCAAAATATTATCCGAGTCGATAAGTACGATAACAATGTCAAAGGTACATATAACCTTTAATGGAAGGATCATGAGACCATAACAAGTCGGGAGAATTTCAATTGAAAAGTCAATCACAATGACGTCACGAGTCCACAAGCGGGACAAGGGTCAAACGACCATGTCACAAGCTCAATAACGGGTATGTCCACCATCGGCATTGAGAACAGCAGTGCATCGACGACGCATAGAGCCTATCAAACGTGCAAGGAAGGCTTGAACAATCACCAAAGGAGTTCTTTGGCGTGCTGTTATTCCACCCCGAATGATCACGGAACTACCACCAAAGCGATTCCTCTCCAAGACACAGGCCTGTGCATAACAACATTTCTCCACCAAAACAAGGATCTGCGGACATGATTTCGGCACCACATTCGGCGAGCTTGTCGTTGACGTTGTGTCAGGATAGGCCGTATGACGGGACGTCGTGGCCTGATCCGTGATGACGTAAACGTTGTCGAACTGTGTTGGGGTGGATACGGCGAAGTCCTGGGATGGTTCGGGCAGTCATCACTGCATTCTGAAACCTGTGGCGAAGATGGGTCATCCTTATCCATCTGTTCTGTTTTGGCGTTGTTACACGTGGACGTCCAGAACGTGGCCGATCGATGACGTCATCTGTGTTCTGGTAGCGTCTCACCAGTGCAGAAATGGTGTTCCGGTGGCAGTGGAAATGTGCAGCCACTTGTCGTTGAGACATTCCCCCAAGGACCATCCCAATGGCCTCATGACGTTGTGCAGACGTGAGCCTTGGCATGCTATGCGTTTCAATAGCCGTTTAATTCTTTTAACGATCGCAAGGGCAGGGGTTGAGCTTTCCAAAGTGACAGTATTGTGTGGCATTCATTTGCTCTGTTTCTCTTTCCCGGAATGCACATGCAACAACGTATTGCACGTCTCAAGGACGAACCCACTAACGTCACGGAACGTGGCATGTGCATGCATGTTGGATACATGTCACTAATCTCTGAGTTTAAATCCTTATGTGTCTACACAGGTTTGATAAATTTAGATTTTAAATTTGTGTATGCACAGTTTCTTTATGTGCCTAGTATACATGTGGGGTTTGTTCAGCATAAGCATGGTCGTGAAAATCTAACCGTGTACAGGGTTGGCGAAATAAGTGCTTCTAGTGTGCATTTCTCATAGGTTATAAAAAATTATATGAAAAAATCAACTCTAGTTGAATCTGTACTGTTTTGTGTGATGGAAATAAACCATGATACAGCTTACCACCCCTATAGTATACAATTGACCAAGTCCCCCAACACTGGGGAAACCTGCTACCCCTATTGCAATAATGGGACCTACCCGCTACTTAATCCCTGTGCTGTTCTACGGTCCAAAATGTTGGGAGATCGAGAACACCCCACAAGCACAGGGGTCATGTCAAAAGTACTCACAGCAGCAAGTGAGTGAACTGAACTCAGGCTTAATGGCATCCACGATAATGTTAACAGTGTTCACTATATCTATGAAAACTAACTTGTGAGTAAACACAGTAAACACAGTTCACACAATATAATAATTAGGACACTTGCAGTGACAGGTTAACACATAGTCAGTGATATGGTGTATATAAGTATTGGGAACACCAAACAGCTTCGTTGCAAAATGGCAAATGCACATGTGAATGTCGAGTTCATTCCTAGCAGTCGTGGTGGCCGTAGTCTAGTATTTCAAGGTTTTAAGTATAGAGTTCCTAGGAGCTTCTATAGAGTCCCAAGTTCCTAGGGACAGTGAAGGACTCGGTGAAGAAGGACAGTAGACCGATTCCGTCGATCTACCAAGAAGAATTAAATGGTACGTATATGTGTTATTGACATAGCAGGAGCATAGCAGGAGGATTGATATTGTTAAAAAGTAACGAACCCCTAGACATAAGTATAGAACTATACAAAAGCACAAGAACTTATCAAAACGGCGTCGGTTTCTAACGTAAAGAATATATGCAAAAAGCCCAACTGCCATTCGATACTGGCATATATCAACCCCAATTACCTTGAGTAATAAACAGTATAAAAAAAATTAAAAAAGGGGGACAGTGGGCATTGCAATATTCATCCCATATATGTGTAAGCAAAAAGATAGAAAACCATGTTCAAACTGTGTAGATTGTAGAGCATATTTTCTAAAGCAAATAGTATCTTGCAGTAGAAAAATACATAAAACGTAAAAGTAAACAACAAATGGCATGTTTAGCATACGCCCCTGGGACAGACAGACACAACTGGTTCCGGTATATTGAATTATTCATGACTATCTTATAATATTAATAGTAAAGTCAAAGTTGCAAATAAAATGTCACTCTGAGTGTGTAATCTGTGATACTCATATAACATAAATTACATTACACCAAAAACAAATAAATGGCGCTCGGTTTCAGCGAGTAGTCCTTGAATATATCTTGAGAATAGTATTAAGTAAAAGAGGAAATGATGCATAATATTGTTGCGGATTGTGTCATCAAATCCATACATAAGCGTAGTACCTGGGTCTATGGAGAAATCTGGCACACTCGTGCATGAGCGCGGCCGAGAATGAAATCAATAAGTGGGAGCGGCCCAATAAAAAACAACAAAACAATAAAACCAAAACAAATCAGCCACGTTATGTTTGGATATATGGCCATGAATGAAAAGACAACACGCGACAACAAAAGGTCATCCAATGAAAATTTACTACACACCATGCCTGTTACAATATCGTCCACGATGGATCACATCAAAACATAACTTCGTCAATGTTGTACGCTGACACTATTGCTACAAGAGAGTATGGTACATAATAATGTTGAGGATTGTGTCAACCAACCATAAGAACATGTCCACGAACGTAGTCCCCACGTGACAACAAAAGGTCATCCAATGAAAGTTTACTACGCATCAGGCGTGTTACAATTATCAGGCGTGTCACATGGAAACTCAACACCGGCAAATCGTGCACTAACGCTGTTGCTATAGTTTGGCATGAAATGCATGTGGACCCGGTTTTTTGTAAATATCTCTTCATCCAATGACCCAATCGATCTCAAACTGTGCAAGTGGATGTTTTGTCAGACAACCTAATCACATTGTAAATCATCGATTTTATGCATTTGTATTAAAGAATCTGTCTATGTAACTGTCAACAAAATAAACAGCAGAACGCAGAAGGTTTGCAGAGGGAGGGAGCCAATGACCTGTAACAGCGGCAGTGTTGGGTCATAAAGGTCAACGTTCGTCAATGTAGGTCAGCTATGCTGAAGACCCTGATGTCAAAAGAATCTAACTTTGGATGCACCTTCTTGTACAAGGTTTTGTTTATTGGTTGTTGGTTTATTTTTCACAATTGTTAGCACGATGTTCTTTTTCATGCCAAGAGCAAAAGTTGTACGTTTTGTAATCCGACACCTTATAAATCGGTTTGCTACGTTTGCTCTCTTTTTAAAAAAAATTAAACACATTGCTAATTAAACGTTTAGTATCATCTAAATAAGCTTTCATGAATGTAGCAGTATGTTTGTAAATAGTATATTGTTAGATTTTAATCATCATCATAGTAAGCTTATATGAAGTAAATTAATAACCTAAACCTAAATATTTAATAACCTAAGCCTAAATATACTTTCCTTGATACTTGTGTTAACTTCAGCACTTGCACAAATCTACTAACTCATAGGTAAGCTGGGATAGTTCAGCCTTTTCATTGTATATAGGTTGATGGGTATTGTCACTCAGGCAGTCACAGGCTTGGCCTGTGATTAGGGTTTTATTGTTCTCTGGGGCCACATGATTGGTTTTAGTCATG
The DNA here is from genome assembly GCF_003918875.1 of Haliotis rubra. Taxonomy (NCBI): domain Eukaryota; kingdom Metazoa; phylum Mollusca; class Gastropoda; order Lepetellida; family Haliotidae; genus Haliotis; species Haliotis rubra. The sequence continues at coordinate 1,000,208 of NW_025766348.1, read as the reverse complement.
TGGAGTGACTGCTTTATACTTTTGCTGGTCAGTCAGCCTATTTCTCTTTTCTGCCAGTGAGCACATTCTTTGCACAAGATGACATAGGGTAAGTTCATTTATTACTGTATCCGGAATCTTAGGTTTGGTTATTATGTATTTTAAGCATTGTTATATATATGTAGTATTTTAGCTAGTAGTGTAGTATATTGTAAGGTAGGTTTAATTCAACTTATTTGTGTATTCAACAGAGGTATATGCCAAGTGTATTTCATAGGATATATATACATTTTGTATGTGTAAACGGGTTAGAAGTATTCAATGTATCATGTATGTATGTATATTATTTTGGGAATGTATAATGTATTCTGTACATGCTAATGAAAGTGTACCATATCTGTTATCCTATATTTATATAGTATATTTATTTGTGCAGGGCTTATCACTGTACATCAATCACGCATTCCAGCCTGCGTCCCTGAGACGAGGTAATATATTTGTTCAATTGCATGTGCATGATCTTTATATAAAGTGTAATATGTTTTATCTAAAGGGATTTGTAACGTATACAGAAATGAACTGTAAATCTTAAAAGTGTTATAAGTAATATCGTTATCTTGTGTCTATGTACTGCCATGATGTTTATGATTGAATTATGTATGTTTTAGGGCAGATCTGGACTTCCATTTATCCAAATAAATCCCTCGAACCCACTACAAGTACTCCCTTGTTCTTGAGATGACATGAGTACCGCTGTTACAATGGCATCCCTGGTGGGATTTGGATTTCAAATGGAGCCAGAGGATGTGAGAGGAACATCTTAAGAATCCCGTGCAGTGACAGTGTATGAAGCCACCCCCGACAGAAAGTAAATATGTGTAACTATGTGCATATGATCTCTTCTTACTTGTGATCAGAGACACTTCAGTCTGAATACAGACTATTGACACTGGACACTCTCAGTAACTGCAGCTGTATTTCATAAGATCTTTTTTTTCTTTGGTACCATCATTCGATAACAGACATGTTTCGTTCACCCACATTGTTATGTCAGTTTGACCATGGCCATGTATATTTGGTAGCAATATTGAGCTCTGCTGCTGTTGTTGTACCTACTTAGTATTATGGGCCCTTAGTTTAATTTATGTTAGTTAGTTTAGTTTAGTTAGTTTTTGAAGTCTGCTTAGTTTAATCATATTAGCGTAGTTATTCATTACTTAGTTTAATCTTTAGCATTGTTTGCACTAAAGTAGACATTGTGTTATGTAGTGTTATTACTTAGATGTTGGTAAACTTGGCATATACCATAAAAGAGTATATTGTTAGGTTTCTGTTAGGTTGTGTTGTCTCTTAGTAGTATATTACGTTGATCATTAGTATATTACTATACATTAAGTAGGTTTGCACTTCACTTCTTTCGCACACCTGTCCTATCTGGGGGTTGTTGTGTTTTTGTTTAAGGTCATGTGTGTTAGTTGTATCGGCACAGTATGGCTTACAGTGCAGTTGTCAGGTAAAGGTTACTAACCCACAACTCTCGTTGGCTAAACTAATTTTGCAAAATAACTAAACCTAAACTATAACTTACTTAAACTTGATAGTTGATAAAGCCAAACCTAAACCTTTAGTTGCATATTTCATTACTTTAATGTTTATTATGCATCATTTCTCCATGTAAGACTTGAAAGTTTTACATGTACTCATCTACATTTTCACCTTTTGCGCCTGGTCGAATTCATGTTATGTAGTCATTTCTGGTAATGCCTCAGCTGGCATTACATTTACTTCTCACTCAATCGTAATTGTGCCATTGCATTATCATCATGTCCCAGTTATCATCTCATGAGTTAGCTGCTTTCCTTGAGGGGTTTGAAAAGCTAGGAGTTACACCAAAAGGAAAGACTGAGGAAGAACTCAAGGATTGGGTGGCAGGTATGGTGGCTATACAGGAGTTGCAGGGTGCTACTGGAAGTTCACAGGTTAAATCTGAGGAGTCAGAGCATCATGCAATTCCACCAACCCAAAGCTTGCCCAGTTCGGTTAGTTTTAAACAAGCGCCTCGCTTTTCATGTTTTTCTGGTGACCCAACAGCTAAGGGTGAAATTTCATTTGACGTGTGGTACTATGAGGTGGAAAGCTTTATTTGCAGTAAGACTCATCCTGAAGCTGAGATCTTACAGGCACTCAGGAGAGCACTCAGAGGTGAAGCTGCCCGTGTCATAATGAGGTTAGGTCACACTGCTTCACTCACCTCAGTCCTTAATAAATTGAAAAGTGTATTTAGTTCATCAGTCCTGGAGCAAGGTGAAGTTCTTATGGCCCAGTTTTATGGTGCACGCCAAGGGGAAAAGGAGGATGCTACTGCATGGGGTTGCAGACTGGAGGACATGTTAGACAGGCGTTCTTACAAGGTTTCATACAGCAGGATAGATCAAGCTCTGTACTCAGGACAGTCTTCTGGTCAGGAACTGAAGGACTCAACAGGACACAAATTCGACAATATACAGGATTTTGACCAGCTTCGAGTTGCTATAAGGAGAATAGAATATGACCAGGAACAAAGGAGACTGGAATTACAAAAGAAGCCCGTACCAGCCAAGGTTATGAATCCAGTTCAACGAACATCTGAAGCATCAATGTTGATGGGTGTCATTGACAAGTTGTCATCCAAGATTGATAATCTGGAGGCGAGGATGGAACAGTTCACTACTACCTTTTCCCAGGCACAGAAGACAGGACAATATCGTCTTCATGATAGTGCAGCACAGCTACCTCATGATTTTGAAATACAGTCTGGTGTCCAGTGCTATAGATGTGGACAATATGGTCACCTTATGAGAGGATGTCGCGTCAACGTAGACCATATGAGGCGTGGACCTTTAAATGGCAGAGGACCAATGTCAAGGGGCAGACATTAGGTTCTTTCAGACAGAGCCCCTCTGAAGTCATCCATTCGAATATACCAGCCGGATTGGTTGGAGAAGCTAACGAGTCAACTGTCATTATCAATGGTATTTCACATAAGGCCCTCTTAGATACAGGATCATCAGTGTTAACTATCCCGGAAAGTTTTCACAAGGAATTTTTATCGTCTTCTGAGATCAAGGACTTAGGTGATTTCATTCATATCGAATGTGCTGATGGAGAGGCATTGCCTTATATGGGATATGTGGAAGTTCCAGTCGAAACTAGTGGGTTATCGCCATGTCTCAAAAGTAATTGCTTATTATTAGTCGTCCCAGACAGTGAGTACAACAGGAACGTGCCTGTTTTACTGGGGACTAATTACCTTATACCCGCTCTTGAGAGTTGCAGGGAGGCAACCGGACCTAACTTTCTTCAAGTAAGCAAAATGCACACGCCTTGGTATCTTGCATTTAGGAGTATCATACTGCAGGATAAGGAACTTAGAAGGAAGGATGGGACCCTGGGACTTATGCGTAGTTGTGAGGCGTCGAAAGTAATTGTACCTCCCAACAGGACCGTAACAGTCAAGTGTTCCCTCTACAAGGAACTGCCTTACAGAGAAACTTGTGTTATGCTTCATCCAGCCAAGAAGCCATCTATATCATCAGGGCTCGAGATAGCCCCTGCGTTATTTCGTTACCAGTACAAGAGATCAGTTCAAGTTCCTGTCCAGTTGTCAAACCTTACCAACCAGACTATAGTTGTTTCTCCTAGGGCAATCATCTGCGAGATACAGCCTGTCCAGAGTGAGAAAGTTGCACCCATCAACTTGGAACAGATTGCTACTGAAGTAAAACAGCACCCACTGGACAAGGTGAATATATCTCCAAAGGTTACTGAGGAACAGAGGAAGCTAGGTGGAGAGCTAATCCAGAAATACAGTGATGTATTTTCTACAGGAGATTTAGATGTTGGCCACTATACTGATGTGAAACATCGGATTGAACTGACAGACTCTACACCATTCAAGGAAAGACATCGACGCATACCACCATCAATGTTTCAGGAAGTGAAGGACCATCTCCAACAGTTACTTGCGTGTGGAATCATAAGACGTTCTCATAGCCCATGGGCTTCTAATGTAGTCCTTGTACGCAAGGTTGACAAATCTTTACGCCTATGTATAGATTTCCGATCGCTGAACCGTCGTACTGTTAAAGACGCCTATGCTTTACCACGTGTAGAAGAAATCTTTGATAGACTGGCAGGATCCAAATTTTTCACAGTTATGGACATGAAGTCTGGCTACCATCAAATAGAAATAGAGGAAGACCACAAAGCAAGAACCGCCTTTACAGTTGGAGCTCTTGGGTTCTATGAGTATAATCGCCTGCCTTTTGGACTTGTAAATGCTCCCGCTACATATCAACGCCAGATGGAACACATGTTAGGAGATCTTCATTTAGAAATCTGCATGATTTACCTTGATGATGTCATCGTATTTTCTGATACTTTTGAAGAGCATCTCATTCGATTAGAGAGGATTTTCCAACGGTTGAGACAAAGTGGAATCAAGTTGGCACCCAAGAAGTGTAACTTCTTTCAAGAACAAGCAAAGTTTGTCGGCCATATTGTATCAGCAGATGGAGTTCGGACTGACCCAGCAAAAATTGAGAAGATACTGAACTGGCCAACTCCTAAGAGTTCAGAGGAAGTCCGTCAATTCCTTGGATTTGCCGGGTATTACCGGAAATATGTGAAGAACTTCTCTAATATCGCTTGGCCTCTCTCACAATTGCTCCCTCCCACCGTGAAGAAGAAAAAACGCTACAAGAAGACAAATGACCAGAAGGTTAAATGGACTTGGGGTCAAGATCAGGAATCAGCCTTCAAGCAACTGAAGGATGCCTTGTCAACGCCACCTGTACTTGGGTATGCAAATTATGACCTTCCTTTTGAAGTTCATACAGATGCATGTTCACGTGGATTAGGTGCAATACTCTACCAGGAACAAAAAGGACAAAAGAGGGTCATAGCTTATGCCAGCCGAGGACTAAATAAAGCAGAGAAGAATTACCCAGCACACAAGTTGGAGTTCCTGGCATTAAAATGGGCAGTAACAGAGAAATTCTTCGACTACCTCTATGGAAATCAGTTCACTGTAATGACGGACAACAACCCTCTCACATATGTTTTGACTACAGCTAAACTGGACGCTACTGGACACAGATGGATTGCAGCCCTTTCCTCATTCAACTTTGATATCAAGTACCGTCCAGGAAAAGGAAACAGATGCTGATGCGCTTTCAAGGTTGCCACAAGATGACGAGACAGATATGATACAACAGGGAGTGTTATATAGAATTACTATCATGGATGGAGAAGAGAAGAAGCAAATAGTTCTCCCTGCAGAATTTATCAAGAGAGCATTAAATGGACTCCATGATGAGATTGGACATCTCGGCCGAGATCGGACTCTATCTCTCTGCAGGGATAGATTTTACTGGCCTGGCATGGCTAAAGATGTTGATCAGTGGATCAAGAACTGTAACAGATGCTTCAGAAGAACACCAGGAGAAGGCAGAGCCCCTCTTTTCTCCATCACTACCAGCCAGCCTCTTGAGTTAGTGTGTGTCGACTTCCTTACACTGGAGATGTCAAAGGGTGGATATCAACATATTCTTGTTCTGACCGATCATTTTACAAGATATGCTCAGGCCTACCCTACTAGGAACATGACTGCGAAGACAACTGCAGAAGTCCTTTTCAACAACTTCTTTGTACACTATGGCTTTCCACACCGACTACATGCAGACCAAGGCGCAAACTTTGAGAGCAACCTGATCAAGGAACTGTGTAGGCTGGCTGGAACAGAAAAAAGCAGGACTACACCTTGGAAATGGAATGACAGAAAGATTCAATCGGACCCTGATAAGTATGTTAGGTTCTTTGCAACCATCCCAGAAGACCAATTGGAAGTCATATGTAGCACCGCTAGTCCATGCCTACAATGCAACACGACATGAATCGACTGGAGAAAGTCCTTTTTTCCTAATGTTTGGCAGACAGCCACGTTTACCTGTTGACATTGCATTTGGAATTGGTTCTTCACAAGGTAGATAACCTAAGACCAACTACATCAAAGATCTGCGCCAACAGCTCGCTGACTCCTACAAGTTTGCAACAGCTGCAGCACATAAAGCCAGGGAGAGACAGAAGAGTCGGTATGACATGAAGGTCAGAGGAGCTATTCTCAGCATTGGAGACAGAGTCTTAGTGAAACAGCTTGCATTTGAGGGAAAGCACAAACTGGCAGACAAGTGGGAAGAAGACATCTATATTGTGATGGACCAGCCCAACCCAGAAATCCCAGTGTACTGTGTACAAAAGGAAGACGGAGATGGACGGCTAAGGACACTTCATCAAAACTTGTTGCTACCAGTTGGATCACTAGACTTCAACACGGAAATAACTAGGACTGTTCCCGTTCCAAAGCCTAGAAGGAAGTACATGGGATCTGTGGTGAAGAACCAAGAGTCGACCCAACAAGTATCAGACAGTGATTCTGATGATGATCCCATGGTACTGGTTGTATCACAACCTGTGGACGTCACTGATGTATCTTCAGTGGTTAGTGTTCCGTTGAATGCTGCCCCACAAGCTGAAGAAGATGGACCTGAGACCAATGTAGACGAGGAATTTGAAGATTCCACTGCTACAGTTGTTCAAGATAGGGGAGAAGGAGGTGATTCCACAGCTGGTGACAGTTCTCATCTAATAGCTGAGGACAGAGAAGAGCCAAATCCAGAACAGGAACCAGATCCAGATCCACAACCAGAACCAGAACAGGAACCAGATCCACATCCAGAACAGGAACCAGATCCAGAACCAGAGCCTATTAGGGTACCTAGGAGAGTCCTACCGTCTCTACCACCTAGGAGATCCACAAGACAGCGTAAACCACCAGCCTGGATGGGAAAGGGAGAATTTTGCATGAGTCAGGCACCAGCATTGTTGACAGACTGGAAAACTAGAGCGTTATTCCTCAAAACTCTAGCTGAAGGAAGACTCTTACAGGACCTCCCAGAAGACGCTTACAGGGCCATGTTATTCCTGATAACTGGTTCTGCTGTATCATAGAATACATGTCGGGACGTCATTTTTCTGTGGCAGGGGAGAATGTAGCAGTATGTTTGTAAATAGTATATTGTTAGATTTTAATCATCATCATAGTAAGCTTATATGAAGTAAATTAATAACCTAAACCTAAATATTTAATAACCTAAGCCTAGATATTTAATAACCTAAGCCTAGATATTTAAACTTTACTTTCCTTGATACTTGTGTGAACTTCACCACTTGCACAAATCTACTAACTCATAGGTAAGCTGGGATAGTTCAGCCTTTTCATTGTATATAGGTTCATGGGTATTGTCACTCAGGCAGTCACAGGCTTGGCCTGTGATTAGGGTTTTATTGTTCTCTGGGGCCACATGATTGGTTTTAGTCATGTGGAGTGACTGCTTTACACTTTTGCTGGTCAGTCAGCCTATTTCTCTTTTCTGCCAGTGAGCACATTCTTTGCACAAGATGACATAGGGTAAGTTCATTTATTACTGTATCCGGAATCTTAGGTTTGGTTATTATGTATTTTAAGCATTGTTATATATATGTAGTATTTTAGCTAGTAGTGTAGTATATTTTAAGGTAGGTTTAATTCAACTTACTTGTGTATTCAACAGAGGTATATGCCAAGTGTATTTCATAGGATATATATATATACATTTTGTATGTGTAAACGGGTTAGAAGTATTCAATGTATCATGTATGTATGTATATTATTTTGGGAATGTATAATGTATTCTGTACATGCTAATGAAAGTGTACCATATCTGTTATCCTATATTTATATAGTATATTTATTTGTGCAGGGCTTATCACTGTACATCAATCACGCATTCCAGCCTGCGTCCCTGAGACGAGGTAATATATTTGTTCAATTGCATGTGCATGATCTTTATATAAAGTGTAATATGTTTTATCTAAAGGGATTTGTAAAGTATACAGAAATGAACTGTAAATCTTAAAAGTGTTATAAGTAATATCGTTATCTTGTGTCTATGTACTGCCATGATGTTTATGATTGAATTATGTATGTTTTAGGGCAGATCTGGACTTCCATTTATCCAAATAAATCCCTCGAACCCACTACAAGTACTCCCTTGTTCTTGAGATGACATGAGTACCGCTGTTACATGATGACAGCTAGAAGAAGTCAATGTGAATGATCCAAACGGTCTATCACCGTGTAGTGCACAGGTAACTATCATGAACTGCACGTGCATTTACCTGTATGACCCAACACTACCGCTGTTACAGGTCATTGGCTCCCTCCCTCTGCAAGCCTTCTGCGTTCTGCTGTTTATTTTGTTGACTGTTACATAGACAGATTCTTTAATACAAATGCATAAAATCGATGATTTACAATGTGATTAGGTTGTCTGACAAAACATCCACTTGCACAGTTTGAGATCGATTAGGTCATTGGATGATGAGATATTTACAAAAAACCGGGTCCACATGCATTTCATGCCAAACTATACAAGAGAATCAAATAAAAACATATAATTTGGCTGCAAGTTCTCCAGATGTTCGCACAGTTACATCTCATCATCTTCACCCATGTCACCTACATTCTCGGAAATTTGAGACAATTTCACCACCACTTTTAACCTCAAAGATTCTTCAAGTTGAGGAAACCTGCTGAGTTTGGATATTCGAAGTAGTTGGTTGTCCTTCTTCTTGACGAAGATCACACCACCTTTAGTCCAGGTGCCATCTTTAAGAAGAGACCTACATCTGGCAGAAATTTTGGATCGAGCTTTGGTCTGGTCATCAATGAGGAAGATCTTCTTTGAAAACGTTGATCTTTTCAGTTTTGGGCGGTTGTTTATGAATTCCTGTTTTTTCTGGTAATGTAGAAATTTCACCACAGTTGGTCTTGGTTTAGTGTCTGAATAACTGGCTGGATTGCCGATCCTATGGCTAATTTCAATATCATTGTTTGATACGTCAACCCCGATCGTCTCCCCAATAGTACGGACAATATCAAAAGTTGTCCCATCGCGCTCTTCCTTCCACCCAAATATCCGAATATTGTTCTTCCTAGAGTACTGGTCTAATTCGTCAATTTGTCATTTTGATGCAGAATTTCACTTTCCAGCTGAATAATTTTCTGGTCATGTGATAACAGTTTTTCTTTCACCGTTTCATTGATTTGCGGTAGCAAAACTTCAGACACTGGAAACTATATCACAATCTCCCGACCGAGACATTCTTGATAGGTTCTCACGGATCACACCTGGGCTAGGTAAACCAGGGGAGTCAATATCAGAGGTCGTGTCGCACGAGATTACAACCTGGTTCGTCTAATTTTTAGGCCCTGACTATACCTGGATTGTCTAACCACCCATGAGTGATTTCTCCATGGGTCAGTGTGAGCCGTGGAGTCACTGACCCGTAAAATCTGTTTGGGAGAGGCTATTGGAGATCTTGGGGGTCTCAAGATGCTTACTAATGAGATTAGATTAACTAAAGGGGTTTATCAATTAAGATATGTCCAAGTGATCTGACAATAAAGAGATTGCAAGCAGTAAGTTTATTTTCAAACACTTAGTAATAAGATTAATGAAAGTTATTCTTCTAATCCGGAATTGACTATACAGATAGAGTCTCTCACCTTCTAGGAAAGTATGTCTGATATGATGCGGTGATATGATATTTACATGTGAAAAGTGGTGATAAGATGAATAAGGTGCAACTATAATGATAAAATATATTTATGTATATTTTTTGAATAATGAAAGGGGGCGGTGGGGTAGCCTAGTGGTTAAAGCGTTGGCTCGTCACGCCGAAGACCCGGGTTCGATTCCCCACATGGGCACAATGTGTTAAGCCCATTTCTGGTGTCCCCCGCCGTGATATTGCTGGAATATTGCTAAAAGCGGCGTAAAACTAAACTCAGTCAGTCAGAATAATGAAATATATATGATTTGTATATATGTTTGTGTGGTGATAAGTTGCAGATGTTTGTGCAACTAACTATAATATAAGTAAAAATATATGATAAAATATATTTCTATATATTTGTGAATGTTATATATGTGTGAGATATATATGCAAATAAGTACAGTAAAATAATAAATAATAAAAATGTACGGTGAAATATATTTATGTTGTCTTTGTTCTTATTTTGTGGTAACACCCCCTGTTAAGTTTGAAATGGACTGGTCCACATGCCTACTTCGTCTAACAAGCAAAGTCACTCAACCCTGACTATGCCTGGGTCGTCTAATTGCTACTGTTTACCTGTTTTAAAAATTAGACGAAACAGGTTGATACCTCGCACGAAAACACCGAGCCGTCAGAGACGTTGCGTAACCTTTTGGGTAAATTGTCACTGTGACTGTTGATAGACGAACCAGATGTATTGGATGAATATCTCGGTCTTTTCTGTTGAGCCCTTTTAGACATATGGACAGGCCTGACGAGAGAATGTTATAAAGCAGGCAATTTCAGCTCAAATCGTTCATTCTCGCCTGCGACTCGGCTGCAGTGACCTCAATGCTCACAAAAGTGAAAGATACATTTTAGAAAGTCCGATATGCTCATGTGGACTAACAAATGAGGATAGTTTTCACTTTTTCTTTACTTGTCCAATATATACTGTAACTCGAAACAACATGTACTTTTACCAAAAAGGATATACATTAGACTCAGTATTATTCGGAAATGTCCGTGCAAGCACCTGTCAATATGCAGATTCTTGAATCTGTTCATTTATATATCCTAAAATCAGGCAGATTTGACGCCCTTTTCTCAAGATAATGATTGTTTACTCTCAACCTATGATGTCGACATACCTCTCTTCTTTTGGACTATGTACAGCGTATACATGACTAACAGCCAAACTATGTAATTATTATTTGTTTTTGTAAGGGAGAGGTGTTCATATAAGCTTACAGCTTGTTCGCCGATCCCTATTCAATTTAATTTGAATAAAAATATGTTTAAACACTTAATCATGATAACTAAAATGTTAAAGAAAGATTACATGACTATAAGTTATAGTTGTCTGGTTGAAAAATCTGTGTCTGTTGGTCAATAATCGGGAGAAGGTGAGGCTGTAATACGTGGTTGATGTAACGTTGGGCTGTCAGGTTCCCTTCAACGATCACCAAGTCTGATTTCTGGTTGTATGAGATGGATCCCCAAACCATAACGCTTTCTCCGCCAAATCTGTCCCCTGTCGGACGCAGATGGGCGCAAAACGTTCATGACGTCTCTATACACGTTTTCTTCCGTCGTGATGTTGCAAAAGAAAACAGGATTCATCAGAAAACCAGATGCGCCTCCAGTTTTGTAAAGTCCATATCCTTACGTTGTTGCACCACCTGAGTCGTCGGCGGAGATGTAGGGGGGCGTAGTACAGGTCCAACAACTGGTCTGCAGGCACGTAAACCCGCTTCTTTCAGACGGTTCCTAATCGTTTGAGCTGACACTCTCCTCAAACCTGGTATTTGTGTGGCAGTCACGGTTGGTAGGGCATGCCGATTACGCAGGTGATGGACCCGGATGTACCGATCTTGAAGGGGTCGTGATTCTTGGCCTTCCACTTCTCGGGCGATCGTTGGTCAAATTGAAGTTGTTGTAGCGGCTCCAAAGTCGGGATATCGTTGTTTTGTGAACATTTAGGTGCCGTGCAACAGTTCCAAAACTTTCTCCGGCTTTGAACACGACCAATGGCGATATTTCGGTCGGCAGCACTCAATCGTGGCATTTTAACAGCTTTTCGGCGACAAATGAATGAATATAATACGAAAGCACATGGGCTTTTATACACCCATACATTAACTGCCATTTTCATGATTTGCATGTGTTTTTGTGCGAAGTCACCATGAGGGTCATTTCATGCGTTGTGACGGAATAAGCAATAAAATACACTTATGCGTACAAATGCAGTTGTTTGGATGGTAATCTTCATTAATTACGTGTATAATTTCAATACATTCGAATAACATTTAGTTTGGAAGCAATAACTTCATTCAAACGAATTTTTCATATCTGAGTTATGTACAATTTGTTTATGTTTGTATATCTGTAACTTTATTTTAGCATGAATCATGTTTTTGTAAATTTTGTAAAATGAACTAAATTGGTAAAGTGTTGAACTGACACTGCTTGACAATGAAACTGGCAAAGTGGGAGGACACCAGCTGATGGCCCCAAGCTCAAACTATAGCTTTGTGAACTGTGTTTAATGAGTGTCACCAACATGAGACCAAACCCTCCATTTACACAAGGTTTATCCTCGTTTGGCCACCACCCTGAAAAGGATTAACAGCTACTGTGTTTATACAAGCACGGTTACGGTAACTGTAACAGCCTTTTGCCCGACCTTCATCTTGTGTCACTGACCAACTCCAACGCATACAGAATTTAGCTGTTCGCATTACCTCCCAGATCTCCAGAAAACAGCACATCACACCCACTCTAAAGGACCTCCATTGGCTGCCCGTGAAACACAGAATCTCCTTCAAACTCCTCTGTCTCGCATACCAGTGCATGACTAACACAGCTCCAGTCTACCTCTCAGATCTTCTTCTTGCATATGCACCATCTAGATCTCTCAGATCAGAGAATCAAAACCTTCTTGTTATCCCCAAAGTCAAACAAGCTAAATGTGGACACTGTGCCTTCTCCTATGCTGCTGATAAAAAAAAATATATTCTCACCACATTTATTTGTATATATTTTTTTTCAAAGATTATAACCATATTAGAATGATCAGATCCGATGACTTCAAAATTATTTCAAGGGATTTAATTGAGAGAGCGTGAAGCAGAAAATAGTGTTTTCTCCCCATCATTTCATTATATTCTTATCTATTTTCAAAGCACTCTCCTTTTGAAGAAAAACTTTAAACGTGTTAATAAGAAATTGATAAATCATAATCTGATATTGACCAGCTACATTTTGAAATAAGGACTGCTCCCTTACTGACATTCTCACCAAACAGAAATAAACATCTCTTTTTAGTTTCATAAATAACTGTTCTTTCACTTTATTAATATCTTGATTTACATTGATTTGATAAACTGAAGCAATCATATACTTACAAAATGCACAAAACCTACATCTGCTTAAATTCGCCTGTAAGCTGCCATTTTGGGAGAGGGAGTGTTCATTATTTTTATTTTTTTGAATTAAAAAAAATATATTTAGGATTTTCTTTTATAAAATATTTCATGAAATAAAGAAACACACGTGGATAAAGTTAATAACCTCAAACCTTAATATATTAATTCCCATTATGACCTTCTGACCTTTTAGCAATTTTCTCCACAACCATTTTGTACAGTGCTCAAAAGTACTATTGCCACCATATTTCAACTTGGAACCATACTTTTTATTTAACTAGAATGTCTGATGAATACAGAAAACACAATGTCTTGCTTTCATCACAAACTTCCACGGGACTTGAATGCTTTACTCATCTATATACACATATTGAAAGTCTGAGCAAACTGTTGTACGACCAATCGAAACACGGTGGGAAAAAAACACTTCTGCGAACGATGCCTGCACGGGTACAGTCACGCCGACCTGCTGGAAGCACGCTGGGAAGATTGCCGAGGTGTGGGAGAGACCACGAACAAATTTATTGACCACAAACATCAAATGCCCGTACCCTATGTGATTTACGCGGACTTCGAAGCTTTAATCAAACATATCGACCACGACACGCCCGACATGACCGAACAAAGTTTTATGTACAAAATGCAGGTACACGAAGCTTACGGGTTCGGGCACCATGTCGTCCGATGCGATGGACAAACAAACGCTCCTGTAATCTACCGAGGTCCTGACGAGGCTGAAACATTTCTGACGTCCTTACAAAACGAGGAGAAAAAAATCAGGGAAGCTTTGTCGGACCCTGCCCCCATGTGTATGACGCCGGAGAATGAGTTCGTTTACCAACGAGCTAGATATTGCCATGTTTGCCAGGGACCCCTTAAAAATGATTCCGTAAGAGAACATTGCCACATCACAGGTCAATACCGAGGCGCCGACCACAACGCATGCAACTAAGAATCGATTCCCCAAAAATCAAAATCCCCGTGGTGTTCCCCAACCTTCACGGGTACGATGCCCACCTTATCATGCAGGCCATCTCAAAAATCAATGGCGACTTAAAGTGCATTCCCAACAACATAGAGAAATACATTTCGTTCTCGTTAAACGATCTGAGATTTATCGACAGCACTCAGTTTCTCCTGTCGTCCCTCGACAGTTTGGTAAAAGCCAACGAGACCTTCGCTATAACCGATCGATACACCAATGCAGTGACTCGGCCTTTGCTGTTAAAAAAGTGTGTGTACCCGTACGAGTACATGGACGATTAGTCGAAGTTCGATGAGACACGCTTACCTCCCATTGACTGCTTTTATAGTCGCTTAACCGACTCGACCATCTCCCAGGACGTTGACGACCATGCCCAGAACGTGTGGGAGAAACTGGACTGTCAGAATTTAGGCGATTATCATGACTTGTATTTAAGAACAGACATACTGCTACTGGCTGACGTGTTCGAGACTTAAATTCGATCAAAGTCCCTGGATGGAACCTTACATTCGATTGAACACAGATGTGAGAAAACAAGTCATGAGCGACTTTGAGAAAAACCTCTACAAACTGATGAACAAGCGCGTCAACTTAAAACTAGTGCGATCCAACGAGGAGGAAAAGCTAAGGAAACTCATAGCGAGTCCAGCCTTTAACCGAAGTAAGCAATTTGATAATGACTTGGCAGCATTACACATGACTAAAAGCCGGCTAAATTGAACCGCCCGCGTCCATGGGGACGAGCATTCTTGACTTATCCAAACATCTGATGTACGATTTCTACTACAACGAGTTAAGAAACAATACGGTGATCGATGTGAGCTGATGTACACCGACAATGATTCCTTGTTGTTAGAAATGCGTACTGAGGACGTGTACAAGGACATGGCAAAATACATCCACCTGTACGATACGAGCGATTATCCATCCGATCACGCTTTACACAGTACAACCAATAAAAAGGTCCTCGGAAAAATGAAGGACGAATGTGCTGGGACACCAATTACGGAATACGTCAGATTGAGGCCCAAGATTATTCCGTCCTGAAAGCTGACAACGGTGAGAACCGAGAGACTAAGGGTGTGAAAAAATATGTCATGAAACAGCAAATCGAATACACCCTCTTCAAACATGCTCTCTTCGATAAACGCACGTTCAAACACCAAATGAATGCATTGAGAAGGGATAAACACAAAATCTACGGAATCACTCTAAACAAGACGTCAGTGTCGCCAATGGATACGAGCCAATGGATACGAAACAATGGATTGCTCATAATGGTGTCATGACTTATGTGTACGGACACAGTTGTATTGAACGGAAAATAGCGTGAACGATATAAATCATGGAGAAGATTTACTACAGCCCTCCGGGATACTGGAAAGGTGTGGGCGCTATCCACAAGTCCGCCAAAGTCCCTGAGGATACCGCCAGCTACTTGCCAGCTCCCCGATACATCCTGAGAAGAAAATTTGATGTCTCGACGCCCAATCGAGTCCATCAAGCTGACCTCCTGTTTCTCCCGCACGACAGGGTGAGACGCAAACGTACGCACAAGTATGCCCTGACAGTGGTAGACATTGCCAGTCGCTACAAGGAGGCCGAGCCACTCACCGCAAAAGATTCGAGTCAAGTGGCAAAGGCACTGGAACGTACCTACAAACAGATCCCTTTGACGTGGCTTAACAAATTACAAGTCGATCCCGGACGCAAGTTTATGGGAGCCGTGTCGCAGCTGTTGTTGAAACGCGAGGTCCAGGTCAGGCGCGGTAAAGCAGGAGCTCACCGCAGCCAAGTCATCGTCAAACGATTTAACCGCACCTTAGCCAAGCGTTTGTTCGGACACCAGTACGCCCAAGAGATGGTCAAGCCCGTAAACAATTGACGGAATGGGTTGTGCGTTTACCTCGAGTGGTGTTGGCAATCAACAACGAAGTGACGCGACTCATCGACAAAAAACCTGTTGAGGCCATTAAAATGAAATCCATGACGACCGAATCAGCCGCACCACCGCTGTGTAAAAACCCCGAGAAAAAACTATCAGGTCGGATCAGCGTGAGGTATTTGTACAAACCCGGTGAACTCAAGGGAGGGGATCGACATCGTGCCACGGACCCCATATGGTCCGTCAAAACGTACCACATCGATCGGGTGGATATCAAAGAATATCAAACCCCATTTGTATTACTTGAAAGACGGACCAGGTAGGGGATTCGTGCGAGAGGAATTGCTCGTCGTACCCCGCGATACGGTATTACCCCCTTATTAAAGAATTGTATATTTATATTTATCATCATGTGGACATTGATCGAGAAGCGGTTGTTCAGGCGCATCAGGGTGGACGCCAATTGACTCGATATTTACTCAGCCCTTCGTAGAGTCATTTGCAGACATGGGTTCAATTACTTTGAAATGTAATTAATTAAATTACGATTACTTTGATTTTCCTCAATTACAATTACAAATACAATTACACCTTAAATTAAAATGTAATTAATTAAATTACAATTACATTACCAATGTAATTAATTACATTACAAATTACTTTGTTAAAAAAAACAAAAAACAAAAAAACAAATATATTTCTGTATTCCTTTAATCAACAAGATATCGATGTTGGTAAACAGTGGTCACTAAATCCAATTCATATTTTTGTCATCAAAAAGTGAAATGCAAAATTAGATTATATCTACAATGTACACTATTTGATCAAATTTGTATTTTGCATATTTCTTTGGGCTTATTATCAAATACACACCTCTATCATCTCTTGTTGCAAAAAACACTTTGTCCACCACTGTTACCTTAGGTGTACTGTATCTTGACATCATTACAGGCCTACATTACAATATATAATCAGCTGGTCTCTCTATCTGACATAATCCACATTAACATACTAAAGGATTTGTCAACTTGGATTTATGGCTTATTACCTTTCATGGTTATAAAAATAGGACTACAGTTCAGTAAGATTTTGAATATCATATCCTATGAGAAATAAACAAAGAGGCCATTTTGATAGGAACTTGACTAATAGTACTGTTAATCCCCCATTTCCTCAAATACCAACCTACATTCAGTCATGCGTTACTGATTCCCAGATGTGCGGATGGTGATAGTTACAAAGGCTTAGACATTCAAATCTCTTTCAAAACTTAACACCTGCTAGAGTATATACCTACAACAAGCATCTTATTGAAAAACACTGCTTTGTCCTCCTTATTGTACAGAATATAATTGCAAGGGTTGCCTGATGACTGGCAAAATAAAAAAGTGAGATGTAATTTGATGTAATTGAAAAAGTAATTGAAAAATTCAATTACATTGAGATATTAATTAATTAAATTACAATTACAAATTACATTTTAAACATTCAATTACAAATTACATGCAATTACATAGATTTTTGTAATTAATTATATTCAATTACAATTACAAATTACAATTACCCCATGTCTGGTCATTTGGCGAGGGCAATTCACGACCCTGTACGATAGTTTAGGTCTGGGGGGTACTGAATGGTTACAAGGTCTCATGGATACTTTAGTCGATTATAGCCTTGAGACCAGAGAACACAACGCCCCGTACTCAACCTTCTCCTTAGCCTACTTCGAGGAATTGATGGCAGACCCCATCCATAAAGTCATCGCTCAATATTACGGCTACGTTTAAAACAAGGACGCATCCAACGATGGTCACATAGACAACACACCAATATCTGAAAAAATAGTCAACATCTAACTCCCGGTCTAAACGCTGTGGCGCTTTATCAGGTGTTGCTAGGTGGGGTAGCCACTTAGCAATGGGGTTCGTGGTAAGAGCACCATTACCAAGCTCGTCTGCCATCTTGCTTGGCATAGCAACGGGGTTCTGGGTAGGAGCACCGTTAACAATCACGCTGCCATCTTGCTTGGCTTAGCAACTGGGTTCTGGGTAGGAGCACCGTTACCAAGCTCGTCCGCCATCTTGCTTGGCTTAGCAACTGAGTTCTGTGTAGGAGCACCATTGCTAAGCTGATGACATCACACTGCTTACCTTGGTCACCGATGAAGGAATGCTCGCTGTGTGGATCCTCTAGGCCGACTCCAACGCTGGGCCTAAGTATTGTCAGTCCAGTGCTCTACCATCACACTGCCGGGACCAGCTGTCAGTCTCTATGCGAATTTACAGGGCCTAGCCTGCACCGCCAGTCGGGACATAGAACGATGTCTCCGCTCGGGGATCATTATTTTTAATGGACGCTGGGAGCAACATTACATAGAAATAACCCCCTAGGAGGAAGTGATGCAGAACAACCATCATACTACTACTATAAGTATTATATATATACAATTTATAGTTAAACTTTCCAATTGTGTGTACTCACATAATCCTTTTGCTACTAACAATGATATACAAAAACAATAAAGTATGGTAAGGTTCCATGGCTAATTTATTTAACTTATGGAGAAGCCTGTTCTCTCATGATCAAAGTATGGTAAAATCAAGATCAAACAGTCACTTTGTCAGTCAGTTAAAATTAGAACTTGGAGCAGAGTAGTGTATCAGCACTTGGGACATACTCATTTATGCAAAAGGGGTGTCCGACATTCCCTTCACTTTCACTGTAGGCAAACTGGGACGTAGGTAAAATGGGACCAAACCAAAGGCTTCACCTTATTACAGCACCATTACAAACATGTTTTGTGTATTCATCATTTCATGATGACAATTTTTTTCATCCTCAACTTTGGAACTTAATTATGCCAATTTGTACACTCTCACAAGGCTTGAAGTCATCAAACACAAACCGACTGTTTAAACTATTGGAAATCAGTTAAAATTGTGTGAACAATGTCTCAAACTATTATCTATGTCCAGATATATACTCATGGAAACCAATAAGGGAACGATATAAAAGGGAAGATTGTCTTTGTGATATGTGGCCATGTTTGGACGCCCAGTACATGTAAATTATTGCTTGCGAATGCATCAAACATTGAATTATAGCACATGCATCCTCAATTTTACCTGCAAATCATGGCTACCTTTGGTATATCAGGCTTTGAATGCCACCAATGTACATATGTCCTGCATCACAATTGTGGAAGATGCCAAGACAGTACATGACAACTGTCCAAAAATGGCAAGCATTAGGCCAGATCAGACGGGGGAAAATCCATCTGTCAAACAGCCAGTCCATGAATAAATCTAAGAGTGTGATTTGTAGGTTTGATTGGCTGTGGAATCTGTATCATCAAAATTGGACCTGGTCGTGGGGCCCAGTGTAAAACCACCAATAGACAAGATTGTCAAATTCGGCTGATTGCTTTATGTGACAGATTCCAATCCTCATAGAAAATCAACAGCACATTCCATAATGCTACAGGTGTATCAGTCTCCAATTGAACTGTACGGAATCAGCTGAAGGCTGCTGGTCTCAAAGCACATTGTCCAGTTGTTGATGTGAAGATGACAGCGCTGCAAAAACGTCTTCAAATGGCGTGGGCTGCAGCACATCGTGGTTGTCAGCTGCGACTTTGGCGGTACACAATGTTTAGCGGTGAACCTCGGACTTTAATGATGAACGAATGTGTGTGGAGACGATGTAATGAGTGTTACACTGCATGTACTGTAAAATAGCACAATCGTTATAGGGGTGACTCTGTGATAGTGTTGTGAGGAATAATGTATGAGGCAGAACTGACCTCTTACGTGTAGAAGGAAGACTCGCGGGCATGCATTACCGTGATGAAGTGTTGTTGCCCACAGTTGTGCCATTCCAACAACGTGTCGGACAGAACATTGAGTTTCAGCAGGATAACACCAGGCCTCACACAGCTCAAGTTTCAGTTGAATGTCTGAGGAACCATGGCATGAGGATTCTGCCCTGGCCATTGAAAATTCCAGACCTTAACCCAATTGAACACCTCTGGGATGTTTTGGGTCGAAGAGTGAGAGGCCGTTAAGTACAGCGCCAGAATCTCAATCAGCTGTATGACACTCTGGTAGAGGAGTGGTGAGCTATTCTTCAAGCTGTGATCAACCAAACAGGTATGCTGAAGTAATCCACAAATACTGAGAACCCACGAGATACTGACTTTTGAAAATTTCCTGCTTTAGATTTGTGTCACAATGTGTACATTAAATAAGCTGAGATTAATCATGTGTTCCTTTATTCTTTTCCGTGAGTATATATTGGCTTCAGACGGGTTTGAAGGCTAATTGTTATTCCAAGCAAATAAAATTAATTTAGTTTACATTTTACCATGTTTATCCATTAAGACTAATTCTGTTCAGTTGTAAAACAGTAAATGACAGTACTCTCATAACACATAGAAAATGATTTGGTAAACAGTCACTAAACAAGACTGAAATTTGTATTGGACTTTAGAGTACATTCATTTTCTAGGAAATCAAATAAATCAGGTTTCATGGGTAAAATTAGTTTTTTTGTTGGTCCCCCATCTGGTAATGACCATGGTGTCTGGTGTCTGCATATAGTGTTAACAGTTCGGTTGATTAAGCATCTTGTGTTGACTGTTCGGTTGATGCAGCATCCTGTGTTGACTGTTTGGTTGAGTCAGCATCCTGTGGTGACTGTTTGGTTGAGTCAGCATCCTGTGTTGACTGTTTAGTTGAGTCAGCATCCTGTGTTGACTGTTTGGTTGAGTCAGCATCCTGTGTTGACTGTTTGGTTGAGTCAGCATCCTGTGTTGACTGTTTGGTTGATGCAGCATCCTGTGTTGACTGTTTGGTTGATGCAGCATCCTGTGGTGACTGTTTGGTTGAGTCAGCATCCTGTGGTGACTGTTTGGTTGAGTCAGCATCCTGTGTTGACTGTTTGGTTGAGTCAGCATCCTGTGTTGACTGTTTGGTTGAGTCAGCATCCTGTGTTGACTGTTTGGTTGATGCAGCATCCTGTGGTGACTGTTTGGTTGATGCAGCATCCTGTGTTGACTGTTTGGTTGAGTCAGCATCCTGTGTTGACTGTTCTGGTTGACTGTCAGCATCCTGTGTTGACTGTTTGGTTGATGCAGCATCCTGTGTTGACTGTTTGGTTGATGTCAGCATCCTGTGTGTTGACTGTTTGGTTGAGTCAGCATCCTGTGTTGACTGTTTGGTTGAGTCAGCATCCTGTGTTGACTGTTTGGTTGAGTGCAGCATCCTGTGTTGACTGTTTGGTTGATGTCAGCATCCTGTGTTGACTGTTTGGTTGATCAGCATCCTGTGTTGACTGTTTGGTTGAGTCAGCATCCTGTGTTGACTGTTTGGTTGATCAGCATCCTGTGTTGACTGTTTGGTTGATGCAGCATCCTGTGTTGACTGTTTGGTTGAGTCAGCATCCTGTGTTGACTGTTTAGTTGAGTCAGCATCCTGTGTTGACTGTTTAGTTGAGTCAGCATCCTGTGTTGACTGTTTGGTTGAGTCAGCATCCTGTGTTGACTGTTTGGTTGAGTCAGCATCCTGTGTTGACTGTTTAGTTGAGTCAGCATCCTGTGTTGACTGTTTGGTTGAGTCAGCATCCTGTGTTGACTGTTTCAGCATCCTGTGTTGACTGCAGCATCAGCATCCTGTGTTGACTGTTCGGTTGAGTCAGCATCCTGTGTTGACTGTTTGGTTGAGTCAGCATCCTGTGTTGACTGTTTGGTTGAGTCAGCATCTGCATCCTGTGTTGACTGTTTGGTTGAGTCAGCATCCTGTGTTGACTGTTTGGTTGAGTCAGCATCCTGTGTTGACTGTTTGGTTGAGTCAGCATCCTGTGTTGACTGTTTGGTTGAGTCAGCATCCTGTGTTGACTGATCTGTTGAGTCAGCATCTTGTGTGACTGACTGTTTGGTTGAGTCTGCATCCTGTGTTGACTGTTTGGTTGAGTCAGCATCCTGTGTTGACTGTTTGGTTGAGTCAGCATCCTGTGTTGACTGTTTGGTTGAGTCAGCATCCTGTGTTGAGTGTTTGGTTGAGTCAGCATCCTGTGTTGACTGTTTGGTTGAGTCAGCATCCTGTGTTGACTGATCTGTTGTGTCAGCATCTTGTGTTGAGTGTTTGGTTGAGTCAGCATCTTGTGTTGACTGTTTGGTTGAGTCAGCATCTTGTGTTGACTGTTTGGTTGAGTCAGCATCCTGTGTTGACTGATCTGTTGTGTCAGCATCTTGTGGTGACTGATCTGTTGTGTCTGCATCCTGTGTTGACTGTTTGGTTGAGTCAGCATCCTGTGTTGACTGTTTGGTTGAGTCAGCATCCTGTGTTGACTGTTTGGTTGAGTCAGCATCCTGTGTTGAGTGTTTGGTTGAGTCAGCATCCTGTGTTGACTGTTTGGTTGAGTCAGCATCCTGTGTTGACTGATCTGTTGTGTCAGCATCTTGTGGTGACTGATCTGTTGTGTCTGCATCCTGTGCTAACTGCCCAGTTGAGTCTGCGTATGGTGTCGGCTGTTGAGTTGTGTCAACATTAGGTGTTTTGTCTTTCACATCTGGTTTGTACAAAACGGTGTGCTCCACTTGAATTCCTTCCAGATGTTCAGACTTCACAAATAAATTCAGTCTCTCAGCCAGGAAATCAAACAATATTTCAAAGCTAGTGTAAGATGTCCACTCATGTTTATGTGTTCCTGGGAAATGAAAGTACACATCATATTACAAGATGTGATATGTCATTTACATCAATTGCTCTGAAATAGCTTTGCTGCTTACTTGATTAGAATTCATATATTTCAATTTAGTAAATACTTAAATAAACCAGAAGAGTTCTGCAAGAACTAGGTGAAGCACTGTCATTTCTTCCACATATTTACAGTGTACTAAATTTCAGAAGATATGACAGTTTAAACTCTACCAAAACCCATGTATATGGGAATATATAACAAATCACATTACCTGCTGATACTGCAGGACACTCATCATTATCTTCATTTTGTCGAGTGTTTATGGGTGCATAGCTGGCAGCAAAGTTACATCCTCGCTGAAAAATTACAATTTAGGTAAACTTACATCACTTTGACCAGTCATTACAAACAACTGAAGGTTAAATTGTGAATTTCTTCACCAAATTTCAAACGTGAAATTTGTTAAACATATTGCCAGTCACAACACAGCAGCATTTCCACAGTATCATAGTATATACTTAATGGATATATACAGAATAGCAATGTATACCATCTTACTAATGTACTGAGCATGACTGATACACTAGCAACACCTGTCGCTAGATGTCACATGACTGGCCACATGATTACAGTATAGGTAAACTTACATCACTATGACCAGTCATTACAAACAACTGAAGGTTAAATTGTGAATTTATTCACCCAGTTTCAAACGTGAAATTTATTAAACATATTGCCAAACAATAGAGTAACATAAAAAAACGTAACATCTAAGTCAATGAAACGTTAGAAAAATTGCAACTTGTGTCCAATGTACAATAACACCAACTTGATTAATCAAAACCTAACTGAGAGGTAATAGGTTGTTCATGTATGAGAGTGGAGTGTGGGGGTGGACATAATGCTTGTAGAAAACGTTGGAGGTTTTCCCATCTGCCAAGTTTCTGCACGATATTTGGATCCATATACTGCAGTCTATTGCAGTCGTAGCTCCAGTGGGCCTAAAGGATTAAGCAGTGTACCAAGAACCAGATAAGTTCGCCAAACTGATACCTTGCTCCATAATTTTTGCAATAGAAAATGAGTCAAATGGACTCCTGAGGGTGAGGAACACCGCATTCGATGCAGGACACATGGGAGCTGTTCGGCCCATGTACACTTGTAAAGCTCTTACAGGATCCAGTTTCTCGTCACTGTGCGGAGGGAGGTTAACAACGAAACCAGTTTGCTGAGCGTGATTCTTGATTCCAAAGAAGGTAATTCAGCTCTACAATCCCTTTCAAACTGCACCTGTTGTAGCAACCTAGGAGACATAGGAGACATATCACTTTCAGACCGCCTTTTGTGCACAGCTCACTGTTATGAGGCCATGAGGTGAATAAATCACAGAAAGCTGTAACAGGCATGACTCTTGAAAATCTTATAGAAG
This sequence comes from Haliotis rubra, assembly GCF_003918875.1. Lineage (NCBI taxonomy): Eukaryota > Metazoa > Mollusca > Gastropoda > Lepetellida > Haliotidae > Haliotis > Haliotis rubra. The sequence continues at coordinate 976,125 of NW_025766348.1, read as the reverse complement.
ATACAGTGCTTGACTTGACAAGTGCAGCAAGAAGAAGTTGTATGTAAGGGTATCTCATGGTATTGACCAACCCATGCGCATTATACAAGTGACCGACAGCAGCAGAAAATGTAGTTAGGGACGAGCATGGTCGGTCTGTATTGCCTGGAATCTGACACAAAAACACGGAAAGTTGAGCCGTGTGTGAAGCCGGAAATTATAGCTTCTCACCTTACGAGGTCATGTAGTTTCCGAATTATACTGTTGTAGGATATAAGATTTCTAACAGCTAAGCATAACAGTAACTGCTCCATGGACCTATCGGACCACTGAAGATAAGTTAAGAGAAGTCCACCATATACTCTCCAGGCATATATTTTCCATCCCTTGTTCTTCATCGGTTCTGGACATAAGCCCATGGACCGGACTGCTGACAGGTGGTTTGGTATGCTCAGTGGTGTGTCCACCAGCATTGACTTTAGTAGGCTGAACCAGGGTTGGCCTGTCCATCGAGGGGGTATGATCGTAGTGTAGGCTCTGGTCTCTTTTACTTTTTCTAGCGTTTGTTGAAGAAGACAAAATAGGGGGTTGACATAATTGTTTTCTGTGGACCAATCTACTTGGGAGAGTAACCGTAAAGGTCCGGGCTAGAATATTGATCTTCAGTAACCCATGCTTGTCATAAGAGGCGACTAACGGGATCGGGTGGTCAGGCTTGCTGACTTGGTTGACACATGTCATCGGTTCCCAATTACGCAGATCGACGCTCATGCTGTTGATCACTGGATTTTCTGGTTCAGACTCGATTATTTACAGACCGCCGCCATATAGCTGGAATATTGGTGAGTGCGGCGTAAAACTAAACTCACTCACTCACTTGGGCGAGAGCATCTATATCCTCTGTATAAGGTTCCCCAAAACGGCTGTTGAAGCGAACCAGCTGGGTGTTAGTTACACTGGCGAAGCGATCCACCATGTGAGGTCCCCATATTCTGTTTAGATAGTTGAATACTTTGAGGTTGAGCATCCAGTTGTGAAAGTCTCTCCATCGTGATAGGTAATCTGCATGTTGATTGTCTACTTCGGCTATATGACTGCAGTGTATCCAAGCTCCAATGTCTGTAGCCTCTGACTGTATGGTGTAAAACAAGAGAAAAGTCCAGATGTTCCCTGACGTAAAATCAGAAGCACTGAAGAGATGTCTTTCAGTGGCATTTAGAAGTTGTACATAGATGTCCAAGATATTTTTATGGATTAAGCTTCTTTTTTATTTCCCTCATGATGTTTCGGGACCATTCCAGGTCCCTTCATCGGGTCCACCTGAAAAAAGGAGTATAATCCATAAAAATACCTTGGACATACTCAAGAAATGTTTTATATCTTGGTAGTGAAACTGACAGACTGTATGGTGTAAAATAAGAGAAAATCGAGATGTTCCCTGATGTAAAATCAGAAGTAGTGAAGAAATGTTTTATATCTTGGTAGAGTAGTATTACAATGGGGTTCCTGCCTCAGTTCGGCTGGTGGTTGAATTGAAATGTGTTTCCCTCTCCAGCAGCCATGAAAAAATGGTGTTAAATGTTGGTGCGCACGTGCGTTTTCGTGGTGGAAGTGTTTATTTTTTTTGGCAAAAAAATAAGGCTTTGAGGATAAACGGTGACGTTTATCTTGGAATGAATTTTTTTTTTAAGAATAGGAGCGGTGGGAAGGATTGGAATGCCAAAACTCTGTAAATGAAGTATCACATGTTCCCGCTACACCAGCGGGCTCGCTCTACCAGTGACTGTGCATTTAAGCCATAAATAGCTTACGCGTTTAACAAGGTGATGCAAGCCGATTCTAAAATAACCGATTGTGGTTTCTAACCATTTTGTCAGGGCCTAATGACCAATGTATCATATTCAGCATTGTTTAAACTACCTACGAGCATTGTGTTTGTATTTTATTAGGCCTTTATTTGAGGTGAAAATCCCCACAACCTTTTGGAAGCGAGCAACCTTATAAGACTGGTTCCTGATAGGTATATAGCTCATACGACCAATTCTAAAATTATTTTCAGCATTCCATCGTTGTATTTATCGTGATCGGCGTTGTTCAGACTACCTACGAGCATCGTGTTTATATTTTATTAGACTTTATTCGAGGTGAAAATCCACCCCAAAGTTTTTGAAGTGTTAGGACTTTTGAAGCAGAAGTGGGATTTGTTGTAAGACTGGTTCCAGACATCGTCTGCGCTAGATATAGTTAGCTCCCCACATATGTATGTCACACCGGCGTTCCTACATGAGCGCTGGACTGGTCTAGATAGTGAGATATGTCATGCCGGCGTTCCTACATGAGCGCTGGGCTGGCCTAGATTGCTCACTCAGGCTACGAACGAGAACGTCCCCACACATAAGGTGAGGTGAAATTGGGTTTAACGGCGCACTGGAGAATGTTTCGCTCATATGACGATGAGCATGCGTGTAGGTGCAGCTGCTTGTACTAGCCCAGACTTAAGCTGGTTTTATAGTGCTAGCCCACTGAGATACCATGCAGCAGTGAAGCATGAATACCCCACTCAGACACATTATACTGACTCCGAGCAAACCAGTCCTTGTTGTACCCATTAATGCGGAGCGCCAGGCAGGGACCAACACGTACCATATTTTAACGTCTTTTTGGTATGATCGAACCCGCGACCTTCCGCTCTCCGGCGTTCCTACATGAGCGCTGGGCTGGCCTAGATTGCTCACTCAGGCTACGAACGAGAACGTCCCCACACATAAGGTGAGGTGAAATTGGGTTTAACGGCGCACTGGAGAATATTTCGCTCATATGACGATGAGCATGCGTGTAGGTGCAGCTGCTTGTACTAGCCCAGACTTAAGCTGGTTTTATAGTGCTAGCCCACTGAGATACCATGCAGCAGTGAAGCATGAATACCCCACTCAGACACATTATACTGACTCCGAGCAAACCAGTCCTTGTTGTACCCATTAATGCCGAGCGCCAGGCAGGGACCAACACGTACCATATTTTAACGTCTTTTTGGTATGATCAACCCGCGACCTTCCGCTCTCCGGGCGGATGCTCTAACCACTACACCACGGAGGCGGTCTCCCCACACATAAGCCTGCATGGGAGCTTGTATGTCAACAACAGGCAGTGAGCAAAAACCAGCTACCAGGGACCTCATAGCCAAGTTTTTTGCTCGAAAATTATCAATCTTTCGATTTCTCCCTAGGGGAATTGTGGCTGCCGGGGACTTTTTGTTACTTTTTTAACCTTTCTATCTTTCTATGTTAATATCTACAAAACAGTTTAACGTTAATCTTTTATGAGAGATCTTTGTTCTTGGTAAGGAAGGTTTGAATGATCTGTTATCGGCCCTGTTCTATGAACTTTTTTTTCTCATCTTCACTGTTGTCAGCGGTTTTCTAGAATTGGTTCGAATCTCCTGTTTCATTCGGTGATATTTAGCGATTTTAGATATCACTAAACGAAACTCTTCCTCGGAGCTTTTGCTTTCGGAGATCGCTGTCGAGATATGATCATTGATCGTGTTAAGCTTGGCTTTTGCTAGAATTCTAATTTCATTGTGTTTCTGCGCTTTACGTTGCAGCCGACGTGAAATGAATTTAAGAGTTACTCCTACCAGTCCCGATACCCTGGCTGCTATTTCTAATCTAAGGACGACGGTGGCGGCCATGATGGTGGATAACAAGCCAACGCCTGCCACGCCTAATTCCATGCTGAATGCTACGAGTGACGTGTCTACACCATCAATGGCATTCGTTGCCCTATGGTATTTTTTGCGTAATCCGATCCGCATGTCGCGTGCTTGTTCCAGTTGACGTCTGATCTCACTGATTTGTCGCAAACAAAATCCGTCCACGTTTTCGAGAGCGTTTGGGCCACTTCGTCCATGGAAGGATACAATCCCATCTCAAGTATAATATAAGTTAGGAAATAAGCTTTAATTGGTTTTCTGTCAATCGTTGATGAATATACTTTAAGCTGATGAGGTCCCAGTGCTCGGATAAATAAATGGTTTCGAGATCAATGCTTGGGGACTGATAAATCATGATCCCCTCGAGGCTTGTGGTGGGAGCTGTTCCTGGTTGTATATAAATACAACGTTTATTTTGATGGCGATCATGCCAGTGTATGTGTAACCCATACACAAGTACCATATTGTATGGGGTGACATCTCCAAGAAAGACTTCGATAATAAGAGTGGAGCCTTGTTTCGCATTGACCCACGAGCTTGGGCCATCCTATTATCTTTTTAATTTTAACACTGTGGCTTTCGGACGGGCGACTAACATATTTCCTGTTTGATCTGGTAATGGTGTTATGTGCGTCCCCTTGTTTCCTATCGGAATATAACTCACCAGTTCAAGTCCATTATTTTTTAGTTCGATGACATTATTTTCCTCAGCCATGACAGCATAGGGACAGATCAGGACAAGATTGATGATCCAGTTCAGTTGAGATTCGATGATCACTTCTCGTCGTTGGTACACATTGTTTTGTAAGTCCAATACGTAAAAGGCATTTTCCCTACCAGGTTGATCGAATCCTCGCGTGTCCCCGAGATCGCAGAACGCAATGGTGGCCTGTGAACTCAGGTTTGAAACGTCACCCATAGTTATACTCGTATTATGAAAGAGCCTTCAATTGGTTTTCCGACAATTTCTCGTGGGTAAACTTTAAGCTGATGAGATGGATTTTTGGAGGTAAAAAAGTTTTTGTGAGCACAATTTTTTTCTCCAAATTAATCATCACCCTGTCGAGACTCGCGTAAGTGTTGACATCTTTCTGTATATAAATCGCGCAAACATGATTTTGATGTTTTCAAGGCCAACGGAGTTTGACTCCTGGTAATAGGTCAACATCTTGGTCGGGGGAGGCTTCCCCGAGAAATGCTTTGATATGAAGCGTCGAATTGGGTGGAATCCCTTGTATAACATTTGACATGTCTTAGAATTCAAGCACCAACTGTAAACTCGTATTTTGGCTACCCGGTCGACTCGCTAGCAAATGACCCGCTTTTCTAGGGATGAGGTTTACGAGCACACGATGAGCCGCGATGAGAATACCCTTATTGAGGACTTTCGTTACATGATGATCTTTCGCAAACATGTAAGGTGAAACGAGGGTGATATCGATTAGCCAGTCGATTTGGGAGGAGATCAACGTCCATTGGTTATCATTGGTAAGGATGAACTGGTACAACGTGTTTCTTAGACACCTCGGCTCTCGACATTGTCTAAATCACCTAGATTGTCACCGAATGTCGGGACCATGACCCATTTGTTATTGTCATTGAGGACGAGATTGTACTGCGTGTTTTTAAGAGACCTCCGGTTATGACATCGTCTAAATAGAATAGAATAGAATAGAATAATACTTTAATGCCTTTTCAGGAACTTGTGTTACATCAGCAGAGCTACTGACACATTAGAGAGATACCAAACATATTTACATAAATTCTTTGATTTAGGTATCTTCACATTTGTTTAAGAGAGATATGGTACTTGGAATAAAGGATGTACGGGCTCTCTTAGTTTTCACAGATGGAACTTTGTAGCGGCGGCCTGAAGGGAGGAGGTTGTATTCCGAATTTAAGTAGTGAGTACGGTCAGATATGATTTGACAGCTTGATTCACGATTTGCCACTCATATATTGATGATAAACATTCAAATCTGACTCCAGCGATTTTACTTGCAGTGTTAACAATTTTGTCTATTTTAGATTTGAGATGAAGTGAGAGAGACCTGTACCAACAATGGAAGGAAAATGTTAAAATACTCTGAATAAATGCTACATAAAAAGATGACATCACAGATGGGTTAACATTAAAAGATCTCAGTTTACGCATGAGATGAAGACGTTGTTGACACTTTTTTGTATAGGGCTTCAGTGTTAGAGTTCCAGTTCAGCTTAGAGTCAATGAAGGTTCTCAAATACTTATACTCCGACACTGTCTCAACACATTCATTGTTGATTATCACTGGATGCATTTCTGTGGGTTTACTCTGAAAGTCAATTATCAGTTCCTAGGTTACCACCACCGCTCACTTCTGTTTGCCTGTAAATGTTGTTTCTTAATTCTAAGGCGTATAACTTGCCTTCGACACCAGGTTCATCGAATCCTCGCGTGTCCCCAAGATCGGAGATCGCCATGGTAGGGCATTTTCTCAGGCACACGGTAGTTCCGGGACCAGAAGCTTGAATCATTGTTTTACGTGCAGCGTGACGCGGAGATATTCCATATATACTGAAAGCCATTAAAAACGCAATTGGTATTTGTTGTCCTGAAACTTACAAAAGTTCTATTGAAGATTTTTTCCTGTGATACAGAGGATGTAGGGATAAAAGGCTGTTATTCTGGCCCATTTCGAGTTCGAGTCCCGGAGCATTCCTCTCACATGAACTTTGATACTTAAAACTGAACCTTTGACATTTCTCGTAAACACAACCACATTCATGAAACACGTTGTGCACATGCATTACCTGCACCCAGGCCCTGTAAAAGCACAAGGAATTGTGGAACTCAATCACTTTGAGAAAATGCCACACTTGACACAAGGCGAAAGGAATCAGGTTATCGGTATGGTCAGCCAAGGTGCTTCAGATGTGATGATTGCCAGGCACTTTAATGTGCATCCATCCACTGTAAGCTCGACTCAGACAACGCTTTCGGGCTACCGGAAGTGTTGTTGATCGATCAGCGACCTGGTGCACCACCTGTGATAACAGCTCGACAAAACCGCAATATCCGAAGTTTCACACTTGCGAAAATCGGTTCCAAACAGCTGATGATTAGGCAAGGAGGACAATTGGGACAAGTCAATGTCATTTCAGCCCAAAAGGTGCAAGGGCGCCTTGCTGCCTTCAACATCCGGTGTCGCCACCCATGCATCGTGGTCAAACTCATTGCATCGCCACAGACTTGCCAGACAGCGAAGGGCAGCAAATGGGCCCAATCTTGGCAACAGGACATGGCCAGATGTCATTTTTTCAGATGAATCCAGGTTTAGCTTATCCTTTGCAGATGGACGACAACAGATTTATCGACGTAAAGGAGAAAGACTTGCCCCAAACTGTGTCCTTGAACATGATCGTATTGGAGGGGTGTGTGTCATGATCAGACCACAGACCATCAGAGGCTGCAGACCATCCAACAGCTTTTCCTGAGAAACGTGTGTCTTTCAATGCCCCAAAGACTGCGAGCATGTCTTGCAGCGCACGGTGGACACACACGATATTGACTGTTGCGTCACTGATGTTGTTGTTGACTGGACATTTTCAGATGAAATTATTCACAGATGTTCACTTAAAACATATCTGCCAGTTAGGTGTTGAAATTAGTGAGTAAAGAAAGTATGAATGTCAAATTGCATTTTTAATGGCTTTCAGTATACACCGGTTTATGTTTGTTATATCGAAAATGAATAGTTTCAATTCCGTGATCATGCCCTGCGTTTACTTTTTGTACTGCAGGGCAGAAAACAATTCGGTTCGACCGTCGTTGCACTTTTCTGTTTTCACCGGCACGGCTCTTAGCGGCGTGGAAGGGTGTTCGAATAATATCGGTCGTGCTTACCCGATCGAGATAAACGAACAGTTCATGATAGACCACCAATTTCTAACCCGTGATTGTGTCTCGAGGTCGTATTTTTCGTTCGATGACAACCCGCGAGTTCTCGCCAAGGGCCTTCCGAGATGAATGGGTTTTTCCCCAGCGGTTAACGTCAGCGTGCCATTCGATTCGTTGAGTTTGAGATGGGCTCCAATGTGTTTGAAAATTTCATTTTTCAGCATACAAACACTGTCATAGCTGTCAGACAAATCGTGGCGTTTGCCATCGATGAATAGCCTGTTGTTCCCTGTATGTTGACTGATATTTGACTGCTGCGGGTAATATACGAGATGGCAGAGAGTGACTTGAGTTGTCCCGACGTGTTATCGATCTCGTCACCGCTACCTATCTCACACATGAAGATCGTGGTGGATGCGGATGGTTCCCACTTTCGAGCTCGATTTATCGATGTATTTAAAAAGTAGAGGTTTCCCGTCACGAGTGTTGAGGCTGTACACGCCTTGTTTAATAACCCGATTCAATTCTGTGAGACGACCAGGGTCGATATAATGAAGCCCAAAGCCGGCAGAATGCTGGCGATGGTGATCCCTTTTTCTCTGAATAACGTTCTAAGCCTTTCGGCTAACGTGGTGTCTTCGTAGAGGACTCAGTCGATGGTTTCGCGAATGCGGCTGATCTGGGTTTGAAGCGCTTCTCGGTTGTGAGCCGCCGCTTCTAATCGGGTCGATCTTTCATCTTGCAAGTGATGTAGCCTTTCCTCGACCCGCTGTCGGCTGATGTTGTTGTCGTCATCCACTTGTTCAAGTTTTGTTTGCTCGTAAGCGATACGATTGTCGAGTTCTTTCACTTTGGCCAAGTTGTCTACGAGCGATCCACGAATGGTTCGCAAGGACTTATCTAGCCCTCGCAGTTCCCGAAGGGGAAATTCGAAACTGGGCAAGGGTTCATTCATGTACGTGGCCAATATTTTTTCGATGTCGTTCGAGGCTTCTTGCATGAGTTGCGGTACGTCTTGTAATTCGTTTTGATTGATCGCGCTCGCCGTGGCACTCAGCTCAGTTTGCACCGTGTGTAAGCCTGGGCGGTCTTCGGGGGAAGTTTAGGCCGTGCACCGCCGTAACCTCGCAGGTTTAATTGTTCGTGGACAAAGTGGGCACCATGGTGACCAGCCAGCGTGGACAAGGCGAGAGGTTTTGTCGTACGGGAATGCATGAAATCGATGTCCAGAGCCTCTTTCAACTGTAGTATCCCTAGATCATCGATTTCGAACTTAGAATAATTGCGATAAAGAGGAGCAAAATTTTCCTTTCGCCTTATGGTCTCGTAAGAATTGTCAATGGTCATTTTTAACATGGCACCCCCCAAATCATCCATGGGAATATCTTCACCACCCTCAGCCATGGTTTAATTATATTAAAGATATAAAAACATACCTTCAATATAAACGATGTCGATGGCATAGGGACGAAAACTAGATCCTTTCCGAAGATTGAGGGAACCCCTGGGGGTCAAAGCCGTGCATCAATCCGTGACCATCACCAACAACCCGAGCACGATCGACGAAAACCAAACGCTGTTGGTGTGATTTCCCAACCTGGGCGAGAACGACGTCATCGTCGCTTGGTCGGCTCACCTGTCTTTTCAGATCAGTTTGGAATCCAATAATAACAAAAGAGAAATTGTGACGAACCTGGTTCGCACCATCGTAAAAAAAACGACGATCAAAATCATCGGAAAACGCGATCCTCAGCATCGACGACAGCGATGTGTTTTTCAGTTACACAAACCTCTGAAGAACCGCGAGCGAATGGGAAAACATGAAATACCAGTGGGTTTGTCCACACAATTGTCCATCGACTCGGTTGAGCGTGGGGTATACTTTTGAACAAGCTGATCTCGCTGCTATAGCGAAGAAGCATAAGGCTATAGCCGAGGCGTTCGGGAACTGATTTTGCATTCCGCTCGACTTCGAACTACTGGAGGGTCACATGGCGTTTTACCAAGCCGCGTTGGGTGATAGGCTGGAATATGATCTGATGTTTAACGATTATAGTCAGGTTGTTTTTTGTAGAGAGCGGTGAGGGCAGCCATTCCATCGACAATAATACGCTGGAGTTCGACAAGGTCATGAATCTGGAATTGGCTTCACAAATTCGCAACCAGTATTTGGGAAAACTGTCCATCTTGTACGATTGCGTGCTGCGCCATCGGAAGATCGTTGCGAATAAAAGCTGTTGTGGAATATCAATTTGAACTCACCCGCTCAATTGATGAAGGGCATGTTGATCCTGCCGGTGGAAGAATTTTCACCATTTGGAAGAATTAACAAAAAATATTGGAACCCCGAGATTATCAAAGTGGAAGTGACCGTCGAGGGCGTGCCTAATCAACTGTTCAGTCAAGGCATGCGAGCTTACCATCAATGGGACGAGATCCAAAAATTACCAGCGATCAAGCCCACCAGAAATGTGATCATTAAGGATCTCGGCCTCACCTATGTGACGCTAGGACAATACCTAACGACCAAGTACGAGCTGTGGCTGGACATGCAATCCATGAACTACGATCTGCTGCACGTGAGTGGAAGACGCATCGACAATGGCAGCGAGGGGATTACAATCCAAATCAGACAAAAAGCTCAAACCGCGGGTAAATTAAACCTATATTTGTATGTGATTATGGATGCGCAGCCTAATATAGACAATGGAAGATTCGTACAAGCCCTCTATTGAGCTACCCCTAGAGCCGCATTGCGCCATCGTGTGCGGTCAGACGGGATGTGGGAAGACCGTTTTCGTATTGGATATGCTGGAAGGGTATTATCGGGAGGTGTTCGATCATCTCGTGACCAACACGTGGCTTACGCAGTGTGCTAGCTAAGCAAAACTTAGCAAACTGCTTAGCAAAACTCAGCAAAACTTAGCAAACTGCTTAGCAATGCTTAGCAAATTAAATGTATAGCCTTTATATATATAAAAACCATGACGACATTAGAAATTCTCGTATTGATTTACCTGACATTCATCTCGTTCTGTTTGGGTTAAGCCGGATTTTATTATATTAGATTTAAAACCTGATTGATGTATTATGAGATGAAGTTGGACGACATGCTTGAACAAATGATATCCGAGGAGGAGAAGGAGGGTGAAGATGCGTCTTCCCGCGTCGGGGATAAGCAAGAAAGACTTGTGGCCCTCGTCATGGGTGGGAAGTGGAAACAATACTTGATTGAAACCACCGATAAAATTTATGAAATGTCCGATGGAAATAAACTGTACACGAGATACGAAGCCCGATTCACTGCTGAAATGACGAAAACCATACGGTCAACTATAACACAATTCTACACTGTTATTGCTTCGTCACTGCTTCCCATTCGACCTTATTTGTGTGAAGATCTCGACAAAGATCCGTTTATCGGTCACGCCTTGAACACCCTCAGTTGCGATGTTGTATCACCGATATGGTGTGTTCCTAGCTCCCGTCACCGCGGCGATCATTACGGTGAAGCACTGTCACTTTAAACATAAATGCCTGACTAATGATATACAAGATGGTGGAGCCGAACATCAAAACGACTTCGGCACCTGCGGAGGAGACCCCCCAACAAGTGATTGATACCGTCACGAAGAAACCCAGAATCGGAAAAAAGAAGCCACCGGTAAAAAAAGAGGGGTTAGCTAGACATCATAAATCGATTCCTACCCCTCTGTGGATTCCGTATGCCGTGGCAGCCACTGATGTTGGTATCACTCCAGGTGTATGGTTATATCAACAAAACAAAAAGACGACACCACTACCGGCAATGGTCCAACCATTAACAAAACAATAAGAGGTAAACCCGCATGTTATGTTATAATCATGTCTACCACCGACGGAAAAACATTCGTCAACGACACATATCATGCCGCCGTGATCAGCGGACTGGCCATAGGCTTTGCCCGATTGAGCAAAATGATCACCAAACAACCAACACCCAAACTCGATTTCAACCTGCAAGACGTATGCTCGTGTTAGACTTGGGACTGGCGATGGCCACCAAAGATATGCTCATCAAGCAAGGGATCATTCCGGAAAACATATTAAAGTAAGAAAGTATAAAATATATATAAATGGCTACGATTGCCTTGATGGTCAGTGGGGCATTAGTCAACACCCTATCCGTATCGAGGAGTAATTACCTTTTTTCTTACCTACGAACGTCGAACACGGCTGAAATCGAAGCGGAACGGAAACGTCATGATTTAGCCATCGAGAAATTACAAGCCGCCCAAGCCTACTACGCCAAAAAACGCATGCAGAGAATCGATTTTATCCACGACCAACTCCAGTGAAAAGGTCATGCGGTTCGAACGTTTAAGGACGTGGACGAAGCCATGCACGTGTATTATCTTGTCACCGGCAAATGGCTCGAACCTCTCGGCGACAAACCCAAACTCTTGCAGTATTACACCCCTTCCCCAGAACAGAAAGATCACGAGTTGATCTTCGTCGCGCTTGGTTTAGCCGCGACCGCGTTGATCGTTCATCAATTAGACTAACGTATATCTAAGTGCATATAGTGAAGATGAGACCCACTCCATGTCATTGTAAATACGTGCTTCTGGGAAAAGCCGAGATTTGCGGTAAGAAATGCAGGACCGAGGAGTACTGTGGCATACACATGATGTCTATCAGAAAAGGTTTCGTGAATTACACATGTTCGGTATGCGGTATTGGGGTGAAATGTCATTATGGTTTGTGCAAAGCCCACGGAGCAGACGTGGTCCAAAACCAACTTATTTATGAGAAGAAAAAAGATTATCTCAACAAACGTAACAAATATAATAAAAAAAATAAATTGTGTAAAAAGCAAATCAATTAGACATTTGGCTTTGCATGTGGATATAGTAACCATAACTGCTGTCAGAGAACTAAAGTCGTGGATTAACTGGTTATTCTTGTATGAGGAAAACCGAATTGTTGACCTCGCTTGACATGAAATATGACAAGCCCTTTCGATCGGCCTTATTTCCCGCCGGTTCCAGAACTTTGAATAGACCTTCGAGCTATCCCGTAGACGATGGGTTTAACTTTGAGGGTATAGACGCTGTTGCGAACAACATGATTCTTGTGTATTGTATGTATTACTTTATTCAATGTCCATCTGTTCAACATGTCCATCCGTTTCCAGTTTTAATTCTAATATCCATATTCAATTCCTGCATGTTGCCTTTTACAGTAGATTAACTGAAATCAGTATAAGAACTAAATAAGTTTTAGGAAGTAATAAGCCATAAACAGAATTTAACTTGCTACATGAGCAAATGGCTGTACTGCCACTTCCCAAAGTCATTCAAAAGACAAAATCACAAAATATTGTTATATGCTCCTAAGCACGTTTGAAATACAATAAAGCACTGAGAGCATGAAAACTTCTTCAAAAGCACTGAGAAAATGTTAACCTTATGCCATGAAAACATGTATTCATATAATTTTGACCAACTTACAACTTGCCACAAAAATTACCAAATAAAGCAAAATTCCTACACAATAATTACCATGACTTACATGAAAAGATAGATTAAAGTTACTTCAACAAATTACAATTCATGAAACATGAAAAAATACAATAATTATGCTTACCACTACTTTGGACATTCTCGTGGTGGTTGTTTACTGTGCAAGCACATGGCCTCAAGTGGCATGCCCTGAGACAGTTACCTCTCTTTTTGAGGGTTATTAAAAAGTGGCAATGGTGTTAAACGAAATAAGAGCAAAATTACACTTGGTTAAATAAAAAAACTAGAAATTTAACGGAAAATGATTTTGAAAAATAAAGTTTTAGGAAAATAAGTGTTTTGACCATAACATACCGGCCTCCTAATTGCATAATACAAATTGAAGCAATTACAAATGTAGCAACACAATGGTCGAAATACTTATGCTTACAAAACACCTTGCACATGAATACCCATACATATTTACTGAGAATAATGAACCAGTCTTAAACATTTTAATCAAATGAAGTCATCAAAAGTTCATGATAGTGCACTTCGACAAGTTTTCTTGTCCGATTTCAGTCTTTCTGCACTTAAGATATACCTTGACAGTCATTCATAGTTTTACTGCAATTATTTACAAATGTCCTTTCATTTCTTGCAATCATCTTTTTCTTCCTTCAGTGTTCTATTAGAGCTCTGCACAAGGATGCACAGTTTGTCGATTGGACGGACAAGCTCAGTAGTGGCAGTTTTTACACGCGCGACACGTACAAAACCTTTCTTATCAGTCATTACCTCCATTATTCTACCAAGCGACCAGGAATTCCGGGGTGAATTGTCCGCGAGTAGCACAATATCATCCACTTGTACATTGTGCCTCTTAACTGTCCATTTCGATCGTTCTTGTTGGAGAGGAAGGTATTCTTTCAGCCATCTTCGCCAAAACACATCAGCCAGATACTGGACTTGTCTCCAGCGTCTTCAAGAATACACATCGTCCTGGCAAAATACCCCAGGTGGCATGCTCTGTCCGGTTTGCAACAGCAGCAGATGATTGGGCGTCAGGGGGCTGAGGTCATGAGGTTGACATGGCACATCAGTGAGGGGCCTTTCATTCAGGATCATTTCAACCTCGCAGAAGAGAGTGCTTAGTCCTTCATCATCTAATCTGATTGCTTGTTCTTTCATCAAAGCGTTGAGCACTTTTCTAATAGATCGGATCATCCTTTCCCAACTGCCGCCATGGTGAGAAGCTGCAGGAGGGTTGAACAGCCAGTCGATACCCTTTTGTAGAAGGGTAGAATGCAGCTTGGACTGGTTCAAGTTGTCGATTTCCTCTCTCAGCTCACGTTCACTGCTCGTTAAGTTTGTGCCGTTGTCGGACCTGATAAGTTCTGGTGTGCCGTGTCGTGCAATGAATCTTCGTATCGCATTGATACAACTGTCTGTGTCCATGGAACAAGCTAATTCAATATGGACTGCTCGCATCGTCAGACATGAGAAAACCACACCATACCTCTTCACCGTTGAACGGCCTCGCTTCACTAGAAAGGGTCCAAAGTAATCAATACCGACATGTGAGAATGGCAGTTTATCGGGTTGAAGGCGATCACTTGGAAGGTTAGCCATTTGTTGTTGACAGGTGGGTGATCTGTACTTTCTGCATGTAACACATCTGGATATAATGCTCTTGACTAGAGTTCCTGCTCCGAGGATCCAATAGTACTGACGAATATAGGTGAGAATAGCATTTTTCCCCATGTGACCAACGGCTCTGTGGGCTTCTTCAAGTAGCAGCTTCGATAATGGCGAATCCTTTGGTAGAACAACTGGGTGTTTTGATTCATATTGAATCGGAGCTCTTTCGAGACGGCCCCCAACACGAACAATTCCATCTACAATAAATGGATCTAGTTTGTAAAGTGAACTAGATTTTCCTATTTCTTTTCGTGTGGTTTCTTGAACTTTCCTTCTTTTCAACAGTTCAATCTCTTTGTGAAAGTGTTGATCTTGAACATATCTAATCAGCGCTTTCTCTGCATCTTTCAACACCGATACTGTCATCCTTAGCCTCTGCTCCTTGCTTCCCTTTCCTGTAATTCTTCTGTACAGCTCTCTACTGATTAGGATCATCCAAGCAACTGCCTTGCGTGCGTAGTTTGATCCAACTTGAGTAGTAGGTGATGAACTTATTCATGGTGTCAGGAGAAAGGGTGTTCATGAAGCAGCTTTCTTGTTTCTTGACTTCAGGATCGTCATCTGGTAATCTGGTATATTTGTCCGAAGTACTAGGCCATTCATTCTGTGGTTTCCATATGAATGATGGTCCTTCAAACCACATTCTTGTCTGTTTCAGCTTCTCGAATGTCATTCCTCTAGATGCACAGTCAGCTGGGTTAGATTTTGTGTTGACATGTTTCCACTGGCTCACATCTGACCCTTCGTGAATTGTCGTTAGCCTGTTTGCGACAAATGTCTTGAACCTTGATGTCGCGTTTGCAATATACCTGAGAACAGACATGCTATCTGTCCAGAAGAATATATTGTCTATTTTGTACTGGAGCTCCTGAAGAATTACCCGGGAGAGACGAACAGCCACTGTCGCAGCGGTCAGCTCCATGCGAGGTGTTGTTATTTTCTTTAGAGGGGCCACTCTTGACTTCGCCATCACTAACACACAGTGAATGTGACTATCCTCATTCGTAAGGCGTAGATAGGCACATATTCCGTAGCCAACTTCACTGGCATCACAGAATAGATGTAATTGGGCAGACGTCACTTTTCCAAATTTTTTAGGCTTGTAGCATCTTTCGAGATGTAGCGTTTCTAGCTTTGGCAGATCCTTCAACCACTGGAGCCATACTTTCATTGAAGGCTTGCCAATCTCCTTATCCCATCCAATATTCATCTTGCATAGATTCTGGAGCAGCTGTTTGGCAATCAAAATGACAGGCGCGATGAACCCCAGCGGATCATAGATACTGCTTACTACTGACAATATTCCTCTTCTTGTGTTTGCTCTGTCTTTATCTTGGATTTTGAAGCCAAAGGAATCTGTGTTAACAAACCAGAAGACACCAAGAGCACTTTCTTTGGGAAGAGATTCAAATTCTAGATTCAGTTCTTTAACATCCTTGGCTCTTTCGTTGGCCGGGATTGACATCATGACTGACTTGCTGTTAGAGATCCACTTTGTGAGGCTTAAATCCTCCATCTTGGCATAGTTGTGATAGTTCTTTGATGATGGATACTCGCGAATTCTTCATTTTGCGTGGAAGCTAGACAATCATCAGCATAGAGGTTGTCTTTTATCATGGAAACTATTTCAGGTTCATACCTTCCTTCATTGTCTTCAGCGGTTCTTTGCAGGGCAAATGTGGAGCAACTTGACGATGATACGGCACCGAATAGATGTACACACATCCTGTAGACTTCTGGTTCTTCATTACACTTCCCATCAGGCCACCAGTAAAAGCGTAGATAATCACGGTCTTCTCTTGGTACTCTAACTCTGTAATACATGGACTTAATGTCGCCCATGATTGCAATGGAGTCCTGGCGAAATCGAAGAAGAATACTGGTCAAGTTATTCGTCAAGTTGGGACCTTGCAGTAGGGTATGATTCAAAGATACTCCCTGGTAGGTTGCAGCTCAATCAAAGACTACCCTTATCTTACCGGGTTTACGTGGATGATATACACCGTGATGAGGGATGAACCATACATGTCCTGCTTCACCATCTACTTCTTCAATCGGGACCTTTTCAGCATAATTCTTGGACAGTATGTCCTTCATGAAAGTCAGATAATCTTCTTTGAATTTGTCATCTTTCAGAAATCTTTTCTTCAAACTGTCAAGGCGCTTGCGAACTTGAGCACTGTTGTTGGGCATAGTCATATCAGAGTCTCTAAATGGCAGATTAATGTAATAATGTCCATCTTGAAAGCTTGTAGATTCATTCACTTTGCTGAGAAACAGTTTGTCTTCTTGGGATAATTCAGCTTTATCATCAATAGATCTTTCAGGAAAATCCAAGTTAATGCTTTTCCTAACCAGTGTGTCCAAGACAGCACTTTCTTCTATGGTCTTCACACTGAGCATTTCAGTTCTCATGGAGAGATGATTCTCAGTCTCAGTTTTAGAGCTTGCAGGTCGGGCTACATTCCAGAGAATCCAGCCTAATCGTGTTCTGGTAGCATGTGGGCTACTCGGAGGACCAACTTTAACTTCAAGAGGAGAGTAGGCGTCTGGGACATTTCCACCAATGAGTAGGTCAACTCCAGATACCAGTCTTGGTACTTGAACTCCTTCAAGGTGAGACCATTTTGCAAAGTCAGAGTCCTTTGGAATATGTTGACTTGTAACTGGAATCCTACTTCTTGTGTATACTATGGGAAGATCAACAGTATTCTTTAAATCCATGTCGTGGACCTTAAGACCAGAGATGGCGTGAACGGTTGAGGTATGTGGCTCTCCTAATGTATCTATGGTGATTTCTACCTTTCTTGATTTTCCATTAGATCCAAGTTTGTTCATGAGAGCTTCAGAGCAAAAGGAAACTGTACTTCCTGGGTCTAAGAAGGCATATGTAGATACCACTTTCAAAGAGTCTCTGAATGAAATCTGTACTGGTATAACAGCAAGAGTACACTCACTACTAATGTCTCCGGCCTCCGTAACTTCATTAGCTTGCCCTGTACAAGCACTTATGGTATTCAAACTTGTGTTGTGGTCAATGTGCAGGAGAGTTGCATGGTTGCCATCACATCGCTGACACTTGACATTCTTGCTGCACTCGTTGCTTCGATGTCCTTGGGTGAAACTGCGAAAACATAAGCCCATAGATTTCAGAAAAACAATACGTTCTATGTTAGGTTTGGAGGCTAACACTTGGCAAGAATCTATGAGATGTCCAGACTTATAGCAGTAGACACATTTCTTGGTTCCATTGATCCGAGTCCTTGACTGTAGAGAGTTCATGGGTTTATTTTCAAACTTGTTTGTCTTTACCAGGTCAGTACCAAATGTAACCTTTGGTCTGGGAGCTGATGGTTTTCTGTAAGGCGGCTGTGACATGATGTCAGGTTTCATGGCTTCCTTTCCATACATCGGGTCTGTGGCTTTTAGTGCTTCAGTTCGTACAAAGTGAACAAGGTCAGAGAATTCAACACCTCTTCTGGATTGACGAAGATTTATGACAGTACTTCTCCATTTTTCTTGACAGTGGAATGGTAGTTTCATGGCTAACTTGCGAATGTTGTCTGGGTATTCTAGAACCTTGACTGCATGAAGAGATCTAACAGCATTCTGACACTCATTCAAGAACACAGAATATTCATCCAAAGCTCTAACATTGTCCGGTTTGATGTTCGGCCAACACATAGCTTTCTTAATCAAAGTGCTAGCAATTATCTCTTGGTTGCCATACCTAGACTCAAGTTCACCCATTGCAGCATGATAACTGTCTCTTGCATCTAAGTAGCTGAAGCTTCTAACAACTTGATGAGCCTCCCCTGTGGTGAACTGCTCTAAGTAGCACATGAGTTCATCTGTGGAGCTAGAGTTAGTGACTACCTTGGTTCGAAACTGATGCATAAACTTCTGATATTCTAGGGGATTTCCACTAAACTTCTGGATGTCTGGTACAGGCTTTTTAAGTTGTTGAACTCCTGACATGAAAACATCGTCTTGTGGATGACTGTAACTTCTAGATGGAAGAAAGGAGGAATTTCTTGTATTCAAACCTGTGTCTTCAGGACTATAGACTGGCTTAGTTTCTACAACTGGCTCAGATTTCAATGGAGGGTCAATATTGTCAGTTTCTTTCCTACTTGAAATTGTATCTTCAGGTCCCATACTATCCTCATCATTTTCAAAGTCATTCAATACCCTTGATTTTGCTTGACAAACCTCAATTTGTGTCTGTAGCTCTAACTCCTCCTCTTTAATCTGAATGTCTAATTTAGCCTGTTCAATCTTTTGTTTCTCTTTAAGAGCCCGTTTCCTAGCTTCAAGTTCTGCTTGTTTCTGTTTCTCATGTAACATAGCTGAGGAAACATTACTTGCAAGTGAAGATTTTCAACTTTTAACAGAAAGTGACTTCTTGCTAGAATTGCTTTTCCGTGAATGCTCACTCATAGCCTGACTTGCACTTTGTTCCAATAAATACTGCTCTATAAACATAGAGATTTTTCTGGGTTACATCTTCTTTTTATTCTCGAGAATAAAAAGAAGATGTAACCCAGAAAAATCTCTATGTTCATCAAATATCATCTTCTAAAATGCCAATCAAGCATCTACTGCTCTATAGTTGTCTTGATTCTCAACAGTATCTTATCTTGTGTCCCTACTTCTTCCTTAAAAGCTGACAATGCTGGCTCTTCTAATAACTGTATGTATTCTTCTCTAGCATCATAAAGAGTATTAAAAAGAGTCAACCATGACGCATATTCACGGCGAACTTTCTCAACAGTAAACTTAGTTAAAACCCCTGTAGCAATAACTAAGTTGATATGATGATAGTCTCTTTCAAGTTGATGGAAGATTAACTGTACCCTTTCACACTTGATTTCTAGAGCATTAGATAAACCTTTTCTGGTGAGCATTCTTGATTCCAATTCCTTCTAATATCTGAGTTCTTACAACTTCATTCAAAATCCACTTGTTCTCCAATATCCAGAAAAAGCAATGTCCAATAATGCAAATGTCCAGTTATGTGAATGTCCAGTAGTGTTAATGCTATGTTGCGAACAACATGATTCTTGTGTATTGTATGTATTACTTTATTCAATGTCCATCTGTTCAACATGTCCATCCGTTTCCAGTTTTAATTCTAATATCCATATTCAATTCCTGCATGTTGCCTTTTACAGTAGATTAACTGAAATCAGTATAAGAACTAAATAAGTTTTAGGAAGTAATAAGCCTTAAACAGAATTTAACTTGCTACATGAGCAAATGGCTGTACTGCCACTTCCCAAAGTCATTCAAAAGACAAAATCACAAAATATTGTTATATGCTCCAAAGCACGTTTGAAATACAATAAAGCACTGAGAGCATGAAAACTTCTTCAAAAGCACTGAGAAAATGTTAACCTTATGCCATGAAAACATGTATTCATATAATTTTGACCAACTTACAACTTGCCACAAAAATTACCAAATAAAGCAAAATTCCTACACAATAATTACCATGACTTACATGAAAAGATAGATTAAAGTTACTTCAACAAATTACAATTCATGAAACATGAAAAATACAATAATTATGCTTACCACTACTTTGGACATTCTCGTGGTGGTTGTTTACTGTGCAAGCACATGCCTCAAGTGGCATGCCCTGAGACAGTTACCTCTCTTTTTGAGGGTTATTAAAAAGTGGCAATGGTGTTAAACGAAATAAGAGCAAAATAACACTTGGTTAAATAAAAAACTAGAAATTTAACGGAAAATGATTTTGAAAAATAAAGTTTTAGGAAAATAAGTGTTTTGACCATAACAGACGCGCCCACGCCTATCTCCCGAATTGGAAGGGTGGAAAACAGAAAACAGACCCGGGATCAATTTATTTCTGGTCGAAAAAGAGGACAAGTACCACTACACGTGGGTTAAAAATTTGAGCCAACTATTAAACGATCAATCCAATCACAAGGAAAAGAAACACTTCTGCGAACGGTGTCTGCACGGGTACAGTAGACTTGACCTGCTGGAAGCGCATAAGGAAGACTGTCGAGGTTGCGGGCAGACCGCTATTAGGATTGACATGCCCGACGAAAAGAAAAATAGTGTCCAATTTAATCATTATAAAAAACAAATGCCTGTGCCTTACGTCATCTAAGCCAACTTCGAAGCCTTAATCAAACAGATCGATCACGTCGCTCTGTCCTCGGAAAAAAGGTTTTACAAACCAAACGCAGGAACACGAAGCTTGCGGGTTTGGATACGTGGTCGTTCGATACGATGGACAAACGTGCGCTCCCATGGTCTACTGAGGTCCCGACGCAGCCGAAAACTTTCTTACGGCCTTACAACACGAAGAGAAAAAAATAAGCGACATTTTATCCAACATTATACCCATGCGTATGATGGAGGATGACAAAATCAGGCACAAAATGTCGACTCATTGCCACGAGTGCAACCAACCGCTGAACGGGGATTCCGTAAGAGATCATTGCCACATCACAGGTTGGTATCGAGGTGCTGCTCACAACGTGTGCAACCTAAAGCTAAAATTCGATCCCCCAAAGATCCCCGCGGTGTTCCACAATTTAAAAGGTTACGATGCCCAACTTATTATGCAGGCCATCTCGAAATTAGAGGGCGATATAAAGTGTATCCCCAACAACATGGAAAACGCATCTCCTTGTCATTAAACAGGCTGAAATTCATCAACAGCATCCAGTTTCTCCTATTGTCTCTCGCCAATTTGGTCAAGGCCAATGATACCTTCCCCATCACCCATCGATACACCGACGGGGCGACTTGGTCTTTGCTGTTGAGGAAGGGTGTGTACCCCTACGAGTACATGGACGATTGGTCCAAGTTTGAGGAGACACGATTACCTCCCATCGACCGCTTTTATAGCTGCTTAACCGAATCCGATATCACCAAGGGCGATCACCTGACCTGTATTTAAGAACGGATGTGCTTCTGCTCGCTGACGTGTTCGAGGTATTCAGAAAAAAGTGTCTAAAACAGTACAGTACATAAATTATGGAAAAAATCTATTACAGCCCACGGGGATACTGGAAAGACTCGGCTCGGAAAAAACAAACAAGCTCTCTGGCAAGTGTACCTGCCACTGCCCCAATACATCCTGAGAAGAAAATTTGACATTTCAACGCCGAATTGCGTCCATCAAGCCCACCTCCTGTTTCTCCCACACGACAGGGTGAGGCGTAAAACCTACAAGTACCCCCTGACCGTCGTGGACATCGCCAGTCGTTACAAGGAAGCCTAACCATTAACAACCAAAGATTCGAATGAAGTGGCCAAGGCCTTGGAACGCATCTACAAATGCAGTCCGCTGACATGGCAAACCGAGCTGCAAGTCGATCCTGGACGCGAGTTTATGGGAACCGTGTCGCAGCTGATGGCCAAGCACCAAGTCCAGGTTCGACGAGGCGTGGCTGGAGCTCACCGCAGCCAAGCCATCGTGGAGAGGTTCAATCACACCTTGGCCGAACGCCTATTCTCGCACCAGTACGCGCAGGATTTAATCTCTCCACAAAACAGAAATACAGAATGGGTTGTACGCTTGCCGCGAGTGGTGGATGCCATCAACAATGAAGTCACCCCATTCCTGAGCAAGAGACCCATCGAAGCCATCCAAATGAAATAAGTACTTGTAACAGCAGGGCGAACAGCAGAAAACGGGCCACTGATCCGATATGGTCCATGAAAACGTACCACCTCGACCTGGTCGACATCAAAGAAGGCAAAAACCGCCTCCGTGGTGTAGTGGTTTGAGCGTCTGCCCGGAGAGCGAAAGGTCTCGGGTTTGATCCCCTACAGCGTCATACCAAAAGGCGTTAAAATATGGTTCTTGTTGGTCCCTGCCTGGCTCTCGGCATTAATGGGTACAACAAGGACTGGTCGGCTCGGAGTCAGTATAATGTGTCTGAGTGGGGTATTCATGCTTCACTGTGGCATGGTATCTCAGTGGGCTAGCACTATAAAACCAGCTTCAGTCTGGGCTAGTACAAGCAGCCGCACATACACATACACATGCATGCACATCGTCATATGAGCGAAATATTCTCAAGCACAACGTTAAACCCAGTTTTACCTCACCTCACCTCAAAGAAGGCGAACCGAACTTGTACTAATTAAAAGTCGGGCCGCAGAGAGGGTTCGTCAGAGAGGAATTGCAAATTGTCCCACACGACACGATATTACTGCCTTATTAAAGATTCGTCTATATATATAGCTATCATCATGTGGACACTGATCGAAAAACGGTTGTTCATGCGTGTCGGGGTGGATGTCAATGGGCTCAATATTTACTCAGCCGTACGTCGAGTGATTCGTCGAGGGAAATTCACCACCCTGTATGATAGTTTAGGTCTCGTGGGCACCGAACGGTTACAACGTCTCATGGATACTTTAGTCGATTATAGCCTCGAAACCCGAGATCGCACCGCCCAGTACTTGACCTACTCTGTTGCCTACTGCGATGAGTTTATGGCAGACCCCATCCATAAAATTGTCACTGAATATTACGGCTACGTGTAAAAAATGCCAAAAAATCCAAAACACTTCCACCACAAAAACACACATGCGCACAACCTTTAACACCATTTTTTCATGGCTACTGGAGAGGGAAAAACATTTCAATTCAACCACCAGCCGAACTGCGGCAGGAACCCCATTGTAATACTCCTTTGTAGTGAAACTGACTGACTGTATGGTGTAAAATAAGTCAAGATATTTCCTTATGTAAAATCGGAAGTACTGGGTCATTTCATTACCTATAGAGGTACTATGACATGTGTTAATTTAAGGCGTATATTTATTAACCTATTGTTTGACGGGCATTCTAGAAGTTGGTTACTCAAAAATGAAACATACAACTTTATGGATGACAACTTCTTATTTATTGCATAAAGCGACGTTTCAATGTAGATTCTTACGCAACACTTTGGAACAAGCTTCAACCAAGTCTAGGAGAGGCTGCAACAATCAACACCTTCAGAAAAGGGTTCAAAGCATATCTCTTTGACATTGCCTATGTTCAATGTTGTGTTTATCTTGCGAAGTGCCTTAGAGTGATCTAGAAGTACATGTAGTTCAAATAGGGCGCTATCTTTTTATATTATTTTTTTTACAGATTAAAGATAAAATACAGCAGAGAGGGTTCGGGTGATCCTGGCACAGTCAGGCTGGTAAGGCTCATCATCAGCTCAGGGCCCCTGCCCCCTCTACATGCAGCCCAGACAGCGAATGGGACTTCTCCCAGGAATCGCTGCCTTGTCGAACCCACCAAGAACTTTCTGGAGAATATGAAGACTCCCCAACATTGCAGCCTTCTGCATTACCCAGAGCGTCAGAAGGGTTGTGCTCCTGGTGGAGATCCCGGGCACTCTCCTGATATGTGCCAAGAGATCAGGAGGTACCAAACC
The DNA here is from genome assembly GCF_003918875.1 of Haliotis rubra. Classification (NCBI taxonomy): domain Eukaryota; kingdom Metazoa; phylum Mollusca; class Gastropoda; order Lepetellida; family Haliotidae; genus Haliotis; species Haliotis rubra. The sequence goes on along the minus strand of NW_025766348.1, from coordinate 951,951 downwards.
AAGGGCACCGCGAACAACGGTGAGCCTGACGACAGTGTACTTGGGATGCAAGCGAGACATTTCAAAGGCGAGGTCCGCATATTTATTATGCTTTTCCTGAATCTTGCCAATCACATTGCTGTCAAAAGGGACAGAAAATTCAATGACATAAATAAATCTATTGGCTTTATCAAAAAGGACAAGATCAGGTTTGTTGGCTGGAATTCTTCTGAGGCTGTATATGGGCCGGTTTGCATAGGTTTAGCCAAATCAGACATATCAAGTGTATTTTTAATATAATTAGGCTATGGAAGAGTATAGTGAACATGAGGTTGGTTTAACGCCACACTCAGCAATATTCCAGCTATATGGCGGTGATCTGTAAATAATTGAGTCTGGACCAGACAATCCAGTGATAAACAGCATGAGCATCGATCTACACCATTGGAATACAATGACATGTGCCAACAAAGTCAGCGAGCCTGAAAACCTGATCCCGTTTGTCGCCTTTTACGACAAGCATGGGTTGCTGAAGACCAATTCTAACCCGGATCTTCATGAGGACGGTGAAGATGAGAAGATATGACAGGTGCATGGTAGCCTGAATATTCTGGCACCTGACAAGGAGCCGTCTCGTCTATACAGGTTGTAGGTAAAGGCATGAAATAGTCAAGTCCTCCACAAAGAAAAGGGGAAATCCTGTGTTAAGGACTCATCAGATGCACAATATTCTTTATCATAATCTTGATCGGAGTCTGCAGGGTAATGGGAAACCCATGATAGGAATCCTGTTGATGGGGCATGTGAACACTCAACATAACCCCTAGGGCTTCTGTGAGGGTCATCATCCAAAAGTGTCCATGTTCTATATACGAAGGATGACATGAAAATTCATACGACACTGGACCCAAAAGGTTTGGATGCTCAGTTGTGAATGCTCAGTCTATGAGGCATAAAAATGGCATCCAATTGGAAACTGTGATTGTGTCTGAATGCAGACGGTCTGTTTCTGTGAGGCTGATTTCTGACTTGTCTGACAGAGAAATGTCCTGCATGTGGCCTCTTAGCTGAGTGAGTCTTCTCACCTTTTCTGCTGTATTTCTACCTCCTGTGATAGTAGCTAGGTGAGATCCCAGTAATGATTCAACAGCTGAATTCTGTGGAACAAATAATTACACACTGATAGGGACGTTGGTATCATTGGTTGGTGGACGTAGATCAGGGGGTTGTAGATAGAGTAGAGAGGTCAGACATAGCTAGATACATGTCTGGGAGTGACTTAATGGCTTCTACTATCTTCTGAGCCACTTCTTTACATCTGGGTTCCAGTCCCACATGGATACAATCTGTGAAGCCCATTTCCAGTGTCCCCCGCCGTGAAATTGCTGGAATATTGCTAAAAGCAAGTAAAACTCAACTCACTTACTTAATAACTTGTCCTTTAAATTTAATGTGCAATAATATAATGACAATATAATACAGCCATTAACACATATCACAAAATGAAAGCATCTCAAAATCAAGCCATTACCTCTTTGAAATACAGACGAGTTTCTTTTAGCATGTCTCTTCTACGAAAAGCATGAACAGAATCTGTGAAAGCTACAGCAAACACCTTTTCCTTGAAGTACCCAGGATAATCATTAATCTGCAACAGTGGAAACAGGGTAATCTGTTAATGATCTATCTGGAAATCAGGGGCAGACAGCATACCTCACTAATATTTTATCTGGGAAACTTCTGAGGAAGATTATACTACACATGAACAGAATCAGATGACGGGACATCAATAGACTTATTCAGCAAAAGGAATACAGAGATTATTCAATGTAAGTGAAAATGTAAGTAACCAAGCATGTCCAATGTTTGTGTTGAGGAAAATGTACATGAGAGTTTTACAGGAACCTAAAAACATGCACACCTATCTTGTTTGTCCTGATCAATGATTTTTGTGTGGTCTGATCTCAGTAAGAACTGCTATACATCTAGAGAGTGTGTCACATAGGTTGCAACCGCTGCTAAAGCTGCTGGCCTCACAACATTATCACTGTTTGACAGCTTCAACCAAAAACACTTTGCATGATCGCATAACACAATAGCTTGGTAGTGGATATGGGGCATAAAACATTCCATCCCAAACCATTAAGTCATTCGTGACAAGTAGGGCTGGATATTGCCCTGATTCTCATATTGCGATATATTGCAATAATTCAAGAGATATTGCAATACATATTGTAATATATTGACTGGAAGGTTTCTGTCCAAGTGCGTACATCATACATTCATAATAGCTCTCTGTGTGCGACAACGTCTTCTTAGTTGCTGTTACACCATACTTTCAGGCTCCCTGTCCCCATTGTGTATGGGTGTATGCCAGTGGTGTACAGATAAATGATATAGAACCTTAATGTGGAATGTTTCATGGAAGTAACTGTATTGCAACAAAGTTTTGCGAACATAATGAAAAAGGTAATAGTATAACATGATTTTCATGGTCAGTGTTGTTTGCTTCAACAGAATGCACTTCAATGCAGCATGTAAATATTGTTACTATTTGTCAGTGATTCATTCAGATTCAACTCCAATATAAACATTTGTTAACATGAACTGTTGTAAAATGAAAAAAAAACATGATTTAGGTGAACTACTTGAGCTTAAAATCTCATGTGGCCTCCAATAACTAAGATCCTTGACTAGAATGTCATTATACAATCCTTTGGCCTTTATCATAAATTGATAACATATGTCCCATTATGAAACAAAAAAACAAAAACAAAATAATGTGCATTGCGATATGGCCACCAAGAGCCAGTAGCTCTACTTAGAAGTCGGAATAAAAGATTGGTCAAATGTTTGAAGGGCATGTAGAAGTGGAATGCATAAGAAAAGCAAGATTTATAGATGTCAACTACTTTATTGTGAATATTCATGACCTGATGAAGGAGCAAGCAAACACTCCGAAACGTTGCATTATTCACAACAAGAAGTTGACATCTATAACTCAATAAAGACACTTCCACTTGTAAAACTTTACATGAAACAGAAAAGAAACAAAAGTATATTTGACACCTTCAGAGCACATTTTGTTGCTATGGAAATCAAGGGCAGATAATTCAAAGGGACGTAACTCTGGATGACCCAATATATTGCAGAATCTGAACCATATCGCGGTAATCGTATCACGAGATACTGTACCGGTAATATTGCACAGCCCGCCCTAGTGACAAACAAGTCCTTGTCATATTCCAAGGATGACTTGTTCCAATATCACAGTCATTTAGGAGGTTCCAGGGTTGTGACAGTGTCAGTTATAGCATCCTCACCAATGTTATGTCATCATAGACATAAAACAAGACTAAGAGATCAGGTGGTCAGGCTTGCTGACTTGGTTGACAAATAGCATCACAAATGTATACGGGTACATTAATGATCATCATACCAGTCACTGACATGTCTGTACAGACATGATTCCCATAAATCTTTGTCACATAGCTGGAATATTGCCAGTGTAACATTAAAAATTACAGATTGTTTTTCTAAATATTGTTCAATTGGTATGTCCAGTCATGTTTTACTTTCCACAAAACCATTTACAAATCTATGCCATACATATTATTTAAAATATTTTAGTTTTTACTAGGAATTAGGTAAGGTTAGACACTAAAACCAATGTAATCACAAATCTACAGTATGTCAAGGTTCTTACATTGCATAAGATATTGTCAGTGTGATAAAAAAAAGTACAGGAGAACAATACTTAAGGGACCTGTACCTACCAGCTCCATTGTGACAATTCCTCCATAGCTGTGAGCAACAAATGCTACACATGATGCTTGTGCCTTCATTACAAAGTGCTGAAACACATAGTGCCCATGACTCTCTGGTGAATTGTTGTCCTGCAGTAACAGAAAGACCAGAAACTGGAAAAATGGGTACATTACATGTGAATTGAAGGGAGTCTCTCTATTTACAAACAATACCCCAAAAATATATATCTATTGTACATGTGGGAGATAAAAGGTTTATCATAAACAGGGACATTTCTTTCTATAATTAACATCATGTCTATTTACTATGTTTATTAAACAATTCTAGACCATAATGCGAGGGCTAATTGGCCATCTATGCACTTTTCAGTCTGATGATCACAAATCTGTCACAGGTTTGCAATAATGTTATTTACTGAACAGTCTTGTTGGCCTCAACATCATGATGAAAAGAAACACAAAACATAAAGGCAGGAATTTATGGATGTCAACTTCTTTATTTCGAAATGCACGATGTTTCAGAGCATATTCTTACTCCTTTAACTGGTGAATGAAAAACTAGGAAACTGATAACTACATAAGTAGATGTGAATCACCAAGAGTGATAAGATAACAAGGGAACCCAGTTGGGAATTCGTGCTAAATTGGTGAGATGGGATTGACAAATGGAAGCCAGGGATCATATCGGATCATATCAGAATATACTTCACTGTTCATACATCCAATCACTTCTGTACTAGGTTTTATTTTCTGTAAAAGAGCCTCATTATATACCATACAACTAAACTTACTGTTAACAACTCCCTCACTCTATACTTCTAGCACCTAACAGGAGTAATAATGTTGTGGTGTTGGTGTGCGCTATGAGCATGCCCCTTTGTGGTGTGGAGTATTGCGCGGTATAAGTACCCTCATTATGTTTTACAGATTAACATGAAAAATGCAGCAGAGAGGGTTCAGGTGATCCTGGCACAGTCAGGTTGGTAAGGCTCATCATCAGCTCAGGGCCCTTGCCCCCTCTACATGCAGCCCAGACAGCGAATGGGACTTCTCCCAGGAAACCTACCTTGAACTTTCTGGAGAATATAAGACTCCCTAACACTGCAACCTTATGCATTACCCATAGCGTCAGAAGGGCTGTGCTCCCGGTTGAGAACCTGGGAGCGCCATAAGATCAGGAGGTACCAAACCAAGGGCACCGAGAACAATGGGGAGCCTGACGACAGCGAGACATTTCAAAGGCAAGGTCCGCATATTTAGCATGCTTTGCCAATCACACTACTGTCAAAAGGGACAGAAATTTCAATGATATATATAAATTCATTGGCTTTATAGAAAAGGACAAGATCAGGTTTGTTGGCAGGAATTCTTCTCAGGCCGTATATGGGCCTATTCCAAATAAGTTTGAAAAATCATTTTCCATGACGCCCTGGACATGTTCAGGGTCGTACCATGGATGGACCTCAGAGTCAAAGCCACAGGCATGGCGAAGACGATAGTAGAAGCAACAAGCCATGCCATCATGTCTTTTAAGATATGCTGTTTGTGCCAAGGAAGAGCATCCACTGACAAGGTGTTGGACAGTCTCTGTAAATTCATTGCAAAGACAACATTTCATGCAAATATTTTCTTTAAGAATCACATATTGGCGATTGCGAGTGGGAAGCCCTCAGTTTCACATTTAAGACCAGCCGACTTCATCCAGGGAAAGGAGTTGGTTGGATTGCTATTCTGTTCCACACACTGCATGTACACATGATGCAATGGTTTCTTAGAAAGCTTCTCCACAAATGACCGACTCTGGGCAGACTTGGTGAAGGACTTCACCAGGTTGACTCCCATTGGTGTTCCGTCCAGCAGGACATCGCCATCAACAAAATCAACCTCAAATTTCAGATTGTGTCCAACAACCTTGGCATGCTTAAAATAGCTGTGGAATTCCTTGCTTTTATCATGAGTCTTGACATGCATCACCAGAGGATTATCCGTCAAATAAATATGTGCAAAAGTACACAATAAAATTCTATCATGAAGAGCCTCTACAGTAATCAAACCCCGACCTCCAGAACTGATTGGCATATATAAACGATTCAGAGAGGAACGAGGGTGATAGGCTCTGTTATCAGACATGATCCTTCTGGTCAGGCGGTCAAGACTCTGGATGTCTTGCTTTATCCAATCAACTACTCCAAAGGAATAGGAAAGACCTTACACAGCAAAAGTATTGGTGGCTTTGACCTTGTTTCGGGAAATTAGCTCTGAGCTCCAGATTTTCTTTAATCGAGCTTTATACTCGGCCCGAAGTTTTTCTTGAATCTAGGCATTCTGGAGCTTGTCTCGAACTTGCATTCCAAGATAGGTGTAGGCCTGATCTTCCACAAGATACTCAATAACTCCTCCCCTGTAACCTGACCGATCCTTCATGAATTACCTTGCCACGTTTCAAATGAAGAGTATTACATTTGTCGAGTCCAAATGTCATGTCAATATCATTAGAAAAGGACTCGGCAAGGAGAACCTGTTCTTTCAAATTGGTATCTCCTTTGGCAAGGAGCTCAATGTCATCCATGTAAAGGAGATGAGTAAGAGGTGTTGGGGATCTGTGCTGAGGAGATCCTGGATGGTGACCCTCCTCTTTATTGAGTATAAAACTCAAAGGATTTAAAGACAAATAAAAAAGCAAAGAACTAAAGGAGTCGCCCTGGAATATTCCCCTTCTGATTGGATTAGATTCCGAAGTCTGCACCTGGCCTTGCAAGTACATCTCAAGTCGGCATCATTCCTCTAGCCCCCTGTTACATGCCACTAATTAGTACCTCTAGCCCCTCCCCTGGCTGTTCTGTTAGCTGTACTCACTCCCCTGTAACTGGATTAACTGCTACTAAGCTCGTTAGGTTATGGTTTTGGTTGTGGATAGGTGACTAACGGTCCTTATTTATCCACGAGGAAACATCCAACCAAGTACAGCTTTTGCAACTTAAGTGTGGACAGTCTGCTCCCAAACGTAGGAAGCAATATGTAGATAGAGATGACAAGATTAAACGCCTTGGACTAGAGTACATGTTATGTGAAAGAAATCTTGACTCATACCTGTGTGCCATTGGATAGATGATGGACAATATGTATGTTGCATAAAAACAACTGATCTTGTAACGTTCTGTGTATCTTGAGATTAGAATAGACACAGAGACATCGTGGGTACAGGTCGGACATGTTGTTTTACTCATTTAACCGCTCTTTACAATACAAGGGAGATAACTCTCGAAGATGTGCATATCAGTACATCTCCCCTCTTTAAGATGTACAAATGAAGCATCTTTAAGTATACTGAAGATGATTGCAGTTTACAGAGATAAAGTCACTGGAGAATCAATGTGAAATACGTTTTGTTATTAGTCCTAAAATTATTATTTCTGAAACCAAAGTGTTTTAGATTTATAATTATGTCTTTTGACACAACCTGCACATTTTCTGATCAGTTCCGACAATGTGACTTGTCAAGTACAATACTGTTGATTTAGCCAGTCACATAGTCCTTAAGATACTTGGGTGGCTTGATCTGTCTTCCACTTCGTGTCTTGGTAGGACAGCTCTGTGTGCTACTGGTTGTTGACTGTTCTGGGCCGGGTTTGATCTCAGGTTCTGTTGTGTTCTGTTTCTCTGCTGGGACTGTATTGCCGACTGGATCCGAGGTGTTAGGTTGACACCTGACCTGTTTCGGACCTCGAAGATTTCTCCTATACTGCATCCCTTCCTCAGTTTTGACACAGTAAGATCTTATTCCCACTTTGTCTTTCACCTTAGCACTTTTCCATTCCTTTTCTCCTCCACACAGCTTCATCACGACTGTCTCACCTGGTTTTAGCTCTGGGAGGTTCTTGGCATTTCTGTCATAATATTTCTTCTGTTTTGCCTTTCTAGTCCAAAGCTTCTTTGGGACTGAATTAACTGCCTTAGGTTACAGTTGTTTGGCTGACAAACTCAGCATAGTGCGTGTTCTTCCGCTGTAGAGTCGCTGAACTGGGGAGCTTTCCATGTGTTCTGTAGGTGTGTTCCGCCAATTGAGGAGTGCCAAATAGGGATCCGTGCCAGCTTTCTTTCACTTTATCATTATTCTCTTGGCCACTTTGGCTGAGTTCTCAACTTTCCTGTTGGACTGTGGATAGTGAGGAGAGCTTGTACAATGTTCAAATTCAAAAGTTCTGGCAAACATTGCAAAAGCTTTGGAGCCAAATGGTGGTCCGTTGTCTGACATGACCTGAACCGGAATACCATGTCTGGCAAACTGCTGCTTCAGCTTCCTGATGACCGTTTTTTTTATGTCTTATCATGTAATCTATCTACTTCGAAGAAGTCTGAGTAATAGTTGGTTGTTCTGAGAAAGTCTTTCCCCTCAAAGTCGAACAAATCGACTCCTACTTTCTGCCAGGGACGGCTTGGCAGACTGTGACTTTTCAATGGTTCTTTCTGTTGCTCATCATTGTAACAGGCACAGATTTCACACTTGTTTATGAATTCCTTCACATCTCTATTTATATTGGGCCAAAACACAGCTTCTCTTGCTCTTCTAAGAGAATTCGGAATTCCACAGTGACTAGAGTGTAGTTTGACCATAATGTTGTGTCGTTCTGCTTTAGGCACTACCACACGTTCACCTTTAAAGACTACACCATTCTGGAATGACAGTTCGTCTCTATAGTTGAAGTATTGCTGAACCACAGTTCAGCTGGAGATCGACTGTCTACCATCATGATACTGTGAGCATCTTGATTCCGCTGGTTTGACCTTTGTGGTAGAAAGGCACGACTGAGGGTATCAGCCATGACCATCAAAAAACCCTTCTTGTAAACCACTTCAAGCGTAGCATCATTCTCTGCAAGCTCTTTGGAGCATTGTGGAGACTCTTCTTCAAGATAGTCTCTAGAGGCTTGTGATCAGATTCTATCTTCACCTGTTGCCCATACACATATCTGTCAAACTTCTCCATGCCAAACACAATGGCGAGTAGCTCCTTCTCTATCTGAGCATAATTTGTTTGAGTCTCAGTGAGTGCTCGCAATGCATACATGATTGGATGATCGTTCTGCATAAGACAAGCCCCTAAACGTTTTTCCGATGCATCACATTGCAACACAGTTTCAGCCTCTGGATTGAAATACTTCAGAACTGGTTTAGCAGACAAGATCTTCTTCACTTCATCAAAGGCTTTGGTGTGAATATCATCATTCCAGCAAAATACAACACCTGATTTGAGCAAATCTCTGAAAGGTGCAGTTGCTTCCGACAGCTGTGGAGCAAACCTCTGCACAAAATTGGTAAGTCCCAACAGACGTTGTATCCCTTGTTTATCAGCTGGAGGTGGCATTTTTCAAGATTGCTTAAACTTTGGAAGGATCAACTTTTAGACCTTCAGATGATATCACATGACCTAAATAGGTAATTTCAGTTCGTCTCAATTTCAGTTTCTGGAAATCTAGTTTGATGCCTTTCATCCGACATCTTTGGAGGAGAGTTTTGAGATTTGCTGCCTTCCAACGCACCATCGAGTCGTCTCTGGAATTCCTCTGGGGCAGGTGAGATACCAAAGGGCATTCTTTTCCACCGAAATTTTCTCCATGGGGTATCAAATGTGGTTAGATAACTGCTGTTTTCAGCAAAGCACACATGCCAAAATCCGTTTTTGACATCAACCACTGTAAACAGTTTTGCATTTGACAGTTCAGGCAAGACATCATCAATTGTTGAAATTGAGTAATCATTTCTCTTTAATGCTTTGTTGAGAGGTTGTGGATCTAAACAGACGCGTAGACGTCAATTACTTTTCATGACCACTACCATTGACGAAATCCACTCAGTTGGTACATCAACTTTCTGTATCACTCCGAGCTTTTCCAATCTGTTCAGTTCAGCCTTGAGCTTAGGCTTAATAGCTATTGGAGTTTTCCTCAAAGGAGTCTTCACTGCAGAGACTTTAGGATCTATCTCAAGTTTGAGGGTCCCTTCTAACTTTCCTTCCCCATTGAAGACATCATAAAACTCTTCGATTAGAGTGTCTTTGGAAATCGACATTGTTGTCGAAGTTGACTGTAATCAGGTTCATCTCTTGGACCGCCTGTGTGCCAAGAACAGGTCTTACTTCATCCTGAACTATGATGAATTCAAGTATGTGGTTTTCACAATTCTTTGGATTCACTACAGAAATGTGGGTATTTCCAATAGTATTCATTTCTGTATTGTTGTAGAGTATCAGTGGAGTGTTGTAAGGATCAAACTTCTATTGTCCTGAACAAAGAGACTGGCATGGCATTCACGGTTGCACCACAATCAAGTTGAAACTTCACCTTCTGTTTGTTGACTTTCATGTGAGCAAACAGTTTTGTAGGAGGGTTATCATTCACAGACAGGATAGATTCTTCAAGACTCAAGGCATAGTCTCCTAACTCACTCGCTGTCGCCTGTTTCCTTTCTGTCTGCTTTTCACTTTCTTATGTTTACACTTGATATCAAAATGGTTCATGCCATGATAATATGTACATTTCTTTCCAAATGCTGGACACTGGTCTCTATCTTTTGCATGAGATCTGCCACAGAATCTGCACTCTTCAATGTCGGACACATATTTTGGTTTAGTTTATTCCCTCTCTGATCTTCCACATTTGCTTTGGCCACTTTTCTTTCCATTTCTGTTTCCACTCACAAAGGACACCTGATATGTTCTCATACATTTGAGTTGATGATCTGTTGTTTCACATGCTCTGCACACAGTGATACACTTATCTAGTGTCAAGTCTGCAGTTTGTAACAGTTTCTTTCTTGTGCTATTGTCAAGAATTCCTACAACAATTCTGTCCTTGATCAATGAATCTGTTAGTGTGCCGTAATTGCAGGATTTGGCAAGAGATCGTAGAGCCGCTACATAAGTGTCAATAGATTCACCGCTTTCCTTTTCACGTTTATTGAAATTGTAATGCTCATATGTTTCACTTGTCGAACCAACACAAAATATCTCAAATGATTCCAAAAAATTGTTTATGTTAGACTTATAATCTTCATTTGCAAATTTAAACCCTTCAAAGACTTCCAGAGCATCAGATCCAACAGCTGTAAGAAGTGTTGCCGTTCTAAATCTCATTTTTTCTGAAACTAGTCTCTGAGCAATTTCATAATTGTCCCATCCACGTTTGAATCCAGATTGAGGCTAAATTCCCTTTCAATCTTTTGGCAGATTGAGGCTAAATTTCACTTTTTTCTTCACCTTCATCCAATTTTACAATCTCCGTGGTGAGAGGAAGATTTTCAGATCAGGCATAACTATACCACCTTTATAGAAATTTTCATAATTCACCTTCAGAGTACACTTCATAGATACTTTTCATAGCAAGAGTTCTTTGAAAAGTCAGTGTACAAGCATTGACTTAAATTCACATCCCTGCTCGAAAACTGGGGTACTTTTCAAACCACGTGCGCAACCGATGAGGCGTAAATTCGAATTTTACCTTGGACCTGGTAATTTGTCTCAGCATTCAGAGAAGGTGTCAAGATCTGAATTAATACTTTTGGAAATGTAAATAAATATAGAATCTTCATATTTGTCTTGTCAATTCTTAGCAACAGTGATCATCTACTGATCAATCATAATCACTGAGCTGTGATTCTCTATTATCTATACCATGTACCGGTAGTCACCTACTCACAGCCAACACCTGACCTAACGAGTTAATTAATAGTAGCAGTTAATAGAGTTACAGGGGAGTGAGTACAGCCAACAGAACAGCCAGGCGAGGGGCTAGAGGTACTAATTAGTGGCATGTAAAAGCAGGGGGCTAGGGGGACAGGGGCTAGAGGGGTGGAGTCGTTGAGTCGACCAGCAACTCATTAAAGACTTGAGTAAATCAAGTAGTCGTTCAGGGAGGTCAATACAAAGCGGAGATTTTGGAATCCATTCCTGAGGGACAGAGTCATATGCTTTTTTGTAGTCAATCCAGCACATAGAGAGGTTGTGGTGATATGTATTAGCCTCTTCCAAAATCATTTTCTGTACAAGAAGTTGATCCTTGCACCCCCAGCATCCCTTTCTTGTCTCCTTCTGCTCTCTATAAATTATGTCATTAGAAGAGAAGTAAGATGACACGAGGTTTGTCAAACACCCTGTGAAGATTTTATATTGAGTATTCAAACATGTGATAGGGCGGAAGTTTTGGGGATCAGTCAAGTTACCGTGGGAGCCAAGGAAGTTTTGGGGATCAGTCAAGTTACCGTGGGAGCCAAGCCAATTGACATTTGACAGAGGGGTAAACAAAGTATGTGATCTACTTTAAAAGTTGTCAAACTTCCAATTATGTGGAAGCCGCACTGGCTGAGTGAGTTAGATAGCCAAATTCTGTGCTGGTGATTCGGTGCATCACTTTGAGAGTGATGGTTGGAACCCCAGATGATATTCAACCTCAAAAAGTGCTAGAATCAACTTTACTAAGAAAGTGTTACCCCAAACATAACATATGTCATATCTGGCCCCTTTCTAAAAGGTAATATGTATTAATAAAGGCAAAATAAAAAAGACGAATGTGACCCAAAGACACACAGGCAGATGTCAGTGATTTCACAAAATTACTACAATCCAGCAAGGCAGATTCTGCTCTTCAGTAATACGAAAGGTCACAGATATTACTAATTGATTGTTGACATACGTTTTAATCCTTCCATTGATTTATGACAAGGTTTGATTTTTCTCATTTCTTTTGGTATTAAAACAGGTGAGATTGGTCCTTTTAGTTATCAAGTGGATAGCTATGTCATTCACTTTGGCTCTTAACAATATTTCTGAGGTTAAGTCTCTGGTGTGTTCTTGGTACAGTCCAACAAAATAGAAAGGCTATGTTTAAACGTAAAGCAAATTATGTATGTGGAACAAATCCTGTCTCGCACCCCATTTTGTCAAGTTTCTTCCTCAAACTACAACCAAATGTAAGTTTCAGTTGTAGTTTACAATGATCTTAGCCTTCAGTTGGTTTGTGCAAGTGGATGATGACTGCTGCCCGAAGCTATAGTGCTAAGATTGTGGGCCCTGATGACATTAATAGCCTACAGGCTGGGATATGGATGCAGGAGAACAGCAGCTTCCAGTAACCAGCAGCTGTCCATGATGTCCACGAATGGATAAAAGACTGAAGTCCAGTAGTCAGTAATCACAATGCATAGACAATTTAGTTCTTTTCATATGAATTGTTTAGGTTAGTCTACGCATTTGGAACTTGTGAAGCACCTCTTAATATGAATCTTAGGTTTCCAACTGTTCACAAGATATTTGTAACGATTTAACCCCCATTTCCAAAGGTCCATAAAACAACAGGAGTTAAAGAGTCTGCTGTTTGAAATTAGTATGTTTGTTGAAACCAAGGTTGACTGAGGATCAGTGATCAATGACCAATATATTTGGGACCTACCTTTATCTCAATCTCTTCATCTCTTTCACCAACAGTATTGAGATTTGGATTAAGAACAATGACACCATAGCCTTCACCCATTGCTTGCCGAATATATGGTAGCTGTGAGCCATGTTCAATACTATTATTGATGATTAACCTGGAATAAAAGCAAATAGTTGCAGCATTAGTATATTAATTCCTGTGAGTTCTTGGTTCATGTTAAAACCTGTTTCAGGTAGTCACCGGCTTCCGCTGCCAGGATCTTGGGAGGAAATCTTCCAAATCAATACCCACCCAAAAACAAAGAAAAGAAAAAAGAAATCACAAAGAATATATAACATTTTCACATTTTCATATTTCATGACAAGTTTACACGAAAGTAAACCTTTTTGTCTTGCCCTTTTTCCAAATAGAAAGTATTTAATCAAGTAGTTTCATTGCCATTTTTCCAGAAAGTACAGCTATCACAAGTAACTAATGTATTTATTTTTAAACTTATCTTATCTCACGGCTTGCACCTCTCTCTCTGCTTCCACACTGACTGGAACGACTGTAAACTTTTCCCTTGGCCCCTCTTGTACCATTGCCTGTGTATTCCTTGCTGCTCTGGCTAATGGACTACTCACCACAATCTATACGAGGCATGCAGCACTCTCCCCCTCAACCTACTTGACCACTGCTCACACATCATACTCTTTCTCATCGCGTCCCTGGGTGGACGCAATTTGTGAACACTCACTTCCCTTTGTTGAATTCTCCGTTATGGGGAAACCTGAAAATAAACACAAGCGCAAGTTTTGCGCGCTTTGTAAAAGACTTTTTCCAATTTTGACCCACACAGTTCTAGTGTCAACTGTGTTGGTTTGTGTGAAGCTGACGATTGTTGTAACAAATGTTCCCGTCAGTCTGAAGAGGAATTTAAAGCATACCATCGGGTATGTTTCCGGCGTCTAGCAGACCGTGCCAGATATACCTCTTCAGAATTGAGTACTTCTTCTGCTAAGAAACCTTGCCTACAGTGTCCTACTTTGGTTTGGAAGCAGTCCAAATCCCCTCACTCGGAGGGGGAGGATTTTAAGGCCGCCTCGTCCGATTCTTACCTCTCAGAGGATTTGAGGAAATTGTTGGGTACTCACTCGTAGCCCCCTAAGACTGGGGCCTCTAGGGTTGTAATGATGGAACACCCATCCATCCCTGTGAACACTGCATCCCCTCAAGACCTTCGGATGACCTTATCTTCCTCCAGATCTCCTTCATCCCAGCCGACAGGAGATAAGGAACCTGGACAGGTACACGCGGTAGAGTGCCCGTCCCCATCTACAAGTTGGACGCAGCTGACCTCTGTCCCTGCTAGCACCCCGACAGTCTCGATCTCCGAATCAATCCTCTCATAGCCTCTCACGACCTCGTTCGTCTAGTCAAAACTTCTGGCCGTTCTCTAGTTTGTCAGATCAAGCTGAACTGCCTCATAGTAGCTGAATGCATTCATCTTGCCAAACTAAACAAACCATCGAACTGATTTATCAGATCGTCCTGTTTCCTGTCATTTTCGCCAAACTCATCTGAGTATCATTGCTGAACTGGTTTGCCGTGACATCACCGAACTGATTATTCAGCACAGAATGGCTCATCTCGTTCGTCCGAACCACATTGCTGAACTGGTTCCTTAGGCCGAACCAGTTCACCACAACATCCCCGTACTTGTTCGGCAGACGGATCTGAACCTCATCATCGAACTAGTTCATTAGACCGAACCAGTTCACGACAGCATCACCGAACTAGTTCATCAGGGTGAAGCGATTCACCGCACCAGCAATCATTTCACACTTGATGTCTGTAGTGCAGTCATCTAGATTACGCCTGGCACTTGAGGTTCTGACAATCCCAGATCTCCAAGACTCCTTCCTGACCAGGGCTCATCTCATTCCAGATTTAATCTACCATCCAATCTTCATGTTTGATTAATGATTCAGTTCAACGAATCCATCCTTCAGCACAAATATTAGCTCTACAACCGCCCGTTTATGCATTACTGGATAAGCTTGCTATCCAGGAATATTTACGATGCTTCACTGAGTCCTGTTACTGCACACTACTCGTAACAGCGTTATGGTGTATCACTGGGTGCAAGCATGGCTTGGTTCGTCATTTTCTTCACCTTCACCCTCCGTTTACATCATCAGCATGCTCCTGGACAGATGGGTCAAGTTTCTGCGCATGGTACCAGCAGTGATGTCTTGTCAAGTAGCTAGCATCCCTTAGCCCGGATTTTATGGGTTGTGACCCAGCCGGTTAACCAAAGACTTTTGTCATTGTTGCATCATGGGTATGCAAATGGCGGACTACTGTTTGTTTACCGGACAGACTTGTCTTGGTCCCACGAGGCAGATATCAATTCCAAACTTTAATTGCCATTGATGATGAACGGAGCCCTTCCCCGTAAGAGTAATTGTGTCTGGATTCATCAGCCAGCTGAGAGAGACTGCTTACCAAGGATGTTAGACAAAAACACCCGAGAACGCTTTGGCTAGACTTATTCGGTTTTCTTCTTGAGCCCAAACACTTAGTTTGGAGGTCACTACAGCTATGTCTGCACGGTCCCAATGCAGTGATGTACTACCTATATCTCTCAATCTGGCGAACCATCACATTGTTTGGCGAACCAAACGTTCCTGAGATCGCCAATCATACACACTTCATCACTCCGATTACAATGTGAACGTTCCTGTTGATTGTCTGAAAATCTCCTTGCTACGAACCTACTTCATTCAGCACTCTATTAGTACTGTCATGGTAGCTCGACTATTTGAACATTCCTATTCAGGAGATATCCATTGGTCAGTGACAAGAGTTGCTCAAGCCTTCACTTACAGAGGTCAATTTCAGGCCAACAACCCCAAGGCTTTAATCCACCTCCTCACTTCTGGATGGTGCCGATCAACCTACTATGCACCATTATGAAGAAGGGAGACTTCCTCATCAGCTTTGATCTTCAGGACGCCTACCTTCACGTCCCAATACATCCAGAGCACCTGAAGTACCCTCGCTTTGTGTTCAATCAGAACCATTACGAGTGACAGGTCCTGCTGTTTTGAATTTCCATGGCCTTGTGGCTTTTTACCCGTATTACCAAGTTGATCACAAGTTTCTGTGAGTTACATAGATGACTGCATCCAGTCTCACCAGGATTCAGACGTTCTACTTCAACATCAGCCAATGGCAGGAGCTATTAGGTCTTCTCACGTGAGCGCAAGCCCTGACTTACAGAGGCCAGCTTCAACTTTGTCCATTACAATGGTTTCTGCATCCATTTCTGCAAGTCGACAATCCCAAGGAACTGATTTGGCTCCTAGAACCACTTCATCCAGTTCTTCAGTGGTGGCTTGATGAACGGAACGTTTCCTGACATCTATCATGAAGGGTTATTTCTGGCACTCTGACAGTGTTTTCTCATCTCATTACCTGCGAGACCTATCAGTGACAGATGTCCAAGGATTACATCAGTTTGGACCACTCGTCTTGGCTCAGCAGTTCACTTCAGACCATCAGCGCAGATGAAGGAAAGTTCCATGTTCGTTACCTATTCCTGTATTTATTGAATAAAAGTCTGAACTTTATGTTTATCTTTTGTTCTCATTGCTTATGGGTTTTTAGAACTACTTCACTTAGTTTGATACTAAGGCATCTAGATACCGCCGCCAAGTTTGACTTAATGGTTTTGATAGTTGAAGTTGTGTGTCTCGATGCAGAGGTGTTCGACTCCCTCGCTTATTGACCTCTACTCTGTAGAGCAGTTACTTCAGTGGAGCGAGTCTCTCCCAAATTCCAGTGGATTTCGTTGCGTTCTGACTCCTAAGTTGCCAGAGTCATTCTTTGACTAAGCTTATGTAAAGGAGCGAGGGTCAATTTGATGTTGCTTTGGAACTGAACGTTAAAACTTGTGAGTTTCCAATTCAACTTGTCTTTTGCCCTCTACGTGATGGTGTCTGAGGGGTCTTGAAGCAGGGGCTGTTCCGATTATCAGTTGAAAAACTGTAATTACGGAGGTACGTTGGAAATCATGGCAACGCGAGGCTTACTTGCTGAGCTAAGTTCTTTCGCTTAAAGAAGGTGGTGGCCAAACACCACATCGCTCGGGAGCACCCATCACCCTGGGAGTCGTTGTGCCTAGTTAGCCAAGGGGTTCAGGGAACCCATCACAAGCATAAGAGTTGCGTACATGCGTAACAGGCCTCCCTTGTTCATCGCTATCTACGGTTGTTAGGATAATAAAGCTGAGCTCCTTTCTTGTGAGACTTAGGGTATTCTGCGACCCACGGTGCATGCTGCTTGCCTCGTATGGATTGTGGTAAGCACAGAACACACAGGGGATGGGACAAGAGAGGCCAAGGGAAAAAGTTTACAGTCGTTCAACTCAGTGTCGAAGCAAGAGAGAAAGGTGCAAGCCGTGAGTAAGATAAGTATATAAATATACAATTTATAGTTACAATTTTCTATTTGCATTATATTGTTTCATCTTTTGCACACTAATCAAGAGTTCTATAGCCATAATACACACACCATGGCTTATGTCCCTTGTAATATAACACCAACTAAAAATAAATGACATCCTTAGAACTTTTTAGACCCATGATGGTGTACAGGTGTGTGGTTTTTGTGTCTTGATGCCCAGCCCACTGTTTTAAGCTAAGGGTGTCTGACAGTCACTTGGCTAAATCAGCATCCATTGCGTTATTTCATTCCTGACCAGCATGAGCCCCTCTTGAAGGATTTCATATTGGCATATGAACATAGAACTACTTCAACCAAGAACAATAACTATTTCTGTTTAATTCCAACAGTAAAATCATTACTGGAGGACTCAAAAAATATTTTAAGGTGTTTTAAATAACAATAAAATTTATCATGATGTGACAGTGTGCCTGTGTTACTGTAGATACAGTCATATTTCAAACTGACCAATTCATGGAGTCCTATCATGATTTAGTGTACACACTGTCATCACGTTGTCTGATGTCAATTTAAAATAGATACCGGTACACTGAAAAATATTGATGATCTCAGAAATGTCAGACTAAATACCCCACTTAAGTGAAATGTAAGCAAAAAGTTTGAGATTAAAGTTGATTAGTTATCTGTAAATATATTGTTTTGTTATATGTTATATCCTTATTAAAAACTTCAATTTAGAAAACACAATTCTGTTACCCGTGTCCTTTGTAATGTCAAAATGACTGAACATATTTTTCAATATTTTGTAAATAATCCTTTACTGCCATAACTGATTTAAGTACGCAGGATTATGTTCATCAAAATACCCCAATCTTGATTGGTTTGTTGTATTTTGGCACATAACATTCATTGATAGGGGCACAGGGATTTTTGGGGGTCATGGAAAAGGAAGAATGGTGACAACTAGTTTATGATTTGAAATAAATATTTGCTCAGATATTTAAAATATATTAGCGATCACATGTATTTTTTATTTGTATTTTTTTATCATTTCACCAATGGTGATTCTGATATGTCTTTGTTGACCCTAGAACCACTTAGAATGTTTTGGAAAATTCACAAATACATTGCTGAAGTGAACGTTCAGCTTTACTGCAGATTGTTTATTAAATCATATCACATTATGCTGGTAATGTAACACCTATTCCATTGTGTATAATTCAAACTCAACTTCCTTGCATGAATTCCTCATACATTTAACAATAAATTAGTGTAAAGGTGAAGTCAGTTCAAATAGATCAGGTATAAAAATGAAAGTCATGCTTGGAAAACAACACTTGTTTGAAATGTAAACAGAACAAAGTCTACTTTGTACACTGTGTGTCGTTTTCTCAGATTGTGAGAGATCTGGTTGGTTGTTCATTGCTTACACTTTTATATCAGTTTTAGGAAAAGTATCGTAGCAAGAATTATAAGGGAAATAAATGTATTTCAATGATTTATTACAGTGAACACTTCGTCAAGAGTGATGCCATGACTGTCACAAACACATGCGCAACATTAATAGTTTCTGACTTTAAACCCTGGTTACAATGATAACAAAAAGAAAATAATATGTAGATTGTAATATGTTACTGATGACTTACATGTCACATTTAGGCATACATGATCCCTTGAATCAACAAAAGTTTCCTTCCTATCCCACGTGCTTGTGTCGGTGAACATGCCATTTTGTGAAAGTCACTTACCGATAGTGATGTCATATGTACATCAACATTGTTAACCATGTTTGATATTTTCATTGAGGTGAGGTTTATGAAATAAAATACACAAAATAGCATATATGACTTTATGAATAACAACTTCTAGTTCATTGCATAGAGTGTGACCTCCCATTGATCCTATTGCTGGTATGTAAAATACCAGTGAAAATGAAACCGCAGACCAGTTCTTACAGAAAAAAGGCAGAAAGCAGAGAACATGACAGATGTCCACTATTTATTATGAGTAAGGCTCAAGTAGTCCAAGGTGTGCAGACTCTATCTGCTGTTGCCATGGCTAGGAAGAAAGCAGCTATCTGGATTCTGGGCTCAATCCGAAAGGATCCATCTTGAAGTAGATGGTACTACTGATAAATACCACTGAAGAATATCCTTGGAGTGAGGACTTCTTTCATGAGGAACGAACACAGGCGCAGTTCAATATGGGACGGCTGCACGTAATGTTAAATTGAGAGCAGATCAATAGTTTTCATTTGTACCATGACAAAATCTGATATCACATCACAGCTGATAGATGGGATAGTGACTAGGGGTATCTCCTAGTCCACATGATATCCTCAACTGGACAAACCTGTCTCATCTATTGTCACAAAGAGAAGCCAGCCAAAACCAAGCAACAGTTGAGAAGTTAGATTCAGAGGACCTGGATGCTTATCCAAGTGGTAAGATGAACACTTGGACCATGGTGTAAAATATACACTGATCTAAGGTAACACAAAATATCTTGTTGGATTGGTAGGTGGAAGAATCTTCCATCAGTTGAACAGAGTTTAGAAACCATGTTCTGTTTGGCCAGATTGAGATGACCAAAATGTTTGTACAAATTTTGAACAGGTTAAAGTTCTAAGGTTATCTGACATGATTCCACATTTTCTTGGCCCATTAATAGAGAAAAGGAAACTTGGGATTAGTCACATTGTCCCTTATTATGAAGATACAAGAGCCTCACCGCAATGGGGAAGACCTGAAAGAGTTCAGTCCTAACTTGTCTAACCTCATCAATGGTTTGAATATTAAAGATGTTCATATGTTCACTTATCAGCATCTTCTTGAATTGATTTGATCCAGCCTGTGAATGAAGCTTCCCTTGTATGTGTACAATGGCAAAAAGATCTGATCCATACCAATCACTAAAGGAGCATTGTTATAAGACACTTATACAAGCTTTACAAGTTGTCCCAAGTCAGAACAAGGAGGAGTATAGTAGAATGAGCAGATACGACGTGGACATAGCATCCTGCAGCATCTGAGGAGGGGAACTGTGTAAACCATAAGGCAATGTGTCTCCAACAAAGGATAAGGAAAATCCATAGTCCAGCAGTAGGGACTCCTCAGATGCAAAATGTTCTTCGTCATAATCCAGATCAGAGTCTGTAGGATAGTAGGAACCCCTGATCGGAATCCTATTGATGGGGCGCGTCTGAACACTCAACATGTATGCCATAGTCTCAGTGCAGGTTGTCAGCAAATGATGACACAGGCAGGATGTTTACACATGGTTAAGACAGAAATCTGGTCTGTATGGCCCATGTGGGAGCCGAGAAGTATCTAAATGCCAACAAATACTCACATAAAAGTGTGCCTGAAAACAACCAAATTACTACTTTTAGTGCTATGTTTAGCAAATTATTTATCTGAAAAAATACCAATGCACCCTGTTCTGAAATTTAAGGAATCTTTATCAGAGGATGGTTGACTATCATATTTACTTGTGTTAGAAATACATTCACCCATAATTTACGTTTCTTATTATTAGGAGGTGAGGTGAAATGTTGTTTAACGTCGTGCTTAAGAATATTTCGGTTTATATTACGACGTGCATGCATGTGTATGTGTGGCTGCTTGTACTAGCCCAGACTTAAGCTGGTTTTATAGTGCTAGCCCACTGAGATACCATGCCGCAGTTAAGCATGAATACCCCACACAGACACATTATACTGACAGGAACCAACAAGTACCATATTTTAACGTCTTATGGTATGACGTGGCCAGTGATCGAACCCGTGACCTTCCACTCTCCGGGCGGATGCTCTAACCACTACACCACAGAGGCGGTTTATTATTAGGAAAATCACTGTGAGTGAGTATGGTGATATGTTATGAAATCAATAATTTGTAGCTGACATATGGATCTTTCTATTTTCCCAGAGAGAGGACTTCCTTAAACATGTATTATATTGTGGGTATTGTTTAAACAGGTGTTTTGAAACTTAAGAAATCTGAATGTTATTATGATTACTGAGCTTTAAGTTGTATACACTGTTATCATGGGTATGTATCATGGATTTTATAGTGTTTATATTTTTATGCCAGAGGTGTAAGCTAGTGCAGATTTGTTTGGTGGCACTTTCATTTGAAAATAGTAAGAAACTAAGCTATGTATTTTCTAGAAACGTAGAAACTTCCTTTATTTGCTTAGTGGTTTGCATCATTAGACATCATTGATGCAAATTATCTCCCTTTCTAAACTAGTTTTTAGGCAACTTGCGATGCGCTCACAGAGCACATGTCAGTCAGAGCAACACCGTTATCAAGCAAGTGATCAACAGCATAAGGATGAAGGAGCATATATACAAGTTAGAGCAGATGTTGTACAGTACAATGGGGATTAGGAAGCCAGACACAATAACAGCACAAGGGCTAGAAGCCAGACACGATAACAACACAAGGGCTTAGATGAACGCGTTAACAATTGAAGCCTGTAAGTACACAATGGGAAGTGAAGCCTGTGATATACATAAATAGGTGATTATGAGGATGATACGTTGTATACATAAATGGGGGATTATCGATGATGAGGATCTTTAATGAGCTGGTAGTACGCAGGAGGTATGTAGTAACCTTGGTGACGGTTGATTGATGGCTGGAGTCTTTTGATGTAGATGGCTTCTTGGAGTTTCCTGAGTTTATGGTCTTTGAGGTTGGTTTTTAAGGTTTGGGTTTTGTCCCACTGGATATTGTGGTGGAGATTGTCTTTGATGTGATCTGAAAGGGATGATTTTGAGTCTAGTTTGGATACTGAGGTCTGATGATGTTTGATTCAGATTTTGAGGGGTCTTGATGTTTCACCTACGTAGGTCTGTCCACAGTCGCAAGAGACGTGGTAAACTGTTCCCTGTGGTTGTTATTTCTGGCTGGTTGGTTGCTTGCCAGTTGCTTTGATGGTGTTGAGGATGGTATTACTTCTTTTGAAAACAACATCTATATTGGCCTGTTTTTTTAGGAGTCTCTGGACTTTGTGGCTGACAATTCCGTAGTAGGGGAGGCTGATAACAAAGGGTGCAGATTGTTGACGGGTGGGTTTCTGTTTTTATTGTTGAAGTTCTGCATGGTTTGTTGCACAAGCTGTTCAGGGTAGTTGTTGTACTGTGTGAAGACTTGCTCTAGGTGCTGGAGTTCGACAGTAAGGTGTTGCTTGGTGGAGCAGATGTTGTGGGCTCGACGTACTAGGGTGGAGATGATTCCTTTCTTGACTTGAGGTGGATGATTAGAAGTGTAGTGAAGGTACTGGTCTGTGTGGGTTGGTTTTTTGGTATACTGTAGTGCTAAGTTTATTGTTGGTATCCTTGAGAACCAGTACATCCAGGAAGGGCAATTGACAGTTGGACTCTTCTTCCATGGTGAACTGGATACTTTCAGATCACATCAAAGACAATCTCCACCACAATATCCAGTGGGACAAAACCCAAACCTTAAAAACCAACCTCAAAGACCATAAACTCAGGAAACTCCAAGAAGCCATCTACATCAAAAGACTCCAGCCATCAATCAACCATCACCAAGGTTACTACATACCTCCTGTGTACTACCAGCTCATTAAAGATCCTCATCATCGATAATCCCCATGTATATATACAACGCATCATCCTCATAATCACCTATTTATGTATATCACAGGCTTCACTTCCCATTGTGTACTTACAGGCTTCAATTGTTAACGCGTTCATCTAAGCCCTTGTGTTGTTATCGTGTCTGGCTTCTAGCCCTTGTGCTGTTATTGTGTCTGGCTTCCTAATCCCCATTGTACTGTACAACATCTGCTCTAACTTGTATATATGCTCCTTCATCCTTATGCTGTTGATCACTTGCTTGATAACGGTGTTAGAATCTACACTGAAATGTCGCTCTCACAGCAATAAAGAAGTTGTTCATCCATATATTGTTATCCTTCCTTACTGCCCCAACTTCTAAATGCCTCTCAAAGAGGTGACTGTTTAATACTTTAGAGGTTTCATTCACAGTTCTTTAAACAACTACTTTGTACACAAAATGCTGTGTTTTGACAATAGTTTCCGAATTTGAGTAACTATTGGAAGAGTTCATTTATATATTAGGGTATATGCCTTATCAGTTGTTATTTAGGCACACTGAAGTGGCTTATCATTACGTTAATGTTATAATACTTTCCTGTCATATAACTTCAGGCATAACTGGTCTGAATTATATTATTTATATAATGTTGAGAGTATTGTTCCCACATGGGAGAGTCCAATGTTAATTTGTGATTCAGTATAAATCTTGGGTTCCAGAAAAGAAGTTTACATTTGATGTAATAGTCTTGTATTCAGAGGTTATATATGTATGAAAGTATTATGGAAATATGTATTTATTTTCTGCATTTCTTTGTTGCAGAATATACCTTGAGATCCACATGGTCATTAAAAGGATATTAGAATACTCTGCATTTAGTCATTGTTCATTCAAAACACACCCTTTACACAATTGTATCTTCTGCCAAAAAAACCCCAAGACATTCTGGAGAGTACATAGAAAGTTCACTTTCAGACAGGTAAGAGTCAATATGATAATGAAGCACAAAAATGACAAAAGTGTCTATCATATCACTTTGTTTCCTAAAGTTTCACGTAGACATCTCTCATGCCTGAATTATACAGCAGCTCCTGCCATGTACTGAGGTGACTTGGGCTCTGATGGGGATTACATTAACTGAAGCACCTGTGTCTCACTGAGTCATGGCATAGAATCCTTACTTTGTCACAAATATTAGATGTGTCCCCACACAACCATTCAGCTACATGCATGCTGGAGATGTGAACATAGGTGGGTAATCAAATCCATCTAAACTTGACCTGTGCTTGGGTATGATAATATTCATCAGAGCCCATGTGGAGAAATCCTCATAATCATAGTTTTTGATCACTTTGTGAATAGTTCACTGACATGTATAGGCTTAACTCTTACTTCCGTGTCCATTGTCCTGCCCGAACCGCCCCTGAGCCATGAATTAGAACAAGGAGTTTGGATTTGGTTAATGCATCCTGGCTGACAAAGATGAAGCTGTGTGGTTCCTCTGTTGATGTATCAACCTGATAAAACATTATGAATAAAGTTATTGTTAACAAACATAGTAATGAGTTCCACTTTCGAGGAAGTATGCCTTTTGAACTTTGTGAGCTCCTTCCGCATAAAATGGAATGTTGACAACAATTATTATATTTAAGTTGAAAATAATTCATTTTGACAAAACAATATTATGGTTAAGAGGAATATCTTTTTATAGATATAAAAATCCCATGAAACAATTTCTTTTGATTTACTTATAAACCTTATCAAATTTTGTGTGATACAGTGTATCAAGATTCCTTGTCTCACCAGATAGAGCTCACTTTGTTGCATTCCAAGAATTTAAGCATAACAATTTCTGTTTCATGTACACAATAGCTACTACTTGTGCTGTTATGAGATCCCAGTTTCTTGAGAATCTAGTATGTTGGTAATATATCATGTAAAATCTGGTATTTGTACCATTGCAGCTGAGTCATGTTCATACAACTACAAAGTGTACAACTGATACTACTTTCTATTAAAAACATACCATAAATTCCATTCCATTCACAGTTTCACCTGTTCACTCTGTGTGGTTCCTTATCAATGGCACCAATCATATATAGTGCCGCCCTTAACTCTGGGTATATGTCGGGCAAATAAAGATTGGTAAATATATTTTTTTACCTCCACTGACAATTCAATAAGAATCCTCTAAAAGCTGGCAAAGTTATTAATGCTCAGATCTCATGACCTCAGAAACAAGCACAGATTGAAAGATAATCCTCCACGATGACTTGTCCACAGGACCTCATGATTAACAGACAGAGGCATGTAGTCATGGTGCCTGTGTTTAAAAGTATCATGACCGAATTGTTGTACACCACTATCAGAGGGCATAACACTTATACCCCCCATAAGTTGCAAAGACGCTGTTTGATGACTGAAGAATTAGGCAGATGAACAGGAGGAAGATATCCAAGACTGCTACATGTGGGTGTGGAACGGGACACACAGAGTTTGTGGTGAAGACCTGTTGCAAACAAGTGAATATAGAGAATACCCGGAGTTATGTTATCCACCTGAAGACTTGGTGATGTCCAGACTCTGTCCTCATAATTTTGCTCCTCCGGATAAAACAGTCAGCCAAGATGATGAGTTTACTTAGAATGTGACATGCAGCATCCCAAGTATCCACAATACCAAAAGGCACAACTACAGTTTATGGTGTCGTTTGCCATTTGTTTTCACAATAGAATGTTTCTTGGTATACTTGCAGTTAGTAGTGAGACTCAACATATTTTCTGGCCTTTTTGTTTGCTTTGAATGGTAACATCCACCAGTCAGGTTTTATCAACATGACATGACCATTCAGGGTTTATGTCAGTTCATCCTGGTTCCCTGGGTGTACTGCACTGGTGCTTCAGTAACCCTGGCAAGGACTGCACAATGGCGGCCTTCACTACTGGGTGACATGCCATATATTTACTGTTGAAAAGGAGTCAAGAACAGGTGGTTAGAATTTTTCTTTTCATTTGCACTGATATTATACTAAAGTACTTGTCACCAGAATAATGCCTATCATTACTTTTAGAAAAGGAAAATGTTATTTAACCCCTTGGATTCCGAGTTTTTTCAGGTGTACATTTTCATAAGGTTTGAAAAGTGAACGTTGTGCGAGAATTGCTTTTGCATGGTCCTGGATCTGCGTACAGCTATAAAATTACACAGAAAAGTAGAATATTAAATTTCCTATCCGTTGGTAGAAATAGAAGTGCAAATACCTCGGCGGTTTGAGAAGTAAACACACTAAATGTTGTCAAAAAATTTGTTATGTGTTAAAAAACAGTAAATTTATCCGCTTTTTATCGTGCATCGATAAAAGCACTGTGCTACTATTTTTGTAATTTGGCATCTTCACGGAAAGTGTGAGTGAAGAAAATACAGCCTTATATCTGAAAGACATAAGTATAAATGAAATTGGTTTGTGTGCTTAAATGCATAAGGTTATAAGCTCAATCTTAAAAATGACTTGCAATAAATGTCGAAAATGGATTTTCTTCTATGACGTCAAACAACAGAGAGGTCATACACGTATAAAGATAAGGGGGCATATAACTCTGCTATGCCTAACACTAGGTCAATGTAACTCAGATCCCTTGGAAAGAATTTGTTGTGGATATGGATGCTATATTTTCGTTATGTTTTGTTCACTGAGAACCAAACTATTCCAATACAAAGTTCCCCAATATTAGCGGATACGTTTTGGTAGTTTCACAAGGAAAGATGACAACGTACTACATGAGAAAGCATGTAATAGTGATTTGAATAGCCCTATCCCATATGTAAACTAGTTCTTAGATTCCCATATTCGTCTCTTTTTGTAGATGTATTTTGAATAATTTTGCATCAGTATTAACAGAATACTAGCCCTATCTTCACATGTAACGAAATTACTGAAAAGATTACAACATTTTAGTTGACATCGTTGCTTGTTTTATGTATATTGTTGTGATGTTGGAGAAAGACGACATTGGTATGCTGATTAGTATATATCTCACCTAATTTACATTAATTGTATAAAAGGTCTCGGCTTCAATGTAAAAATTTATGACTCTAGAAAAAACATAACATGACTGATTTTACTATTTAAATATTGTCCTGACTATATCAACAATTAGATGGTTTGACTCTGTATCATATTGTGAGCAACCCGCGCCCATGTATGGCATCCATTTAATGTAAATGAAAAATAATATTTCACAACACCTGAATATTTATTTTAGGATAAGACTTTCATTGTTCATGATTATGTAGCTGTTTCTCTTCATAAGTATGTAATGACAAATGCAAAAAAGGTAGCTTTTTTGTGTTGAACTATTAGAATATGGATGTAAGGTTTGTCCAAATTAAGATATGACATGGTTTATATATTTTTAAACAATTTTCGTATATAAATTTAGTTTAGAGTTTGATATCCTGTCATCACAATATTTATATTCGAATATGAATTTATTATATTGAATTATAGTGAATCATAAAACGTTTCTGACAAACGCGCACCTGGACAATCAATATACATCATTGTTTTGTCTATAAAACGACACAAATTCAATGAACAAGACAATTCCTTTAAATATGTGTGCATATACATTTCATAAAATCATTTTCACATCAATTTTACTTATCGGTTGAATTAAATCGCTGTTCATGTACCTGTTTATATGAAACTGCAATATTAGTCCCAGTGTATTGAATGTTGAACAACATAGGAACTAAAGTACATGTTGCAGTTATAGTCCAGTCAATCTAAGTTTTAACCGTCAACTGTCTGCAAAAGAAATGTTTTTAGCTGAAACAAAACACAGATGTATCGCTCAACAACATAATAAAAGTCTAAAAAAATCTAGGGGGTGGAAATATGTATATTTTTACTTTAAACATTGAACTATTTTTTGCAATGCAGCTCGCATTGCTGGGCCACCATAGTATGAAAGGGACGTAACTCTCAACGTTTGCGGTGACCTTCATGTAGGTGAACGTAGAAATCAAAGTTGGAATTATGGACAATTCATCAATTTTGGGTAAGTATGTATCTTTTAAATCTATAAATGTACCATTAACATAAATTAAGTTGACAGTGATATTATAAACTGAACGCCAAAAGAAATGTTACACTTCTGAACATTAGAATATCCTATAATGTTATATGGATAGAAGCTTAAGACTTTGGTTTGGTATGTTTTAACAACCAATCATGTAACTCTATGGAGGCAAAACATCAGACTGAGGAAGTCATTGATAATTAGGATATCGACATGTTTGTTTAGGTGGGGTCTCATTGTCCTATTTTCAATCATGTAAAAATTCAAATCAAAAGTGTAAAAAACAGTTAAAAATGGGTCCAAATGATATTGTTTATGATGATAATGCATGCACATTCACAAAGAGTGATCAAGTTGGGCTTTGGATATGAAAGAATGGTTGTTTACCGTAAAAAGGGACCCAATGTTTAAATTGGATTTTTGTCTCTTTAAAACACATTCCAACCACTTGAGGTTTAATTTTTGGATCATCATGACTTTCGACTGTTTTAGGAAGAGTCGTCAAACGAGAAAAGACTAATTTTTCCCTTAGATACTGTTAAATTTTGCCTATTTCTGTCCTTGTATAAGGAAGCATAACGCCAAAACGTACCCATTGTAACTTCACCTTGCATGAAATGCACTTGAAAACTGTTGGAAACGGGTATATAAGGCCCCTAGATTTATCATTTCACACCATACATTCACTACAATGCCGAGATTAACAGCACAAGAGCGGCAGAGGGCCATTGGAATGCTGCAGACTGGGTCGACTGATCGGGAAGTGGTTGTAACTGGTGGCCTCCCGCTTCTGGGTCTGTCTCTAGTTGTGCCAGTATTCGGGTGCATTCGGGTGTCATCGCCTCACCATTCAAAGGCTGCGTCAGCGATTCCAGAATACTGGCACAACTAGAGACAGACCCAGAAGCGGGAGGCCACCATTTACAACCACTTCCCGATCAGTCGACCTAGTCTGCAGCATTCCAATGGCCCTCTGCCGCTCTTGTGCTGTTAATCTCGGCATTGTAGTGAATGTATGGTGTGAAATGATAAATCTAGGGGCCTTATATACCCGTTTCCAACAGTTTTCAAGTGCATTTCATGCAAGGTGGAGTTACAATGGGTACGTTTTGGCGTTATGCTTCCTTATACAAGGACAGAAATAGGCAAAATTTTACAGTATCTAAGGTAAAACTTAGTCTTTTCTCGTTTGACGACTCTTCCTAAAACAGTCGAAAGTCATGATGATCCAAAAATTAAACCTCAAGTGGTTGGAATGTGTTTTAAAGAGACAAAAATCCAATTTAAACATTGGGTCCCTTTTTACGGTAAACAACCATTCTTTCATATCCAAATCCCAGCTTGATCACTCTTTGTGAATGTGCATGCATTATCATCATAAACAATATCATTTGGACCCATTTTTAACTGTTTTTTACACTTCTGATTTGAATTTTTATATGATTGAAAATAGGACAATAAGACCCCACCTAAACAAACATGTTGATATCCTAATTATCAATGACTTTCTCAGTCTGATGTTTTGACTCAATAGAGTTACATGATTGGTTGTTAAAACATACCAAACCAAAGTCTTCTCTCCATATAACATTTTAGGATATTCTAATGTTCAGAGGTGTAACATTTCTTTTGGCGTTCCGTTTATATTGCGGCACATTTTGTCAAAGAAGCCTATTTCTTACAAATAATCACGTCACATTTACTCAAGGGCACGCTGTTGTTTTCGGGGAAAGAGTTTTAAAAAATAAAAGATTTTTAACATAGAAATGGGTATTTAGAAGTATTGCCAGAAATCTTAGACCTTTTACATGCTAATCTGTTGATTTGTAACGTAAAATACGCACATTTCAAGGGGTGGTTCTATTTTAGAAAATAATCTATGGAAGCCCATTTACGCCATAATGCATCTAAAAGTTTACTATTACCTTCAGTTCGGTAAAAAAGCCCATTTTCTCGTAAAATGTTACAGTACTCGTGACAAAAAACACAAGACAATATATAAATACGTTTTGAACACATTTTCATGGAAATACAATGGTATGTTTTGCTATTTTTCAGTAGCTGCTTGTTGAAACTGGTGTGGCTACTTCTGTCAGAAAAGGTAAACTGACATCATTTGATGCTTGTTCAACTGGTAAGGGATCATTTATGTTATATTCATCTAGAAAACATGTTTATTTGATGTCAAAAATATTAAATATTTGAAAACACATTTGAAAACAAAATAGTTACAAGTGGATATATATATTTTCTTGATGTAGAATGAAGATAACTTTTATCATCACAGTATTGACTACATTCCAAACTCGTTAAAGACTCTCCTAATGCCCATGATATCTGAGAAGGATGCTGAGGTCAAGATTGTTTCCATTGGCCAGGCTATAATTCAGGCAGCAAGACCAAGGCTCGTGTTAGCTCATCTCCAGACTGGACTTGGTTTTTAGCTCCACCATCACTTCACACAAAAGTTCCTCATTGAAACACTACATGCCCTGGGTTTCTGTTCCTCCTACAGTGAAGTGCAGCTTTTTGAAACCAGTGCTGCTGCACATCAAGGAACTGCTATTCCACAATTTCAGCAAGGGAACTTCCTTCAGTATATAGCAGACAATGTAGATCATAACATCAGAACATTGGATGGCCACAACACTTTTCATGGAATGGGCATAATGGTACAACTCCTGCAAATGTGTCTGTGACCAAGGTACCACGGCTCCATGCAACCTCTGAAGATCTGTGTGTGCTAGGACACATCAACATCAGGTACTATAAGTTACAGGACGACTTTCTGTCAGCACTTAAATTTGAAAAGTTATGTCATGTTCAAGCTGAGAACACTTCTTTGGGTTAAGATTTATTGTCGAAAATAGCATGGAAGCCAAAGAATCTGATTCCAGGTTGGTCAGGAATGATGCAGATTTTACAACATGGTTCTCATCAAGGAAAGTCTTCTTTTATCTTTCTCCAAATGATTGACATGAATCCTAGTGATCTAAGTTGCATATACTCTACACTGACATTCATCTCAGAGCAAACTTTTGGCTATGGTTCCAAGCCCATGACCACCTTTGACCAGCCTCTGTACTGGAAAGCTCTTACAATTGTCAGCAATGAGCCTGATCAAAGCTATCTGAAAAAGAATAACTTCGACTGCGAGGATTCCATACAGAAATGAGTTTTCTCGGATGCACTGGCTATGTCATGGGTGGAACAGGGTTGCAAGAGACGCTTGAAACGGTTTATGCATCAAATGCTGTTGCTCATATGCTTAGCGGAAAAGCAGTTACCCGTGCTGTCAGAGGACACCTTCTTGTCGCTAGAGCTCTCAATCATCTTCTTGTCAACAAAGCTGCAGGCTGTGATACAGATGCTACGTCAGCAGAAGCTGATACTCTACCTGATGGATCATCCACTACCACATTGTCTGAAGATCTCCATGATGCTTCGGAAAAACTTTTGAAAGGATCCTGGCTGAAGAAATATTTCCAAATGATATCAAGGATAGCCGATCTTTGAATCACATACAGGAAATCCTTAGCAAGACAAAGCAGTCACTTTCTCCTTCACGGACAGCATCACTTTGGCTCCTTTATATGGACATGGTGGAGATATTGAAGAAGTCCTTGAAAGGAGAACACACAGGAAATTGGAATTTCCATCTCCAAGCAGTTATGGAAATGTTGCCATTTTTTGCTGCAAGTGGGCATAATATGTATACCAAGTCTGCCTATATCTGTTTGCAATCAATGCAGCGACTCCAACAGGATCATCCAGATGTCTATCTGGCTTTCATGTCTGGAAACCATGTTATTCGGAGGAGTGAAAGGTATTGGGCTGGGTTATCTTCAGACTTAGTCATTGAACAGGTGCTTATGAGAAGTTTGAAGTCTACTGGTTGTATGACAAGAGGGCACAGTATGGGTGAATCGCAGAGATCTCAGTGGTTGCTCTCTAGATCAGCATGTGTTGATGTAAATAATGCAATGCAATCTCTCACTTGTGTTGGCTACCACACAAGTGACCAACATAAAGAAACGACAAATTCTAGGAAAGTCAGAGATGATGAGGATTCTTGTACCATCCTCTCCTTTCTTAAAGACAGATCACCCTTCAATGATAACCGATCCTTATGCAATGTTGCAACAGGGGTTACAGCTGACAATTGTCAATATCCAGCATTCAAAAGAAAGCGGAAAGAGGATTGTGCAGTCCATGTGAGGTGAGAAGGTTGTGAACTACAATTTCAAGAAAGCCAACCAGGCAGTCCCAATGAATATAAAGGTAACAGTGAAATCAGATGCAGATGTACACTTTGACCACCAACTACGTTTCTAGTGCCTGATAACTGAAGCAGACACCATGTTTGACAATGTTTCAGACCTCTTTAGCTACGACTTGTCAAGCTTTCCTTCTTTGCTCTTTGACTCTTCTGGATTAATGCGAGAAGCTCAAAAATCTTCTTTGGCTGAAGCAATATGGAAGATACACTGCAAAGATATTCCAAAGCAGAAGATTGATGCGGACTCATATCACTATGTCTTAGATGGAGGTAGTCTTCTCCAACGCATCCCATGGACCACTGGCTCAACATTCTCCTCAGTTTCCTAAAACTACACAGAATACATCAGTAGAAAGTACACAAATGCTACCATAGTCTTTGATGGGTACTTGTCAGGACCTTTGACAAAAGATCCTGCACACCTTAGACGGACAAGAGGCATCTGTGGTTTCACTGAAGAAATGGTTCTCACGTCACAGAAAGAACAGTTTCTCTCAAACAATGAGAAAAAACAGGCATTTATTGATCTTCTGGGTGCAAAATTTGAGGGCAGGGGCTAAAGGGTTATCAAAGCTCGTGAAGATGCAGACCAGATCAAATTCAACCGGCCCGTTTATTGGGGATGAGCATCCTCGACTTATCCGACTTATCCAAACACTAGATGTACGATTTCTACTACAGCGAGCTGAAGAAACAGTACGGCGACAGGTGCGAAGTGCTGTACATGGACACAGATTCCCTGCTGATGGAAATTCACACCGAGGACGTGTACGAGGACATGAAGAAACACATGCACCTGTACGACTCCAGCGACTACCCTAAAGATCACCCTATGCACACAGCCAAGTCAACAAAAAAGAGTACGTCGGCTTGATACCCAAGATATATTCCATCAAGAAAGACGACGACGATGAAATCCAAAAGGCGAAAGGCGTGAAAAAACATGCGGTGAAAAAACACATCAAGCACGCCAGATTCAAGGAAGCCCTGTTCAAGAATAAGACGTTCAAACACCAGATGAACATGCTGAGAAGTGACGGACACAGGATATACGGACTGAGAATGAACAAGACGTCGCTGTCTCCCATGGACACGAAACGATGGATTGCCATCGACGGAGTCACCACTTACGCGTATGGACACACGCACATATTAAATAATTAAAATGCACACAATACATACATCATGGAGAAAATTTATTACAGCCCACGCGGGTACTGGAAAGGCGTGGACGCCATCCCGAAACTCACCAAAGCCGCTCGAGTCTCGGAAGACGTCGCCAAAGCTTGGCTTAAAACATCTGGCAAGTCTACCTTCCGGCGCTTCAACACATCCGGAGAAGAAAATTCGACATTTCAACGCCGAATCGCGTCCACCAAGCCGACCTCCTGTTTCTCCTTCACGACAGGGTGAGGCGTAAAACCTACAAGTACACCCTGACAGTCATCGATGTCGCCAAGATTCGAACGGAGTCGCCAAAGCCTTAGAACGCATATACAAACACAGTCGCTTGACCTGGCCTGCCGTATTGCAAATCGATCCGGGACGCGAGTTCATGGGAGCCGTGTCACAACTGCTGGCCAAGCACAAAGTCCAGGTGAGACGAGGTGTGGCGGGAGCTCACCGAAGCCAAGCCATAGTCGAGAGATTCAATCACACCTTAGCCGAACGTCTGTTGTCACATCAGTACTCGCAGGATTTAATGGATCCCAAAAACAGAAACACGGAATGGGTCGTACGCTTTCCGCGAGTGGTGGATGCCATCAACAACATAGGCACCAGACTCATGGGTAAGAGACCCGTCAAAGCCATCAAAATGAAATCTGTCGAATCGTCGTCGGCAGCAGCACGTCGCGATAAAATAGAGAAACATTACCAGACCTGGTCAGCGTTAGGTACTTGTACCAGCCGGGAGAATACAAGGGAGACAGAAGAAATCGCGCCACCGATCCGATATGGTCCATGAAAACGTACAACGTAGACCTTGTCGACATCAAAGACGGCGAACGAACTTGTACGGACCGCCGAAAGCATTCGTCAGAGAGGAGTTGATGATCGTACCTCACGACACAGTCCCTTTTAGATCGCCCACTGTATGATAATTCTCATGATTATTTGTATGTGCTGTTAGGTTGTGGTATGCTATGTGGCCAGCCAGCTCGATAGCGAGCTGAACATGGTGAATAATAGCTGAGCCGAGACACACACTGCGACTCGCCAACATCGCTCGCTCGACGATACCAAAACGACGACCCGGGTAGGAACTGCCGAGATATGCGTTTCATTCACTTTCAGACATCTGTAGCAACCCCTGAGACAGTAGCGAGGTGATGACTTCTGAGACCTGCGTTTCATTCAGCTAAAAACACCACTCGCCTCGATAATATATAACAAGTACGACAATAAGTTGGATTGTTAGCCTTTCGCCAGACCGATCCCATGCCCACTAAAAGTGATTATTTCCTAAACTATTTCACCGATTTTCGTGAAATTTTGCATGCATCTCAGCAGATGGTTACGCTATAGCAAAACGGCATTGGGAATACTCTTGATGACTTCATTATATTAATTAAGACTTAATTATGACAAAAAGTTGGACATTTTGCCTTTTCCCGACCGATCCCATGCTCACTTAAAGGTCACATAAACCCTAGGGGGTACAAATACATAAATCACTGACTGGCATCGTTATAAATGAAACCCCGTCATTAAAACTACTCATTCGACCTTTAATTGACTTAAATCGACCTTTTTGACAACAGTGCACAATTCTAACCCGCGAACGAAATTTCAACCAATCAGAGCGGCGCTCCTCTGTGACGTCATATGAGGAATAGCTTTGAGGGCCGATGCAGAATTCATCTACATTTTAGGGGTTAAATTATCTTGTTTACAGGCTTGTATAAACCTGAAATCGTGACAATTGTTGTGGAAAATTAAAGCTGTATGTTCTCACAATCTACTGTCATTTAATTTTGTCTCCTGCTTTGCCTAGTTTCCGAGTTATAACTTGTTTTCCTAGACGATTCTGTCAAAATCGATTGGTGTCGTTAGGGCCCTATTTGTATAATGACTGATCCAAATTGATCCCATTTCTGTGTTTTTACCTCGATAATTAATCATGTCATGTAAAAATCTGTTTGTATTCTCAAAACAGTGTCGCCCATAAGTTTTCACATGCAATACAGCAATTAATACTCCCTTGTTGTAACCCGTGTTAGGTGGTATAAACCTACACATGTTATTTGTCATCATTCACTTGATGGTCAGTTAATGAATTTATAACAGGTATAATTAGTGGTAACACACTTAGATTACCCGACAAAGGTTCCCATTGGGCATTTCTTGTGTCTGGAGTAAATATTCAACATTATAAACATCGATCAAAGGATTAACCGATAATACGCTGATTGATTAATTACTTTATCTTAAACAGCGGAATTGTCAAAGGTAGTGTTTATGTATGTAGATTTACTAATCTATACTGAATACACTCTGTCGTGTCGGTGTCTGGCGTAAAACAACGTCCCTTCTTTCAAAGGATTAACCGCAATACATTGATTGATTGCCCATTATTGGCTAACTAAATTACTGTTTTTAAAGAAAGGCGGACATTATGCAATTAGTTGCCAGGTGTGCTATGTTGGGTGACCAATGAGACTATACACCAATACCTGAAAAGATTTATCACTTTTTCGTATATTAAACTGTTAAAAGACACATCATTTGGAACAGTTTTGTGGATATTGATGGATACATTCCTCGAACAAGGTAATGGCCTGATATTGTTCCTATAACTTTAATCTGTTTTAATTTTAATATTTGCATTTTGTTTTTATTCATTTGTCGTAGCATTCAACAAAATCATTGTTTTCACCCGTGAAGTGTAATGAGACAGACAACATGCACTAGGGTGTGTGTGCGAATTATGATTCACATTGGCAAACTATAAAATGTCTAGATATTACAGTTCTGTTATAAATTCACTATAAGTATCAGCAGATCGTCTGCTTTTATTTTAGTTTCAAAATGCATACAAGTATGATAATAAACTAATTAGGATTATAAGACCAAATATACAGACGCACATTGACTAGTATCTACATACTGGTGATGGACATTAACCATGGGAATGTAGAAGGAATTTGTCACAAGCAGTATTGTGACTTCGACCCCACCTCGCCTCCGTGGAAGAAATCGTTATGTTATAAGTTGTGCATTTTGTTTTTATTCATTTGTCGTGAGCATTCAACAAAATCATTGTTTTCGCCGTGAAGTGTAATGAGACAGACAACATGCACTAGGTGTGTGTGCTAATTATGATTCACATTGGCAAACTATAAAATGTCTAGATATTACAGTTCTGTTATAAATTCACTATAAGTATCAGCAGATCGCCTGCTTTTATTTAGTTTCAAAATGCATACAAGTATGATAATAAACTAATTAGGATTATAAGACCAAATATACAGACGCACATTGACTAGTATCTACATACTGGTGATGGACATTAACCATGGGAATGTAGAAGGAATTTGTCGCAGTATTGTGACTTCGACCCCCACCTACGCTTCCGTGGAAGAAATCGTTATGTTATAAGTTGTGTCATGCAAAATCCGTTTGGTTATGATTCCAATACATATTTAACTCATTTAGTAGAAAGTAGTCTTGATTTTCTAACTTGATGAAAACAAACTATAATCTCATTAATTCTAACAGATTTTTTTTATTTTTAAAATGGCGGCCCTGTCGGGAACATCCGCCAGTCTGAGGATAAATGGTATTTAGGTTTGTTTTCACCGAAGTTACAAAATCAAAACTACTTTCTACTGGTAGTAAAATATGTATTTTATTGATGGCCAATAGGATTTTGCATGACATAGCGTATAATATAACAATTTCTCTCGTGGCAGCTGGCGGGTGGGTGTGAATATATAATACTACTTACAATATTATTGTTACCGACCACAAACTCACTTCCGAGGAAAGAAATCGTTATGTTACAAGTTGTGTCATAGAAACTTTTATGGTCATTAATCATATGCATATTTTACTAGAATTAGTAAGTAGTTTTGATTCTTTAACTTCTGTGAAGCGATCTGAACACAAGTAAGATATCGCTTCAGGCTTCCACAACGCCAACCCGCTCTCACAAACATAACCCATTTAGCACGAAACTGCGGGTCCTGTGGAAATCTGTGCATGGGGACACCATTGCCCTCACCCTAGGAGCAATTGACGACAAAGCAACGATTCGCATGTGTCCGTCGTTGATGTCGAAAATCATCAAAATGATGAGCGTGCTACACATTTTCTATACAACTAACTGAAAATCGTTCCTCATATGATGTCACTGCAGTGCTCTGGCGACAGAGTTACGTAACCTGTCTGTGGTTTCGTTGGCGGGCGAGAGGGAGGCAGGCGACTTTTTGGCCACTTTTAATCGCTCGGTATTAATTAACCACAAGTTTTTAAAGAATAAATTTGGTGTTCCGCATAAGACTAACCACAAATCTTTCATATGTAATGGTTAAAAGAGTAACAAAAAACAAAGTTTAGTGGTTCTTTAAAAGTCAATATTTCAGAAACCGATTTTCATCAGATTTTACATGCACATCAGTAGTAGTATACACAATGGGGACGGGATTAGAGACTTCCCAAGGGCTCAATTTTTACATTGTGTATACTACTTAATTGTCAACGACAGCCAACAAGAATATTCTTTATTGATGATGGTGAAGAGGTATGCGTGTGTACCTGCACAAAAGAGAATGTCTCTCAATGGGGAGATAGGTACACACTGTATCACATTTAACAACATTTGCAAAACAATAAGTAAAGTATGGTCAAGGTATAACTATATCCAGTGACAGTATGCCAATATCACAGACATTGAATCAATCAATTAACAGTATGATACTGTAGTAATAATAATAATAAGTATATGTGCCAAGTATATAGTTATTTATTCTAAGTTAGCATTGATGTATATGCCTAATTAATATTTAATAAATTTAACAAATGTTTAACATATATTGATATTTAATAAAGTTAACAAACTTATGCCTAACTTATCTTTTTAATGAAATAGTGAAAGGGCTGACTCACCTGCACAAAAGAGAATGTCTCTCAGTGAGGACACAGGCACACACACTGAGAGACAATGCACAGGTAGGCAACAGGAAAGCTATGAAGGACCAATAGGGCCAATCATTGCCAAGAAAATAATTGTTTGGCATAAGAAGCCAATCAGTGGCAGGTAAGTGACAAAGGAAGTGAGTCTACTGATGGAAAAGTAGAATTGAAGTGAATTGGGATGGTTCCCAATTCAGAAAAAGAAGAAGGTGAAAATTAGAAGAACCAAGATGGTGACCAGTGTTAGTAAACAAGCAAGACCAGAAAATGAAATGACATGACATGAGTGCTATTACAGCACCCAAATCGCACTTAAGGTAATTTTAATATTTTATTGAAAAGTTATATTGTTTTTGTTGATTTTTTTTCTGTATATAATAAATTATGCATGGACTGAATTATGCCAAAACTATGTACAAAAATACCCCACTTTTCTGTTTCTGCAGAATGAAAAATACCACACGGCTACAAATTGTTACAATGAACATCAAACGTTTACTCTGTAAAGTTGAAAAACCAAACAATGTTCTATCTATTTCTGCCATTACTTTAGTAGGATTATAGCTTTACCAAACTTACAGGGACATTGATCCGGTTGAGACCCTCCTCCTCCTCCATCAGGTTGTAGATATGATCTGTGATAACCTGAAATGGGAAAGTGAGTGAGTGAGTTGTTGAATACTTCTGTTGAAGTAAAGTCTCAAACTTTCCAAACCAGTATCCAAACATTACAATCTTTATTAGAAATTTACAATATACAAAAGATTGCAATCTATGTTCTACCATGACACAATAGGATTCCATTTGATTCCTCTAAACATTTGTATTCACACATAAACCTTGTGTATGAAACCGTTGATCTATGTATACCCCATGTTACAATGGCTGCTGCTGACAATCCATTAGAACTGAATCATCCAGCCAGAGCACATTTAAATACACAATTCCAAATATAACATGTGTTCCAGAGCACATCTGGCCAAATACACCACATCAGATTCATCATCTGCATCCTCCATGCTAGTTGGTTGTAGTTGGAAAATACCAAGACATGATTGATGGTCCCACTCGGAAAAATAGCAGTATCGCTTGTCCCGTGCTGATCCATTCCTATCTCAGGTCATGACCTGACAGCCTCTCCTGCACACAATGGCAGCCTCCGGATGTTTCCTTGCCTCAGCTCTCCATTTTCTTGCAGTGTGAAACAAATGATAATACAGATAGTCAAGTGGTTCTTGGATATAACATGCATATGGGTATGGCAGAAAAATCATGCCTCTTCATCAATACCTCCCCCAACAATCTCTTTGGCCTCTTTGGAAACAACATGGAAGTAGCACCACCTTCCCATGTTGAATGCAGACTGATGAAGGACACATCACATTGACATTAATAACAGTGCAGATCTCTGCTCAACAGAGGATACACAGATAATGTGGGTCTTCGACATTACCCCAGGGTTGGGGTTCATTCCAGGCTTCCCAAAATGATAGATGTCTTACGAACCCATAAGAATTTAATCAAGGTTATGCTCTGTGTGGGCTGGATGCTTCACAGCCGTTTAAAGTGCTCAGCATATTCCTTTGTGAGGATCATTAGCAGATTCAGAATGATAAAGCATTATTGCTTCTTTGAGTGGCATTCCCCTTCTCTTCATGTTCCATTCCTACATTCCCTTCTCTTCATGCTCCATTCCTGCTTGACAACAGTACAAGAATCTGCATCGAAACGTCACACTCACAAAATAAAAGAAGTTGTTATCCATAAAGTTTGTTCAATATTAAAACATTATTGGTGGAAGATGTTTCATCTTATTGTGAGGGGGCAGTAATCACAGAGAAGTATATCAATTGTGGTACTGTAGACTCTTTATCCGAGCTTGTCTCCTTGCAGAAAACATTTGTGTAGTTAGTGACAGCTAACCAGTTGCTGTTCACTCGAAATGGGCAGCTAGTGTTCAAGTAACTGACCAGATGTTTAGAAATCGTCTTCATGCTTGGCAACCATGTTTCGTACAATAATTAATGCCAATAGAGTTCACAGCAAAGAAATGGTAAATCACTGAGATCTTATGTAATGTCAGATGAGTTTAACTATGGACTTTATAGCATAGGTGTGTGTGTCTTGAGGTGTCCCAACAGACATCACACGAACATCAATGCATGGAAACAGATCAGATGCTGGGTTGATGGAAACACTGTGACTGCCAGAACACAGCTGCATGTTGTCAATGGACAGTATTATCGAGGCAACATACTGGCACCATAGATATCCTGCTTTGGCATTTCACTATGGCTCATATCCACCATGCATGTATTGTAACAGACCACCTCCAACTGCAAAATATCTCAAGAACACAACGGCGAGCCATGAATCCTGAACTTTTAGTAATAGGGAAAAGATGTTCATTCCCTGTCATTCGTTAGTTATTGTCTAAATCTGTTTAATTTCAATAAAGTATTCAATACCCGTGAAGATCCGGGTTAGAATTGATCTCCAGTAACCCATGCTTGTCTTAAGAGGACACTAACGAGATCCGGTGGTCATGCTCGGTGACTTGGTTGACACATGTCATCATGTCCCAATTGCGTAGATCAATGCTCATACTGTTGCTCACTGGATTGTCTGGTCCAGACTGACCTTCGCCATACAGCTGGAATATTGCTGAGTGCAGCGTAAAACTCACTCACTCACTCAGAGAATTCAATTCAAAGAAAATTTCATTTCATGCAAAGTCGAAAGTAACATATGACTGACACTGAAAGACACAAAGTATCATAGTCTTTTACACAAATGAACAAGGCATTTTTGTCTGCAAAATGTCATCAAATGTTGAATCAGTAGTGAGTGTGACCACCACTGGCTTCAACACATGCCAAAACATTTTGAGGCATCGAAGATGTAAGATGATGAATGACGTTAGTCATGATGCCTTGCCATTCCTGAAGGATACATTGTTCCAGTTGTTGAACAGTGACAGCTGGTGCTGGTAGTCCCATAAGTCGGGAGAACATGTTGGCTACGGCAAAATAACAATGTCAGCGTTATGCAGAAAGTCGTTTGGCAGTTTTGCTGCCTGGGGCCTTTGCGTTATCGTGTTGGTAGACAATGCTACGTGGTTGTTGCTGGATAAATGGCAACACAACTGGTCGCAAAACTTCATCCCTGTATCTTTCAGCTTTCAGGTTGCCATGTATAATCACAAGCCTCATTTTGAGATTGCCGCAGATGATCCCCCCCCCCCCAACACACACACACACACACCATCAAGCTACCGGCTCCAAACGGTCGGACTTGCTGAACACGGTTCAGTGCTAAACGTTCACCTACTTGTCTGTAAACATGAGCCAGACCATCATTACTGCTGTTCAGGCAAAACCTACTCTTGTACGTGAACATCACACATCACCAATCACTCTTCTACCAACGTCAAACCTGACCCATGTCAATCATGGTCTGTTTTGAAGAGTCAGACGCACTCAGCCGTAAGGTCAATGTGTTCGAACACAATGTTCTCTGTATGACACTGTATGTTGACTGATACAGTGTCCTA
The DNA here is from genome assembly GCF_003918875.1 of Haliotis rubra. Lineage (NCBI taxonomy): Eukaryota > Metazoa > Mollusca > Gastropoda > Lepetellida > Haliotidae > Haliotis > Haliotis rubra. The sequence goes on along the minus strand of NW_025766348.1, from coordinate 909,689 downwards.
GTGCTATCACTGCCGTTGACGTCAGCAGTATACACAATGGGGGGTTCTGGCCCACCAATGTTAAAGCAATGGGAAAAAAGCCTGTGGAGACCCTTTTTGACTACTTTTCTGTGTATTGGACAACTTTTTGTCTTCCATTCTCCGTATACAGAAAATTACAAAAACATACAGCAACATGCAGCCTACGACTACAGAAGACCAAAAAGTAGTCCAACACGCACATCGTGCCCTTTCGGTCCCATTCGGCTCCTAGCGCCTCATCATTTTTTTAATATATTTTGTTGTTGTTGTCTACTCCATATGGAAAGCATCTTTTTTGTTTTGGACAGTTGCAATAGTTTGTTTCTTTGCAGGAAATTGGTCTTCTTCCCTATTGCCAACTTTCCATACTGTCATAGCAGCAACAAATATGTATGTCCATTTTTGTATAGTTTCTAGCACATGTCCAATATTTTGTATGCCTTCTTTTGTTTCTTTTTGTTCTTCTACAATCTCTTCCAATTTTTCTTCTTCCTCCTCTCCTCTCCTTGGATGCTAGATTCTTCCTCTTCTTTAGTTCGCAGCATACATAAGGCTTCTGCCAACATTTTTGCAGCCTCCTTTGCACGCTTCTCTAGACCATCCAAACGATTGTAGAAATCTTGGATAGTAGGTACCACTACATTTGTGGGTGGCAAAATGTGTTTTTCTATAGTTTTGTTTTCCTTATTTTTTGTTCCATATATTGTACAACCTAGTGGCACCTATGCCATATTGTTTTTTCCCTCGCATGGCAGACATCTTCATGGGCAAACCTTGCATCTGCTCTATCTCTTTTTCCAAAAGTTGTCTTTTGGGTGGAATTGTGTTTGGTAAACATATTCCTATCCCATCCCAAATCTCTAATGTGGGTTGGGAATTCCCAGACTAGGGATTTTGCCGGGTATATTTTTTGCTTTGAGTTTGCTTAGATTTGCTTGGATTTTGTTTGGATTTGCTTGTATTTGCTTGTATTTGCTTGGAGATTGATTCTTTACTGTGAATTCCCAATCCTAGGACTGGAACCTACAACGAACCTAGGTATTTTGCTTGGAGTTGGCTTGGATTTTGTTTGGAGTTTGCTTGGATTTGCTTGAATTTTGTCTGGATTTTGCTAGGTTTTCCTGGGAATTCCCAACCTAGGACAGAAATCTACAATGAACCTGGGTATTTTGCTTGGATTTTGATAGTTTTTCCTGGGAATTCCCAAACCTAGGACTGGAGCCTACAAAGAACCTAGGTAGTTTTTGGTTCCATATAAGCTTAAAAAACTTGGTGAACTGCCAACACTCTTGCAGTATTACATGCCTTCCCTGGGACAAGTTGACCTTAGGCATAACAGCAGCACTGCTGCTCGTCAAGCAATTAGACTTATGTTCATCTATATATAATGCAAATATGTGCTGCTCAGGAAGGCCAAGACTTGCGGCAGGAATGGGGCGTCTGAATTTTGCGAATAAACATGATGTTAATTAGGAAAGGTCACGTGAACTACACGTAAAATGTTTGCAGTGTTGAAGTTAATGCCATTATAGCTTGTGTAAATCCCATGGGGCAGACAGTGTACGAAACCAAGTTATTTATGAAAAGAAGAAAGATTATCTCAACAAACGTAACTGACTATAATTTTTTTTTAAAAACGACACCCAAAAATACAAGGACTCGATCCACGCACCACCTTACTGGCTGAAATATTGGCCTGGTGCCATAGACAGCTTGCCTACCATGCTAACCATTCATTCAAAGGTAAAACAACCAATTAATCATTTGACTTTGCACGTGGATATAAGCAAGGGTTAGTTTTTCTCTTGCATATTGAAACAACCAATTAGACATTTGACTTTGCATGTGAATATAAGCAACCATGGCTACTGTCAGAGAACTCAAAGCTCTCGCGAAAAGTCGTGGTCTGACTGGTTATTCTCGCATGAGGAAAGCCAAATTGTTGACATTGCTGGACATAAACATGTCAACCCCTCGCACTGTACACGACTTCAAGTGTCAAGCGAGAGAACGAAGACTGACAGGCTATTCTTGCAAGAGAAAAGCTCAATTGATGAAATTGCTCGACGACACCAAATCGGTAGAGTTGAGATTTGTACCCACAAAACACGCTGTAAGTATCTCAGAGGCTGGCGGATGACCCTGAATTCTATTATTGACGTCGACATCGTTAAACCCATCATAGCCAGCAAGATGGACGAGGAGTTAGATGATTTAAAAAGCATCAAATAACAGTTTACGGTCAAAATGTCATTCAACAAACAGAATCGCATAGATCCATCCCCATCTCCCAAATCCCTAAGGTTTGAAAACAAAATAATTCAGCCATCAACGTCTTCGGACACGTGGGGAATAGAGTTATCGTGCACAGTATAAGCCCCATCAGGAAAAAGATGTACGACCAATCAACTCATAGAGCAAAGAAGTATTTTTGTGAAAGATGCACGGTTATGGTGCACAAAGAAGACAGTCAAGGTGTGGGAGAGACAACGACCAGGATCGACATGCCAAGAAGAAAAACACATTCTGAAATATTTCAATCATAAACATCAAATGCCCATGCCCTACTTATCTATGCTGACTTCGAGGCGCTCATAAAAAATATCGAACACTTCACACCCACCACGACCCAGGAGGAGACATGATTGACGTACAAAACGCAAGAACATTAAGCTTGCAGGTTTGGTTATGTGGTCGTCTGATGTGACGGACAAACAAAAGAGCCTTTGATTTACCGAGGCCGCGATGCAGCCGAAACGTTTCTCACATGCTTACAAAACGAAGACGAAGAAATCAGGAAAGTTTTGTTGTACCCTTCCCTCATGCATATGACACCTCAGGATAAGTTTGCTCATCAATGAGCTAGATATTGTTACGTATGCCGGGGACCCTTTAAAAACGATTCAGTGAAAGATCATTGCAACATCACGAGTCGTTCTAGGGGAGCCTCCCACAATGCATTAAACTTGAAGCTTAGAATAAACCCCAGAAACAACACGAATCCCAGAGGTGTTTCATAATCTCAGAGGGTATAATGCACATTTAATCATGCAGTCCATACCGAAGGTCAATGGCGACCTGACGTGCATCCCCAACAACAAGGAAAAATACATCTTCTGATTGGGCGGTCTGAGATGCATAGATGGCGCCCAGTTTCTCCGTTCATTCCTTGACAGTTTGGTGAAGGAGAATGACCCCGATACCTTCACCTTCAATCGATACACTGACTATTGTTGAAGAAGGGTGTCTACCCCTACGAGTATATGGACGTTTGGTCCAAGTTTGAGGAGACACAATTACCACCCATCAAATCCTTTTATACTACCCATCAAATCCGTTTATAGCAATTTGACTGAGTCCAATATATTGCAGAATGATTACGACCATGTTCAGAACGTGTGGGAGAAACTGGGTTGTGGAAATCACAGCGATTACCATGATCTCATGATCTGTATTTAAAAACAGACGTGCTACTACTTGCCGACATCTTCGGACGAAATTTTTAGAAAGACGTCTTTGAGACAATATAAACTTGACCCAGCTTGGCATTACACCAGCCAAGGTCTGTCATGGGATGCTCTTGAAGAAAACAGATTATGATGTGCACCTATTTATTGAGAAAAGGTGTGAGGCAGGATTTCCATGGTCTCTAAATGTCATGGAAGGTTAACAACAAGTACATGGAAGGTTATGACTCCAATAAGCCTGCCAGTCATATCCTCTAGCTCGATGCCAATAATTTGTACGGCTGAGCCACGAGTCAACCTTTGCCCACGGGCGGGTTCAAGTTAATTGATAGCAAAATAATAAAAAACAAACAAAGAACATTATGGCTATCCCTGAAAACTATGAGATAGGATACATATTCAAAGTGGATTTGGAATATACTAAAGAGTTGCATGCCTCCCACAACAGTTATCCGCTGGCTCCTGAGAAGTTGGTGGTGGATCAAGACTGCATGTCAAACTTCCAACGAAACTTGTTAGGAGATAACAAACTACTGGAAGGTAATGTTGAAAACCTTGTACCTAAATTAATGAACAAGAAAAAATATGTCGTCCACTATCGGAATCTGCAACTGTACTTATCACTTGGAATGAAGCTTTCCAAAATACATAGGATTTTGATGTTTAATCAAAGTCCTTGTATGGAGAGTTAATGTCAAATTAGTCATATCACACCAGGAAGAAAAACTTATAGTGATAACTGATTGCACATGAACAAGAGCCACATCAAATTCAACCGACCAGTGTATGTCGGATTAAGTATATACAAGATTTATCAAAACACCTCATGTATGACTTCTATTATAATAAACTAAAAAAAAACAATATGGGGATAAATGTGAGGTTTTGTACACCGATACGGACCGAGGATGTCTTCGAGGACACGGCGAAAAACATACACCTGTACGATACGAGCGATTACCCCCAAGACCACGCCCTACACAGCATGGCGGATAAAAAGGTACTCGGAAAAATGAAAGATGAATGTGCAGGGACTCCTATTACGGAGTATGCTGGATTAAGACCTAAAATGTATTCCATCAAGAAAGCCGACAGCGGTGAGATAAGAAAAGTGTGAAGAAGTTCAAAGATGCCCTATTCACAGAGGCCCTATTCCATGGTCGAACGTTCAAACACGAAATGAATGGGTTGAGAAGTGACAAGCATAGGATATACAGGATAAGGCTAAACAAAACTTCTTTGTCGTCCATGGATACAAAAAAGATGGATTGACCACGATGGTGTCCCAACTTACGCGTAAGGACACAGTTGTATTAAAAGGAAAATAACATGAAATGAATAATGGATAAGATTTACTACAGCCCACGGGGATATTGGAAAGGAACAGGTGCTATCCACAAACTAGCTGCTGCGGCTTGCCGAACACAATGCTACCAAAAAGACAACTTTCGGAAAAAGAGATAGAGGAGATACAAGGTTTGCGCGGGAAGATGTCTGCCATGTGAGCGAAAAAACAATATGGCATAGGTGCCACTAGGTTAGGACTTGATGACTCTGTTTCTGAAGCATATCTGGCTGTACTTGCTTCAAAGCCGTAGCCATGCCTCACACCATTAAGTCAAAATCTATGATAATGCGGAGTTGTGTATCTCGAGGAATGACCTCGAGAGACAGGTAGGTTCGGCTGCGTTGTTCTAGTAGGAGATGAACACGATCGCCAAAACAGACAGGTTCGCCGAACCTAATGTCAAGTTCGAAGGCTGAGACGCAGAAGCCAAAACAAAAGGGATTCATTGAATGTAATTCGGTGAACACTCATTCGCCGAGGGCAAGTCGTAATTGCTGGACAGAAGTGAAACTTGTCCAGTGAAATTGCTGATTCATGAGAGATCACCAAAACTTGAGAGATCGCTGAAGGCTGTCACAGAAGAGATCGCTGATCCCCGGAAGATCGCCGATCTCTTCTGTGACAGCCTTCAGTGATCTCTCAAGCGGACAGTTAAAGAAGACGGGATCACCAAAGCAGTCTGATGAGGGATCTCCGAAGATGTTCTGTGATGAATCACCATAGAAGTCTGAGGTGGGATCACAGAACTGGGAGGTATCACAGAATTAGAAGGAACAGTGATGCGTGGGCAGTAACAGTAAGCGAAGGTACAGCCTTAGAGATGAACCCCAAGGGAACACCCTATGTGATGATAGCAGGGGGAATCACTGAACTTGGTAGAGAGAAATAAATATAGTGTGCTTGTTTTATATATCATGTGTTACTGGTTGTGTTGCTAGTCCTTAATTCTTTTGAACAAAAACTCTGTATTGATGAAAAAATGAATTGTTGCGAGGTAGATAAACATTATTATCTTACAATCGTATCTCAACACGTTCGTCGAATGTAGGTCTGGAGTCTGGGTGCAGCCAAAGCCCAAAGATGGCTGATGCGTATACGGGGGTTCGCCAAAGTAGATGGAATCACCGAAGGAATCGAAGTCTGACGTCTCGGGAAAACCAGAGGGATCGCTGATGCAGGTTGCCGAATCTAGCTGGTTCAGCAAGTGGTGGATACAGTGGTGCAGTGATCGGCGAACTACTGGAGGCGTCTGTGGCAGAAAAACAATCGTCTCAAATCTTACTACCTTCGACCTCTGCTCCAGCTAGAGTAGAGCCTAATCTACTCTTAAAATTAACAAGTTATCATCGTCCAACATGGTGCATAGGCTGTACCTGATTTTCCTCTTCAATTCTACAAACACAAAGGACCAAAGCATTCTAAGCAGGATGTGTGTAGATTCGAGATGGAGAAGGTCTGCTTGCGGTCCATGTAACTTCCATCCCTTGACGTAGAATCTTCTTTCCCAAGATGTAAAAAGCTATATACATCAGTATTAGCCACAGTTACCACAGCACCCCCGTGCGACAAAAAAGAAAATGACAAGATAAAGGTGTCATGTGACCAGCCTGAGTGTCCTGCATGCTTTCCAGGGACTACTGAGGTGGCCAGGAGTGGGGGTGGTGGGGAGTGATCGGGCGAGAGAGGCCAGAAGATTTTGTTCAACTCTGCTTATAGCACACGTTTCCACTCCATGGTTGAAGTAAGAGAGATAAGTGCATACCGTGAGATAGGATAAGTTATAAAAATTTGGATAATTGTTTGGATAATGTTTTGAACTTTATTCTCCAAGCAATTATCCAATATGAACATTTAAAAACATCCATGCTTTCCCATATTTGGTGCTATGTTTTTTAACATATGATTTATATTGATGTGACCACAGACATTTTCATCTGGAGAAAATTTTGTGTATAATTGGACTCGGTCTGTATATCATCCTATAATCTGAAAAAAGAGTTGGTTAAGCTGGTAATTTTGTGTTGTAATGCTGCTTTACTACTGTGCACAGGTACATGTAATAACTGTTCAGAGATTAGTTAACTTTTTTTATAAAATAATATTACTACAAAGGTCAATGGGAAAATATTTGATTTTGTGTAACTTCAAATAATGTGAAATAATTGGTGTTAATTTTTTTCAACTTTCAAATGAGGAATGAATGGCAGGGACATTAAGGCGAGTGTAGCATCACTGGGTTCATGATCAATTCCGGGTTCGTGATCATGACTGTATGCTGTGGCCTATATTTGTGTGTGAACTTACCTCTCCCAGAGCTTCATATCGCAGTTGGTTATATGAATGATTGGATGATACCTTGAATACAAATGGTTCCTCTGTGTCGATATGCCTCAACTGACCATCTATAACAAAAAGAAACAAAATTACAAATCTACAAATATCCCAGACATTACCACAACAGCATAAAACAAGAGGGCTTTGCAGAAGGCCTCAAAATCATAACATACCATACACTTCCAGTTGGTCAAATGAAAACAGAAACAAACATCTGATCACATAAAATTCCTCCTTGTTTGGGGAAATGAAAAGATTAGCTATATAGTTTTAAGAATACTACAGTCACATCATAATCTTGTATTTTGGCTGTTACCACTCAATGAAATCTTCAGGTATTGAACAGGTGTCCTCTTCACTGTCAACGATCCAAGGAAAGTTGCACCTGTATTAGCACACACTTGCTCTCATGCTGTCAAGTATCCGCAAACTAAACTAATAGAATAGAGGTAACTATCCTTCATATAAGACTAATACATAAATTTGGTCTAAAATGAATTAATTCATCTTTCAACAACTAGCACATCAACAGCTTGAGAGAGTGGTAAAAACATATGTAACCTATTGAAGGAGCACAACATGTGCTGTAACATCCAGCAGTATAGCCAATTGTACTTCTATGTCACTGTTAGGCCTTGTGGTGTTGACAGCTGTCATGGTCATCTACTAGCATCCAGGAGAACATTTTAGTGATACTTGCATTAATGATTTGTGTTATTGTATGGGGTGGCATCACAACTGATCAATGTTATTGGCAACAAGCATTGTCACTAAGGTGACATAATCACCCGCCGCAAATTATCAAATCAAACTTAAATAGTAATGAAAGTTTAAGATGAAGTTAAAGGTCAACAAAAACATGACCAGTCAACCTCTCTTGATATCTTGCTTTTTAGTTGTTCAAACACACAAATATTTTCAAGACTGACCTTGACCTTGACATGAATGTCATAGTGTATGAAATATGCAAAAGTGGTACTAAAGAAATTGCTTATTGAAAAACATTCAAGGGAAGTCTTGAAAGTCTATGTAGAAAATCCAGTGAATTCAGGTTGACATGCTGAAATCTTCGAAGTGTCGCAGTGACCTGGAAAATTATGTGAAGGTCACCACAATTGACTGGGCCCTGCGCCTTCATTAGATGAAGCATGGTGTCAAATATGAAAAAATCCAGTGAATGTTTTTTGCGATATCTTGCTGACTATCTTAACTGGCAATTTAACATGCTGAAATCTTCAAAGTGTCTTTGTGACCTTGAAAGGTCACAAAAATTGACTGGGCCTTGCACTTTCCCTAGATGAAGCTTGGTGTCAAATATGAAGAAAGTCCAGTGAATGGTTCCTGAGATATCTCGCTGACCATCTTAACATGCAGGTTAACACACTGAAATATTCAACGTGTCACTGTGACCTTGAAAATTAAGTGAAGGTCACCAAATCGACTGGGCCCTGCGCCCTCCCTAGATAAAGCTTGGTGTTGAATATGAAGAAAATCTAGTGAACGGTTCTTGAGATATCTAGCTGACAAGAGTAAAACATTAAAGTCACCTTGTGACCTTGAAATAAATGTCAAGTCACCAAACCTAACTGGGACCTTTCTTATACTGTGATGAACCTAGGTACCAAATATGAAAAGAATCTAGTCAACGGTTCTTAAGATATTCCAATTTGTACGGACGGCCGGACTGACAGAGCCTAATACTATATCCCCCGTGTCGGGGCAGGGCTACAGATAAGGGGCGTACAGGCGTAATGTACGCCTCAAAATCAATTAAGTACGACATAATATAAGATTTCAAGCGTATCGTGTACGCACATAAATACCTTCGTACGTCTAGCATTTAATTTCCGTGCGTATCGTGCAAATGGAAATCTATTTTCGGATAAATACTTGTTAAGTTTCTTTTGCGAAACGGATTTGACACATAAGAAAACCCCGACAGTAGGAATCCCTTGTGTTGCCATGCAACGGTATGCGTCACTATGTTTCGATTGGCTAAAAACGGTGAATCGTCCAGACAAACCACATCAACTCGCTCACACAAAAACATGTCAGTACTCCTTCAAAATTCTCAGTACACCTCCACTTGCAATATGATGTGTAAGTACACTCACACCCCCAAAAGTTAGCTGGAGCCCTGGCAGGGGATAATTAAAACTCACTCTTCTACGCTGTGTATCATCTCATGTCACCTGACAGCAAGATAATGCCTGCCAACAACACACTTTCAGGCAGCATATAATTCCAGTACTGCCATGGACAGCTGTTTCTCCCCGACATGAGTACTTGATATGAACAACTTGTGGGATGAATTGGCTTAGGTGAGGCAAACCACTTATTCAAGTACTTGTGGTAATTAAGCCTCCATAGCTTTAGATTTCAAGTCTGGCATCAAAGAATACAGTTCCTCTTACAGCTCTACAGTGTAAGTGTTCCAGTCAGTAGCTATCTATCAAAAGTGGTTTCCCATTGTCAACATAAAATGATGTTATAATTTTCACTCATGTCCTATTTTTGTTCATGATGTTTTCTCATAACTACAGGCGAGCTATTCTCGAAACGTTGGTAGCCCTAAGAACTTCTTAAGCCCATTCTCAGCACATTGGCTACGATCAAAGTTAAGAATTCTTAGGGCTACGAACGTTTTGAGAATAAGGGCTCTGCTTCTTTTTTTTTCTATGTGTATTTTATAGGTGTGTGTCTTTGTGTGTTGTGTGGGATGTCGGTCCTTGAAAACAAATGACACAGCAAGGGATGAGAAAGTGTGCAAACTAATTAAAAAAGTTTAGATATAAAACATAGTTCATGGAATGGAATTATATTTTTGCGAAGATAATAAAAAATTGTTACATACATTTAGGGAGCGGGAGAAGGGGCTGAAGAAGCTTTTGTACTTCTTCATTTACACTAAATATTTCATTGTAAATTTATGGTAACCATACTGAATGTTTGGCATGAATGTTGTTAATTCAGTCAAACAATCCAAACTGTCAGAGATAAGATTATTCTTAACCAAAATAGTTATTGTTAAAATACAACCAGGGTTTTGTCAGATATGAACCGCCTCCGTGGTGTAATGGTTAGAGCGTCCGCCCGGAGAGAGCGGAAGGTCGTGGGTTCGATCCCTGGCCGCGTCATACCAAAAGACGTTAAAATATGGTTCTTGTTGGTCCCTGCCTGGCGCTCGGTATTAATGGGTACAACAAGGACTGGTCGGCTCGGAGTCAGTATAATGTGTCTGAGTGGGGTATTCATGCTTCACTGCGGCATAGTATCTCAGTGGGCTAGCACTATAAAACCAGCTTAAGTCTGGGCTAGTACAAGCAGCCGCACATACACACGCATGCACGTCGTCATATGAGCGAAATATTCTCAAGCACGACGTTAAACCCAATTTCACCTCACCTCACCTTGTCAGATATGTATCAAGGCTGAAATTATCAATGAGTGTGGGGGTGCAGCATTTCTTGTCATATAACCTCAGGGTTGTAAACTCTGTACACACGGATATAATCATCACAAAAGTACAGATCTAGACAATGATAAATCGGTCTATGGCCTGGATTAATTATTCTGAATATTCAGTTTTCTAATGTTGTAGTATGGCAATGCAATGATGCTCAGTCATTTTTAAAAACATATCTGTGATACGTATTCAAAATCTTTATGCAAATAATCACATGACAAAGAATACATTAAACATTAGCTGATTGCCAATGACCCAAGGGCTAAGTGGTTACCCTTAGCACACCAGGTACTTACTCTTTTGGGGGGACCAAAACAGTTTCTCCTGTGGGAGAATGTTTTGAGGCCCAAGAGAATGAATGCGAATTATGAATGAATGCCCCCAAAACTGGGTGACGGGTAGATTAAGAAATGTACATAGCTCGTTGAGCTGCTTGTAAGGGGGAGTTCGTTACATCAATATATCAGTGAAAAAATATTCTGATTAAATATATTATATTATTATTATCATTATGCTACTATTTGTATAGCACCATTATCCAGCTCAGCTGCTCAAAGGCGCTTTTGTTTTTCGCTTGATCAATGGATGTCAATCTCAAATGGCACATTGTATTATCAATCTCAACTCCCTGGGGTTCATGCAACTCCTGCTGCCATTAGGCGCACCCAATTAATGTGGCTTTCCCGTCCTTATGAGGTACCTAATCACAGCTGGGTGGACTGGGACACATAGTCACAGTGCTTTGTCCAAGTTTACTGCATGTTGCTGTACCCGCAACTAGGTGTTTGCACGTATTCATGTGGCCACCATCTGGTCATTTACCAATGGATTCTTGGGTTCTTTTAAGTGCACAGGGTTGTGTACTGTACACTAGGGGTTGTGACAACACTGAAAGAGTCTGCACACAATGTTGACTCCAAGGTTTTTTCACCCGGTCACAGGTGGGCTCAATCCCGGCACCTTAAGTTTGCTGGATCACTAGCTTGACGTGTGAGGCAGCTCGCCCACCATGCCCCCTGATACCCAAAGTCCAAGTGTTTGGATGAGGCGCCCCTCTATCCGGGCAGCACTGCACGAGGAAGCCGCTCCGCGAGGGAAGCTATGCGTGTTGTATCAGTCACCATTGATGCTGATTCTGTGCAGCGGAGGTAGCCTTGAAATCTTGTCCTGGTGATATGTTGTCCTGAATTGATGAACAGGGGGTGTGATGGCAAAGCACCGCCACTGCTGCGCACATGTACCTAATATTTTAAGGAAGTATATGGACAGGTGTACCTGTACTGCACAGAGTGATCACAACACCTTTTCGAAAACAATCAGTTTGGGACACTTTCTGGGAGATTGGCTCAATGAGCAGACGGAAGCCTTCATTTAATGCATTAATCAGAATGTCCACAAACAAATCATCAGGATTTCCAAACAATTCGGTCTGTAGGTGCCCTGCATCAATGTGCATAGATGCTATGAGTCACTTCCTCTCCTCTTTCTGGAAGGTAGTTTTGGAGCAGTCCATCTGGAAGTGCCCATCTTTATGGCAGGTGATACATTTGTGGGTAAAGATGAACAGTTCTCTTTTGCAACCACTATCATTGAAGTTGTTGCAAACTTCAACTCCTTCGATGATATTGCGTGGATGTCCATTAGTCATGAATTCTTGGATAGGGGTGGAAGGTGTTTTCCTTCTTGCTGGTCAAAAAACAGAACTCAGACGTGTGCGTGAGATTGTGGCAGATATAAGACGCCCGGGTACATCTTCCTGATGACACAGTAGTATAAATCCTTGTATTGATGATGCTCCAGTCGATGATGATGAACAAAAGATGCTGCCCTGGTTGCAAACATATGGTGGTATTCATAAAACAGTGATCCACCATACTGTGATGCCATATCCACTAGTAACCTCTAGTATTTGTCCATCTCATCTCTGCGGTGTGGGTACGCATCACAAAACACTGATTTGTACATGCCAAAGGCCTTGATAAATTCCCCTAGGGTAAGGGGGCGCTTCAGTCTGACGTCCTCCTTCATGGTTATCTGCTCAACTTCTGTTGCAAACCCAGACATCCTGTACTCTCCAGATTGTCAATAGCAATTTTGCCAAATTGAAATATTTCCTGCCTCAATTATGTCTTTCCTGTGCTTGCCCTTCACGGGGTCTATGTGGGGAAGGGGAATCTGGAGGTAACGGTTTTGAAAGTATGCATGTTGTCTCAGGTGCACTTTGAACAGTTGTGTGTATTAAAGTTTGGAGATTGTGTCCAGTGAAATGAGGAAAATTATCCTGGGAGCTCTGAGCATGTCTGTTCTCCCTGTCCTCCACCTTCCGCCGTAATTCTCAGAATTCTGCAAGAATGTCGCTGAGGGTAGGTTCCGAGGTAGTGGCTTCTCTTCTCGGAATTTGAACAGGTGGCGGAATTTCTTCTATTCCTTCTTGCTGTCTCTCATGCTCTGCTTGAGTGATCGTAACAGATGGTTGGCTGCGACTCGATGACTGGCAGGGATTGTCAGTCTGCTGGTCTTTGGCATTTAACAAATACATTTGAACCAAAACCTTCTTTGGTAGATTGTCCGGTACTAGTATGGCCATGGCTGTCAGCTTTCGTTTTAAAACTTGGAATGACCAGTTCTCAGATCGGTCTCTGGACCACCTGTCACTGTTCTCAGCAGCGGTTGAGCGATTGGATCATATACTGTAAATCATGAAATTAATGCGAGCATTTTATTAATGCAAAAATGCGTCTGTACTCTTCTTGCATTATTATAGCGACGCATTTCAGTCTGACCATGTCTACTTTTGAGAACATAATAACAGACAGAAAACGTAAATCTGTTGACACTACACATTACTTCCTCATTGCAGGTATCTCAAACCACATGTAATTATCACTGGTTACAATCACTGGTCATTGTTTAAAGTCACTCAAGCACATCAGCCAGACCGGACATTCTCCAGCCACGTGTTTGTTGATACATGACTTGTGTCTTTCAAGTTGGATTACGTTTATACATGCTGTCACAAGACAAGTAGCAGCAAGCAATCACGTGATCAAACATGGCAGCGTTATCAAAACATCGTCAGCTCATTTCCATTCATTGCTTAACAAACTCAATTCAGGTTATTTGGTAAATAACAAGTGTGAAAAGAAAAAGAACAACACCAAAGATTCAGGGTGTCACATTGTATCATCAACAGAGATTCCTGAGCTCGCATTAATTTCGTGACACATTTTAGACTGGACCCTCGCACTTGCATTAAATTCATGTGACGCATTAATTTCATGATTTACAGTATTTCTCTGGCGAGTGCAGGGCGAACCTCGTTCCACCGTGAAAGAATGCCAAGATTAAATAAAAACATCAAGTCTGAAGCCCTATTCAGTATGGCGAATACACAGAAACCAGAACCAAAAAGCATTGTGGGTAGCTTGGCAAAGTACTGTAGTTATATTTGATAAACTATATGTATTATGGAGATTACTTTGATACTTATTTATGAAATAAGTACTTTGTTATGCAAAGTAATAATATGTATACAAAAGGAACCTACGTTAAAGATTATAGTAACAAACATAAAGTGTTTGCCATATCCATGTAACTGGGGTAGGGAGGCCTAAGACCAAGGTAAGAGAGTACAAACAAACGATAGAAACATGCGTAATCATGCATGGTATAAGCATGTTATACAAATGTTTAAATGGAATTGCCTAGATATGATGGTATGAAATGTCCTTGTTGCTTTAACTGATAAACAAGTTATGTACATTTGAATTTGCACACTATTCTGTGTTTTTAAAAACATCATCTGAATATGGGGCCAATTCAGCATTGTTTATTTAAGCTGCTAAAATCATCATCATTTCTGTCATTTCTACTGTCAACAAGAGGTTTAAACTTAAAAGATTGGGATATCATCTCTTTCCATTTCATACCATAATGTAGATATAACTGCTGACTATCAGCTGACTATCATTTTCACTAAAGTGGGGTCAATCCTCAATAATGGTACTTAGTTTGTGTTGGTTTCAACTTGCTGGAATGACATAACAGTCATTTGATTCATGTCCCCATTTTCTGACAGAAACACATTTTAGGGTGCAACATGTTTTGCAAAGTAACTTTGTTTCTGTAGCAGGGTGGTGGCTATACCTCTGACTGAGTTATGACCACTTAAGTGCCACCCTCTCATAATCCCCCTCAGTCTATATACACAGTGTCATACACATTATCATAATGATTTCATGTTGTCTCCATTATATGTTGTCCTTGTCTGCAGTTGAATGTCAGCCCACTAACATCTTCAATTTTCAATACCCTTAGCAGCCTCTGAGTTCTCCAGCTTCACCTGGACTTCCCCTTCTCTATTTTTAGACACTTCCACCACCTAATGTAACTGTCCAGCATCTGACTTCCTTTGACACCTGTCAGATGCTACCTGTATTCTGATTGGCCTTTTGGTCCCCCTCTCTGAGCTTCCTTTCTCACCTGCCCTCCTCATGCATTCTGCATGAACTCTTATAGGAGGGAGGTTATCTGTTTTCAGGTGAGAAACATTTCAATATTCTTATCTTTCTGTACTTTGTTCTGTATACAAATACTATTCATTAATGGCTATCTCACAACTTCATAATTGTAAAATATAATTTCCTACATTATCCAAATATTTAGCAGCATATGCAGTAACTCTGACTGAGCACACATGGCCTTCAACCATGTGCTACAGCCATTTAAACTATTTGGCTTAAATTATACCTATTCTGCATGAACTCTTATAGGAGGGAGGTTCTCTGTTTTCAGCCTTCCTCCCCAACTTTCAACAAAATATACTTTATCCTTCATCAAGAACTGCTCTTGTTATGACTAGCAGCCAGTGGCTGGACATTACATACCACAACTGGCTACATTTCTAATTATCTTCTATAACTAAAGTGTTATGAAAATGCCAAAAGCATATAATAACAGAAACACATTTTAGGGTGCAACATGTTTTGCAAAGTAACCTTGTTTCTTATTATCTTTTTCCAATGCCAAAAGCATACATTAATTGTCTTCTTAAAGTTAAAACAAGGAACAATTACATGTATTATTACTAATTGTTAATAAACTTACCTCAGGATTATGGTTGCCATTTTCCTGTGGGTACCACTGAGACATACAGAAATGGAAATTAAGATTTTAAAGGAGAATACGAACGAAAACAAAACTTTCGATATATTGTAAAGGATATTCTAAAAGTCACCTTCCGTTATTAAAATTGAACAAAAAGTTTGTAAAATAGCAATAAAAACACGAAAAACGTACTCGTAGTTCCGCCTATTACGGAAACATCAGACATTTAATGAGCTGAGGGGTATCACGTGACATGATGTCATATGTGCCTGTTGCTGATGGCTTTCTCTTTGATTTTACCTCACAACTTAACAGTGTCCATGGATTATGAAGTAGTAAAAGATGTTCCTGATGTCATTTCTGAATTGGATGTTAGACCATATCAATACGATCCGATTTTACATCTTGCAAGACAATCTTCCAGTGAAGATGAAAAAGAAGAATCAAGCGAAACGTAGGCACGGCTTGAGGTCAAAATAAATTTAAAAATAGACCATATCATTTAACAAAAATACTATTTGTCAGCAAAATGTGATACAGTTCCAACCAGCAAACCCAACCCTATTAATATATGACCAGTCCCTAAGAATAATTTTTTTGGAAATGTGATTGCAGTTCCTTTTGTGTCAAATGGGTGACTGTAGAGTGTCTGGGATTTTAAAAATAATAAGTATGCTTCAGACGGGGGAAAATAGAAATTATCTGCTACAAAAATTACACTGGAATTATGTAGAGGGTAATGTCCGAGTAACTCTCCACTCCTTAAAAACAATGGAGCCTCGTTTCTGTTATCAAAATTAAATGTCAAAATGACAAAATGAAGGTTTTAATTTGAAACTGGTACACATCGCTCCATTCCTGAAAAGTAATGAAGCAAGCAGACAATGGAATGACGTCCCAAATGTAATTTAATTTGTTGAAAAAAATTAGGATCCTAGTTCTCATTAATGATGTATCAAGTCTCCATCGAAGATCCCAGCGTGGTCGAGCAGAGATAATATACCCGACGCAGATAAGTTATTCCCCGAAAACTGGTGAATTATAACATACTAGTCAGGACAATGAATGTTTCCCTAGTTTTTGGTTATGGAAATAGTTATGGTACTTGGTCATAGAATGACATTTTGTCAGCCAATGCGAATACAGAACAACTTTACGGCACACACTACTGACAAATAGCGAATCTGATACCGACGTGCCTAAATTGGACAAAATCGAAAACAATGAAAGCAACAAGTACTTCATGATTTACCATTGTATTCGGCAATGTTTCGAGTTGACTGCAGCATTTAGGGCTCCAAACCGAAAAGAACCTTATAGCGAAACATTTTCAAGCTTATATGAAATCTCTAACTGATTTTGATAATATATATCTCATGGGTATCAGTCGAACTGCCCCAGCAAATTTGGTCATTCATTCTAATTTGGTCAAATTTATTTAAAATAATTAAATATATGCCGTAAATGCATAGTTTTGTCATCTTTAATATTAGGTTCTTCATATAAAAGTTATTAAGAAGTAATATTTCCGATAAATGTTCCATTAGTAAACTCATAACTATGTATATACTTTTATATGAAGAATATAATATCAAACCTCCTTAAGTGGCATTTAGAAGCTGGTATGATGAAGTGGAACACTTTTTATGGATAAACAACTTCTTTGTTGCAGTGGTTGTCTATCCATAAAAAGTGATCCACTTTATAATATCAGAGTTGACAAAACTATGCATTTATGGTCTATATTTAATCATTTTAAATAAATTGGGGCATTTTGACTACCCCCCTGGGGCAATTTGACCAATTTGCTGGGGCAATTTGTAGCGGGGTCAATTCGACTGGCAATCGGTCTTTAATCTAATTTATGTTAAAAATACCACTGACAGTAAGTTGTAACAGGGAAGGATGGAGTATAAATGAATCTCGTGGGTACTTCTTCCTTCTTCAGCCTAGCTTTTGGATTTTCATACCGTGTGCATGTCTCTTTCATATGCGTCTGACTCGGAATGATCGGAGCATTTCTCCTGCCTAAATCTGTCTCTTTACTTGGAAAACGGAAGAAATGGTGGCTCTTTCCATTGTTCCATGATTCCGTGCACCCCCCAGGCAATGGAATACACCATCGTACCATTTTCAAAAACGACAAACAACACGATTTGTATTGCTGTAGCACTTGTTCTTTGGCAACCTGGCAGACGCTTGTCACATATGACGTCACGAGCTGAAAGGTCACGTGAGTTCCAGCGGAATATGCATAATGGCCAAAGCTCAGATAACAGAAACTGTTTTCGCGATAAAAACATAATAAACCATATTTTTAAAGTAAAAATTGGCTTAAATGTTTATGATGACTTTATTTTCACCCAGCAAATTATTACAATTGTCTAGTATTCTCCTTTAACTAAAGTAGTAGAAGTAATGGGGGTACGAGATCACTTTCAAGAAAGGTCGCTGTAAAGCTTTATTTCATTAATAAAGCTTTGTCAGGCCCTTAGATCTCGCCCTCATCGTGTCTACTACTTTTGAATCCCCAGTTAACTTCCCAACCCCACGTGATCACGTGATAGCTCTATGCCGCGTTGACCTCGATGAAACAGTTTAATGTGAATCGCCTATGATCTCTTTGGTGTTCGTAATAAAGGCTTGCTGGGCTTTTCGTACCCCCTGTTCTATGTACTTTTTTTTCTCGTCCTCGCTGATAGCAGACTTACGAGACTTGGACCGGATTTCTTGTTTCATCTTACGGTACTTGTCGAGTTCAGAGAGGATTGAGCGAAACTCCTCCTCCGAGATCTTACTGTCAGTGAGTGCTGCTGAAATACGCTCACTTACCGTGTTCAGCTTTGCTTCGGCCAGAACCCTGATCTCGTCGTGTTTCAATGCCTTGCGATGCAGTCTGCGTGATGCAAACTTAAACACCAACCCTGCCACCCCTACCACCCCAGCTGTTATTTCAATGCCTAGCACTATAGGTGCGGCCACTATGGTGGCTAACAACCCAACACCTGCCGCCCCTAGTCCCATGCTGGTTGCCATAAGGGCAGTATAAGTCCCGTCCACGATATTGAAAGCTCTATGGTACTTCTTATATAGTGCTTTCCGAGTGTCACGGTCTTGTTCTAGTTGGCGTTTTACATCACATAACTGTCTCAAGCGGAACCCGTCTACGGTTTCTAGGGTCTTCGCTACTTCCTGTACGACTGGGTACAGCCCCATTCTGTGTGCATATAATATATCTTATGGGATATTTTTTAATTGGGCTTCAGTTAATGGCCGCTTAATGTACTTGAAGCTTATAAGGCTTAGATCCTTGTGCAGGGAAATAGGTGAGAGGCTGATAGGGAACACTGAGTACACACTTACCCCCTTGGTGATAAATAGGGTATATAATCCTTCCGGGGGTCCATTTGTATAACGAAACGGTGGCGTTGTGTTTCGGAACTGGAATAAGGGCCAAGGGGGTCGTCTACGACCACTTAATCCCAGGATATTGTCACCCCAGGTAATTTTATGATGAGTGTAAAGTCTCGGCTCGCAACCATAAGCCCCGTTTGGGAAGCGGGACCGTGAAACCTTAACTCCCCCTTCAAGGGCGACTCTAACATGTTGCCTGTGTAACCATGTGTTAGCTGAGGAAGTATACCAGGCCCCGGAATGAAATCCCCAGGCAAGATACCGTTGTTCCTAATTTCGGAGATATGCCCCTCTTGGTTTAACGAGATATAAGGTGAGGTGAGGGTCATGTTGATCAACCATTTGGGCTTTCTAAGGGCGTCTGCCAGAGGCTGCCGCACGTACACACCGTTTCTTAAGCGTAGGACGTATGAGGTGTATTCCTCGCCAGGCCGATCGAACTCCATTGTGCCTCCTAGACCCCCGAGTGTGATTTTGGGTAGATGATCGGTCATTGCCGCCTGCCTATACACGTCCTTCAAGTGTAGGACGTACAAGGCGTCTTCCTCGCCAGGCTGGTCGAATCCCTCTGTGTCTCCTAGATCGTTAAGTGTGGCGTTAGGCCGATGCCGATTGGCCATTGCTATAATACTATTACGATATAGTTTCCAATTGTTTTTCTGATAATAGTTCAGGGGTGCACTTCACCCCCATGAAGTGTATGTTGTTGGGTAGGAAGATCTTGGTTAGTGATATCGTGTCATCCACGGCCACGATGACCCCCTGCAGATTGGTGTGGGAGTCAACACCCACCCGCACGTAAACAGTGCAAACCTGATACTGGTGCCGTTTCGCCCACCCGAGTTTGACCCCTTCACGATTTCGACTTCATCCTGCGATGGTTCCCCTAGGTAGACTTTGATGATCAGAGTGGCATTCTCTGGTAGGCTCGCCAGGACGTTGACCTCGCCAGCGAATTCAGACACCAACTGCAATGCCCCGTCTTGCACTCCCGGTTTACTCGATAGCATGTTGGCTGTCATGCTGGCGACTGGGCTGATGACTACGCTACGCCTCTGAGCCGGGACGTAAGCCACGAGCAGGGTTCCGTTGTTCACGACTTTGTTTAGGTAGTTGTCTTTGTTATCCGTGAACACGAAGGGGGAGCCGAGCCTAATATTGAGAAACCAGTCTCCTTTAGCGGGTAACAACACCCACTTGTCATCGTCGGTGAAGACGAGCGTATATGGCTTGTTTCGGGCGACGGTACTGCTCTCAATATCTTCTATGTCGAACAGTTTGCCCCAACGATGGGTATACTATCCATTTATCATCACCGGTGCTGACTAGGGCGCACCGAAAAGTTGACGACTGCTTTTGAGGTATCTACTATATCACCTAGGGCTTCCACGGAGGGGACTTCAACGCGTTTGTAAATGTTGTTTTTCAGTTGCAAGGCGTATAATTTACCATCTTCTCCGGGTCGTCGAAACCGCTGCGGTGTCCCCGAGGTCGGAGATCCCCGCGATTGATGCATTTTTCAACTTCATCCCGGGGCCTTGTGCGCTAGTCATTTTATGTGCAGCGTTATGCTGAGGTATCCTATATTCACAGGGTTATGATTTATATGTAACACCGGTATTATCAGCTCAGGGATGTTGCCCCGGGTTAACCTCTTATACTGCCGCGGTGAAAACGACTCGGTTCTGCTGTCGTTGTATTTCTCCGTTTTCACCCGTACGGCTCTCAATATCGTGGAAGGGTGACCCCCTTGAATGTTGTCCGTTGTGCTCAGCTGGCCGAGATGAATGCACAGCTCTCGGTACGGTACTAGGTCGGGTAACTTCGTGCCTGTGACGGTAGTTGTTGGTTTTATCTCGTCAGGCGACATACCGAGTGTCCTCGCCAATGGTCGGCCGAGCCTCAAGGAGTTTCTTCCGTTGTTGATTAACACCACTGTGCCGTTTGAGTCAATCATCTTGAGTTCGGCTCCCAGGGGCTTGAAGACCTCGTCGCTTAGCGAGCACACGCTGTAGTAGCCGTCAGTTATCTGGCTGCGGGCTCCACTAACGAACAGCTTGTTGTTGTTGACGTTGATGTTAGTCCATCGCGGTAGGTAGGTGATATCGCAGAGTGCGACTTCGAGTTGACCCGGCGTGTTATCGATCGCGTGCATCAGCTGAACGGCCTCGCCGCTCGTTATTCCTGGAAGTGTTATGTACATGTTAGAGTATATATACTCATTATATAATACTTTTAAAATGTACTCCCCGGGAGTGTTTTACCCTAAACTGGACATAGATTTCCCACACAAGATCGTGGTCGCTGCTGGGATGTATTTCGACGCCCAGTTTATAGATGTGTTCAATCAGTATAGGTTTTCGGTGACTAACGTCAAGGCAGTCCACGCTTGGTTCAACAACCCGATGCAGTTCTGGCAGAATCAACTCAACTTCGCCGTGTGGTGTGCTACAACGGGGTGTGGTGTGACATTGACCGACACTCGGCGGGGACCGCTGAGTCAGTCTGTGTTTACGTTCCACGTGTACTACCAGGTCAGACGTATCCTCAAAGAGATCAGCGCTCCACTCCCACAGGACAAAGCATGGGATGCAGTAAACAACCAGTACGATAGACGGGCTTACGAACGTATTTGCAACGAATTCGAACTAAACCCGAAGACGGTTTGGCGTTTGCCGGGGCCGAACCACGGGTTGGGTATCCCCATCGTTCACAACATGCACCTCGTGGATGCCAGCGAGAAGATGAAAGAATGGGGGTACAAGTCGTATCATCACCTCACAACAAACGAGTGGGATGACCGTTACATGGCTTTCGGCAACAGCAAGGATTACCGAGTCTGGAGGTTCGAGCAGGGGCAGCGGATGACTGGAAAAGTTCATGTTGGACACGCCGAGAGGGTTCACTCGTGCCGGTGTTATCAGATTGAACGACTTGATTCGAACGTACGTGTGGGCGCTGTTGGGTGCGCAGACACAAACGCGTTCCAACATCCTCGGTAAGGGGACTGCTTACGACTCTCAGAAACAGTTCGTTGTTAATGTTGAGGATGCTATCAATGCTCCAGTTGATCTCCCGAGTGCCATCAAACACTACCAAGACGTGTTGGAATACGCCCGGTCGAAAGTCGACTACGTATTCGACGTGGGACTGTACATGGCTCCGAGCGATATGCAACTGAGAGTAAAAAAAGTGGTGGGTTACAACAACGAAATAGTCATAGCCATGGCGGGCCAAAAGTTGGGCCTCAACCCCGATGTTAACACCCCCCACGTCCCACCACTCACGACCGGTGAAACGGGTATAGTCGTACCACCCCCGGAGCCCAGGGTTCAACACACCCCCACAGCCACAATCCAATCAGCAGCACATCGATCGTAAAACAGCCCTGGTGGTTGGTGGGGTAGCGGTCGGGGTGGGGCTTATTTGGTTAAAAATTCCTTAGCCGCTACGTACACCAGGCCCGCCACGGCGACAATGGCTGCCCACAGGTTTTGGCCGAGCCACGTGGCAGTTGTAGCCAGAGCGCTCAGCAGCAACGAGACGATGCTACCCAGGATGCCGGGCAGGGCTTCGGCGGCCTTACCAGCCAGTTTAGCCAGGGCCTCCCCGAGGGATTTCAGGTGTTTTTTTATCCAGTCTTTGACGCCCCCACCACTTGGTAGTGTAGGCCATGATCGATGGTTTCCCGTACACGACTGATCTGTGATCGGAGGGCTTCCCGGTTCGAGGAAGCGGATTCCAACCGAGTCCGTCTCTCGTCTTCCAAGTTTTTTATTCTCTCCTCGATACGACGTTTCATACCACCGTCCGATTCGGCGAGTTTTATTTTCTCGGGCGCGATGTGCTCGTCTACTTCGTTCAGTTTCCCCATGTTGTTCACGAGTTCTCCGCGTACATGTTTCAAGGCTTCGTCTAGGCCTCGCAGTTCCCTCAGGGTAAATTCGAGACCCGGCAAGGGGTTGGCATGGTACTTGGTCAATATTTTTTCGAGACTGGTCTGATGTTTCTTTAGCACGTTGGGGTACGTCCCCGGTATTACTGAGTTCGGGCCTGGCTGCTTGCAGATCTTGGACGACCTTCGGGGGAAGCTTAGGCCGTGCGCAACCGTAATCTATGAAGCCTAGTTCATCACGGAGCAGTTGACTCCCACCAGGGCGACCAGCGGTAAACATGAGCTAGTGCGGAATGTAGGCCGAGCCATCATCAAGAAAACCACTATCAAGATCAGCGGTAACAAGGTGGTGAGCATCGACGACAGCGACGTGTTTCACTTCTACGGGGACCTCTGGAAAAGCGAGGGAGAAGCGTCAATGACATGTACCAGGGCATCAGCAAATCGACCCGGTTGCGCGTGGGATACGGCTTCACGGCAGACCAGCTAGACAAGATCACGGACGGTGAAAATGCCATCGCCCACGCGTACGGGAACAGGTTCTGCGTGCTGCTCGACTTCAAGTTGCTCACGGAACACGCGCCGTTTTACCAGGCCGCGCTGGGTGATAGGCTTGAATACGAGCTCATGTTTAACGACTACAGCAAAGTCGTGCGTACGCCGAATGGTGATGAGGCCAGTTACACCATCGACAACATCTCTCTGGAGTTCGACATGGTCACTAGCCAGGAGCTGGCCAGGCAGGTTCGAAACCAGTACTCGGGGAAGGTGGCCATCCTGTACAACCGCATACTGAGGAATAGATCGGTCGTGCGGGATAAGAGCGACACTGTGTGGAATATCAACCTGAACGTGCCGGTGCGATCGATGAAAGGTATCCTGGTCGTCCCCGTAGAGGATTACGAGCCGTTCCGCAGGGACAGCGAGAAGTTTTTCAACCCCGAGATTGAAAAGGTGGAAGTGACCATCGAGGGCATGCCCAACCAGCTGTTCAGTCATGGTATGAGGGCATACCAGCAGTGGAATGAGATAAAAAAGCTACCGGCCAAACAACACCACATAACCAAAGATCTGGACCTATCCTCCGTGCAGATCGGTGAATACCTGACCACCAAGTACGAGCTGTGGTTGGACATGCGTTCCACAGGGTGACGATAAACTGCATGGTAGCGGTCGCCGCATCGACAACGGCAGCGAGGGGATAACAATCCAGATTACCAAGAAGGCTCAACCCGCGGGCAAGTTGAAATTATATCTGTACGTGATTATGGACGCGCAACTTAATATAGACAATGGGAGATTCATGCAAGCCATCTACTGATTTGCCTGCCGGCAGGCCACTGCCTGGCAGTATTGATTTGCCCCGCGACCCACACTGCGCCATAGTGTGCGGGCAGACTGGCTGTGGGAAGACCGTTTTCGTGCTGGATATGTTGGAGGGGGTACTACCGGGATGTGTTCGACAATATCGTTATCATGTGCCCTACCCTGCACATGAATAGAACGTACACGGAAAGACCTTGGGTGATGACGGACCCGGATGTACACAAAGTCGACCCGGGAACACGTCTGCAGGACTGGTTGAAAGCTTACCACAACAAATTTAAAGGAAAGTCGACGCTGTTCATACTGGACGACTGCAGGGCTAATCGCGAGATAACAAAAAAGAGAGACATGCTATCGTACCTGGCCTTCTCCGGCCGGCATGCAAAGCACAGCGTCTGGGTGCTAACGTAGAAGTTCAACTCGGTGTTGAAAGACCTCAGGGAGCAGACGAGACGGGTGGCCTTATTTCACTGCAAGGACAGGGATTTGTTCGAGGAGCGTTTGAGAGAGAACGATGTGATGAGCAAACATGATAGGGAACGTGTGAAGAAACAGCTCGCTGAAACTAAACATGCTACGCTCGTGCTCAAGACCGACCAACCCGTGGCCTATAGGGTGTTTTAGCTTAGCAATGCTCAGCAAAGCTTAGCAAATGCTTAGCAAAGCTTAGCAAATGCTTAGCGCTTAGCAATGCTTAGCGCTTAGCAATTAATTGTTACAGTTCTATACGATGGTTGTTTTTGAAGTTCTCGTTGTGTGCAACTTAACCTTCATTTCGCTGTGTTTCGCCTGCATCGGGTATTATATTATTGAAACTAAAACTTACTTATTACATTAAAAGATGGAGTGTGATGAATTGCTAGAACAACTGTTGGTACCACAGTCGCCACAGGTGAGTGACGACAAGCGAGAGAGACTGGTGGCGTTGGCAGTCGGTGGTAAAGCCAAACACTACTTTGGGGACTACACTCCCGATAAAATTCACAAAATGTCAACCGAAGAAATCGATAAGCTGTACGCTAGATACGAGGCTAGACTCGGGGCCGAGATGACAAAGACTATAGGATCGGCTATGACCCAGATATACACTGGTATTGCGTCGTACTTCCTTCCCATTCCCCAGGAACGCCGACTTTACCTGTGGGAGGACCTTGAAAAAGACCCTTTTATTGAACACGCCTTGAGCTCTATCAGCTGCGTGCTGTACCACAAATACGGTATGTTTTTAGCCCCGGTGACGGCGGCGATTATCACGGCAAAGCATTGCCAATTTAAGGAGGGGAAAATAATAATAATAGTATACAAGATGAATGCTGCCCAAGAAATGAGTCCCCCAACGTTGGGGGAACCCCAACTGGAAGAGACCCCACCCCAAATGGGGGAACCCCAAACCCCTTCAGAGGAAACCCCCACGTTGGGGGAACCTCAACCCCCTACAGTCACCAGGCAGAAGAACCCTAAGAGAGTAGCTGCCGGTAAAAAAAGGTGGTCTAACCAACATAAAAGTAACACGTGGAGCCGGGCTCCACTCCTGTTGATTGCAGGCGCAACTGCTGTCGTGGCTATCTCATGGTTATATAATAAACAACCCCCCAGGGAGCCCCGGGAGGAGCCCCCACAATTAGAGGTCAACCCACATATCATGTTATAAATATATATTTTTTTATATAATATACATGTCTGAGGGGAAAACGTTTGTCAACGACGCATACCACGCCACCGTGGTCGCCAGTCTAGCCGTAGGGTACGCTAGGTTGACCAAAATGGTGCTTAAACAACCTACTATCAAGCTAGATTTCAACCTGCAGGATATGGGTATGCTCATAATGAACCTGGGTATGGCGATGGCCACCAAGGACATCCTAGTAAAACAAGGGATCCTACCGGAAAATATTTTGAAGTAAATGTAACTATATATAGGATGGCTACGATCGCCATGATGGTCGGCGGGGCGTTAGTAAACGCCCTGGCATTTTCCGGGAGTAATTTCCTCTTCTCGAAACTACGGGAGTCACATGCGGCTGAGATACAGGCTGAGCGTAAGCGCCACGACAAAGCTGTGGAACGATTACAAGCAGCGCAATCTGAGTACGCGAAAAAACGTGTACAGAGGATCGATTACATTAACGAACAACTCAGGCCTGAGAACCATGCCGTTAAAACATTCCACGATGTCGGAGACGCAGCGAGAGAATACTACCTACTAACAAGTAAACAGTTAGAACCACTCCATAAGCCCACACTTGCTCAGTACTACACACCATCCCCGGGGCAAATGGACCGAGAATTGAACTTTATCCCGCTGGGTCTAGCAGCGACTGCGCTGGTTGCAAAACAATTATACTAAGTACTCATATGGGTATACCACAGATGAGACCTGCTCCGTACCGATGCCAATATATACTTATGGGGAAGACAGAGGCCTGCGGTAGGAGATGCAGGACTGAGGGGTACTGTTGTTTTCACATGGGAAGCCCGAACTACACGTGTTCTGTGTGTGGTATCAGGGTGAAAGGGCACTACTGCCTATGCAAAGCTCACGGAGCAAACGTGGTCAGGCATCATCTCATCTACGAGATGAAAAAGGACTACAGAAAAGAACGTAGGCGCCTCCTCAGGATAGCAGTGTAGTGCCCCAATTAGAGACTGTGGGCACACCTAGGTATAACAATGTTTATGTTTGTGGAAATTGAGCCCAGGGAAAGTCGTTGCCTGAGAAGCTGGCAGATAGATGTGGGGGAAAGTATAGATATCAGTGTCCTCAAACCCATGATTGTCAGCGAACTATATAAGGGGTGCTCGTTTACAATCATGGTGAAAGTAGGGTTTGATGTGCCGTGGGCTGGGCACACTTGGAATTACTTTGATGGTGGCCGAGTAGATGTGCATAGGGAGATAGATATACTTGTTGACGACTCGTTGCAAGTAATACAAAACACCCTACTATGCTGCGCATGTTCCGGTTGGGTCGAGGGTATAATCGATAAGGTCTATCTAGATATTTACTAAGGATTTTATAGCGCCTCTATTTTTTTTATCAAGGTTGGAGGAGTAACCTCCCTTGGCGGCGGCCCAATTAGAGATCGATATACTTAGGTGTGTACGCAACTATGTCTACTACTCGCGAGCTCAAGCTGATCGCCAGGTGGCGGGGTGTAATTGGTTACTCTAGAATGAGGAAACCACAGTTGTTGAGGTTACAAGGCCTACAAGCCCCTCCTACAGTAAAACAACTAAAACTCCGAGCAAAAGAGCTAGGATTGACAGGTTATTCCCGTCTGGGGAGAGCCGGGTTAGTCGCATTATTAAACGACCCCGCTCGCGGTCAGCTCCCCACTGTAAAACAATTAAAAGTTGAGGCACGCGATTTGGGGTTAGCTGGTTATTCCCGTATGAGGAAGCCACAGCTTGTAGAACTATTACGGCAGAATAGAGCTATTGACCTAGAGTTCATGCGCACTGAGCGCGCTGTAGGTAACTATTTGAGAGGCTGGCGCATGCATGTTGATAGGAACATAGACATCGCCGATATCAAGCCTCTAATCGCTGATAAAGTCAATCAGGAACTAAACGATCTGGGAAGTATGTAATTTTCTGAATAAAATTGATATTTTATACTTATCCTGACTCATGCTTTTTGCTTGTCTTCTTCTTCTTGCGAACACAGTGGAACACTTGTATCTCCCAATTGAAGCTCCCTCCAATGTAAAATCACTAATTAGTACTCACCAAGAGTTGCCTCTCTCCTAGCCATTTGCGCGGGAACGGGGGCGCCACCTCTTCCCACATGTATCACTCTCTCCTTATATATAGCGAGCCCAACACTTGAATTTTCAGGGAAATCCAAAGTGTTATGTGGGGAGGATGGGAGGGCTTACCTCATGAGTCAGGATAAGTATAAAATATCAATTTTATTCAGAAAATTACATATTTTTCCTTATCCTGACTCATGCTTTTTGCTTGTAGAATCCTACGGATACAGGAGGTGGGAATACAGAATACTTTTGATTTAGAAAATTTGGTGATTTGATAACTGTAATAACTGTAATAACCCCTATGGGAACTTCATAAAGGCACTGAATTGATAAATTCCTGCTGTTAAACTTATCAGCTGCCATATATGGGTTACTACATTATATAGATATTATGATAAACATAAATAACGTGTTTACAACATGAATGCTTTGCTTAAGACTAATATAGACTTAAGCTTGATAATATAATAGCATAAACTTCATAGAGTTGTTAGCTAATGATATTATTGTGATATGATCAACATAATACTGAGCTTAAGATCGTGATTAAACTAAAGCTAACATATATACAATAGCATAAACTTCATGGAGTTATTAGCTATATAGTACTGTTATGAAATAAGCAGTAAAATCTCGTAAGATTGACTTATCTTTTCCGAGGGACTGTCAACTGCTGTGCGAGGACCATGGGACCGAAATGGTGAATACCTGAGACGTCCTCGGTGGTGATATCTCTCAGATAGTGGTTGGCAAACACCATATCGGATCTCCAGAAACAGCCCTCCATGATGGTATTCAAAGAGCAATTGCCGTGTAGAGCAAGTGTTGAAGCTAACGCTCTAATTTCATGTGGATAAGATGCTCTTGGAGGGTCGAGTCCTGCAGCCTTGTAGGCATGTAGTATGACAGCCCTGATCCATATCGAGATAGTTGTACGTGAGACTTCCGTCTGTGTAGCTGTCGATAGAGGGATGAATAATCGTCTGAGCTTATGTCGCCTCGGATTGGAACGTCGTAGATATATTTTCAGTGCTCTGACTGGGCATAATGATAGATCCAGTGTATCATGAGGTCCAAGAATTGATGAGAGAGCTGGGACATGGAATAATCTGTCTGGTTGACCTGGCAACTGGTTTTTAGCGATGAAATCCCAGCGTAGTCCCATATGCACGATGTTATGATTGTCATCAAAGCGTGTTCTCTCGTAATCTAGTGCGTGAATCTCTGACATCCTGGCTGCTGTTGCTGGGGATAACAGGAACAAAGTTTTCTGTGTCAGAAATTCGAATGATGTTGATTCGAGTGGTTCATATGCCTCACTTGTGAGGTGTTGGAGCACTATATTTAGATCCCCAGCTGGAGCGCGAAACCTCTGTTTCTGATCCTCCAATCGGAATGCACGTAGTAAGGCGAGTAACTCTGGTGTTTTCGTTAGCTTGAGACCCGTTCTCATAGTTATGACAGAGCTTAAAGCTGCGAGATATGTTGATAATGTTGAGCCTTTTAGATGTTTAGTCTGACGTAGGTAACATAAGTAGTCAGCCACTTGTGGATGTGTGGCATATCTAGCTGTAAATCCTTTCTTTGCAGCATAATTTTCAAAACTCTGCCACTTGTCATCGTACAAGTTGCGAGTGGAGTTACGTAGGGCAAGCGTGACTGCTTTCGCTGCTCTGGTTGAATAACCTCTCTTGTTTAGACAAGCCTTAATACAGTCCATACGTGAAGTTGGAATGCTTCTGGCTTTCCGTGCGCTTGTTTGGTGTGAGGATGTATTAGTAGATTTGAGCGCTTTGGAAGTTGTAGTATTGGTTGTCCGATTTCTTGAATAAGAGTGGGCAACCATGTTCTCGCTGGCCAGTAGGGCGACCAAAATCATTTGGAGGTCCGAAGCCTGCTTGATTTTCTGTAACACCTGTGGGATTAACGCTGGCGGCGGGAATGCGTACGCGTTGAGTCCTTCCCACGATATGCTTAGTGCGTCCGTTGCCCATGCTAGTGGGTCTGGAACTGGTGATACGAATGTTGTCAGCTGATTGTTGACGCGAGTGGCAAATAGGTCTATTAGTGGAGCTCCTATTTTCTTGATAATTTGTGCGAATATCTCTGTATGGAGCATCCATTCTGTCGGCGATGGTAGGTGTGGCCGAGAGAGAGTGTCTGCTAATACATTCTTTGCTCCTGGAATGTGACATGCTCTGACATGTATGTTGAGATTGTCTATTAGATGGAACAATTGAAAACATAGAGTCAATAGGTTCGGGGACCTGGTTGAGCCTTGTTTGTTTACATAAAACGCCACTGTTGAATTGTCTGTATGAATCGTCAATTAGGCATTCTTTAGTAAGTTGCTCCAATGATATATGGCGTTTACTGCTGCTTGCATTTCTAGCAGGTTTATGTGTAGTTTGCTCTCTTGCTGGCTCCATAACCCTGATGCCGTCCTGTTGGCGAGGTGTGCTCCCCAACCTTGGAGCGATGCGTCTACATAGAGATGTGTGTTCAATTCCGGCTCTTTTAAACAGATTCCATCGCAAACATTCGATCTCTTGGTCCACCATAGTAGGTGAGGTTTGACGTGATTCGGTAGACTGAATGGTTGAGGGTCGTCGAGATGAGAGTTGATGAGGACTTGTAACGGACGTAACTGTAGTCTGCCTCTGACTGTCATGTCTTGAGCTGACGTGAGGAGACCCAACAGGCTCTGCCATTGTCGTAGTGGTAGCGGAGAGAGTAAGGCTTGAGGGATTATCTGTTGGATCTTGATCCATCGGTCCTCCGGTACGACGATACGATTCTGCGCCGTGAGAAATCAAATGCCTAGAAATTGCAGATCTTGCATAGGTTCTAGGTCCGACTTGAGTAGATTTACTAACCATCCTCACTGTGTTAGTAGCTTGATGATGTAGTTTAACTCTAGTCTGAGACGCTGTGGATCTGGATCCACTTGTATCCCGTCGTCTAGGTAGAATGCACTGCGTAGTCCTTGACGATGTAGGTAAGAGACGATAGGCTTCGTCACTCTTGTGAATAACCATGGGGCCGATGAGATTCTAAAAGGTAGTACTTTCCATTAGTAATGGATCCCGTCTAGTGTAAACCGAAGGTATTTCCTGGAGTCGGGATGTATAGGGATGTGTAGATATGCGTCTTGCAGATCTATGCTGGCCATGTAGTCTCTGGGACGAATTAAATGCCGTAGTTGTGGTAAGTGTTTCATGCGAAACGCTGGCAGTTTGCTTAGAAAGTCTCTGTTGAACGTGCTCATATTGTAGATGAGACGAAACTTTTCCTTGGAATTTTTCTTTGGCAGTAGGAAAACTGGGGAGTAGAAGCCTGGTTCGATGTTTACTTGCTCCAGTACTTCTATGGCCTGCTTGGTTAGGAGTGTTGATACTGCTTCTCTTAACTTTGGTAGTTGTAGAGCCTGGAAGTCGAACCTCGGAGGGATGACTGTTAGTGGAGGCGTGGCCTGTAGTTGTATTCGATATCCGTGCTGTAGGATGTTGGAGACATATGGATCCTCTAGGAATCCCCAGTTTTCCCAGTGCAGTTGAAGGCGTCCACCCACTTGTGATGGTTGTACTGGAACGGCTGGGGGTGGAAGACTCCAGTCGTTCCAAACCTGTCCTTCATCGTTTATAATTGCGGGAGCCTCTGGATGACCTGCCTCTTCCCGATGCTCCTCTGTAATTGCCGTATGGGCGGCGAAAAGACTCTTTTGCTCCTCTTACATTAGCCATCTTCCTTTCCCGTGCTCTCTGTAGACCAGGGAACTTCGATTTACCTGAGTACCTCTGCGATGTTTGCCTGATAACGCTTGCTAGCGTATCCATAGACTTTATCATTAGTACCTCTCTTGAGTCTTTAGAGACTTCCTTAGAGACTTTGTCTATGTTACCATCGAATATGGACGGTGAAGACCACGGGGCTGAGTAGAGTGGTGCGGTGAAGTTATCACCCCAATTACAGGTGGCGAGGAGACCTTGACGACGAGCCATAGTAGTAGCTGCGGATAATGCTGTTAAGTGATCCGTAAGGTACTGTTGGTCCTTCTTCTGCATGAGGAGGGCTGAGTAAATCATTCTATCATCCTCCGATGTAGAGTCTCTGAACTTCGTGAGGAGAGTTTCGTTAACTGTTCTAGATCTGTTCAGACCAAAAAACATCCTCCTAGATATGGTTTCCATTTGGGCTAGCTTGCGGTCATCGATTCTGTAATTCTTGTACTTGGCATCGCTGATCATCTTATAGTTATCATCGATCTCTTGAGCCTTGTAAAAAGGGTCCATGTTGTGACATGCAAACTTGTTAGCGTTGAACTGCGGCACATGTGGTGTCTGTGATTTCTTGGCTTTACTAAAGGCTGTATCCAGATTAGCTGGCACTGCTGCTATCGGGTCAATCGGAGGTAAGGTGATTGAGTCAGCATCGTCTTCTTTCATAAGGTATGTGAGGGCTGAGTTCTCATTCTTAGACGGGGAGGAAAGTTCCAAACTATTCACCATCCAATATCTTATTTCTGCGTCAGAAAATACGATACCCTCTTCATCTTTAGACATTGGGTCACAGATAATGAGTTGATGCTCCTCCGAACGTGACTGAGATGGAGTCCTAGCTGAACTGTGTCTGGATCGACAAGGTGATCGATTAGGTGAACGATAAGAAGATCGGCGAGTAGAATAATGTGGTGAACGTACTGACGAGTGGCGTCTATAAGGAGACCTTCGTGGCGACTTCCTTGGCGAACGCTGATAGCTTTGCGAAGCTCTCGGTGACTCTCTTAAAGATCTTCTAGATGAGGAGTCACTAAACCTTCGTGGAGGCCTTCCTGAAGGTTGGTAGTCTGAATCGGAATCATGGGATGAGAGGATCTTGCTTCGCGAACGTCCTCTCTCATCAAGGTCCGATGTAGGTGATACAGACATCCTCCGTGAAGCCTTCCGCGACTGCTTAGGATCGGGGTCCTTCGTGCAGACGGGCTGGGTCGCCCTTCGCTGAGGCTTAGATACGGGCTGGGTCGCCCTAGGAGAAGGTGCGTTAGCGGGCTGGGTCGCCCCACGCTGAGACGTGCAAACGGGCTGGGTCGCCCTACACGAATGTAAAGGGGTGGGCTGGGTCGCCCGTGGCTCTGAAGGCCTCCGAAGACCATAGCCATCTTCCATCATCTGCATGATGTGGTTCATCAGGTCGTCTGGGACGGTCTGCGCTGAAGTAGTTGCTGCCTTCTCTACGGTGGTAGCGACGGGACCCTCCTGACGATTCTCTGACATCAGTGTAGGTGCCTCAGCCTGCGTAGTAATCTGCGCTGATGTTATAGTTGCCGACACTGGCTGCTTCTTCCGCCGTACATCTGGAATGATGATCGGATCTTCATCATCAAAAAGGCCCAACTCTGCAACTGGAACAATCTCGGCTGCGAAAGTACTGCTGGCCTTCGATGATTTCCCCTTCGACGTGGATGTAGCCCTGGGGGTGCGGAGTGTACGTTGTGACGAAGTGGAAGCTCTCCTAGTCTTAGGCTGCGACGACGGGATGTCTGGGGATGCAGGTCGCTTCTTGGAGGTGGCGGACTCGTCCCCCCACTCCTCGAGGGTAACTCTAGCGAACACCAGACGGGAGGGGGTCGTCCGACAACAGTTGACAGGGTAAGGGTTTTGGTGTATTAGCCATGGCTAAAATACGTTTACGTGACCTATCTGCTGCGCGTCTCAAGACGCATAATAAATATTTATCAAAGGCAGATTTGGATAATTTAATGCAATAATTGCAACGTGAAACAGTAGAGCATGGCGTAGTACAACTAGGGCATATTAAATGCGGATCGGCAGCAGAAAAACGTAATTTACAAATAGTGCAGATTCTCATCAACGCAATCTATCTGAACAAACACGGAGTCCCGTGAATAAACAGTAGGAAACACGAATAAATATCAATGCATTATGTTGAAGGATACTAGCTACACCTCTACAGTAGTCTATGAGAGGTAAATAACTAAGAATAAACAAAGGATATAATGTGTAGGGAGACACAGGCGCTCTCACATCCTGCTCACTGGGCGAAGGAGAGAGTGATACATGTGGAAAGAGGTGGCGCCCCCGTTCCCGCGCAAATGGCTAGGAGGGAGGCAACTCTTGGTGAGTACTAATTAGTGATTTTACATTGAAGGGAGCTTCAATTGGGAGATACAAGTGTTCCACTGTGAACCAAATGTCTGTGCCTTATGTCATCTAGGCCGACTTCGAAGCCTTGGTCAAACCCGTTGAGGCTGCTGGAGGTACCCCGGGCACACAGAAAACACAGGAGCATGAGGCCTGTGGGTTTGGATACGTGGTCGTCCGTTGTGATGGGAAAACGAAAGCTCCGGTAGTGTATAGGGGTCCCGAAGCGGCTGAAAAGTTTCTAAAGTGTTTGCAGGAGGAAGAGAAAACTATCAGGAATGCGCTGTATACAGTCGCTCCCATGCGTATGACCCAAGCCGACCGGCTAGCTCACGCCTGCAGCACTCTATGCCACATGTGTGCTAGTCCACTGAACGGTGATTCGGTGAGAGATCACTGCCACGTCACCGGTAAGTATAGAGGCTCCGCTCACAACGCGTGCAACCTCAAACTTAGAATCACCCCCAAGACAATAAACATCCCCGTGTTCTTCCACAACTTGAGAGGGTACGACTCTCACTTAATCATGCAGGCCATCGCGAAAGTCGACGGCAACCTGACGTGCATCCCCAGCATCATGGAGAGATACATCTCCTTCAGCTTGAATGGCCTAAGGTTCATCGACTCGATTCAGTTCCTCCTGTCATCACTCGACCAACGATACCTTCCCCATCACCAATCGATACACCGACGCCGAGACTCGACCCCTGCTGATGAGGAAGGGTGTGTACCCCTACGAGTACATGGATGGCTGGGCCAAGTTCGCCGAGACCCGACTACCCCCCATCAGAGAATTTTACAGCAACCTGACCGACTCGACAATATCCCAAGACGATTACTCGCACGCGATTAACGTATGGAATAAACTGGGCTGTAAGAATCTGGGTGACTATCACGACCTGTACTTGAGGACAGATGTACTGCTGCTAGCCGACGTGTTTGAGATGTTTAGGCGGACGTGTTTCAAGCAATATCAACTAGACCCCGCATGGTATTACACCAGCCCAGGTCTGTCATGGGATGCATTGTTGAAAAAGACCGGAATTAAGTTGGAATTGCTCACCGACTACGACATGCAATTTCCATGGCAACCAAACGATACGCAAAAGCAAATAATCAATACGTGAAGGGCTACGACCCGAGCAAGCCAACCAATCATATTCTCTACCTCGACGCCAACAACCTGTACGGCTGGGCCATGAGTCAGTATCTACCCACAGGGGGGTTCGAATGGGCATCGCACGAGATCGATGTTATGAGCATCGCGGACGATTCGAGCAAAGGCTATATCCTCGAGGTTGACTTGGAATACCCCAAGGCATTACACACATCACACAACAGTTACCCCCTGGCCCCCGAACGTATGAGGGTTAACCCAGACTGGATGTCTGAGTACCAACATAACTTGTTAGGTGGGCGGGTGGCAGATGTTGAAAAACTAGTGCCCAACTTAATGAATAAGACCAAGTACATCGTTCACTATCGCAACCTACAGCTGTACCTGTCGTTGGGTATGAGGCTGACCAACATACACAGGGTGCTCGTGTTCGACCAGAGCCCATGGATGGAGCCATACATCAGAATGAACACAGACCTGCGAAAGCTGGCCACCAGTGACTTTGAGAAAAATCTCTACAAGCTCATGAACAACTCGGTGTTCGGTAAGACTATGGAGAACCTGAGGAAATGCGTGACCGTGAAGCTGGTTCGGTCGAATGAGGAAGACAAGCTCAGGAGACTGATAGCCAGCCCGGCATTCAACCGGAGCAAGATATTCACCGACGACCTGGTTGCCCTACACATGAAGAAAAGCCACATCAAATTCAACCGGCCTGTTTATGTGGAGATGAGCATCCTCGATTTATCCAAACACCTGATGTACGACTTTTACTACAACGAGTTTAAGAAACAGTACGACGACAGGTGTGAAGTTCTGTACACTGACACGGATTCCCTGCTGATGGAGATTCGAACCGAGGACGGTAATGAGGACATGAAAAACGCCGATTTGTAATGACACCAGCGACTGCCCCAAGGACCATGCCATACACAGCACGGTAAATAAAAGGTCCTAGGTAAGATGAAGGACGAGTGTGCTGGCACACCCATAGCCGAGTACATAGGCTTGAGGCCTAAGATGTACTCCATCCTGAAGGCCGACAATGGTGAGATCCGAAGGCTTAAGGGTGTTAAGAAGTACGTGGTGAAACAACACATCAAACACGCCAGATTCAAGGAAGCCCTGTTCAAGACCCGCACCTTCAGGCATAAAATGAACACGCTTAGAAGTGATGGGCATAGGATATAATGGACTGACTATAAACAAGACGCCCCTGTCGCCGATGGACACTAAACGTTGGATAGCTATTGATAGGATAAACACGCACGCCATACGGGCATGAGAAAATTGAACCAAGAACATAGGTGTATATATATCAGGGGCTTACATGTCACGGAACCAGAGAAAGTTTGAGGCTATTTACTACAGCCCGCGTGGGTACTGGAAAGGGGCTAGCCGCATTATAAGCTGGCTAAAATAGCACGAAAGTACCCCGAGGAGGCCAAAGCGTGGCTTGAAAACAAGCCCTGTGGCAGATCTATTTACCGCACCACGCTACGTGCCTAGAAGGAAGTTCGGTATTAACATACCCAATAGCGTTCACCAGGCCGACCTCCTATTCCTACCCCACGATAAGAGGTACAAGTATGCCTTAACCGTCGTGGACGTGGCCAGTCGCTACAAGGAAGCCGAACCCTAAATCGCGAAAGACTCGGCCCAGGTAGCCCGCGGATTCGAACGCATATACAAACGCAGTCCGCTGACGTGGCCCACCGAGCTGCAAGTTGACCCCGGGCGGGAGTTCATGGGTGTCGTGTCACACCTGCTGGACAAACACGATACCAAGGTCAGGCGTGGCACGGCCAGAGCCCATCGCAGCCAAGCCATAGTTGAGAGATTCAATAGGACTTTGGCTGAGCTCTTATTCGGACATCAGGATGAGAGAGAGATGACCAACCCGGGGAAACGATCGACTGAATGGGTAGCCCGGCTACCTCAGGTGGTGTTGGCCATCAACCATGAAGCCACTCGGCTCACTGGCAAGAAACCAGCCGACGCTATCAAACTAAAATCAATAGTGGCAGAGTCGGCTGCACCATTGTGTGGGAAGGAGAAACAGATACCAGATAGGGCCCTCGTGAGGTACCGAAACCAGCCGGGGGAGCACGAGGGTGATAGTCGTAAGCGAGCCACCGATCCGATATGGTCAGTCAAAACTTACAATATAGATATAAAGTGGACATCAAAGCCGACGAGCCGAACTTGTACTACTTGAGAGATGGGCCAAGGAGAGGGTTGTTAGAGAGGAATTATTGATCATACCGTACGGCACAATGTTACCTCCTGTCAACGCGGCATAGAGCTATCACGTGATCACGTGGGGTCGGGAAGTTAACTGGGGATTCAAAAGTAGTAGACACGATGGGGGCGAGATCTAAGGGCCTGACAAAGCTTTATTAATGAAATAAAGCTTTACAGTGACCTTTCTTGAAAGTGATCTCGTACCCCCATTACTTCTACTACTACTAAGTCTACCTATCCCTCATGGATAGCAATACCAATGCCACTTAAACTTGGTGCAATTCCTGTTGAGTAAATAAGGTTTTCAAAAGCGCCTCATCATTCACATATTGGCTGTCCTCTGCTCCTCCCTCATGGACCAGAGTACAGTCCGTTTAAGTTCAAATGAGAATGATGAATGATTAAATAACTCGCAATAGGGATAAGTGCACAAACCACAAATATATAAGACACATGGTCCTGAAACCTCTGTACCCAAAAGGATCTGAAATCTGACATTTTATGATCGATCATAGAAAAATCTGTTTAAGAAACTATCATGTAATATTGCTCTATTTTCACGCTTCACACAAAAGGGTGACAAATGCCTGGCGGAACAGCGCCAGCTGCTTCCTGACTAGTAGGGGTCTTCTCACCTGGCTGTGCTGAGCTGCAACCAAAGTGCATGGTAGTGCTGTTCAACCAGCCGTTTGTCAACCCTCGGCGTGAAGCGTGAAAATAGAACAATATTACATGATAGTTTCTTAAACAATTTTTTATGTAATTGATCATAAAACGTTACATTTCAGATCCTTTTGGGTACAGAGGGTTCAGGACCATGTGTCTTATTTATGTTTTGTACACTTATCCCTATTTTGCGTTATTTAATCATTCATCGTTCTCATTTGAACCCAAACGGACTGTAGTTCATCCCGCCAAAGTCCTGGGCCCACTTGCACAGAACAATCTCAGCGGTACAATTATTGTAAATCCTTAAGATCGCGATCTGAGGGCTTCGGCTACAATCGCCATCCACTTCCACAAAGCAATTGTAAGCTACAATCGAAGCTTACAATTGGTCTGGACCAATTGTAAGGGACTAAGATCATTGTCGTCTGCGACAAATGGCATTCAAGTCAGGGTCTGTTTCACGCAAATAATCAGCTTTACGTTTGGAGAGTGCTTTTTTATTGCATAAAACTACAGGATTCGCCTCGACAATTCAACAACACGGAAAATGCACCACCAATTTAACGTCAGAAACATTGTTATTTGCGGTAGTGAACCACATAACTATCGAGTTGATATCATAAAGTACTATTCCCACCTGATTCAGTGTTGGAAGAAGCGGGAAACAACGTACCTTTTTGATAATCAAGGAAAGGATAGTAACCAAAGGTGCCTGCATGCGTTAAGCAATGGCCATGACCTTTTCAATAACTCACGGGCAGCTAATCTTGGTTTCCACGCAAGATGGGAGTGGTTTCCCTTGGCATATTATGCCCTAAGGTCTGCCATGCCCAGTGTACTAGTATTTGATGTTGTGACATCACATAGCTCCACACAAGATTTGTTTCGGTCGCATTCGTGTCATTGATTTCGTCTTAGTTTATCATTAAAATAATCTACAAATAGATAACATACAAAAACAAGTTTCTTTCTCATTCTTAAGTCTAAAATTGAGCCAGACGAGAGACGAGGCTTTTTTTCTATGCATTTTAGATATAATACAAGTATTTATCAAACAGGAAAATACACTTACTGGGGCATTTGAAATTTGTGTAAAAAGAAAGTTCACTATAAGAAAACACAACTATCAACGAAATATGGTTAAATAATTAACATACTATGAATGAGTATTTAACAACACATACTACACAAATGTAGTCATGTCACCTTTTCATATCTTTACAAAACTAATACTTGTGGGATATATTTGGTACTTTACTCCAAATCCCCCGAACAGATGCCTATTAAACAATGTCTCATTGGCAGTATTGGCAAATCATACGTTTAGGTGCTATATCATAAGGAAATTTTGTTTATATTTTATGTTTTAATTTTCATAATTATTAAGTCACCAAATCTAGACCAAAATTTATTAATGTATTTCTTAGTATTTCAATATTTTCATAAAACATGGGTCGGTATTGCTGTGGTTGCAATATCACATTCTTAGTTCATAAATCAAGACAGTTGGAATGTAGAAAATATATGTTATCTTCCACGTAATCGTTTCTTTCAAAGATTTGTTGGATATTTTCCATGAAAATTCTGCAAGGTGCGATTGAGGGAAGTATGTGTTGTGTGCAGTAACGCGAGTTCCACTTTTAATTTCCGCAGCATGCTATGCGTACTTGCAGACAGGAGTCGAGTTCAAGAAATTCGTACCTTCACCGTTGAAGAGTTCAATCTTAGTTAAGATCGCGATAAGATCATCTAAAATCGGCTTTGTGCAAGTTGATTAGGGCAGTTGTACGATGATTTCAAAGTTGATTGTAAGGCCCTAAGGTTGATTCTAACTAATATCGTTCTGTGCAAGTTGGCCCTGATGCACGCCCCAAGCTGCTA
Organism: Haliotis rubra; assembly: GCF_003918875.1. NCBI lineage: Eukaryota > Metazoa > Mollusca > Gastropoda > Lepetellida > Haliotidae > Haliotis > Haliotis rubra. Next base: position 869,485 of record NW_025766348.1, on the reverse strand, counting down.
AAGATGAAGCCAAAGCTCTGAGCTTGTGCGGAGAGAACCTGATGTTGATCGATTCTAAGTGAAAGCAATGGTCTTCATTGCATGTACCATGTTAGTGCATGTCTGGACGTATCTGATCTGGAGGAGAAGGTAGGCAAGGCTGGAATCCTGTACACTCTGTGACCTAAGGGTCTGCTGGAAGAAGCCTGGTTCTTAGCAAGACATTTCGCTAAAGTCCTGCAAGACATCTGTCTGTATCCTTCTGTGAATGAGATAGCTTTAAAGTCTAACGCATGAAGTTCTGCCACTCTAGAAGCAGTCACTAAGGCTAGTAGAAAGGCTGTCTTATAAGATAAGAATTTCCATGATGTATCTTGCATATGTTCGTAGGGAGCTCTCTTATAGAGACTGTAGAACTAGACACAGGTCCGATTTTGGAAAAATCGTTGGTGATGAAATATCCTTAATTTGGAACGATTTAATAAGCTTGTGGAGCAAGCTATTAGATCCCACTGCTAGTCCTTGAATGTCACAAACAGATGCAATAGCAGACCTGTCTCCCTCAATAGTACTGTGTTTGAGTTTCTTGATATCTCCGAGGTATAGGAGGAAATCTCTGATCAAAGGAATGGATATTTTTGAGTCAAGAAGCTGTCAGTCTCGTCTCCACTGGATGAATCTATTCCATTTGGCATTGTATAGTATGATCAGAAATTATTGAGAATTTTAGGAATATGTTTAATTGGATTTCTAGTAACAACCTTGACCAGCTATCAAGTGCTTGGTTTCATTCATTAGAGACAACTCCGTTAATCCTTTTTCATTAGTTTGTGAAGAGTTATCCCCCTTTGTTTACTTGATAGCAGACGACATTTTCAGTGATCCTCAGTATGGATGATTTAGAGAAGAGGAAGTTGATTTTAGAGTATTATAACAAGGACATCAGATCAGCTAAAGTGATTTCAAGTAGAACAGGCATCCCTTTGTCCACTGTTTATCGTGTTTTGAAAAATATTGCAAATGGATATGGCATTGAGCACCAGGTAGGTGCAGGTAGGCCCAGAAAATTGACTGTCGGTGACAGGAGGCGGCTTGGTATTCTTGTTTCTAAAAACAAACGAAGGAGTTTAGAAAACTTAAGGCTGGATATGATTGATAGAGGAACTGTGGCTGTCTGTAAGGAGACAATTAGAACTGAGTTGCATGCAATGGGTTGGCAGAAAAGTCGAGGAATTCCATCAACGATCATGAAACCTGAACAAATGGAGCGAAGGTTGAACTGGTGCTTACAGCATAGAAATTTTAACTGGGACAATGTGATTTTCTCAGATGAAAGTTCTGTGTGGCTGTTTCCTAATACACTGAAATGCTGGACCAAACAAACTGAAAAACCTTTGTATCAGCGCCCAAAGTACAGTCCGAAATTTAACATGTGGGGTAGCATATCTGTGTTAGGGGCAACGTCCCACTGTGTATTTGAAGGGAATATGAACAGTGAGCGGTACACAGATATTCTCGAGGGACATTTACTTCCATCTGCTCACTTGTTCTATGGAAAGTTTTGAATTTTCCAGCAGGACAACGACCCAAAACATCATTCAAAGCATTCACAGGCCTGGTTTCGGACCCAAAATATGACATTATTAGATTGGCCAAGCTATAGCCCTGACTTAAATCCAATAGAAAATGCTTGGGGACTTGTCAATAAGGACTGACTGACTGACTGACTGAGTTTGGTTTTATGCCACTTTTAGCAATATTCCAGCAACATCACGGCGGGGACACCATGAAAAGGGCTTCACACATTGTGCCCATGTGGGCATTCGAACCCGGGTCTTCGGCGTGACGAGCCAACGCTTTAACCATTAGGCTACCCCACCGCCCCGTCAATAAGGAAAATCTGACAAATATTGCTGAAATGAAAGAAGAGGTGGTCCGATATTTGGACAGCATGGACCACGACTTTCTAACTTCTTTGATCAGTTGTATGTCCCGCCGCATTGAAGCCTGCATTGCTGCCTAGGTGACTTGGCAAAATACTAACTGTTCACCTGTCTTTGAAACTGGAGTTATGTTCTGCTAATATTCACATTTAATACGTGAGTAATGAGTGAAAAAACAAAACAAAATTACAATCTTTAAATTCTCAATAATTTCTGGTTGCACTGTATAAGGAAGCCGTTCAAGACCTGATGGATTGGGTAATAACCAAGGTTGTTCATGAAGTAAAATCCTGTTCCTTAAGAGAGTCGTGAATAGTCTCCACACATGTAGCCGTAGTTGCTGCCTGTTGTCATGACATCAATACGATCTCGGCTGTCTGAGCAGATTGCTCCATGAAGGGACCTGGAGAGTCTTGAACCAAGATCTGGTGGGCCAGGCTGGAGCCACTTGTGTTGGAAGATCTTTGCCATGAATTCCGGAATCATCCTAAATGGATGCAATCATGTTTTCCCATGAAATCGACATGGCGTTCACCATCCAGGCTGATGGTTCTGGTACCAGACTGACATACATGGTAGTTGGTTGTTCAGGCATGTCGCAAAGAGATCTATGATGGGTAACTCCCAAGTTTCTCCGATCAAGTAGAACGCCTCGTTGTGTAGGGTCCATTCTGTGGAAATTACACGATCCTATCTGTACATAGAATCTGCATGAATGTTGACAAGGCCTGGAATATGACGAGCTCTGATGAAGCAGCACTTCATCGAATCCGTTATTGAGAATTGCTGTTGAGTGGTTTGGAGAAGCAGATGAGATCTGATCCCTCCTTGCTTGCTGACATAAGCGACCACTGTGGAGTTGTCCATTGCTAGCATAATACTCTTCCCATATAGAAGCCAAGCTCAGTGGGAGAGAGCCTTAACTATCACTAACATCTCCAAGATGTTGATGTGGAGTGCACTTTCCTCTACTGTCCACTTACCTTGGATCTGATTAATGGTCCATCTGAGCACACCAGCCCGATGTCGAAGCGTCTGCGTATACAGTCAGGTCCTGAGGAGGAGGCCAGAAGGGAAACCCTGATAGAACATTGATGTCCCTTGTCCACCATAATAGTTCCTGCTTGACCTTGTCTGTAAAGGGTATGGGGGTCTCCAGGTTTTAGAGATCTGTGCTGATTTAACCAAATCTGAGACTCCCGTAGATGAATCCTGCCTCGTAAGGTAAAATCCGACAGGAGGTTAGTGATACCAATAGAGACATCCGTGTGCATTTGGGTGTTGGAGGTGCGCTGAGAAGATCGTGGACCCTGCCCTGAATTGCTGTTCAGCATTCTGGTGGAGAATAAATATAGTATATGCTTGAGTCTATTAATCCTAGTAACTAGATCCTGGCCGTTGATGTTAACTCTCACTAGTCTGGATGGATTAATAGTCCCAAATGTGTGAGAACACATGCACTATGAATGTTGTCTGTTTCACTAGTACGGGAGTCAAAACTTGTCTCGACAAATATGGTATAGATAACCATGGATGGCCACTTGTGTACTATGTGGGAAGGCTAATATTAGATTCATGATCATCGTGAACAGCCATAGAGCTAGAGATATGCCTAATGGCAGGATGTGAAATTGGAACCTACAACTGTTGACGGTGAACCGTAGATACCTTGGATGAATTGGGACATGCAGATACGCATCCTTCGGATCCAGGTTTATGAATTTGGTGTTCTGATGAATAAGGGAACGTAGGTTGGATAAGGATTCCATCTTGAACTTGGGAGGCTTCCTGAGATAATTCTTTTTTAGTATCTTCAGGTCTATTCTCATTTTCATCTCTTCTGTGTCCTTCTTCGGAACCAGAAAGACGGGGGAATAGAAGCCCCTTAATAGTTCGATAATAGCCCTCTTCTCCAGCAGTTGCTCTGTGGCTAGATTGGCCACTGATAGACGCTGGCCCTGCAGGAAGAATCTGCACCCCATGGGATGACAAGTCACTGGTGGCAGAGTGTCCCAAGGTAAGATGCCACCACGTTCCACAAAATCTATTTCCTAGTCCATGGGCAAATCCAAGTCGCAAAGAAGAGTCAAACTTGTTAGAAGATCTGAGTCAGTACTTTCTACTTCCCAGTCTGGAGGCATGAAAAGACCTGGCACCTCTGCCCCTCCCTTCCATCCCGAAGGCGGGGGGCAAGAGAAAGTAGCTGAAGAGATGGCATCTCTTCTACCTCTAGTAGTACTTCTACCCCTGTTCCTAGCCAGGAGGGTCGAGGCTAGCTTCTGGTTAAGGTTCCTGGCAGTAATAGCATCCTTGGTTTCAATGACTTGCTGGCACTGCCCGTTGAACATAAAGTCCGAATCTAAGGGTTGCTGAAATAACTGCTCCTTAGTAGCTTCTGGCAATTCCTGACTGCGCCTAACTTGTGTGCCCGAACCATGACAGTTAAACAGCCCAGCGTACTGACTTGATTCTGGGTAGTGTCTGAAACAGCCTGATGAAACACATCAAGGAAGGAATGTGCCAAGGCAGCGTCATGTACCGACATGGCCACAAGTGTATCCTTCTTCACTCCCGAATAGTACTGAAACACGGGTGGTACCAGTGCATGACCTCCTGCAGCGAACCAGTTGATATAAGGCAGGATATCTATAGAAGCACGCACTGCAGAATCGAACTATTTAAGCTCCCTTGAATGATAAGTAATGTAGGAGTCCCTCATAACCCTTGCGTACAATTGAGAGAAGTCCCTGTCCAATTGAGGCTGACGCACAGGAATAGTCCGTTCATGTGGGGCAGGCCTGGGAGTAATCTTGGGTAAGTTAGCCAAGGAAGTAGCCTTCGGCAAGTGGTTATTATAGGAGTCAAATGCCGACTTAACGACTGAAGAATGAGGCATAGACAACTTGGGGGTCCGTTCCTTAGGTAGGCACCTTGAGGAACCAAGCTCAATCGGAACCTCAAACTCCGGTTCAGCCAAAGGAGGAGGTAGTGTGCTGGGATATAATCCGTGGATGAATTTCCCCCTTAAAAACCATCCCAGGGAATAATCCTCGACAGATGAATCCATGGATGGCACCGCTAAAAGTCCTTCCTTCATCACGAACTCCAGGTTCACGTTGTGTCCCTCCGAATCCTAAAAGTCCCAGACCAGTGGGATAATCGGCGGATTGTCCCTGCTAATATGGTCTTGCGGCATCACCCGGACTATCCGTGGTTATGGTAGCTGTCTGCTGGTGACCAGCACCCTTTAAAGGTCACATGCAACCAAAAAATCAAACATAATTAAAACACAATTATCACTTATTCATGACATATAATATACATTGCTGGTTATGAAAAAACATATAAACAAAATTATAAGCGTACAATCGCAAATCAAAAGTGCAATATTGTGTACTTCGGTCTACTTCCCAAGAAACGAAGCAGCCGGGATACCGAACCCAGTCAGAGCGGGTGGGTGTGCACTCAAGTGTAACGGCTGGTTCATTTGCAGATGCCCTCATGGGTCATTGTGTGTGTATATATAGAGATGTTGGGTTTTGTAAATACATGCTCATTTTTTGCGTATAACATTTTGCAATCAACAGACATCATAACATGCCATGTGTTCAAGTATCACACCTGCCTGTCTGTGTAATTACATAATGTGACAGAGACCGAACTCGGGCCATAAATCAATGCATTTTGTTTATGGTGTATAGCCTGATTGGTGTTAAGTTCAAATTGCATGTGGTCAGTGATAGCAGCTGTGTATTGAATATTGTCATTAGCAGACAGGCAGGCAGACACACAGGTGTCAATAAAACAAGACATTGAGTTTAGTCTGTGACAACGACATATCTATATCACAGTTGGAAATTCTGTCAACGCTAAATAATGGCATTGCTTTTAAGTATCGAACTGAGAAAGTGACCCGGTAAGAAGAACGTGTGGTGAAATAAACAAATGAAATTATATAAACAGTTAATTTACTGTCATAACATATAAAAAGCTCGCACCTGTGAGATATCAACAAAACATTAGAAAAATAGCTCACACCAAAGCCTTCACCGAGTATTCACCGGACAACCGCTTCCAAGCTGCGCGAACCTACTTCACTGCGCACGTGCTATAAGCGCAGCCCAGCTGTTGAAACCCGTTTTCCCCAGAAAAGTCGGGGGAAAATTAGTGAAACGTTTGAACTCTGATTTCAGGCGTCTTTTTTCATCGCGTTATTTTTCAACTTTATAAGTTGAATTTGCATTTTTGACGATTTGTTTCGGTAAGTCCATACCGAAAGGTATCAGAATCTGCAAAGTTGTGTTTTACGTTGCATGTGACCTTTAAGCTTGTGCAGCACCAATCCACATGTGTGGGAAAGTGATGACGGCCAAGCGGGCATTTTGTTTGTGGGTTTAACCGCTAATGGTTGGTAATCTGGGTCTGAAGGCATGGCCCGTTTGTCAATTCGTCGACATAGTCCCACATGGAGATCAGGCCCAGTTTCTGACCATGGGTGATACTAGGCTTCCCCGAGCAGAGCACCACAATAACCAACGGGTACTGACTCAAGACTTAGGCCCATACCATTGTCTTTAGAGTCGGACCAGTCAATTTGGTCAGACTGGTCATACTGGTCAATCTGCTTCTGTAAATTTGATAGTATGGCTCCGAAGAGGACGACAGTTTCCTTTTCTTGGACGAAGAACGAGAAGAGTCCATCTCAAGCCATTGTTCCTCTGAGAGTTCTTGAGCAAAAGGTACTGATTTTGAATAGAACAGGGAGGTCCAGTGAGACATGAGGCACAAAGTGAATGGGATCCGAGTTGGCCATGAACTTTTGGCATTACAAACACTAGCTTTGAGACATACTGAGTTTTTGTTTCAACGAACATTCGGCATTGCCATGGACGACTTAATTCATTCACTGGGATGATTCCGACTTGGACCTCGATACTTTACTTGGAAAATTTACAGACTACAACCAGGACACAGAATATAAAACAAAAAAAATTCAAAATTCAAACTACCCCAGTCAGGTAAGGCAGTTTTAATATTACAGTTGCCAATATCCCCAATGTTCACTAAACTATCATCACATAATCTCAAGATTTACTTGCAAGTATTCGTTGGCACTGGCTGGTGTTTCACTAAATGTCGCTATTAGTCTCTGATTCTAATTTCATAATAATTTTATAAAGTTGATAGTCCCAACGAAACATGATTTCACATTATCCAAGAGCGATAATGTTTTTATAATGCCAGTTTGGGGCTAGCAGTGACTATGCTTTGAGCCGGACGGAGACATTTTGTTTGTTTTTTCAAAGGGATGAAAAACATTACCCAATCAATTCTAAAATCTCAGCAAAGTGTCAACTTTAACTTGGCAGGAAACTGCAACCAATAACATAAAACACAACATCACACTTTCTAAAAAATTAAACATATAATACAACTTTATGGATGACAACTTCTTATTTATTGCATAGAGCGACGTTTTTCGATGTAGATTCTTACATCGTTATCAAGCTAAAAGTGAATACAACCAGATGTAGAGGGGTATATATACACAGAATGTTTTGACAACAGCAGATTAACATTAACAACAACATGTAATTGAATAACAACTGGTACATAATTATGAGAGGCCAGTGGGAGACTAAGAACAACAAATGAGACTGGGAACGAAGCCAATAAACAAGGGGTATAAGTTGTAATAACAAGCTGATTGGATGCTTTATAGAGTCTATAGTTTGATTAGTTCTTCATAGGCCGATGGTATGTAGTATCCTTGGTCTCTGTTGATCAAAGGTTTGTGGTGGCGGATTTCGATGGCTTCAAAGAGTTTTCTTTTTTGTGAAGTCCTGATTCTTGGTTGATAGGATTTCAAATTTGTCAAACTTGATTTGATGGGTAGGGAATTTCTGTTGGTGATCGGAGAGGGCTGATTTGCTGTCTGAGTTTGCTGTAGAGGTTTTATGTTCTTTAATGCGGATATCAACGAGTTTCATCCAATATACGAGTCACCACATTCACAATTAATCTTGTAGATCACTCCTTTGGGGGGCTGCTTTTTGGAGGGTAGGTTGCGGCCATTGGCTTGGAGGATGGTCCTGAGGGTTGCAGAGCCAGTGAAGATGGTGTTGATGCCTGCTTGATGCTTGGGTAGGGTGATTCTGATGGGTGCGGATTCAGGCTTGGTCAGTTTGGGTTTGTCTTGGAGGATGGTGGAGATGGTCCTCTTGACTGAGTTGGTGGGATACTGGTTGAGGCTTGTGAAGACATGTTGCAAATATTCTGGGGTATCTGTGGGTTCATCTCTTAAACTGAAAAAAAGGAGATTCACAATATTACTATTAAAGAAAAAATAATAGGAAGTGTTCTAAATACTTGTTAAAATTATGCAATAGTTGGTTGCCAATGCTCTTTCAAACAAGGTCTATTTACTTACTCAATATGCAAATATTGTACTTAATAGTAGGCTCTTCGAGTGCCGATGAAAACTTTCTTTTTCCTGAGCATCTACAAAACAAATGATAATTTTATGATATAAATATAATATTGAATAATGACTTCATTTTTCATTTTTATTGTTGCATAGAGACAGGCTGTTGGTACTGTCTAAGCCCAGGTAAACTCATAATCAAACTTCATAAGGAAGAATAATGATAACAACAGAAAAATATATTAATTGTAGTCATGATAAATAAGGACCTTTTCTACAAACATAATCATCACAATGAACAATAATAGAAATATGTACATGTCTTTTCAACCGATTAGGTGAATGAGACTTTTGTAGACTGATTTAAATATATATTCGGGGTCATTATACAAAATGAATGTTATGTCATCTGCTACAAAGTAATTGAAATGTTCTGTATACGATGCAAATATGGGTTTACGCCAAAAATCATAAAAAATAAAATACCAGTTGTAACCATATAAATTTGGTACCAAGCAATAAAGGGAAATCGCTGTGAATGTTCACATATTATTTAAAAAATCCCAGTAATACACTTTTCTTGTGAAAGCTTGCGAAAATCAAGTGTTGTGGAGTAAATATTTCGGAATACATCATATTTCGTCACATTGCAGGAGTCAAAATAAGGAATTACGCGACTGCCACAGACTTATAAATGCCACTAACCAATCTTACTCTTATCTGCTTCTATTACACCCTGGTAACTAAGGATTTGGATTGAGAATTAGTAGCCGTTATTGAAAATCAAAATCAGGACTTTTGCCAATTTTACACCTCCGCCATTGTTCTCACAGAACAACAAGCACACATGACAGTATTCATCAAAGACAAAGACAAATATATGCTTTAGCACCCCCTAATAAACCTCAAATGCACTGTTGCAAATAATATTAAGTATATACATGAGAATAAATGAAAAAAAATTTAATCTTACCTTTGCAATGAAAATACGCGAAATCGATGACTGAAGTGAACACAAGTTTTTGCCAGCTTCCGGATAGGCTGCGCACTACAAGCCATAGAGCTGATGGATTTGCGCATTGGCTAGAGGGACTCTATAATATGGTCACTGCTATGACTTAGTTAAAATTGTCATTTCCATTTCTGTATGTCTCAGTGGTACCCACAGGATAAAGGCAACCATAATCCAGAGGGAACGTTTACAACATAATTTTCGATTTTCAGAACTTCAGATCTAAGAACATCCTGAGGTATATTGAATCTACTGGACAGTAGAACCCTTGTCCAAGATCCGAAGAGTCCAGCATGATGACAGTCTTCTTGTCTAAGAGCTTGTCTATAGCTGTCTTCACAACTGAAAGCTTGGGTTCCCAGAGCTGACACCGATGTCCTAATGGGAGTGTCATCAAGGGTTGACTCTACTGCTAGAATTGATCTTGTTATCTCTGCATGGGTGTCCCATTACAAAATCAGTAGGCCTCCTACAGTCCATGCGGTCTGTCATGTGGAACTCCTGACTTAGCCTAGTTCCAGCCAAGCTCTCTTCTGCGGAAGAGATACGTTTTGCTCTCTTGAGATGGTGCTGAGATCCAATATGCTAGTCTTTTGGTGAGATTGCCAAATATGGCTTCAAAGCTGCAGATAAAGCTTCCTCCGGGCCTCAAGAGTAGAAGGATGGGGCATTTTGCAGTAATGGCTTGATTGCTCTGCTCTGTTGTTTTTATCAGTTCATTGTATACAGAAGGGATGAGATATCCTTTATCTCTGTTGATTGAGGGCTTGTGTCTGCAGATTAGAACTGCCTCTGCCAGTTTTCCTTTGGTGAAGTCCTTGAGGTTTTTGGTTAATGTTTCATACCTACATGTTGTTATTACTTAATCCCAGTCAGGGGCGTAGCTTCCATTAAGAAAATAAGCCACGGCGTACACATGATTGTTGCTAAAAAGGTTTGGCAAGCCGTCAATACTATCTAAATATAAAGCTTGGCAACCCATCGGGCTTACACGAAAATATTGGCTGGCTACGCGCCTGCCTGTTGATATATATATAAGTCTTCTCTGTGCTGTAGTACTTCATTCTTGCTTGACAATGGTATAAGAACCTTACATGAAACAATATCAACACACAAACTTTTCTTTTTTTCTTTTTTATTTTATTCATCATTTTTGTAGGTACAAAAACATGACATCAAATCACAACCAAATATAAACCATGCGTTTGTATACAGAGTTTGGCGGTATCTCACATTGACAAGCATGTCACAGCAAATCACATTGTAGGAAAAAGGATCAGTTGTACATTAGTATCAATCAAACAGTTGATGGCAATCAGACCAGAATCCACCAAATTTGGTAAAGTTACAAGAAGAGATGGCATGTGTTCTCTCGATATTGTAAATTGTATTTATTTCCTTTCTTATCATATCAAAACTTGGTGTACAAGTATATATTCGTATTTTAAAAAGTGTAAATATGACAACTGTTATCAGGAGATTAAGGGTATCGCTCCTTTTATCAGAGAATCCAAATATGATTTTCATCTTATCGATATTCAATGTGATATCTGTTTTTGTTTTTATCCAATTGGAAAATTGGTCCATATGTTTTTACATTTTGGACAGTCATAAAAGAGATGAATTCCGCTTTTTGGTGCATTTTTACAATATGGGCATAACTTACTTTCTACATATCCCATCTTAAACAAAAATAGTTTTGTTGGTAAGATTCTATGCACTAAAGAATATTGGAACCATCTAAAGTCTGAATTTATGTGAGCTCGAAATATATTCTTTTGATAGGATTTCCATTCTTTTTCACTTATATCTGTTTCAAGTTCATCTTCCCATTTCTTTTTATATTTATATATAGCAGAGTCTAAAAATGGAATAAATACTAGTATATCGTAATATATCTTACAACATTTCTTATTTCTAAAGATGTCTTGAATGTGATAAGGAATGAATGGTAATTCAAGTTTTTCAATTTACCTTCAAATGTAGGGTGAGTGAGTGAGTGAGTGAGTATGGTTTTATATGGTTTTACGCCGGTTTAAGCAATATTCCATCCAGCAATATCATGTCTGGGCACATCAGAAATGGGGTCACACATTGTACCCACATGGGGAATCGAACCTGGGTCTTTGGCATGACGAACGAATCAAAGTGAAGGAAGATAACAACAACAACAAAAACCAACAAATAATAACAATACTGATAATAGCAAAAGAATATATCCCCAGTGAATGTTTAAGTATGAAAGGGCAAGTAGTAGTAGAAGGGGGGTTTTGCCGCACATGAGGCTGAGAGGCTCATTTGTGGGAATTAAGCGTCCCAGCCCCCCTTAAAAACGGCAATGATTTATCGAGAGGCCTCCAGCCTAGACCCAAAGTTCCGAGCATTGAAGTATCAGCTGGCTTGCCAGTGTGATGGTCAGAGCGTTGGACTCGTGATCCAGTGTTTGCAGTTCGAGTCGGGATATCGGCAGAAACTTTTGCAAGTCGAGTCAGCGCTGAGTTGGTGCAGAGGTTTGCACCGAAGTGACCGCTGTCAGGGTTCACAAAAGGTCACGCCAGCACTGGGTTGGTGTCGAGGTTTGACCGCTCATATGAGCGGTGAGGGTTCAAGGTCTCGGGTCAGGACCGTCGTTGCTAAGCCGAGCTTAGCAACGCCTTCTAGACCTGACGTCAGAGTATTTCTCTGGCTGTGGCCTGCCACGTGGGTATTGAATACAAAGCAAGGTACACAGCCGTATTAGGGTTGCTGGCTGGTTGTAGCGAAAAGGATGTTTGAAACCAGACGCTGAAAACATTTTTAGAAGCCACAATCAACTCGTCTTCGCTGATGTCAGCCGTTTTCCGAGTCTTGGTTCGCGATTTCCGACATCACCACACGAAACTCTTCCTCAGAGATTTTGCTATCAGTGATCGCGGTGGAAATATGATCGTCGATCGTTTTTAACTTGGCTTCGGCCAGAACCCTGATCTCGTCATGCTTCAGTGCTTTCCGTTGCAGACGACGTGAAATGAATTTAAGTGCTACTCCCGCTAGCCCCGATACCCTGGCGGTAATTTCTAACCCAAGGACGACGGGTGCGGCCACGATGGTGGATAATAAGCCGACGCCTGCCATGCCTACTCCCATGCTAGCTGCCACGAGAGATGTGTCCACGCCATCGATGGCATTGACGGCTCGGATGGTATTTTTTGTGCAATCTTAGCCGCGCGTCATGTTCTCATTCCAATTGGCGTTTGATTTCACCGATCTGTCACAAATGAAATCCATCCACGGCTTTGAGCGTTTGAGCCACTTCGTCCTCGGCCAGATACAATACCATCTTGAGTATATTACAAGTTTAGGAAATAAGCTTCAATTGATCTGCCGTCAATATTTGATGAATGTACTTTAAGCTGATGAGGTGCATGTGCTCAGAGGCTTGTGGTGGAGGCTCTTCGTGGTTGTATATAAATATGACAACGTTTATAATGATGGCGATCATACCAGCATATTTTTAACCCATTTAGAATTGGTACATCTTTTGCGGGGTCATCTCTTAGATAAACTTCAATAATAACTGTAGAACCTTGTATCGCTCTGATCCATGCTTCTGGGATTACACAATTATGATTTTTTTTCAATCGCATCAGTTTATATTCGGGTTCCGGACGGGTGATAAACATATTACCCGTTTGATCTGATAACGTTGATACGTACACCGTCTTTTTGTTGAATGGACTAAAACCATCCAGTAGAGCCCCATTATTTTTTTTCAGTTCGATGACATCACCATCCTGATCCATGACGAGATAGGGGTAGGTCAGGATGATATTGATGATCCAGTTCAATTCGACGATGACTTCTCGTCGTTGGTACACTTTGTTTTGTAAGTGCGATATGTACAAGGCGTCTTCCGTCCCGGGTTCGTCTCCCGAGATCGGATAATGCATGGTGAAACTTTGATTCGGGGTTGACACATCGCCCATGGTTATGCTTGTATTATGGAAGAGTCTTCAATTGATTCTCCGACAATTTCTCGTGTGTAAACTTTAAGCTGATGAGATGGATTTTTGGAGGTAGAAAAATCTTCATGAGCACGATTTTAATTGTTAATTGTAACTCCTTCGAGACTCGCATAAGCGTTGACGTTTTTCTGTATGTAAATCGAGCAAACGTGATTTTGATGTTGTCTAAGCCAACGGAGGTTTAGTCCCGTTATAATTTCAACATCTCGGTCGGGTGATGCCTCCCCGAGAAAGACATTGATATAAAGCGTAGAATTGTTTGGAATACCTTGTGTGAAATCGAACGTGTCTTCGAATTCAAGCACCAACTGTTAGCTCGTATTTCAACTATCCGGTCGACTCGCTACCAAATGACCCGCTTTATTCGGGATGAGGCTCATGATCACACTCCTTCGTTGCGAGGGGACGTAAGCTGCGATGAGAATCCCTTTATTGAGGACTTTCATTAAATAATGATCCCTCGACTCCACAAACACGTAGGGAGAAACGAGGGTGATATCGAGTAGCCAGTCGATTTGGGAGGAGATCAACGTCCATTGGTTATCATCGGTTAGGACGAACTGGTACAATGTGTTTTTTAAGAGACCTCGAAATCGCCTAGATTGCCCTCGAATGCCGGGACCATCATCCATTTGTTATTGTCGTTGAGGACGAGATTGTACTGGGTGTTTTTCCTGAGCCCTCTGCTTACGACATCGTCTAAATCTCCTAGGTTACCACCACCACCGCGGACTTCCACTCGCTTGTAACTGTTGTTTCTTAATTCTAAACAGTACATTTTGCCTTCTTCCCCGGGGTCGTCGAAGCCGCGCGTGTCCCCGCGTGCGAGGTCGTAGATCTCTGCGGTAGGGCATTTTCTAATTCGCATGATCGTACGGGACCCGAAGCTTGAGTCATCATTGTTTAATGTTGAGTGTGGCGCTTAGATAGCCGATATGTATGGGTTTATGTCTTATATCTAAAACGGATAGTTTGAGTTCCGTGATGTTTCCGGGCTTTAACTTTCTGTACTGTAAGGTCGAAAACGATTCCGTTCTGCCGTCGTTGCACTTTTCAGTTTTCACCGGCATGGATCTCAGCAGCGTGGAAGGACGGTCGCCTTGAATGTTGTCTGTCGTCCTTACCCGATCGAGATGAACGAACACCTCGTGGTCTACCGGTAATTTCGAACCCATGACGGTGTCTCGGGGTTGTACGTTGTTCGACGGAAACCCGAGCATTCTCGACAAGGACCTACCGAATCGGATGGGTTTTTCCCCATTCGTGAACGTCAGCGTATCATTCGACTCGTTGAGTTTGAGGCTGGCTCCCATGGGTTTGAATATTTCGTCGTTGAGCATGCACACGCTGTAATAACCATCAGACAACTCATGGCAATTGCCATTGATGAATAGTTTGTTGTTCCCTTGACGTTGACTGATGTTCGTCTATTGCGGGTAGTAGGTGAGATCGCGACTTTGAGGTCCCCCGACGTGTTATCGATCACATGCAGCAGTAAAAGGGGCTTGCCGTTCGTGATTCCCGGGAGCGTGACGTACATGTTACACATATACAAGACACTGTGTTATAATTTCAATATGGCTACACCCAAGTACCAGCCGGGAGTGATTTAAGTGCTAGCGATCTCACGCACATGAAAATCGTTGTGGATGCAAAAGAGGGTTCCCACTTTTGAGCTCGATTTGTCGATGTATTTGAAAAGTATAGGCTTTCGGCCACTAACGTCAAGGCAGCCCACACATGGTTTCACAACCCAATGCAATTCTGGCAGAATCAATTCAATTTCGCCGTCTGGTGGGTTCTATTTCCACGGGCTTACGAACGGATTTGCGACGATTTCGAACTCGATCCAAACACAGATTGGCGTTTGCCAGGCGTGAATCACGGCTTGGGTATTCCTATCGTTCACAACATGCCCCTCGTAGAAGCCAGCAAGAGGTTGAAAGAATGGGTTGGTAAACGTATGCGAATGCTTACGTCACGAGTAACGAGGGTAGAGATGATCTCATGGCTTTTGATGACAGCAAGGATTATCACGTTTGGAGGTTTGAGCTGGGACCTGCAGACGATTGGAAACAATTATCCTGGACACGTCGAAAGGGTTCACTCGCGCAGGAACCTTACGGTTGAACGATTCGATTCGAACGTACGTGTGGGCGCTGCTGGCCGTGCAGTCGCAAACGTGTTCCGGCATCGTGGGTCAAGGGACCAGTTAGTGTTGAACATCGAGGACGCCATCGCCAGACCGGTGGATTTACCGAGTGCCATCCGGCGTTACCAGGACATGTTGGAATACGCCCGGTCGAAAGTCGACTAAGTGTTTGGCGTGGGACTGTACATGGCTCCGAGCGACATGCGGCTGAGGATCCACAAAGTGGTGGGCTACAACAACGAAATCATCATCGTGACCGCCAATCAAAAGTTGGGCATCAATCCTGATGTAAACGCGAGTCGAGTCCCACCACCCACGCATACCGGCGAAACAGGGATCGTGATGCCGCCACCAGCACCAGAGCCCAGCGTTCAACCATCACCACCATGCCTATCACCACGCGAGGAGGTCGAACATCAGCAAAACCTCGATCGCAAAACGGCGCTTGTGGTCGGCAGGATCGCGGTCTGGGTGTGCCTCATTTGGTTAAAAATTCTTTAGCGGTGACGTACACAAGGCTGGCCATGCCGATGACGACCGCCCACAGGTTCTGGCCAAGCCACATGACCGTTTTTGACAAGAAGCCCAGCAACCAGGACACGATGATGCCCAAGATGCCTGGCAGGGCTTCCGTGGCTTTGCCGGCCAGTCTCGCCAGGGCTTCCCCGAGCAATTGCAACTGTTTTTTTATCCAGTCTCTGACATCGCCACCTTTTTTGGGTGGTGGTGGTGGTGTCGGTGTTGTACCGCCCGTCAGCGCTAAGATCGATACGATGAAGCCCAAAGTCGTCAGAACGCTGGCGATGGTGATCCCTTGTTCCCTGAACAACGTTTGGATCCTGTCGGTCAATGTGGTGTCCTCGTTCAACACTTGGTCGATGGTTTTGCGCACACGGCTGATCTGGGATTGAAGCTCGTCTCTGAAGAAGGACGCCACTTCCAATCTGGTCGATCTTCCCCATTCCAAGTTGCGCAATCTTTCCGCGATCCGACGTCGGCTGAACTCCGCTTCGTCAAGTTTGTTTTTTTCACGAGCGATATGCTCATCAAACGCGTCCAGTTTGGCTATGTTGTCCACGAGCGACCGCAGATGGTTTGCATGGCCTTGTCCAGCCCTCGCAGTTCCCGAAAGGTAAATTCGAACCCAGGCAAGCTTTTATTCCGGTACGTGACCAATAGTTTTTCGACGTCATTCAATGCGTCTTGAGCACGTTGTGGTACGTCTCTCAAATCATCTCAACCGACTGCACCCGCCAAGGCATCGAGCTCTGCATTCGCTTCTTGTAAAGCTTTGTCGAACTTCCCGCTTATTTTTTGTTGATAGCTGGTTATATTTAATTTGTCGTGGATAAAGTCGGCACTCTGGCGACTGGCCAGTGTGGACAAAGCGAGAGGTTTGCTCATACGGGAGTGCATGAGATCGATGCCCGGAGCATCCTTCACTCGCAGTATCCCTTTATGATCGAGTTCGTACTTGGACCTGCTCCGTATCGTTGTCAATACATGCTTCTGGGAAAAGCCGAGACTTGCTGGAAGAAATGCAGGACCGAGGAGTACTGTGGCATACACATGATGTCCATCCGAAAAGGTTTCGTGAATTACACATGCTCGGCATGTGGTATCGGAGTGAAATGCCATTATGGTTTATGTAAAACCCACAGAGCAGACGTGGTCCGAAACCAACTGATTTATAAGAAGAAAAAAGATTATCTCAACAAACGTAACAAACACCTCAGAATAGAAATATAAAAAAAATATTTTATGTGCGCTTCATTTTCAAAAGAGAAGGCTGATGGAGTTTTCTCCCTTTGAAAAAACAACCAATTAGACATTTGACTTTGTATGTGGATATAGCAATCAATTAGACATTTGACTTTGCATGTGGATATAGCAATCAATTAGACATTTGACTTTGTATGTGGATATAGCAATCAATTAGACATTTGACTTTGTATGTGGATATAGCAATCAATTAGACATTTGACTTTGCATGTGGATATAGCAATCATGACGACCGTCGGCGTACTCAAGGCTCTCGCTAAAAGTCGTGGATTGGTGGGTTATTCTCACATGAGGAAACCCCAACTGCTCACCTTGCTCGACATGAAATATGTCAAGTCCCCTATCGTGCGAAAACTCCGAGCTAGAGAACGGGGATTGAAGGGTTATTCTCGCATGAGGAAAGCCCAACTGCTCACCTTGTTGGAAGACACTGAGCCGGCTGAGTTGAGATTCGTGCCGACTGACCATGACTTGGGTAAGTATCTGGGAAGCTGGAAAATGACCGTACAGTCTAACATGGACGTCAACAGCGTCAAACCTCTGATCGCCAACGAAGTCGAAGAAGAGTTGGATGATTGAAAAAGTATCAAATACCAGTTGACCATCCACATGTCGCTCAACAAACAGCAGACAGATGTCAGTACCGAGTCCATCGAGTCGTACTTTAATCTGACTCGATCCCTTCGACCCTCCAAAATCGTTGGAATGGTGGATGCACAGGGACTCCGGGTGGATGGTGGGAAGTATCAACACCATCTATTTGGACATAGCGAACTACCTACCGTTCAGAGGCATATCGTACCTAGACTTGCCTCCGCATTACAAGAATGAAAAAGCCATCGCGAACGTTAAAAACAGCGACGATCCCTGCTTAAGATGGGCGCTGAGATCTGCCTTATTCCCCGCCGATTCTAAAGTGGTGAACAGACCTTTGAGCTATCCCGCAGACGATGGGCTGAACTTGGATGGTATAGACGCACCCACACCCATCTCTCAAATGACGAAGGTCGAAAAACAAAACCATTTAGCCATCAACGTCTTTGGCCACGAAGGAAATACGACGATCGTGCACCGAATCAGCTCCAGGCCCGATGATGTGCGCAGAATCAATTTATTTCTCGTCGAAAAAGGCGACTGTTGTACGATCAATCGAACCACAAGGAAAAGAAACATTTTTAGGAAGGATGCCTGCACGGGTACAGTCGAGAAGACCTGCTGGAAGCGCACTGGGAGGATTGCTGAGGTGTTGGAGAGACGGCTGTCCGAATCGACATGCCTCGAGAACATCAAAACATCTTAATGTTCATAAATCGTAACATCAAATGCCCGTGCCTTACGTCATTTACGCCGACTTCGAAGCGCTCATCAAACGGGTCGACGCGACACATTGCCACCCGACATGAATCGCGGTTTTCGCGTTACAAAACACAAGAACATCAAACCTGTGGGTTCGGTGCGTGGTGGATTCGATGTGACGAAGCTGACGAGCGTTCCGTGATCAACCGAGGTCCGGACGTGGCTGAAACGTTTCTCACGTTCTTACAACGCGAAGAGAGAAACATCAGGGAAGCTTTGTCGGACCCTGCCCTCATGGATATGACGCCAGAGGATAAATTCGCTCAAGAAAAGTCTCAGCGTTGCTACGTGTGTGACCAACCCCTGAACGGGGTTGTCGTGAGAGATCATTGCCACATCACCGGTCGATACCGAGGTGCCGCCCATAACGCGTGCAACCTCCAGCTTAGAATCGATACCCAAACCCTCCCCATCCCCGTGGTTTTTGAGAGGGTACGATGCTCACTTCATCATGCAAGCCATCTCGCACATTGAGGGCAATATCAAATGCATCCCCAAGAACATGGAAAATTACATTTCGTTCTCACTCAACCATCTGAGATTTATCGATAGTGCTCAGTTTCTCCTGTCATTGCTCGATAGTTTGGTCAAAGCCAACGATACCTTCGCCATTACCGATCGATACACCGATGCGGCGACTTGACCTCTGCTGCTACAGAAAGGCGTGTACCCGTACGAGTACATGGACGACTGGCCCAAGTTCGACGAGCCACGATTACCCCCCATCGACCGCTTTAACAGCGGCTTAACCGACTCCACCATCTCCAAGGACAATTATGACCATGCCCAGAATGTGTGGGAGAAACTCGTTTGCAAGAATCTGGTCGATTATCACGACCTCTACTTGAAAACGTATGTCCTGCTGCTGGCCGACTTGTTGGAGATGTTCAGAACGACGTGTTTGAAACAGTATCAACTCGACCCTGCCTGGCACTACACCAGCCCTGGTCTCTCGTGGGATGCGCTGCTGAAGAAAACCAGAGTTAAACTTGAATTGCTCATGGATTATGACATGCACCTGTTCGTTGAGAAAGGGATGCGTGGTGGGATTTCCATGGTCTCCAAACGGTACGAGAAAGCCAACAACCAATACGTGGAAAGCTACGACTCGAGCAAGCCCACCAACCACCTCTTGTATGCCAACAACCTGTACGGCTGGGCCATGAGTCAGTCTCAATCCACCGGGGGGTTCGAATGGTTGGACAACGACGAGATCGATGAGCAATGCGCCGGGTTCGAACAAAGGCTACATCCTCGAAGTGGACTTGGACTATCCCGTGGAACTCCTAGCTGCTCACAATAGCTATCCGCTGGCTCCCGAACGGTTGGCGGTGAACCGAGACTGGATGTCGGACTACCAACTAACGTTGCTTGGGAAAAATAAGCTGGCCAACGTGGAAAAACGCGTTCTGAACTTGATGCACAATACCAAGTACGTGGTGCACTATCGGAATCAGCACTGTCACTGGGCATGAAGCTGATCAAAATACATCGGGTGCTGCAATTAGATCAAAGTCCCTGGATGGAACCTTACATTCAGGTTGAACACTGAGCTGCGAAAACAGGCCACCAGCAACTTCGAGAAAAACCTCTACAAACTCATGAACAATTCGGTGTTCGGTAAAACCATGGAAAACTTGAGAAAACGCGTCAACGTAAAACTCGTGCGATCTCACGAGGAAGAAAACTCAGGTAACTCATAGCCAGCCCGACCTTACACCGAAGCAAGCTATTCGATAACGACTTGGCAGCGCTGCACATGAACAAAAGCCACATCAAGCTCAACCAACCCGTCTATGTGGGGATGAGCATCCTCGACCTGTCCAAACATTTGGTGTACGACTTTTATTACAACCAACTCAAACAACAGTACGGCGATCGGTGCAACCTGCTGTACACCGACACCGATACCTTCTTGTTGAATATACGCACCAAGGACGTGTACGAGGACATGGCGAAACACCTGCACCTGTACGACACCAGCGATTACCCCCCAGACCACGCCCTACACAGCACGACCAATACAAAGGTCCTTGGCAAGATGGACGAATGCGCCGGCACACCCATCGCCGAGTACGTCAGGTTGAGACCTAAAATGTATTCCATTCAAAAAGCCAATCACGACGAAATCTGAAAGGCGAAAGGGGTGAAGAAATACGTGGTGAAACGACACATCCAACACACCCTCTTCAAACAGGCTCTCTTTGATAAAAGCACGTTCAAACACCCCATGAACGCGTTGAGAAGCGACAAACACAACATCTACGGCATCACTCTCAACAAGACCTCACTGTCGCCCATGGATACCAAATGATGGATTGCGAACAATGGCATCCACACTTATAGCTATGGATACCAACAGTAGGCCTCGGTGCGTTGGGAGTTTCCATCCCGAAGCTAGCCAAAGCCGCTCGCATCTCCGAGGATACCGCCAAAGCTTGGCTTAAAAAACAAGCCATCTGGCAAGTGTACCTGCTGGCTCCCAGATACATCCCGAGAAGAAAGTTTGATATTTCCATACCTTATCGTACCCATCAAGCCGACCTCCTGTTTCTCCCGCACGACAGGGTGAGAAACAAAACGTACAAGTACGCCCTGACTGTTGTGGACGTTGCAAGTCACTACAAGGAAGTGGAACCGTTAACAACCAAAGATTCGAGTCAAGTCGCTAAGGCCTTAGAACGTATCTACAAACGCAGTCGCTTGACCTGGCCGACCGAATTACAAGTGGATCCCGGACGCGAGTTCATGGGAGCCGTGTCACAGCTGTTATCGAAGCATAAAGTCCAGCTTAGACGAAGCATGGCCGGAGCTCACTGAAGCCAAGCCATCATCGAAAGATTCAACAGGACTTTAGCCAAGCCTTTTTTCGGACATCAGTATGCTCAAGAGATGGTCAACTCAGAAAAACGATCGACGGAATGGGTCGCACGCTTACCGTGAGTGGTGTAAGCGATCAACAACAAAGTCACTCAACTCCTCGATAAAAGACCCATTGAAGCCATTTGAACGGAAAATCTGTGACGACCAAATCGGCTGCGCCATCACGTCACGGCCAAGAGAAAAAAATACCAGACCGGATCGTCGTGAGGTATCTGTACCAGCCCGGTGAACTTCGAAGGAGGCGACAAACGTCATGCCACAGACCCCGTATGGTCCATGAAAACGTACCGAATCGACGAAGTGGACATCAAAGACGACGAATCTTAATTAGACGGACCAGGTAGGGGATTCGTCCGAGAGGAATTGATGATCGTCCCTCACGACACAGTGTTGCCCCCTTCTTATTAAAGATTCGTCTAAGTATCTCATTATCAACATGTGGAGATTGATCGAGAAACGGTTGTTCAGACGCGTCGGGGTGGACGTCAGTGGCCTCGATATTTACACCGCCCTGCGTCGAGTCATAAGTCGAGGGAAATTCACCAGCCTGTACGATAGTTAAGGTCTCATGGGCACCTAACGGTTACAACACCTCATGGATACGTTAATCGATTATAGCTTTGAAACCCGAGAATGCGATGTCCAGTACTCCTTAATCCACTTCGAGGAATTCATAGCAGACCCACTCTATAAAGTCGTCGCCGAATATTACGGCTACATTTAGATGGGTCGGTCAGGATAAACCTAGTCCACACCCCGATGCTAAGCTCGGCCGCCATCTTGGTTTGGCTTAGCAATGACGGTCCTGACCCGAGACCTTGAACGCTCACCAGTCAAACCTCTGCACCAACTCAGGGCTGACTCGACTTGCAAAAGTTTCCGCCGATATCCTGACTCGAACTGCAAACACTGGATTACAAGTCCAACACTCTAACCATCACACTGGCAAGCTGGCTGATACTTCAATGCTCAGAAATTTGGGTCTAGACTGGAGGCACATCAAAGGATGCCTCTCGATAGACCATCACCGTTTTTAAGGGAGGCTGGGATGCTTAATTCCATCTCATAAGCCTCTAAGCCACATGTGCGGCAAAACCCCCCTTCTACTACTACTGGGCAACATTCAGCATGTATTAAAAGTTATCACTGAGCAAATGATAGTATCTCTCATATATGATAAAGACAAGCATCTTATCTCATTTAAATTTGTAAAACATTTTTCTGCCACTGGCAAATTTCCCACTTTACCTTCATTGAATCTGTATCCAAACTCTTCAAGCCTTTTAGGAAAAGTGTATCTCTCTGGAAAGACAGAAAGATGTTCTGCAAAACCTTTGAAGACCAGTTCACAAATATGAAACAGTTAGTTGAAAATGATGAAAACCATCTTCCAGAGTTGAGTGGTCACTAGCCTATAAAAAAAGCCTAGTTTCCAAACTTGTCACTTCTAATTTACTTTTTGGCTCAATTCTGGCAACACCCTGTATTTAACATCGGTTGTGTCCTTGTGATGAACCAACTCTATTCAGTTAGGTTGCTTCATAAAATGAGTACCACAGTAGGCAACCTGGTCAATTAGATAACAGAAATAATTTTGACTATCGATATGTGCTATGGTCCTCTCACATTTAAGTAGAAAAAGTAGGCTTGAAATAGTAGGCAAGGGTGAAAACTAGACCTTTATATAAGTTAGTGGACCTTTACTGAAGATGAATAATAAGTGGACTTGAACATCTTGAAAACATTGGGTTGTCATAATTAGTATGAATAAGCATGTGAAATAAAAGCTAACACTTGTACTGTGCTCTGTTGTGACCAAATTTGATGTTTTTGATATAAGACACATGATGTATGTCACTTCACTTTCAGTCAGTTGAGCTAAAATTAGTGTCTTGATTTTGCATATTTGGTGTGATATCAAATAACATATCTTAGTTTACATATAATATATACTGAGTATTAAGTGACCTTAGTCATTCATCCACACAATCAGAACAAAATTTCACTGTGAGGATGTCTTCATCCAAACATCACAATGTACGGGTTTACAACAAAGGTGTATATGATGAATGTTAACATCCAAACAGGTTGTCATTGTTATAATTCTAAGATCAAGATTTTCAGATGTTTAAGACTTCCTCTTCCATGTCAGTTATACATAGCTAGTCCCCACAGCAGCACTGTCTTCTAACAACTAAACCGTGTGCAGAGGCAGGAAAAAGGAACAGTTAAATGGATTGTTAGTAATTGTTAGTAAATGTTCCCTCTGGATTATGCTTGCCTTTTATCTGTGGGTACCACTGAGACATACAGAAATGGAAATGAAATTTTAAACTAAGTCCTAGTTATTCCTAGTGGTATTCCTATGTAGACTAGTGATTGTAATATAACAGCGTGACTGTTTGAAAATCTTGAACAGAGATTGATTAACCCATCACCGAGGGAAGGATCAAGGTCGTGAGGGAATAAACAGTTGTGGTTACAATAATTCCACTTAAATTAGTGACCAATTCCCTTTAGTAACTGAGTTTCTGAATTAAGCTTCACCCTTCATATTCTGGTGAATCCCTCACTTACCAGTCTAGTTCCTGCCATGCCAATATCCTGAGGCCCATCCACCTTCTTTTTCCCCCCAAAGGAGGATCAAGCGGAGGAGAGGTGTTGAGGTCTCAGATTCTTCAGACCTTCAATTGAAGAGGTAACATCCCTCAGATAGAACTTGCTAAAAGTATTTGAAGATTTCCACTGGCATCCTACTGATCTCCAAGCTGCGAAGGATGAGGCTAGGGCTCTTATTTCAGGTAGAGAGAAAACTTGATGGAGATTTGACTGACTGCTGGTCACAATTCTGATAAGTGTGGGCAATGGTCTTCTGTAGCCAAGAAGAAATCGTCATCTCAGATATCTCGGTGTCATAGTTGACGGTCTATCAATAGATCTAGGAGTGTCGTGAACCACGCCCTGTTTGGCCAAGCTAGTGCCATTTGATAGATTATGCATTTGTGCTGGAAAATCTTGGCAAAGACCTGCGGAATCATCTTGAAGGGAGGAAAGGCATTAGCTATCATGTTCTCCAAGGATATTGACATCACGTCAACTGCCCAAGCTGATGGTTCTGGTACTAGACTGACATAAACTTCACATGTTCCTCCTATCAAGTTGAAAACGTCGGTGTGTAGAGTCCACTCTGTAGTAATCACCCGATCCTGTATGGACAGAGAGTCGGCTGGAATATTCACTTGTCCTGGAATGTGTCGTGCTCTGACCTGGCTCTTCATAGAGTCCATGAAGGAGAAGACCTGTGGAAAAGTGCTTTGACTATAGCTAACATCTCCAGAATGTTGATGTTTAAGGTACTTTCCATTGGCCCTGTATCTGAAGATGTTCCATATGCGCACCCCTGCCTGTTGTCGATGCATCCAAGTACATATTTAGGTCTGTGAGAGGTGGAGGAAAGGGAGACCCTGGCAGGATATTGTAACCAATTATGCACCATAGAATCTCGTTCTTGATTGTGACTGGAAATTTTATGAGTGTCTCTTGATCGTAGGTCTTGTACTGGTTTAACCAAACCTAGGACTCCCGGAGATGGATCCTGCCTCACAGTGTGAATTCTTGAATGGAGGTTAACGATCCTAGTAGTGAAATGCATGTGCGTATGGACGTTGGAGGGGAACTGAGTAGTCGGAATATCCTGTCCTGAATAGCTGTCCAACGTTCCGATGGAAGATAGATATAGTATGCGTCTTGGATCGCTCCCAAAAACTTGATCTTGGGCGTCAGTGTCAATTCGGACTTGTCCGGGTGAATTATCAGTCCAAGGTGTGTGAACACATGAATGATAAATCTTGTCTGTTTAATAGAACCTGCGTCAGTATGTTCCATGCCATGACTGACTGACTGAATTTAGTTTTACGCCGCTTTTAGCAATATTCCAGCAACATCACAGCGGGGAACACCATCCATGCCATGAAGTTGTCCAGATAACCGTGGATAACCACTTGTCTGCGATGTACAAAGTTCATAATCAGGTTCATGATTAATGTGAACAGCCATGGTGCCAGCGATATGCCGAACAGAAGTACTCAAAACTTGGAACCTGTGACCATTGACAGCGAAATGCAGATATTTCTGAGAACATATGTGGATCAGTACATGTAGATAAGCATCCTTTAGATTGAGGCTTACAAAATGAGCATTCCGATGGATTAGAGAGCGTAAGTTGGCTATCAACTCCATCTTGAACCTGGGCGGCTTCCTGAGATGATTCTTGTTGAGAATCTTGAGATCTATGATCATGCGCTTCTCTTCTGTGTCCTTCTTGGGTACCAAGAAAAAACTGGAGAGTAAAAGCCCTTGGATGTGTCTTGAGTGGTCAGTTCGATTATAGCTCTCTTCTCTAATAGCTGTTCTATCACCAGGATGTTGACAGACATAGACCTTATAGAAAAAACCTGTTCCCCCTGGGGTGACATGTCACTGGTGGAATATTGTCCCATGGTAGTAAGTAGCCCCGAGAGAATCCAGCTGTCTTAAGTGATCTGCTGCCAAATGTCCACAAATAGTGACAGTCGCAAACCAGTTCACTTAAGATAGGATATCAATGGAAGATCTCGTTGCTTGATCTAACTACCATAATTATCTCGGGTGACATGTGATGTAAACATCCTTCAAAGTTCAAGTTGATTGACATCTCTATCTAGTTTCGGAAGATTTCCAGGTATTGTCTGATCATGAATGACATAAACTGTTTTAGTGTTTATTTTGGGTAGATTATTTAAAGATCTTCACTTAGATGGTTGAGTAATGAAAGAGTCCAAAGCCGTTTTCACCACTGACAAATGGGGAAGTGACAACCTGGGAGTCCATTCCGGTGGAAGACATCCTGAAGATTCGAGGAGTTCAACAGGTATCTCAAAGTCAGGCTCGTCCGATGGAGGTGGCATATTTCAAGGATAAAGTCCAAGAATAAACTCCAGTTTTTCTGGGAATGTTCAACCCATCATATAATCCTCTGCTGTAGTGTCATTGACGGCACAGAAAGTAACCCCTCTGTCATAATCAACTCAGGGTGAGAGACCTAATAAGGGGCCTTCAGAATCAGTAAAGTCTGGTGCAACCGGAATGATTGGCGGGTATCCATGTAAATGTGTGCCTGTGACAAAGGATCATCCAGGCCTGCTGGCTGTTCGCACTGACTACCCATGGCCATGGTAGCCTTCCGGCAGGTACGGCGAGCATAGCTTGTGCTCACAATACCTGCCGTGGTAACGGTTATCTCTCTCAGGGTTGATCCCATGTGTGTGAGCCGTGTGTGGTTTACTGGCTCTTGTGGCTCCGATCTGTCTGTGCAGGAAACGGTAGCCGTACTGGCGGCCTTACTGGTAGTAGAGTTCACTGCAAGCGGTTGAAACCCAGGGACTGACGGCAGGGCCCCGTCAACACAGTCCCACCCGCTTGAAACCTGTAGCGTATCCCACCGTGGGGACCGGCCACCAGCTTCAGACGGGATGAGAATCGGCTTTCCCAAGAAAAGCACCGCCACAGCCTTTGAGGGTTGTTCAAAAGGTAGTCAGTCTAACTATATTCGCAATGTCCAATGTTTGAAAAGCTTCCATTGTATTTTGAGGGAATCATTAGCAAAATCATATAAAACATTTCACATATGTGAGTAATGTGGTTAACAAGATATTCATCACCACACATTTATGTATAATATGGAACCAAGATATAACAAGCTGGAACATAGCAAAACCAATTTGCTTGAGGCTGACAGATGCAGCTGCATTTGTTTCATTTTCTGGGTGGGGCTTAGAACTGTTTGAACGCACCTTGTATGGGTATTAACTCTTGACATTGGCTCTTGCCGGCGTCTTTCGAGTTTGAACGGCTTACGGACTATTGGCTCATAGGATCAAATATCTGATCTTGCTGCCTCTGAATACTTAGGAGTTTTTCCTTCTTACGTGACTATTTCTTGCAGGGACTGATACATAGATGCATTTAAATCTTGTTTAAGTGACGAGAATAAAGCTGTAAAGCCAGCAAGATCTAACCTGTCCGATGTCAAACGTGATCCAGACTTGTATTTGCTTTTAGATTCTGATTTTATAGACATTGGATGAGAGCGAGAGGGGGACTTGAAGCGTCTATTTTTAGCCAATCTTCACTTTATAGTTCCTGACATAACAAACATTGATCTTGTAAGGTACACACAGGCCCCTATGCCAAGCGGCACATAATGAATGAGAGACTAATTTCAGCATAAACTTTTGACATTGGAGACATTCACTTTGAGACATGATGTTTGGGTGGGAAAACCTGAGTCAGTGATCACAAGAAAATATCACATAAATTCAAGTAAATATGATGAATGATGAATGATTGACCAATGAAATAGCACTGACCCATATATAGTATGGTGATCATTGAATACTTGAAGAAAACTTGAGGAAAAACTTGAATCACTTCAAAATATGAAGGTTTTCAAACAGTCACACTGTGATGTCAGAGCAAGGGAAGATAATCACTAGTTAGTTTACAATTTCATTGCCAATTCTGTATGTCTCAGTGGTACCCACAGATAAAAGGCAAGCATAATCCAGAGGGAACATTTACGACATAATTCCTCACTTCTTTCCAACATGTCTCAACTAAAGACAGGTGGTTGGGAAGGTGGAAGGGAGTGGTTCTGATCTAATAGAGGTAGTAGTCACAGAATTATAAACAATTAGGGGTGGCTATTGAGGGGAAAACAACTATTGCAGTGTTTTACACAGGCTTTGAAAAATGGGAGTCATGGTGACTCACAGTATTTATTTTTGGGAGTCATTTTCATTATTTGGGAGTCATTAAAATTTTAGTGTAATATTTGAATCCAAAAGCATCAGTACAAAATTTTGTACATTTTTGACAGATGTGCTGAAATGCTGTTGCATTCCGTGAATTTTAGAATGTGATGTGATCTTTAGAAGCTTGATGTCTTGTTCATGTCGAGTTCTGAAAATTTTGTCAACCAAATGTAAAGGGGTTCGATTTATATTTGCCCGAATGCACATATCTCAGGTCATGATTTTGCAGCTGGTTTTAGTGCTCATCATTAGAAACTTCAGGAGATTGTTTTTCTTGCTTTCATTACCGAAAAACGAGTCAAGCGACCACTGTTTCTTAGCAGGACAGACAATGCTTAAATGACCAAAACATAGTCTAAACATAGCGAATGACGTATTCAACTGCTATTTACTGTCTGAAAATAGTGAATGACATACTCAAATGGTATTGGCACACATACTATTGATGCATCGATTAATTGCTATCGGAGACTCAACAATTACAATCCATCTATAGTTCCATGCATGGTTACAGCCCTATTAACAAGAGTCATCAGAAGATGACAAATCCCCCCGGCCCCCATAAATTTGAAAGAACAAATCAACTGACAGTTACTTAAAGTCCAACTTGATTTTCTTTGGACTAGGTCCAAATTGTTTCCATGGAATTCATGAAAAATAAAAATGCCAAAAATCTACAAATAGCAAAAGGCAATACTTCAAGATCTGTTTGATATATCTGTCAAAGTCTTGAAGAAAGATATTGAATGGTTTTCAAGTTGTGATCCGGAACGAAACCCACCTGTCCCTTTTGAGACTAAGGAAACCGGGAAAAATTCAAGCTTGGTTAGAGTCAAAAGAAGGCTGAATATCAGTGAAATTATTCAAAAGATATAATCAAATGACACAGAATTGCTCAGCACAGTTATTACTGTTATTAAAGTTATTGTGCCAAACTTTTTGTGAGTATATTTTCAAATAATCTGAGGAATCTTTTTTTTCTCAGCAAATGAATGAGCCAAGAAGGAGAATACAGGTTGTTTATTTTGGCTCACACAACAATGGGAAAAATGTATAACTATGCACAGTATTTATGCTAATTTTGATGCATTTATTTCTCAATAGGTACTCATCCTTCTTTATGGAGTCAACTAATGCCAGGTTGAGTCTGCATTTGTTCACCAACACCAGTGTGTCTACTCATTACTGCAGCTGCTCCGTCTGTCGTAAGTGAGACTCATTTGTTTAAGTCATTTCCAAGCTTTGGGAATCAGTAATGTGAAAACAATAATAGCATTCACCACAAGTAATTTTTAATATGGGAAATATCAACCTTGTCTTGTAAATTGGTATTTGGCTTTCCAAAGTCTTAACAAATAACATTTAACTCATTAAGCCCAAGAGACACTTCACTACTCAACACCTGGAACCCCTCGATGATAGCCCGGCTCGCTGTTGCGAGGCTAATTAGTGCTGTTCACACCTGATTTCCCTGGCAGGTATCGGGGATGGTGTTGTCTCAGGACGCCGACCTTTCGATTTTCCACTAGTCTCAGGACGCCAACCTGCGGTTTCCTTTGAAGGTTAGGTTCTGATTAGGCCTCATTAGCGTTGCGGATAATCTACTCTAGATGTTTTGATAAGGTGAACTCGTCGCACATATCACTTCCAATTGATTGAAAAGTTTACAATAACACTTAGCAGAGTGCCAATATTGAACACTGTTCATATCTTTGGTATAAATATCTATGGAATGGCCAAAGGATTCACATTCGATTTCGAAATGGCAAATGCACAGCTAGATCAGAGATTCATCCCTACAGCTCGCGGCAGTCGTTACTTGGTTGTTGGCGGGTTCACGCATTACAGAGTCAGCAAGAGAAAACGAGACTGGATATCTTGGATATGATACTGCAAAGACTGATGAAGACCGCTGCCGACAACTCGGAGACTACATGACCAACTTCTGCGTGGAGGGAGATCTGCACATGACGCAATGGAACCATCAAAACACAGATGGGCCAAGAACAAACAACCACCTAGAAGGGTGGCATTCACGCCTGGAGAAATATGTCGGCAAGGCTCATCCAAACATTTTCGAGATTGTGTCGCTGTTGTCACGAGAACAGACCAACACCGAAAACAAGTTGGTCCAGTATGCGGCTGGCCAGAAGCGTCCGTCCCAAGAAGAGAAAATACAGGATTTGGGCGGCGACTAGATGACATTTGTCCCCAGCTTGAACAAGGAACACTGTCCGTGAGGCAGTTTGCTGATTCTGCATCCCACCTATTGCATTTAGGTTAAAATCTGTGAAAAAATGTATGCTATAGGAATTTACGATGTACATGTATTTATTAAAAATGCTAAAATCTGTCAACTGATAAAAATCTGTCATCTGCTGTCATCTTCTCATTAGGTGCGCTCTCATCCGCATAATCCGGATTATCCTCCTCCAACAACTCTTTGATCCTGCATTGTCCTCGTAATACATTATTAATTGGCAAAATGAAACTAGTCTCAGGACGTCGACCTTTATATTTCACTCAACCGTAAAGTTTGGTCGAAAGGTCGGCGTTATGAGCCTGAACCTCAGGGATGACAGGAAACTGTCTAGTTGTACAATCAAGCTCTGATTGTTTAATTGTGTCGTAAAGATACAAGTTAAAAGAAAGCAGGTGTGAATACATATCATGTATTGCAACATTTTATGTAATTTTATTGCAAGTTTCTCTTGTAGACCTTTGGCGGCTTGTACATTTATATTTTATCAACATATGTATGTATTTTTTTGTATGAAAGAGATGAGACATACATAAACAAATTCTTTCTTTATATCATTGTGTGAGGTTTAATTTTACAAAACATCTATGACAATGACAGACTGTAAAGAAGAATTTGCTTATATGTTTTATAATCTTCTATGATATTAGCGTTTTTGCCGATACATTTCTAGTGTATACTGAATATTTTAAGGAAAGTACTATTACGCTAGTCTGTGACTAACATAGAGCACATTCATAGCTTGGCACTTCGTTTCATCTAGATTTAATGCAAAAAACATACGTTATCATACGAACACACATATGAAAATTGTATAATACATATTCCTAGTATAGACATAAAACAAAGAGTCACGTGATAGGGCGTCATCAAATTTCCCGAATAGAACATTTGGCATCTCAACTGTTCAATATAGTGACTGATCATTTGTTATCTGTGACCAATTGTATCATGAGATACCTGTCACAGAGGAAGGGACAGGCCATCAATTTCTGAAGAGCACGTTTAGTCACTCAACAGCTTGGATAGAGATTGATTATTGGCTATATTGTTGACCATTCGATATGCTGGGTTTTAGCTTTATCAACTCAAGCTGTCATGTAAGACAAATAGGAGTAGATAGATCTCAGAGATCGAAAACACATTTGAGTGTTTTTCGATAAGTAACACAAAGTGATTGAAATCCAACCGTTGAGTAGACCAACCGTATTTATGTTTATACACATTTTACGCACACAACTAGTACATAAAACATAATGGTTTGCTGTACATGTAAATATAATCTTCACCTTGATACGCATGAATATCCAAATTAAAGTACACGTATTATAGAATTCAAAAAGTGACACAATACTGAATTATTATAATGTATAAACTTGAAGTTTAATCCCCCCAAATATTGATGAGGATGGGCGTGCCTATATTCATACTGAATGTAAATGAGGTTCATAAGATTACAGATGTGCATCCATGCATAAACATTCCAAAGAGGGGCGTGACTCCATAAAGCAGGTTGTCCAATGATATAACAGCGCATCTGTTTATTTTACACTTGTCACGGGACAAACCTTTCAACAAGCGCGTAACTACATATGCGTTCTACCGGAGGCTGATATTTCAAGGTCGAAAGAGGTGTTCCATTATCTCATTACTGTTATCTGATGAATGATTATACGCATGTGTATCGTTACCGTCACTGATGCACTGGATCAGATAATTACACAGATCAAATACAAAAGTTTTTACACAATGCTCATGTAAATTGCATAGAAAACTGACAATTCAAATCAACTTGAACCTTTCAACGGCTTGAACAAAAATCCTTGAAATACCTTTGTATGGTTTACATGTAATAACTTATGATATTACTTCTGTCTTACTTACTGTGTTTTGTAACAAACGTAGTAAAAGATTTCATTGTTGTAATAACACTGACGTATATATACTAGCCACATAAAGAAACTGTGCATTGTCAAAATATTATCCCAGTTGATAAGTACGATAACAATGTCAAAGCTACATATAAACTTTAATGGAGGGATCATGAGACCATAACAAGTCGGGAGAATTTCAATTGAAAAGTCAATCATAATGATGTCATGAGTCCACAAGCGGGGTCAAACGACCATGTCACAAGCTCAATAACGGGTATGTCCACCATCGGCATTGAGAACAGCAGTGCATCGACGATGCATAGAGCCTATCAAACGTGCAAGGAAGGCTTGTGGGATGTCACGCCAGATTCTCTCAAGTTCTGTTGCAAGGTCAAGGACGTTATCTGGCGGATGAGGAAGACGGCGTAGACGTCGATCCATCTCGTCCCAAACATGCTTTATCGGGGAGAGATCCGGTGAATTGCAGGCCAAGGCAGTAAGTCAACGTTGTGGTGTTGTAAGAAATCCATAGCAACCCTTGCCGTATGAGGGCGGGCATTGTCCTGTTGGAATGTTAACCCAGGGCCATGACATTGCAGAAAAGGAATGGCCACAGGTCGAAGAATCTGATCCCTGTAGCCCACACCAGTTAAATTGCCCTGAACAATCACCAAAGGAGTTCTTTGGCGTGCTGTTATTCCACCCCAAATCATCACGGAACCACCACCAAAGTGATTCCTCTCCAAGACACAGGCCTGTGCATAACATTCTCCCACGCGTCTATAGGCACTTTGACGTCCATCACTATGGGAAATGTTAAACCTGGACTCATCTGTAAAAACAACATTTCTCCACCAAAACCAGGGTCTGCGGACATGATTTCGGCACCACATTTGGCGAGCTTGTCGATGATGTTGTGTCAGGATAGGCCGTATGGCGGGACGCCGTGGTCTGATCCCGTGATGACGTTAACGTTGTCGAACTGTGTTGGGGTGGATACGGCGAAGTCCTGGGATGGTTCGGGCAGTCATCACTGCAGTCTGAAACCTGTGGCGAAGATGGGTCACCCTTATCCATCTGTCCTGTCTTGGCGTTGTTACACGTGGACGTCCAGAACGTGGCCGATCGATGACGCCATTTGTGTTCTGGTAGTGTCTCACCAGTGCAGAAATGGTGTTCCGGTGGCAGTGGAAATGTGCAGCTACTTGTCGTTGAGACATTCCCCCACGGACCATCCCAATAGCCTCATGACGTTGTGCAGACATGAGCCTTGGCATGCTATGCGTTTCAATAGCCGTTTAATTTTTTGAACAATCGCAAGGGCAGAGGTAGAGCTTTCCAAAGTGACAGTATTGTGTGGCATTCATTTGCTCTGTTTCTCTTTCCCGGAATGCACATGCAACAACGTATTGCACGTCTCAAGGACGAACCCACTGACGTCA
This sequence comes from Haliotis rubra, assembly GCF_003918875.1. Taxonomy (NCBI): domain Eukaryota; kingdom Metazoa; phylum Mollusca; class Gastropoda; order Lepetellida; family Haliotidae; genus Haliotis; species Haliotis rubra. The sequence continues at coordinate 835,523 of NW_025766348.1, read as the reverse complement.
GGGAACGTGGCACGTGCATGCATGTTGGATACATGTCACTAATCTCTGAGTTTAAATCCTTATGTGTCTACACAGGTTTGATAAATTAAGATTTTAAATTTTTGTATGCACAGTTTCTTTATGTGCCTAGTATATATTTGATGCAAAGGCGCGAGTTATCACTTTATATTCGATTAGGTAACATTATCAACTTTAGATTATGAAAAATAAATAGTTACAATTCAGTAAGCTTTAAATTAGTAACTTCTAACTGTCTAATCTACTCGAGCTTGGATGTATAATTATTTGTGTTTACGATTCATTATATGAAACATGACAATGCAATAATACCTAGAAAGTAAATTCAAACTATTCTATTGTGTTAGAATTCTTTGTATGTCCTTGAAATTTCGTATATTGTTTCCTATTTATTAGGTAGTTGAAGAAAATATAATCTTCAGTAACCTCTAAACCATTACATCTTATTCAATCAATATGCATAAGAAGCATTTTAGTATCCACTCCCAATGAAGAGTACCAGACACTTTCCTCCACAGGCCCAGATAAGCTGCGTATCCGGGTAAAATACGCATAGAAAATTTCCATTTACGCATTAAAAAATAATTGTTGCGTACTTATTACGCATTTAAAATGTTAGATACGCAAAAAGTTTAAAACAAATGCGTACGGAATATGTTTATAAAAATCGCTTGCATAATGAAAAAGACATCGATTGCTATCAAGTTGTACTGTTACAATAGGACTAGTGTTGTACTGTCAGTATAGGACGAGTGATATTTTATGAAATCATTTCCATTATATTTAAGTTGGTTTTGATTAGGTATGACATAAGGCAGAACATATACCTGCTTAGTAAACTTACTCAATGACATAATACTTAGGTCAGTAAAATGACTGAAATACGCACATATTTGAAAGCAGTGGGTAACGGAAAATGAAATACCCACTCAACATTCATAATGCCCACTCCCAAAAAATACAGTGGGTACAGTACCCACATGAGCTAAATCTTATCTGGAGCTCTGACTTTTCTCTGTAAAAACATCTCATAATCCCCTTTCTCATATAAGATATGCTGTTTGTGCCAAGGAAGGGCATCCACTGACAAGGTGTTGGACAGTCTCTGTAAATTCATTACACAGTCAACCTTTAATGTTAATAGTTTCTCTAAGAATCACATTTTGGCAATTAGGAGTGGGAAGTGACTGGTCCTGAGCAGCAAAAAGGAAGCCCTCAGTTTCACATTTTAGACCAGCTGACTTCATCCAGGCGAAGGAGTCGGTTGGATTGCTATTCTGTTCCACACACTGCATGTACACATGCTGCAGTGGTTTCTCAGAAAGCTTCTCCACAAATGACCGACTCTGGGCAGACTTGGTGAAGGACTTCACCTGGTTTACTCCCATCACTGTACCATCCAGCAGGACATCGCCATCAACAAAATGAACATCAAATTTCAGATTTTGTCCAACAACCTTGGCACACTTAAGATAGCTCTGTAATTCCTTGCTTTTATCATGAGTCTTGACATGCATCACCAAAGGGTCATCCGATAAATACATATGTGCAAGAGTACACAATGTAATTATATCATGAAGAGCCTCCACATTAATCAAACCCCGACCTCCAGAATTGATTGGCATATTTAAACAATTAAGAGAGGAACGCGGGTGGTGAGCTCTGTTATCAGACATGATCCTTCTGGTCAGGCAGTCAAGACACTGGATGTCTTGCTTTGTCCAATTAACTACTCCAAAGGAATAGGAAAGGACTTGCACAGCAAAAGTATTGGTAGCTTTGACCTTGTTTCGAGCATTTACCTCTGAGCTCCAGATTTTCTTTAAGCGAGATTTATACTCGGCCTGAAGTTTGTCTTGAATCTGGGCATTCTGCATCCTCGATAATCTCCACGGTATACGTTCCGATAAATCTCCACTATACCCTGGATGCATCTACGGCTCGAGCCGATGATTTTCTTACCTCCCTTGGTTTGCTTTTTATCCAATGAGGTGTCTACGCTGGGAAGTTGAGCGTACCAGAAGGAGTTCTTAAATTATTTTTTTTAAGATTTCAGACCTGTCAATTTTTCTGTATGTTTTCCCCCCAAATCTGAGTCACACTGCAAACAAACTTTCGTGGCTGCAACCACTATCTTTGTGGACACTGGCAAGCTCGGTTGTAACGGCAGCTTATCTGATTGGCTACTGTGAGAATGTGGAGCCAGCAAAGGGAGGTAATAAAATCATCTGCCGAGATGTAGATGCATCCAGGGTATAGTGGAGATTTATCTGAACGTATACCCTGGAGATTATCGAGGATGGGCATTCTGGAGCTTGTCTCGAATTTGCATTCCAAGATAGGTGTAGGCCTGATCTTCCACAAGAAGCTCAATAACTCCTCCCCCTTGTAACCTGACCGATCCATCATTAGTTACCTTGCCACGTTTCAAATGAAGAGTATAACATTTGTCGAGTCCAAATGTCATGCCAATATCATTAGAAAAGGACTCGACCAGGAGAACCTGTTCTTTCCAATTGGTATCTCCTTTGGCAAGGAGCTCCATATCATCCATGTAAAGGTGAATAAGCGGTGTTGGGGATCTGTGCTGAGGTGGTCCGGGATGGTAACCCTCCTCTCTATTGAGCAGAAAGTTCAAAGGATTTAAATAACAAGGACTGAAGGAGTCCCCCTGGAAAATTTCCCTTCTGATGGGAATAGATTCCAAAGTCTGCATCTGCCCTTGCAAGTTACATCTCAGTTGAGTCGACCAGCAACTCATTAAAGACTTGAGTAAATCAAGTAGTCGCTGAGGGAGGTCAATACACTGAAGAGACTTCAGAATCCATTCATGAGGGACAGAGTTGTATGCTCTTTTGTAGTCAATCCAGCACATGGAGAGGTTGTGGTGATATGTTTTAGCCTCTTCCAAAATCTTTTTTGTATAAGAAGTTGATCCTTGCACCCCCAACATCCCTTTCTTGCTCCCTTCTGCTCTCTATTAATAATGTCATTATTAGAGCAGTAAGATGACACGAGGTTTGTCAAACACCCTGTAAAGATTATATATTGTGTATTCAAACATGTGATAGAGCGGAAGTGTTTTGGATCAGTCAAGTTTCCTTTTTTGGGAAGGAGTATTGTGTGACCTTTGCAGAACCATGGAGGAACATCACCTGTGTCCTCTAGAGAGAATTGGAGTGAAGTAAGGGTGTTTGGACTCAGGGGAATAGTTTCCTGTACCGGTTTCGAATGCCATCAGGCCCTGGAGCTGTATTAGATTTGGACTTTTTTATAACACTTTTCAGGCAATCTGGTGAGATGTAACAGACAAACGACCCAGTTAGTTTCTCATGCACAATGTTTCCGTTCTCCGGTATATACCTGAAAATCGCCGGTAACATTCGTTGGAGACCGGTACATTGAAAGCCAGCCGAACACTGTGTCCGGTAAATAATCATGTATTGAAATAAAAACAAGAAGACAAAGTCATCAATATCCCCCGCAATGGCAAAATACTCTTCATGAATATGTCTACGAGTTATGATTATGTCAAATGTTTTGATGTGTATATAGAAAAGTAGAAGGAGAGTATTGAAAGGTTTTAAAAGCTCTGCTCCAGAAAGGTGCACTACCACCAGTTTCAGTCTAAGTCAAACTTGTTGCCATGGAAACGGCCAAAAATATTTATTCAGAATTCCAAAACTACCAAAAGGCACCAGTACACCACTAGACCAATCTATGTGCCAAGTTTGGTGAAGAAATAGTGAACGGTTTTAAAGTTCTGCTCCAGAAAAGATAAATGTGCACGGACACACGGACAGACAGAGTCCATTTTAATACTCTCCGCAAAACGAGTTACGGGGGGATAAAAATCATGGGTAAGCGAAATGACAGACTTGGCTAAAAATAACTTTAATAACAGTCGATCCGGCATCTTGTGATTGATCAGTGTAATCAGTCATTCGGCATTTTCAGTTCAATTATTATTATCTCGGATTATAGCTTAGAACGTAATAAACAGGAGAAAGCCAAAGTTTTTCCGATTGTCTAACCACATGTCAAAATGGCTCAAAGGCAGACGATGCTTTCAAATTTCTTCGGGAAGTAATCCACAGGGGGGTGCTTCTAAAAGAAAACATGATGATGATGAATCATTACTAGTATCTAAAACAACAGATGAAGACACTCAGAGTGCAGGGCGACAGTCACTCGGGTCATCTCAGGAAAAATCGGATTTTCATAGCAAAGACTCGAATACATGCGAGAAACAATCAAAATCTGGACCAAGCAAACTTCACAAATTTAATGACAACGGGCTTACAGAATTCTGATGGCTTCCTTTTGATGAGAAAAATACCTTGATGCATTGCAGAATTTGTGAACTTGCTGGAAAATCAACTTGAAAAAATCAGCTCTGAGAGAACATCGTGAGCTCATCAACACGCTATATTTACAACTTGTCAGCACAATGTTATGGCCACTCATTTAAAAATGGCAAACAAGAAAGAGGATGAGAAACTGACTGCAATGATGAGAACTGTGTTGTTTATGCCAAGAGTGAATATTGCAACTTCCAAATTGTCTGCATTATTGAGTTTACAAAGAGTAACGGGTGTTCAAGTTTGAGTGGGGAGGTGTATAGTCATTCAGATTCAGTCTAGGAGATGGAAGAACAGCTTGTGAAAAGTACAGTTGCAGATTTAAAACAGAAAATTGCAAAGAGTGACTTTGTTGGCGTGATAATTGATGAGTCTGTCAACGTGACTGTTGAGAAAAAACTTGTGATATTTTTACGGATTGAAAATGGTGGAAAGTTGAAACTGTATTTCTTGGAAATTTCACTGTTCATACAGGAACGGCTGATTGTATTACTTAGAAAGTGATTGAAGTGTTGGCCTACTCATTCGTTGCTACAACGTACATGCTCTTTGACGTCTTATATCATATGGACAAGCTTATCAAAAATTTTCAAAGACTGACTGAGTTTGGTTTTACGCCGCTTTTAGCAATATTCAAGCAACATCACGGCGGGGGACACCAGAAATTGGCTTCACACATTGTACCCATGTGGGGATTCGAACCCGGGTCTTCGGCGTGACAAGCCACCACCTTAACCACTAGGCTGCCCCACCGCCCCGATTTTTCAAAGAGACAATTTTGAATCTAGGTATGATAATGCCAATTGTGAACTCTACACGTCGTGCCCTTCAACAACTGAAAGATTCACCTGGTGAAAACGAGCAGTATTTGGTTGAAAATCTACAACAAGAACAGTTCAGAGATCTTAAATTGACTTATTCAGACGCTGCTTCCATTCGAGCATTTCGCAACATCCGCAGTGGTTTTATTGATGAACTTTGTGATTCATTGCACAAAAGATTTCCAGAAGATTCCATGCACGTACTGACCTGTCTGGAGCAAGTTTTGAACCCAGTTCGCTACCCCCGATTCACAAGACGACTTGACTGAATACGCTCGGGAATCCCAAGATCTATCATTAGAACAGTTTAGCCCTGTGATTGGACAAGACGATGGTGATGTCAGAGCATCTATCGATCGCTCAAAAAAAGACTTTGGCCATTTCAAAACTACAGTCGCGAGTCTCGGCACAACTTCGATGGAGCAGAACTGAAGGGCAATTATTACTGATTTTGCAATGTGTACCCAGGTTTTTTCAATTCTCGCACGTATAGCACAGACAATTCCAGTCAGCGGTGTCCCTGCGGAGAGGGGATTCAGCTTCCAAAATATCATTCATACCGCGAGGAGGAATCATCTGTCACAACATTGCCTTTCAAACTTGATGCTTCTAAACTTGCATGCCACAGAGAAACACATTCAGGGGGGCCAGAACTCAATTCAGAAACAAAAAGAGGAAACTTTGAAGGTATGTTTACGTCTTTATTTCGAATTTGTTAGTAAGTTCTTACGGCATGATAATAGGATATGGCTGGCAAATTTCATTCATGACCAGTAAAATTTTAGGTCGCCCGACACAGTGTCCGATAAATAATTATGTCAGCGGAAATACTGATGCATTGCATGGTCATAATCACGGACCCATGTTGCCTCAAGGTTACAGTCGCCAGGTACAGACCACAACTTTTTCCTGAGCCTTTCATTGGCATCCATGGGAGGCCATTTATCATGCTCACCATCACCGTTTGCTTTAGGTTGCCCGTAGAAGTGTTTTTCATTATTTCTAAAAAGTTTATTTTGGTTAGGCTGTCTCAGCCTTCTTTAAAACCACAACTCCTGTGGGTGAGCTAATTTTAGCATCTACAGCCCCTGCCTAAAGTATCTACATGCCCTTAGGCACTATGCAGGAACTTGCAATTTACCCTAGGGGGATAGTCTTATTGCCCCATCCAATCAGCTCATAGCATTCCCTACGTTGCCATAGCTACCATACATGTGCTCAGCCCCTGTGCCTCCTGCCTTTGTTTCTGCAGTTAGTGTGCAATCAGTTTAGTCCAGTGCGGACGCTTTCATTGTTCATGTGTAAAATAAGTTTTCCCCTCCCTCCATCACCCATATAATTCCATAGCTAACATTCAAACTTTTCATGCTAAAGGCCTATGAAAGTCCCCATGTTCAACTGTGCGTAAGACTTATGTAATGCCTATTATTCACATGTTATTGTTTGTTCAGCTATTTGCCTAAATAAAGTTAGTTTGCCCAAAGGAGTTGTTGTGTTTTATGAATTTATTTGTCTTTTCCCATTTCTTCTTTCTTTCAGTCCAAACCTTTATTTTCACCTTTAGGGAATCAACAATTTGGAGAAGTATCTTTTCTTTGGTTGTCTTATACTGTGATTTTAAGTTTCTCCAAATTGACTTTTGTCATTTAGACATGGGATTCCCTGATGATCTTAACTTCAGGCACAACTCTATCCAGAAAATGTATTTTCTAGTTTCCGTCAGTTTTACTTGAAACTGTTTTTCTTTGGTGTATTGTTCTTAGTATTAAATGATTTTTCTTGGGAAACCGTGTGAAGTTCCTCCAAGGTTCGAGCGGCAGCATAGACACAGCAATTACCTTCATGTAATGAACAGTCCGCACAAAGTTTCACAGAAATAATGTCATTTAATAAATAAATTTCATTTTTGGGAAAAGATTCTTCTTAGTATAGTTATTATTTAAATCTTAAATAGGCAATGTTTTACCATGATGATCATCACTGTCAGCGGAACCAGGAACATGCCATACAGGTGGTACAGCTCGCAGCTGATGGCGCTCAAGGCGTGGCCTACGAATGAATCCTTGTCGAGGTCTTCGCACACGTACGACCGACGGTCTGGCGAAATGGGAAGAAGATTTGAAGCGATGCCGGTGTAGATCTGCGTCATGGCCGACCCTATGGTTTTCATCATTTCGGTGCTGAGTCTGGATTTGTATCTTGCGTACAGTTTGTTAACTTCTTCGGCTGGCATCTTGTAAATTTTCTCGGCGGTGACACTATTATCGCCGCCCAAGTATTGCTTGCCTTTGCCGCCGACCATGAGTGACGCCAACCTTTCTCGCTTGTTATTGCAGCCATCTTCACCGCACATTTGTTTTAGTAGGTCGCTCTTCATCTTATAATGCATCAATCTTTTTTTTAATCTAAAATAACAAAATCCTGCGCAGCCGAGACAGATTGATAGGAATGTCAGATGAAATAAACGATTTTTATAAAGCCTGCCAGTAGTTTGCTAAATTTCTGCTAGTAGTATTCTAAATTTCTGAATTTTGCTAGCAGCTACTGCATATGCCACGGCCAGCAGTTTTTTCACGAGGTCGTGCTCCTGTTTGGTGGGAATCACGTCGTTTTCCCACAAGAATTGCTCGAACGAATCCCTGTCCTTGCAGTGAAAATCTGTTCAGGCAGGTCTTTCAGCACGGAGTTGAATTTTTGCATTAAAACCCACACGCTGTGTTTCATGTTTTTTGAAGATTTCTTTGTTGGTGCTACAGTCGTCTATGACGAACAGCATCGACTCTCCTTTAAACGTTTTGTGATAAGCCCGCAAAAAGTCCTGCAGACAAGTCCCAGATTGATTTTGTGCACGTCGTCGTCGTTTATCAACCATGCTCTCTCCGTGTACGTCTTATTCACAAGGAAAAAAAAGGTGATTTCCAAAAATTTCCAAAATTGGAAACATGATATTTCAAAGGCTTGGAAATTTTTTGAAATTTAGGAAGGATTTTATGACTACTTCTTTCAGTTTCTCCTTTTCCCAAGCATCCCCATGAGTGTATAGACTGTGTATTCGTCCTCCTAGGAGTGTATTCGTCCTCTTATGCGATCAACTAGGCCGCCATTATTCATCCATATTTTTACTCTGCCAGGGCGGTAGTCATCAGACTGTCATTCCCATTACTTCTTATGTAGAAAAACTGAAAAGGTAAAAACCTACCATCTTGACTATATGTGGTGTAATTCATATATATTTGGTCTAAAGAGGTCAACTTTAGTTTACCTTCATTTTCCATACCCATCAACTTTTTAGTCCACACCTGAAAAAAGAAAAGAATGCATTGTAACAAAAGAACCATCATCATTCAGGCCAAGTTTAACAAGAATTTATTATCTGTCATAACCCAAGATAATGTCAGCAACATTGCATGGCAGAAAAGGTCAAATTGTACAATTGTTTTTGTACTTTAATGCACGGTTCCATATATATGCTCCTTGTTCCATAATATCAGTTCTTGTTTAATTAAGAAAGCCTGTGTCCAAGGAAAGACATAAAGTGAAAATATTACACAGGTTATTCATCATTGAGTTTAATGACCTTGACCCTCAATTTCAGGCTTGATTATTTCTAGCTGAAAATATAAGTGTCAACGTTTGCAAACATGTCACATAAACTCAGGAGTTTGTTCAGTAGACAAAAATTATCTCAAGAATGAGCAGTCCAGTGACCCTTGCCTTGAATGTCTACCACAATGACGAGGGTACTTACATAATTTCATCCTACTAAAATTTCTGAGTTATTGTAAACACAAAACATTTTAGAGCACTTAACCTTGAGAGTGAATATCAGTTGCAACATTCTGAAATATGATATTCCTTGGTGTAATTCAACATAACAAAACAAAATTGTCATTTGCTCTCTTTGGAAGTTGGTCTTTGTGATCTTTCACCAATTTTCATGGATATGCTTTGAAATAATATTGTAGTACATTAATCATAAGAAATATCTGCAGAACTAGAAATGTCAGTAAAAATGGTAAATATACTTTGTGGAAACGTTTCAGTCATACCCTAAAGAACACATTGACCAAGTGTCATTGGCTAATAGTAAAGCCATTTACCGTTATGCAATAGACAAAGTTTTGTACAGGTTATGTTATTAGGATGACATTGACAGGACACAAATCACTTGAATAAAACTTAACAAATATCTGCAGAAAAATGAAATTTTCTGATTAAAATTGATATTTTATACTTATCCTGACTCATGCTCTTTTGCTTGTCTTCTTCTTCTTGCGAACATAGTGGAACACTTGTATCTCCCTAATTGAAGCTCCCTTCAATGTAAAATCACTAATTAGTACTCACCAAGAGTACCACCTCTTCCCTCATGCTTCACTCTCTCCTGATATATCGAGCCCAACACTTGAATTTACTGGGAAATCCAAAGTGTTATGTGGGGAGGATGGGAGGGCTTACCTCATGAGTCAGGATAAGTATAAAATGTCAATTTTAATCAGAAAATTACATATTTTTCCTTATCCTGACTCATGCTCTTTTGCTTGTAGAATCCTACGGAAACGGAGGTGGGAAAACAGAATACTTTGAATTTAAATAATTAGTGATTTCTGTATAAGTAATAACCCCCTACGGGAACTTCCTAATGGCACTGTAATTAAGCTAATTCCTGCTGCTATAAAACATAAGTTCTACCAGTTGCCATGGATGGGGGTACTACAATATATAGATACTATGATAATAGTAATAATGGTATAAAGCGACTCCAAAGTGGAGAAGCGACCCAATGTACATATAACATCAGTACTGGGCTTAAGACTACTATAGACTTAAGATTTGTATATAATAGCACAAAACTCCGTAAGAGTTATAAGCTAGATGAAACTGGTATGATATATACATAATAATAATCTCGTGAGACTAATCATCGTCTACGAGGGACTGTCAACTGCTGTGCGAGGACCATGGGACCGAAATGGTGAATACCTCAGACGTCCTCGGTGGTGATATCTCTCAGATAGTGGTTAGCAAACACCATGTCGGATTTCCAAAAGCAGCCCTCCATAATGGTATTCAACGAGCAATTTCCGTGTAGAGCGAGTGTGGAAGCCAGTGCTCTGATTTCATGGGGATTAGATGCTCTTGGAGGGTCGAGTCCTGCAGCCTTGTAGGCACGAAGTATGACAGTTCTGATCCATATCGATATGGTGGTACGAGAGACCTCGGTCTGAGTCGCTGTCGATAGAGGGATGAATAACCGCTTGAGTTGTCGTCGCCTCGTTTTGGATCGTTGTAGATAGATTTTGAGTGCTCTGACTGGACATAGAGATAGGTCAAGCGTATCTTGAGGTCCTAGAATTGAGGAGAGTGCAGGAACATGGAATAATCTGTCTGGTTGACCTGGCAATTGATTCTTGGCGATAAAATCCCATCGCAGTCCCATATGCACTATGTTTTGATTGTCGTCAAAACATATTCTCTCATAATCTAGTGCGTGAATTTCTGACATCCTGGCTGCCGTTGCTAGGGATAACAGGAACAAAGTTTTCTGTGACAGAAATTCAAAGGTTGTTGATTCCAGTGGTTCATAGGCCTCACTTGTGAGGTGTTGGAGCACTATATTTAGATCCCATGCTGGAGCTAAAATCTCTGTTTCTGATCCTCCAATCGAATGCACGTAGTAAGGCCAGTAACTCTGGCGTCTTGGTTAGCTTGACACCAGTTCTCATAGTTATCACAGAACTTAAAGCTGCGAGATAAGTTGACAATGTCGAGCCTTTTAAATGTTTATTTTGTCGTAGGTAACACAGATAGTCAGCCACTTGTGGATGTGTAGCATTTCTCGCTGTAAATCCCTTTTAGCAGCGTATGTTTCAAAAACTGTGCCACTTGTCGCCATACAAGTTGCGCCAGAAATTGGGTAAAGCAAGCTGACTGCTTTCGCGCTCTGGCTGAATAACCTCTCTTGTTTAGACACACTTTAATACAGTCCATACGCGAGGTTGGAATGCTTCTGGGTTTCGCGCTTTTGGTGTGAGGATGTATTAGTAGATTCGAAGCGCTTTGGTAGCTCTAGTGTTGGTTGTCCGATTTCTTGAATTAGAATGGGAAACCACGCTCGCTGCCAGTAGGGCTGACAAAAATCAGTTGGAGGCTCTGTGTTTGACTGATTTTCGGTAACACCTGTGGAATTAAGCTGGCGGGCGAAAACGCTGCACGCCGCTTGAGGCCTTCCCAGGATATGCTTAGTGTGTCCGTTGCTACGCCTGTGGATCCGGGACTGGTGATAATGAATGTTGTTAGCTGATTGTTGAAGCGAAAGTGGCGAATAGGTCTACTAGCGGAGCTCCTATTTCCTTGATAATCTGTGCAAAGATTTCTGTATGGAGCATCCATTCTGTCGGTGACGGTAGATGTGGCCGAGAGAGTGCGTCTGCTAGTACATTCTTGGCTCCCGGAATGTGGCATGCTCTGACATGTATGTTGAGATCGTCGATTAGATCGAACAGTTGAAAGCATAGAGTCAATAGGTTCAATGATCTCGTTGAGCCTTGTTTGTTTACATAAAACGCCACTGTTGAGTTGTCGGTGTGAATCATCAGATGCAGGTAAGTGACGATGGGTTTCGTTACTCTTGTGAATAACCAGGGGATGATGATATTCCAAATGGGAGTACTCTCCATTGATAATGCAGCCCGTCTAGTGTAAACCGTAGGTATTTCCTGGATTCAGGATGTATGGGGATATGTAGATACGCATCCTGCAGGTCTATACTGGCCATGTAGTCCATGGGATGAATTAGGTGCCGAAGTTGAGGTAGATGTATCATGCGAAATGTTGGCGGTTTGCGTAGATAATCTCTGTTGAACGTGCTCATGTTGTAGATGAGTCTGAACTTTTCCCTGGAGTTTTTCTTGGGCACTAGGAAAACTGGGGAGTAGAAGCCTGGTTCGATGTTTACTTGATCTAGTACTTCTATGGCCTGCTTGGTTAGTAGCGATGCAACAGCTTCTCTTAACTTTAGTAGTTGTTGCGCCTAAAAGTCGAACTTGTGAGGGTTGACTGTAAGCGGAGGCGTGGTCCTGTAGTTGGATTCGATATCCGTGATGTTGGATGTTGGAGACATAAGGGTCTTGTAGAATTCCCCAGTTCTCCCAGTGCAGTTGAAGGCGTCCACCCACTTGTGATGGTTGTACTGGAACGGCTGGGGGTGGAAGGCTCCAGTCGTTCCGAACCCGTCTTTCATCGTTTATAGTTGCGGGAACCTCTGGGTGCCCTGCCTCTTCCCGATCCTCCTCTGTAGTTGCCATATGGGCGACGAGAAGAATCTTTTCCCCTTGAGGTGGCCATCTTCCTGTCCCGTGCCTTCTGTAAGCCAGTAAACTTAGATCTTCCTGAATATCTCTGTGATGTTTGCCTGATGAAGCTGGCTAGCGTGTCCATCGACTTTATCATAAGGACTTCCCTTGAATCCTTGGTGACTTCTTTAGAGACTTTATCTATTGTTCCATCGAAGATAGATGGCGAAGACCACGGGGCTGTGTAGAGTGGAGATGTAAACTGTTCACCCCAACTACAGGAAGCGAGGAGACCTTGACGATGAGCCAGAGTTAGCGCTGCGGAGACTGATGTAAGATGATCCGTTAAGAACTGCTGGTCCTTCTTCTGCATAAGGAGGAGTAAATCATTCTGTCATCTTCTGATGTAGAATCACGAAATCTGGTGATGAGAGTTTCATTAACCGTTCTTGATCTGTTAAGGCCAAAGAACATTCTCCTTGTCATGGTTTCGATCTGCACCAGCTTGCGGTCGTCTATCTTGTAGGTCTTATTCTTGGCATCGTTGATTACTTTGAAGTTATCGTCGATATCTTGAGCCTTGAAAAATGGGTCCATATTATTGGTTGAGAACTTTTTGGCGTTGAACTGTGGTAAGTGCGGCGCCTGGGCTTTAGTGGCTTTATGGAAGGCTGTGTCCAGATTCTGAGAGACTGTTGCTATCGGGTCGATCGGAGGTAGGGTGATGGTGTCTGCATCGTCCTCCCTCATGAGATAAGTGTGGGCGGGGTTACCGTTCTTGGAAGGTGAAGCTAGGACCAGGTTGTTAATTATCCAGTAGCGTATTTCTGCGTCGGAGAATATGATGCCTCCATCATCTTCTGTAACGGGATCGCAAATAAGAGGTTGATCCGATGGTGACTGAGGTGGAGACCTGTATACTTCTACAGCTGTGCAGGGTGACGATTGGAGACCTGTCTGGGGACTTCCGTGAAGACTTGTGAGGCGAACGGTGTGATGACCTGCGTGGAGATCGACGTGGTGAACGATGAGGTGATCGACGTGGAGATCGGCGAGGAGATCGGCGTGGAGAACGGCCTGGTGAACTATGTGGAGATCTATGTGGTGAACGTTGATAGCTTCGCGAAGCTCTTGGGGAATCCCTCGATGACCTTGTAGACATGGATGACTTGGAGCCTGTAAATGGAGCCCTTCGCGAAGCTTCATCTGAGTCTGGTCCTGGGGAGTGACGACTTGACCTTCGCGAAGGCTGTGGGTCCGAGTCAGAGTCCGGGGATGAGAGATTCTTCCTTCGCGAAACTCCTCGTGAGTGTTGATCATCCTAGTCCGAGGCAGGTGACGATCTAGCTGTCCTTCGCGAAGGCCTTCGCGAAGGCTGTGGGTCCGAGTCAGAGTCCGGGGATGAGAGGATCTTCCTTCGAGAACCTCCTCGTGAGTGTTGATCATCGGAGTCCGAGGCAGGTGACAATCTAGCTGTCCTTCGCGAAGGCTGTACATCTGGGTCCTTCGCAGAGGTGGGCTGTGACGTCCTTCGCGAAGGTGGCTTCCCCAGCGATGACTTGATAGCGGCCGCTTTGTTGACTGGGGGTCCCTCTGGGGTGTCGTCTACGTTGGAGCCTTCGCGAAGACTCGGCCTCTGGGCTGGTTGTCTCTCCAGGCCGTAGCGGTCTTCCATCATCTTCATAATGTGTAGAACCAGGTCGTCTGGGACGGTCTGCGAAGATGTAGATGGTGCCCTCTCTGCGTTGGTAGCGACGGGACTCTCAGGAAGATCGTCAGACATCAGCGTTGGTACATCAGATTGCGTGTAGATCTGCGCTGACATCACTGTAGCGGACACCGGTCGTTTCTTGTGGCGTACATCGGGTATGATGATCGGCTGATCATCATACAGGCCTAGTTCTGCGGTGGGAACAATCTCGGCTGAGAAAGTCCTAGTAGACTTCCCCTGGCAGGTAGACGCTGCCCTGGAGGTACGGAGTCTGCGTTGTGACGAAAAGTGGCAGCCCTCTTAGTCTTTGGCTGCGACGACGGGATGTCTGGGGATGCAGGACGCTTCTTGGAGATGGCGGACTGCGTCCCACGCCTCTCCTCCGAGGGTAACTCTAGCGGAACACCAGACGGGAGGGGGTCGTCCGACAGCAGTTGACTGGCTAGGGGTTCCGAAGTATCAGCAATGGCTAGGCTCTGTTTACGTGACCTATCTGCTGCGCGTCTCAAGACGCAAAGATAATATTTGTTTAATGCAGAGTTAGACAAATTATTACAGTAACTGCAACGTGAAGAAAATGCACATGGTGCAGTACAGCTAGGGCATATTAAATGCGGATCGGCAGCAGAAAAACGTAACCTACAAACAGTACAGATTTTCATCAACGCAAACTGCTGAACAATCACGGCGTCCCGTGAATAAACAGCAGAAATACGAATAAATATCAATACATAATTGTTGAAGGATACTAGCTAAACCTCTATAGATGACTACAAGAGGTAACTAACGAAAAATAATCAAAGGATATAGTGTGTAGGGAGACACAGGCGCTCTCACATCCTGTTCACTGGGCGAAGAAGGAGAGAGTAAAGCATGAGGGAAGAGGTGGCGCCTCCTTTCCCGCGCATTTGGAAGAGGGAGGCAACTCTTGGTGAGTACTAATTAGTGATTTTACATTGAAGGGAGCTTCAATTAGGGAGATACAAGTGTTCCACTATGTTCGCAAGAAGAAGAAGACAAGCAAAAGAGCATGAGTCAGGATAAGGAAAAATAATGTATTTTAGTGAAACTGGTGAACATACTTTACAAGGGGCGTCCCAAAAGTAGTCAACCTAACTATATTCTCGATGTCCAATGTTAGAAAAGCTTCGGAATCATTAGCAAAGACACATCCAATATTTCACATATGGGGGTAATGTGTTTAATAGCAAGATATTAGTCATCACAAAACATTGGGGTATAATATTTCTTTAAAAATTGCAGAAAGTGAAAAACGATCTGTCATTTGGTACCTCTTGGATAATGGTATGCCCTCAGATAATATCACATAAAATATGTTCAGTATAGTATCGGATGACTTCACATCATAATCAACATTCAAACATTTGGATTGCTTGATTTATGTTTAGACAGGGCTGTTTTAAAGGACACCCCCATTTTAATCTTTCAAACACATTGTGTCCAGATATTCAAGCTGGCACTGTCTACAATATACTGAGTGCTGACACTTGTGTGACCATTCAGTATCTAGTTTGAACTCTTGGCATCATGTATGAATAAGTGAAAACATTAGTATAAATTATGTCATCTGAAAGGGGTTGGGTAGAGTCTCCAATGCTCTTTTGTGCTTTTGGGGGGTACCAAGATAAATCAAATCAAATCAAATCAGACACTTGTATGGTGCTACATATCCTTGGTCCTGCTCATGTGCGCTTAGTCAAATACTCGTTTGAGGAGGATAGTTTTGAGACAAGATCGGAAACTGTTGATATTTTCCAATTTTCTGACATTTTCAGGTAATCCATTCCAGAGTACAGCACCCACTCTGCTAAATGTTCTGTTCCCGTATGTTGTGGTTCGGACAGATGGAACATCTTAGCTTTGCTGACTAGCTGATCTGAGTGACATTCCAGGCTTGTGAGGTTGACTAGTTCCTGGAGATAGAATGGAGCAAGTCCTTTAATGGACTTGTAAACAAACACAAGAAGTTTGAATACAACTCTGTCTTTCACAGGGAGCCAGTGTAAGTCCTTCGGGACTGGTGTTATGTGCACATACATATGTGTGTGTGTTGAGCCCGGGCAGCTGTGTTTTGAACACGTAGTAACTTGTCCATGTACTTCTGCTGTATTCCATAGAGTAGACTGTTGCAGTAGTCTAGACGTGATGTCACAAATGCATGGGTTAGGCATTTTACTGATGGTGTGTCCATGTACCTGCTAATCTGTCTGATGTTCCTTAGGTGGAAATATGCAGATTTGCAGATGTTACTGACATGATTTTCCATGCTTAGTGTTGAGTCAAAGATGACACCTAGATTTCGAGCATGGCTTTCTGGTTAAACAAACGTGTCTCCAATTTGAACTCCAGGGACCTTGAACTTTGATTTTGTCTGTTTGGAGCTGATGATGAGAATCTCAGTTTTGTCATCGTTCAATTTCAGAAAATTACTGTTCATTCAACATTTGCTCTCAGCTATGCAATTTGTTATTGCCTGCAGGGTATTCTGTACAGAAGATGCAGTTTGTGGCTTGAATCCTAGATATAGCTGAGTATCATCAGCATAGAGATGATAGCTGAGATTGTGGGCTCGGGCTATATCACCAACAGGTATGGTATATACAGTGAACAAGATTGGGCCTAGGACTGAGCCTTGTGGCACTCCAAACCTTAATTCTCTGCTCTCACACCTTACCCCATCGATGATAACTGATTGCTTGCATCCTGTGAGATACGATTGAAACAGTGATAACTCATCGTCAGTGACTCCAAGACGTAACTGTAGAGCTTCCAAGAGAGTGGAATGGTCTATTGTGTCAAATGCCGCTGATAGATCCAAGAGGACAAGAATTGCCGCAAAGCTGTTTCTGTGCTGTGACCTTTTTTGTATGCTGACTGCATGATATCACCAAGATTGTTGTCCAGGAGGTGTTGTTTCAGTTGGTTTGCTACAACACGCTCTATCAATTTCCAATGTTGGCTTCTTTAAAAGAGGTGTTATTAGTGCTTCCTTAAGTGATGATGATACCTGGCATTGACTTAGTGACTAGTTCACTATGGATGTAATAGTTGGCATGACGGCCTGTGGGTTGTTTTTGTTGTTGTTTTTTTACATTTTATTCATCCACCCCTGTTACAAAACATTGACCTTCATGCCAGGGAAATGAAGGCCATTGAAATAGAGGAAATCTTTTGAAATGATATTTGATGTAATGAGTATTTTACAGTTTACTTTGGTGGGGTTTTAGTTTAAGTGACACACACACACATACACACACACACACACACACACACTCCTCTTCAATATCTGATATCAGCGTCAGATTATATTTTTTGGTCTTAGACATGAAAAATATACAACAGAATAGGACATTTTACTAATGCTGCTCTTCTGAAGAAAATAAACTATGATACAACATCAAAAACTGATGAAATTTATCAGCAGTACAATTGCTTCTGGAAATATCTTTTTCTATTTTATATCTGACAAAAAATTTCCTTTGAAAATCTTTTAAACTGTGGTTTGCATTTCTGATGTTTACATTTGTATATGAACATTTTGCAAACAACAGAATAAAGTAAAAAATTCTGTCTGTAACAATGTTTTCCTTTACACCAAACAATATCAATTCTATACTAAGGTTCATGTTACATATATGGGAACATTTCATTATCCATGAGTGGAAGTCATTCCAAAATAACTGGGTAAACTTACAATCCCACAAGTGGGTAATTCACTGTCAGTTTGGCAAAATGTACATAAATCATTCTCTGTGTACTTCAGTTTAAATAAGTAAGTATTGGTTGTAAGAATTCTATGTATGATTCCATATTGAAACCAACGAAGTTTAACTTCTTGTGTTGTTCGAATCATTTTACAGTAGAGATTGTTCCAATTAAGATTATCAAACTGTGCTTCCCACTTTAACTGGCCTTTAGTCTTTAAATCAGAGAATATCAGTACAGAGTATATATGCTTTGCCCCTGATTTCTGACTATGCAACTTCTGCAGGGTACACCTGTGATCTAAAACAGTGTCTAAAGTAAAAAACTTCAAATATTGTTTGATACTGTTAACAATACCATAAAAGTCCCAAAATTTGTGGAAGTATGGTACCTTACTTTAAATT
Source organism: Haliotis rubra (assembly GCF_003918875.1). Classification (NCBI taxonomy): domain Eukaryota; kingdom Metazoa; phylum Mollusca; class Gastropoda; order Lepetellida; family Haliotidae; genus Haliotis; species Haliotis rubra. The sequence goes on along the minus strand of NW_025766348.1, from coordinate 817,187 downwards.
CTTCAAATGATAAAAATTCTTTATTCTCATCAACCAAATCTATTATTTGAGTGACACCTTTCTCGTACCACTGTTTCATATAAACAGGTTTATCATTAACTTTGATATGTGTGTTATAGAATATTGGCTCTGTTAAAAATTCACTAAATGAATCTGGTTTTACTTTCTTGTCAAAATGAACAAAAGAGATGAAGCAATTTTTCCAAAAAAGGTTCTTGAGCACTTTTACTTTTTCTTCAAAGTAAGATGCACCAAATATATTTATATAATCCATGAATGGGTAAATTGCTTGAAAAAGTTGCTTCCATTTTGGATTGTTTGCACTAGTGAGCTGTCTAATCCAACACACCTTAAGGGCCTTAGCATACATAAAGATATCTACCATACCCAGGCCACCATTTCTCACAGGTTGACAAACTTTAGTATGCTTAACTCTGTCTCTCTTTCCACTCCATAGAAATTTAAAAAGAATATCATTCAGTGAAGCAAGAAACTCTTGTGATGGGTCGGGAAGTGACAACAACAAGTAGTTCAATTTGGATACTAATAAAGATTTGATGATTGCCACTCTGCCCATTGGTGTTACAATTCTTCTCATCCATCTGTTGATAATCATCTTTATTTCAAGAAGCTTATTCTTATAGTTTAGTTGTGTCATGGAATCTAAGTCAGTACAAAACAAAATACCTTATATTTTAAAGGTCTCAGGGTTCCACATAATGGGACGATCTGCCATGAATTTCTCCTTACAACCTTTCCTGCTACCAAGCCATACCACCTGTGTTTTACTGTAATTAATTTTAAGTCCTGAAATCTTAGCAAAGAAATCAAGACAAGCAATACACGCCTCAAAAGAAGATTGTGAGCCATCAAGGAGAAATTCTGTGTCATCAGCATATTGACTCAATAAATACTCTGTATTCTTTATCAAGATACCCTTTATATCCTGATTAGCTTGGATCAAGTTGGCCAGTATCTCAGCACAAAGAATAAAAATATATGGGGACAATGGGTCCCCTTGTCGACAGCCGCGTTGAACATCAAACCATGTTGATAACTGACCATTAATAGACATACAGCTTTTAAGTCATTAAGGCCGAGAGACGCATATATGGGGCAAATTAATCAGCTCCTCACAGCGAGTGACGTGTTTATGGGGCAGGTAATTAGCAGTTTCTCACAGCGAGAGCCACATACAGTCGTCAACAGAAAGCACCTCTTATTCAGCGTGAGAGAGGCACATGTGTGTTGTACTTTTAAAAATCGCACTGTACCTATTATTTCAACCAATTTAGCAGTACTGAGTAAATGTTAGCTTTTCTTACGAGAGATCCCACCTTTAGTATCAATCAGAAGAAGTATTTAAAGTGTTTTGATAACAATTGCTAATCATTATCATAGGCTTGTACAGCGTTTAGCAAATGAACGCATGTCGGCGAGAAAAAGGGATTATGATGTTTTTACAGAGGTAAGTGCCTGGTACTCTTCCTTGGGAATGGATACTAAATTACTTCGTATGAACCTTGATTGAATTAGATGTAATGGTTTAGAGGTTACTAAAAATTACATTTCCTTCAACTACCTAATAAATAGGAAACAATATACGAAATTTCAAGGACATACAAAGAATTCAAACACAATAGAATAGTTTGAATTAACTTTTAGGCATCATTACGCTTGTCATGTTTCATATACTGAAACATAATGTATAAACACAAGTAATTATACATCCAAGCTCTAATAGATTAAACATAATTGAACTTACTTATTTGAAGTTTACTGAATTGTAACTAGTTGTTTTCCATAATCTAAAGTTTGTAATGTTACCTAAGCCGAATATAAAGTGATAAGTCACCTTTGCATCGAATACATATATACATGTCAGTGTTATTACAACAATGAAATGTTTTACTACGATTGTTACAAAAGACAGTAAGTTGGTAATTCAAAACATTGTCACACATGGACAGAAGTAATATCATAAGTTATTACATGTAAGCCATACAAAGGTATTTCAAGTATTTTTGTTCAAGCTGTTGAAAGTTTCATGTTGATTTGAATTGTCAGTTTTCTATGCAATTTACATGAGCATTCTGTAAAAAGTTTGTATTTGATCTGTGTAATTATCAAATCCGTGCAATTATCACGTATCAATCAACTCAGTCTCTATTGATCCATCGTCAATAAAAGCTTGATAGTATATCAGTTACGGTATCGATACACATGCATATAATCATTCAAGCAGATTACAGTAATGAGATAATTGAACGCCTCTTTCGACCTTGAAATAACAGCCTCCGGTAGAATGCATATGTAGTTACGTCCTTGTTGAAAGGTTTGTCCCGTGACAAGTGTAAAATAAACAGATGCGCTGTTATATCATTGGACATCTTGCTTTATGGAGTCACGCCTCTCTGTGATGTTTATACATGCATGCACATCTGTAATCCTATGAACCTCGCTTTGCATTCAGTAAAGCTATAGGCACGCTTCCACCTTCATAAATATTGGGGTGGGGGTGTCAACTGCAAGTTTATACACTATAATAATTCAGTATAGTGTCACCTCGTGAATTCTGTAATGCGTAACTCTAGTTTGGATAGTCATTCGTATCAAGGTGAAGATTATATTTACATGTACAGCAAACCATTATGTTTTATGTACTTGTTGTGTGCATAAAATGTATATGAACATAAATACTACCTCTACTCAGTGGTTGGATTTCAATCGCTTTGTTTTACTTATCGAAAAACACTAAAATGAGGACAAATAAACTCGCCAAAGTGACTATCTACTCCTATTTGTCTTATGTGTATATTTTATACATCGTTACCAGTGTGTATGTTTACAATACACAAACTGTTACATGATAGCTTGAGTTGATAAAGCCGAAACTCAGCATATCGACTGGTCAAGGATATAGCCAATAACCAATCTCTATCCAAGCTGCTGAGTGACCAAACGTGCTCTTCAGAAATTTCGCCCGTGCCCCGTCACCTGTCCTTTCCTCTGTGACAGGTATCTCATGATACGATTGGTTGCAGATAACATATGACCAGCCACTATACTGAACAGTTGAGATACCAGTGTGTATGTTTACAATACACAAACTGTTACATGATAGCTTGAGTTGATAAAGCCGAAACCCAGCATATCGACTGGTCAAGGATATAGCCAATAACCAATCTCTATCCAAGCTGCTGAGTGACCAAACGTGCTCTTCAGAAATTTCTCCCATGCCCCATCACCTGTCCTTTCATCTGTGACAGGTATCTCATGATACGATTGGTCGCAGATAACATATGACCAGCCACTACATTGAACAGTTGAGATACCGAACGTTCTATTCGGGAAATTTGATGACGCCCTATCACGTGACTCTTTGTTTTATGTCTATGCAAGGAATATGTAGTATACATTTTGTATATGTATGTTTGTATGGTCACATATGTTTTCTGCATTAAATCTGTATGAAATAAAGTGCAATGCTATGAATGTGCTTTGTGCTAGTCACAGACTAGCGTTATAGTACTTTCATTAAAATAATTCGTAAACACTAGAAATGTATCGGCAAAACCACTATTTTTGTCGAAGATTATAAAGTATGAAAGTAAATTCTTCTTTACAGTATGTCATTGTCATAGATGTTTTGTAAATTTAAACCTCACACAATGATATGAGAGAGAATTTGTTAACGTGTGTCTCATCTGTTACATACAAAGAATACATGTGTATGCATATTGTGATAAAATATAAATGTACAAGCCGACAAAAGGTCTACATGAGAAACTTGCAATAAAATTACATAAAGCTTGCAATACACGACATGTATTCACACCTGATTTCTTTCAACATATATCTTTACGACACAATTAAACAATCAGGACTTGTTTGTACGACTAGACAGTTTCCTGTGATCCCCGAAACCTGCCAGGGAAATCAGGTGTGACTAGCACTAATTAGTCTCGGCACAGAGAGTGGGCAATCAGAGAGGGCTTCCACGTGTTGAGTAGTGATGGGGCTCTCGGGCTTAATGAGTTAATGTTTTTGTAACACACTGATATAAACTTCCTAATCTGTTTTCCAAATTCCCAGAAGGCAAGACACTTATCAATGAATGACCAGGCAATGGAATCAAATGCCTTCTCAAAATCTACTAGTAAAAGCATACCAGGAACATTATGTTCCTCAGTATATGCTATAACATCATGTTACCAATATACCTGCCATTCATAAACAATGTTTGATCCTCGTTTATTAAGATTGATAGTTTATCCTTTATTCTATTGGCTATACAGGCTGAAACTAACTTGTAAGAGACATTAAAAAGAGATATTGGCCTCCAATTTGTTAAAAACTGCTTGGGCTTGTCTCCTTTTGGAATACACACAACCACACCTTGTCTTTGTGTCACAGAGAGCTCACCGGAGTTTAAGCCGTAATTCAAAGAACGCAGAAGGAAGTGTCTTATATCTTTGCAACTGTGGGTTGTTTTTAATAAGCCATGTTGGACAAGGATGGAGAGAACACGATTTAGTTGGCCTTTTTGCAATTAAAATACTGATCTCTTTCTCAGTGGTTGGTGCAAAGCAAGTGAGTATGTACAGATATGACTGTCTCCTCACGAGCTGCATTTAGCGCACATTCGTCGCGAGATGTACTCAAGATGTTTCTGATGTTTAGAATCTTGTCTGTGAAGAAACTGATGAAGGAAGAGGCTAACTTCTCAGTTGATGAATGAGAAGGAAGTGCTCATTGTTTGTTCTTGAAGAGCAACTGGTTTTAATTTTTTTGCCTCGTTCAATTTGGATGTGAAGTAATTTCTCTTTGCATCTTCAATTAGTTTGTTCACTTTGTTGCGTTGTTCAGCATGTATCTGACGATCAATAGTCAGCTGTGTTATCCTCATTTTCCTCTCCAGTTTCCGTCGCATTCGCTTGGCTGATCCTATACCGCCATTGTACCAGGCACTTTCTTTGCGCATGGTTGCTGTCCTTGTTTTTTAGTGGAGCATGTTTATCCAGTATGTCACTGAGAGCTTGGTTGTAGGTGTTAACTACAGCCGGCAATGAGTCTGACGTTACTGAATCGCGTGATGACTTTACATCAGCTGTGAAGGAATCAATATCGATATCCTTCCATTTTCGTCACTTGATTCGAATGGGGTGATCGTTGGGGATTGTGAAGATTTGTGGAGCAGAGTAAACCAACATGGTCGGAATGAACAGAACGGTCATAGATGAAATCATAAACATTTATTTCATTGGCCCTTGTAATCAATAAGTCTAAAGTGTGTCCATTCTTGTGAGTTGGGTGGATAATGTGCTGGACCAGATTTTTGGATTTCAGCAAGAAGTTCAGTTGTTTGGCGATGTTGTCATTTGTTTTGTCAACATGAATGTTGAAATCTCCACAAATTCTTAACTTTCCGACCTGGTTGTTCAACCTGTCAGTGAAGTCTTCAAAGAGTCAAACAAAATGGGGATCATGAGGCTGGAACATGGCAAAAGCAATTTGCTTGAGGTTGACAGATAATATATAGAAAAATAAAACCTAAAAACAGCTGCATTTGTATAATTTTCTTGGTCAGGCCGACTACTTTTTGGATGACCTTCGTACAAGTATCCTTTGGTGTTACCATCACCAGTTTCCATCCTCTTGTGACACCTTGCCCTAACACACTCATAGCTCAGTTATTGTAGGCAGTCAAAGAATGCCTTGGCTGACCATGCGACTCCCAGGGACTTTAGGGTCCTGAGTAACACAATTTCTTGCCACCTGTACCACTCTGAGTTTTTAACAGGCCCCAGAATCAATGGATTTTTACGTCCTTATTCCCAGACAGCGAGTTTTTCAAACTGCCTCCTGCAGACACACACACACAGGCGAAAGGCTAAACAGTTTGGTAATCTCTCCTTAATGCTCTGAACCTCTTCCACCAAAGACCACTACTTTTGTCTCAAGAGAAATGGAAGCCACCGGAGGATGAAGACACACAAAGTTGTAGACTTGGAGGATGACTGAACACATCCAGAAGGAGACAGTACTCCTAGAAACTTCCATTGTGGATACTGGAAAGAAGAGATACTACTACTTGTGGAGCGTTCTGCTGTAGCAGTCAAAAGTGTTGCACCCTCCGTGTGGTTCATAGTTTGCTGACGTGAGGTGTCTATGAAACCAAATATAGGGCCTGTAAGTCTTGCGAAGTGCTACTTCCAGTACTTAGCAGGATATGCGATATGTGCGATGGGGCCCAGCTTACTTCCAGCACCAAATTTCCAATGACAAGTGAAAATTCAAGAACCAGTTTTGTTTCCAAATTGCATGACCATCAGACTTTACTAGACCGGACTAAGTGTACAACCATGCTTGGCTGTCACAGCTGTTGACAATTGAAATATACTCAGCAGAAAAAAAAAGTCAGTACGACTTCACAATTAGATAGGCACTGTAATCAAATCATTACAGAAATGGACATAGTAAGCGGATCAAAAAAACATTTTTGGTGTACAATATCCTCACACATCAATAAATAACTCAGCACAATTCCAAGACATTACGTGAACGTTTGCAGTCCATTCAGACTCTTGACTTCAGTATCTAGTGTGACCACCACGATCGGCAATAACTGCAGCCCAGCGTCTATGCATGGTGTGCACCAATCATTTGATGAAGGCCATTGGCACCTGGAACCACACTCTGAGAAAGGCCTGGCACAATAAATCACCTGTGTTCGGCCTTGGTATGACATTATTCAGTCTCCTCTGAATTTCATCCCAAAGATGTTCAATTGGGTTTAAATCAGGACAAAGGGCTGGCCACTGCATAATGTTGACACCGTTCTGCTGTAGGAAGTCCCATGTAGCTCTGGCAGTATGGGCCCAGGCGTTATCATGCTGGAAAATGTTGTTCCGGGTGACATGTGAAATGTGGTTTGACGTGGGGTCTGAGAGCTTGGTCAATATAGCGCACCGCTTTGATGCCGCCTCCTCTCCCTGGACCAAGGTTCTGGAACACCACAGGACCCACTCTCTGGTTCAGGCCTATTCCACCCCTACCATGATGCTTGCACCTCTCCATGAGTCTCTTTCCATAACACATTGGTCTGAGTAACGCTGGCCACGTCGTACCATCTCAGAGCTCAGGTTGCGTTTTTGAGACCATTTCCTGGGTTCCATTCTGTGTTTGGGAAGGAATGTCTTTGCTCAGGTAAAGTTGGAGATGTTGTCAAAAATATACAATCAAAACATTAAATGAGTTTACAGTTATCCGTTTCTGCAAAGGAAAATTCCAAACTGATGTTTCTTTTGCTGCTTAGTATAGTGGACTTATTTAGGTATGGTTACAGGTCTCATTTTAGTGCTTTCTTACAAATATTGCAAAGTGCAACCTAGTCTAACTTGCACCAGGTGCAGGTCAATTTAAGAGAAATAGATCAACAATAAATCTAACATTATAAGCATAATTATGTCAGCTCATTTTTCTTCTAAACTTTGAATAGCTATGGCACCAAAACATTGCTATTTACAGACACCTCTCGGCTATGACAGCTCTTGTAAACAGGGATCAGCTGTGTGTCTGTGTTGCTATGGTGTCATGGGTACTTCGTCACAGAAATATGTTTATGTGCACTGAAACCTCTGATGTTTAAACACACTATGTCATCAATCATTTTAAGTGATACCTGACAGATTTATCGCACATGGCTGTGTGAAACGCTAAGCCACCTGTCAACTTTACTTATCCAAACCGTGAATGAAAATAACCATGATGGATCGCATCTACCTCTGTAGATCACGGAAGCGTTCGTTTTTCCGTCGTAACGGACCACCACGTAACCGAACTGGCAAGCCTTGTGTTCTTGAGTTTTGTGAGTGAAAGTTTGTTTAGTAGTGGTACGCGTGTCGTGTACAATATTTTTTATGAGGCCCTCGAGGTTGGCCAAGATGACATGACGTAGGGCACGGGCATTTCATTTTTATGGTTGAGGAATTCGAGAATGTTTTTATTTTCCTCTGGCATGTCAATCCTGATAGCAGTCTGCCTAACACCTCGACAGTCCTCTGTGCTGTTCTAACAGGTGTGCTCGACTGTAACCATGCAGACATCGTTTGCAGAAGTGTTTCTTTTCATTATGTTTTGATTGGTCTCTTAATAGTCTGCTCAAACTTTCAATATTATGTATAGTGAAATTGACCCTTTTTTTTCCAACGTACGCCTTCCGGAGCGTCGCACATTCTGTGTACAATTGTTTGATTACCTTCGTGTCCGAAGACATTGACAGCCAAATTGTTTAGTTTTTCAAATCTTGTCCAGTAGGAGATGGGCGTGGGTTTAACTAAGCCATCCCAGTTAAAGTCCATCGTCTGTAGGATAGCTCGAAGGCCTATTCTTATTAATAGCTCCTGAAAATAAGGCAGCTCTCACTGAATATACCGCACAAACAGCGTCTATATTTTTGATGTTATTGATGGCCTTTTTATTTTTGTAATACGCCCCATTACGGTGGTAAGTCTAGGTACGTTCTGCCTTTTAAAGGCATGTAGATTGCTATATCCAAATAGATGGAGCACCCACCTGGAACCCCTGTGCGTCCATCGTTCCATCAATTATTGTATTTTTTTAAACGACGCATCGATTGTCGAAGGAATAGAGTCAGGATGGGTTATGACTCCTTGATTGTCTCGGAAGTAAGGATCGATGTACTCGCTACTACCATCTGTTTGGTGTTTGTTTAGCGACATTTTGATCATTAATTGGTATTTTATACTTTTCAAATCATTCAACTCCTCATTGATCTTGCTGGCTATGATGGGTTTAACGTTGTTTACATCGATATTAGAATTCACTACCATCCTTACCAACGATGTGTTCTGCGGGTACAAATCTCAACTCTACCGGCTTGGTGTCTTCCAGCAACACTAGCAATTCTGCTTTTTCATGCGAGAATAACCGGTCAACCTGCGTTACCGAGCTTGACCTTTGAGCTCTCATACAGTTGTGAGTTTGGTATATTTAATGTCCACCAATGTAAACAATTTGGCCTTTCTCATGCGAGAATAACCAGTCAGAACACACTCTTAGCCAAAGCTTTGAGTTCTCTGCGGACATGATTCCGGCACCACATTCGGCGAGCTTGTCGATGACGTTGTGTCAGGATAGGCCGTATGGCGGGACGTCGTGGTCTGATCCGTGATGACGTAAAAATTGTCGAACTGTGTTGGGGTGGATACGGCGAAGTCCTGGGATGGTTCGGGCAGTCATCACTGCAGTCTGAAACCTGTGGCGAAGATGGGTCACCCTTATCCATCTGTCCTGTCTTGGCGTTGTTACACATGGACGTCCAGAATGTGGCCGATCGATGACGTCATTTGTGTTCTGGTAGCGTCTCACCAGTGCAGAAATGGTGTTCCGGTGGCAGTGGAAATGTGCAGCCACTTGTCGTTGAGACATTCCCCCACTGACCATCCCAATAGCCTCATGACGTTGTGCAGACGTGAGCCTTGGCATGCTATGCGTTTCAATAGCTGTTTAATTTTTTTAAATATAGCAAGGGCAGGGGTTGAGCTTTCCAAAGTGACAGTATTGTGTGGCATTCATTTGCTCTGTTTCTCTTTCCCGGAATGCACGTGCAACAACGTATTGCACGTCTCAAGGACGAACCCACTGACGTCAGGGAACGTGGCACGTGCATGCATGTTGGATTCATGTCACTAATCTCTGAGTTTAAATCCTTATGTGTCTACACAGGTTTGATAAATTTAGATTTTAAATTTTTGTATGCACAGTTTCTTTATGTGCCTAGTATACATTTAACCCCAACACCACAAACATCGCAACGTGTAGTTCACGTGTCCTTGCCTAATCGACTTCATATGAATTACACAATACTTGGTCGTGCATTTCCTGCCGCAAGTCTCAGTTTTTCCCATTTACAATAATAAGGATCCGGAGCAGGCCTCATCTTTGTTACTATACACACATATTACTAGTGATACATATTACTCTAATTGCTTGGCGAGCAGCACCGTAGCAACTATGCCTAACATCATGAAGGTCAACTCACGATCTTTCTGACCCTGGGAAGGTGTATAATACTGCGAGAGTGTTGGCATATCACCGAGTGATTCCAGGTGTTTTCCCGTAATGAGATAATATTCGTGCATGGCCTTGTCAACGTCCTTAAACGTTCGTACAGCGTGACCTTCTCGTTTGAGTTGTTCATTAAAAAAATCTATTCTGTGCATTCTTTTTTTGGCATAGTTCGATTGATCAGCTAGTAATTTCTCAATGGCTAGGTTGTGTCTTCGGAGTTCGGCTTCGATCTTAGCTGCATTCGATGATTGTAATTTAGAAAAAAGATAATTGCTACCCGAAAATGCTAGGGCGTTTACTACAGCTCCACCAACCAATTAAGGCAATGCTTGTCATTTATTTTTAATAGTATTATTACTTCAATATATTTTCTGGGATGATCCCTTGTTTAATAAACATATCTTTTGTAGCCATACATTGTGACGTAATGCAAAAAGTGCACATTATTGTCTGTTCTAACATGCCTAGCGGTTAGAACAATCGAAAAAAAATAAAATACATTATCAGACAATAAAGGTACCGGTATAGTTTTTTGATGACGTAACACTTGAATGACGTTATCCCGTCACCGCGCCATTCTAGTCTGCCCCCTCGTAATCGAACCATTTTACATTACGTCACAATGTAAGCGACGTCACGATGCATGTCAGTTGTCATCGCCTCGTACGGCCTCCTACAGTTAACTACTCCGTTGCATCACATTTCTTGGTTTGCAGTTGCTTCACGCAGCTAACAACACTGGTGGTTACATTACGTTTATGTTTTACGACGGTTAAAATGTCTCAATTCGAGTTTTCAGCGACACGGTAACGTTCGCAATGTTTACATTCCCACAATGCAATCGTGGAATGTCGCTTGACTACTCAGCTTCATCTGGATGTACTGATCTAAACTTACGTTGGTAGGAGAAATGCGACGTTCATATTGCCCCTTATGGTTTACGTTAGTCACAGATGTAATTAAAATAATTTAGAGAAGATATTTAATCCGAACGTAAACTGTCATCAAACTGTTATCATTTGTGTTTTCTGGTAACGTTCGTCTTAACGTAGGGGGACAGACACAATAACAGAACAGCGTGCCAGTTAGCCGCAAGCGTCTTCGTACTTTAACTATAATAGTTCAGGGCTCAAGTGTGCTTTATTACACTATACATGGTGGTAGAGCGAACTGTATTTCTTAATTCATGTGGATGTCAAGTTCCATTAACAACTTACAGGTCATCTCCATCTTCATATATAACATGTACATGGTTCACATTTTGTTTCAATATCCTTATATAAGGTGTGATTTTCCACCTTATCCATTCAAAACTTTATTCCCTCACTCATGGCATTGTAAACATAGTATTTTTGTTATTTTAACTGTTGGCTAAGTTTTCCTACAATCACCAGTGGCTGAAGGGATGGTGTAAATCCAGCTAAGATCCATGCAGATAGCAAAAGTAATGTAAGTCCCCATGGTTCCTAGTATGGTGATCTACCTTCAGTTGTTGGCGATCTATAGCCCATTTTTACATTGTATTGTCCAAAAATAGTTTTGTACTATTAAAGATATATGCTAGCTAGTTTTAACTCAATCTGTGATAATCTAGTGGTTTTACTGTCCTTTGCTGACAGGGTTTTATATATCATATGTATGTATTATGAATTTAGAACTAGTTTTAGTCACGATATGGCTGAAATATTGCTGATGATATTGACTTTAAATCTTAACTCACTCACTCACTCATGGCTTTAAATATGGCATCCACGTCAGCGACATCAAGTTAACAGTTGGAAGCAGACGTAAAGATCAACACAACAACAACATCAACAACAACCCAACACAATATCTATATCAAATGCTGTATCATCTATCTTTCCACTATATTGCCGTATTCTATTCGACCCATGAAGGTCCGGGTTAGAATATTGATCTTCAGTAACCCATGCTTGTCATAAGAGGCGACTAACAGGATCGGGTAGTCAGGCTTGCTGACTTGGTTGACACATGTCATTGGTTCCCAATTGCGCGGATCGATGCTCATGCTGTTGATCACTGGATTGTCTGGTCCAGACTCGCTTATTTACAGACTGCCGCCATATAGCTGGAATATTGCTGAGTGTGGCGTAAAACACAACTCACTCACTATTCAAAAGACAAGGTTTGATAAGGGGTATACTTTGCCCATGGCTATCTGAATCATATTTCATTCACCAAACGTGATTATGGATTAGTAAACAAACTTATGTGAATAATGTTTCATTACATTTATACATAAGTACAACACATATTAGATAATAAACAGCATGATTGAATGTTTACATCTTACGGTAACATCATTTGGACAGATGAAGAACTAATGCAATGTGTCTTCACAAAAGAGGCTCTTGATATAAGAGCAAGGGTGGGGAAGAAGTGGCCTAGCTAGGCCAGAATCTCCCCCTTTTGATATAAAAACAAGGGTGGGGAAGAAGTAGCCTAGCTAGGCCAGAATATCCTCACTTTTATCCTAGAATATCCCCCCATAGAAAACACAACAAAATATCCTAGTTTAAACAGGGGGGAAAGTTTGGCCAAGCCCAAACCTTCCGGGGGGAAGAATATCCTTGGACAAAACCTCCCCAGGGAAATTTTGTTCTAGGCTAGATTTTCCCTGGGGAAAGTTTAGACCGGGTAAGAATTGGCCTGCTACACTGGTTCCCAAATGGATTGGCTATGGCCTTATCTTCCGGCATCGCGGCGTTGAGCTCGGCAAGTGTAAAAGTATATCTCACGCGCCGCCTAGTCGAATCGCACCCTTTCGGACAAATGCCTTGATATTTCATTTTCTGATATTCGCTCATGGTTCTCCAGAGGTCCGTATAACTGAAAAACACATCACTGTCCTCGATGCTCAGCACCTTGTTTCTACTGATTTTAATTGTCGTTTTCTTGACAATCGCTCGGCCGATGTTTGACATGAGTTCTCTTTTATCGTCCTCAGAATAAAAAGTGATCTGAAAAGCCAGGCGTGCCGTCCTGGGGCCGATGACGTCGTTCACGCCCAGATTAGGAAATCGAACCAACAGCGTCTGGTATTGATCGATCGTACTCAGATTATTCCTTATCGTCACGGATTGACGAATGGCAAGGACTCCCAAGGGTTCCCTCAATCTTCTAAAAGGGTCTCGTTTTTGTCCGTATTGCGATGCAGACATTGTTATATTGAAAGTATGTATATGAATTTCCGGATGAAGATGTTGAGATGAACTATTTGGATGAGGAAAGGTCCTTGGGAAAAGATGAAGATCAAACCTCAGTCATGGGTAACACTCTCAGCGATGAACTTTTAAAAAAGAACTGTGAATGAATACTACAATGCCTTGAAGCAAGATAAAAATTACATTCTGCCTACATATCGCGATTAAGTCTAAAATCGATGAGAGAGGGAAACTGCAACTGAAAGCTGCTCCGAATGCCGCTCTCGTAAATGTCCGTACAGGAAAACCCCTCACCTTGTCCACACTGGCTGGACTCCATGGTGTTGACTTTCTCCGTGATATAAATTAAGACTAGTGGATTACCACAGCACACGACACAAACTTTCCGCGAAGGTCACCAAGGCTTTACAAACAGAGCAAACAGAGCTCAGTGCCACAGCGACTGCACTTGATCTAGACGATTTGAGAAATGTACCGCAACGCGCTCAAGAACCTTCGAACGGAAGACATGATCAACGATAGTGAATTAGAAACACCATAGTTGAATTATAGCATTCAGGAACTGCGTGGTCTAGACAAGGCCCTGCAAACCATGCGCAGAGCGCTTGTGAATAACATTGCCAAACTGAACACGCTCGACGATCGTATTGCTTAAGAGAAAACAAAACTCGAACGAGCAGATGATGAGATCAGCAGACGTCGCATCGAAGAAAGATTACGTAACTTAAAAGACGAAAGATCAGTCCGATTAGAAGCAGCTTCCACCAACAGAGAAGCGTTCCGATCCCAAATCAGTCGAGTGCGGGAAACCATCGACCGAGTCCTGAACCACAACATGATATTAGCTGAAAGGATCAGAACGTTATTCAGAGAACAGGGGATCAGTATAGCTGGCATTTTAATCGCGCGCTGGAGTTCATTATATCGACTTTAGCCATCTCTCTGACTGGTGGTGGTACCACTCCGAGCCCCACACCTAGCCCAACACTGCCAAGGGACAAGAAAGGTGTGAAAGAATGGATTAAAAAAACATTTGAAATACCTAGGGGACTTTCTGCCAATGTCGCTGCTGCCAGGTAAAGCCGGCAGCATCGTCTCCTGGTCATTAGGTCTGAACGGTTGGCTCCGGTGGTGGTTTTACTATTCCTGTTTCACCAGTATTCATGGGTGGTGTGATGTGATTGACGTTAATATCTGCGTTCATGCCTTGTTTCTGATCACTGGTCGCGATGACGATTTCGTTGTTATAACTTACCAATTTGTTCACCCTCAGTTTCATATCACTGGGAGCCATAGTCAAACCTACGCCGAGAACGTAGTCTACTTGAGACCTGGCATTTTTCAGTACATCTTGATATCGCTCGATGGTCGTCGGTATATCAACCGGAGATGCAAAATAAACTGTTTCTGTGTGTCGAAAGCAGTCCCCTGAGAAAGCCCTTTCGACATATCCAACATGAATCTTTTCTAAACGTGAAAACCTCCAAAGGTGGTAATCATTGCTATTATCAAAAGCCATAAGATCATCCCTCCACTCATTACTCATGATGTAAGATTTCGCATGCGTCTTACCACCCCATTCTTCTTGCAGTTTGCTGGCTTCTACTAGGGGTATATTGTGAACAATGGGAATGCCCAAACCGTGATTCACTCCCGACAAACGCCAATCTGTTTTCGGATTTATTTGAAATTCGTCACAAATACATTCGTACGCATGCTGATTGTACGGATTATTCGTTGCATCCCTCCCTTTGTCCTGCGGAAGTGGTGCGCTGATTTCTTTCAGGATGCGTCTGATCTGGTAGTAAACGTGAAACGAGAAAACGGAATGAATTAGTTCATCATGAGGAGAGTCGGTCAAGTTCACGCCAGACGCTGTTGTCACGCACCACACGGCAAAGTTGAACTGATTTTGCAAAAATTGTATCGGGCTCAAAAACCAACCATGTTCCGTTTTCACATTTAATTACGGGAAACCTATAATTTTTAAACACATCGAGAAACCATGCTTGGAAATGGGAACTGCCCGCATCGACCATGATCCTGGAGGGTACATATTAAAAGTATAATGTAGAACCTTTATACATTCAACATGTTCGTTACACTCACAGGAATAACGAATGGCGAATCCATTCAACTGCTTCGCGCTATCGATAACACGTTGGGGCAACTCGAAGTAGCTCTCTGCAATCTCACGTATTACCCGCAATGGACGAACATCATCATCAATAGAAACAACAACAAGCTATTTATCGATAACAAACGTCACAATTTATCCGACGGTTATTGTTTTTTCGCTGAACAACAAAAATTTTAAACCTCAAGGAGGCAAATTTTCCCTGAACTGTCCTGACTTATCATTATCCCAAGTAAACCTGTACGTAATTTCAGATCTTTTACCATGTGTTTTACCAGCTTTTCTATTATGATTTGATTTTATTCGTAATATAATGGGAAGATTGTCTGATTCTATGCGTGATTGTATACTGAAATCATTTACAGAGTCAAATAATGATGCTGATGAAATAACATAATCAATAACACTTGTACCATTCAGACCTATGTAATTAAAATCTCCGAGTTGTGCATCACTGCCACAACGACCATTCATAATATGAATATTAAAAACTGAGCACATGTCAAGAAGTGTTTTACCAAACCTGTTTAAAACCTTGTCGGCAGAGAACCATTTAAGATGGAAATAGTCTATAAGAAAGTCCCAGTACGAATGGTTTTGGGTTTCAGTGTATTCCAGTAGATCATCCTCGATAAAATCGGGGTCTATTCCGGTGCGCGCATTGAAATATCCGCCACACAAGATATAGCAGTCTGGTACAGAAGAAACAATTGATAATGGTCCTGACAAATTGTAACGTTGATGTTTAACTTTTAACTTAATGAAAGAAATAATAAATAACTACTTTTGAGAGTTTTGTATCTTTATTTAGTTTGGCTAGTTTTTTTTCATTCTGTCCGAAGCAAAGTTAAATAGCATTGAAGATCATATCTCGACGGCACAATCCTAATAGTGAGATAACAGAAGAAGAGTTTCGTTTAGTGATATCGGAACTTACCAATAACAACACGATGAAACAAGAGATTCAAACAAAGTCTCGTAAAGCCAATGACATTAGAGAAAAAGAGAAGAAAATAATTCATAGAACTGGGGAGAGAACAAGCCCTTCAAGCATTACTTACTAAAGCCAAAGAATTCATAGGAGATTCACAATAAACTGTTTCCTCGTTGTCAATGTGGATTCGTAATTAAAAAAATTCTCTTCCATACCGGGTCATCAAACGATGTTCCCCTCATCAACCGCTGTTTGTAAGGGGCCGCTGGGAGCTTAATTAGCCATAAATAACACCATAAGCAGATCCTGATGCAGAACACCCGTTACTTATACTACTACACATTAAACATTATGATGACACTCATGGTTCTATTATTACTGAGAAGCTTTTTTTACATGTGCTATATATCATCTGACCCTTCATTAACGACACCTTGTATATGTTTTCTGCAAGGAACACAACTCTGCCTTGCCAACTGCAATGGATTAAAATGCATTCTTATGGTGCATACATCGACTAAAAAGATTGTAACTACTTGGTTTTTGTGTTGCTTTGAGTGTCACACAACTTGAATTTCACAAGTTTCTCAAGCATGACTGGGCAGCATGAATTCATCAAGTGAAGAAGAGACGCTAGTGTTAATGGGTTCACAGCTGAATTCTCAAGGTGAAACACTGTTCAGTTTCTTCTCTGCTAATATCAAGTTTCTCTGGTTGTGTCTGACATGTCAACACAAAAAAAGGGAAGTCACTCTGAGATGGACATAGACCTAAGCAATTAGATGTTCAAGAGCCTGTGACTTTCAGTAGGAATTGCTACAATGCAGCTGCAACTAGTGAGTGAGTAAGTATGGTTTTACGCCGCTTTTAGCAATATTCGAGCAATATCACGGCGGGGGACACCAGAAATGGGCTTAACACATTGTACCCATGTGGGGATTCGAACCACTAGGCTACCCCACTGCCCCCGCAGCTGAAACTAGTTATATGTGATTTAAAATCATTATGGATAGGGTGTTCTGACAATGCCACTGTTTTGCATGTTACAAGTTGTTACTAGAACACAGTGGCCTTTAGACTGGGTAATCTAGGCTAACGTTACCCGTGAAGGTCCAGGTTAGAATATTGATCTTCAGTAACCCATGCTTGTCGTAAGAGGCGACTGACGGGATCGGGTGGTCATGCTCGCTGACTACAGTCTGTTTGGCTCAAAAGCGGACCGATGAATTGCAATCTAACTCGAAAACTAATAAACATAACATACTCAAGGAAAGGGACAGCCAGGTGTTCGAGAAGCACGTTCACAGACAAAGTTATTTATTCATTAACCTGTGCTGTGCCGTCTCCATCAGTTCTCGAACACCTGGCTGTCCCTTTCTCTGCACTCCTCCCTCGTAACAAATAGTGAACTGTGTCAATATTTTAATGATAGATTGTTAAACAACTTTTTAATTTTTAGGACAAAAATTCTGCAAAACCCTCAGAGTGGGTATGATGTTTTGATTATGATCAGCGTTTCATTGAGTATTTTATGTTTATTAGTTTTCGAGTTAGATTGCAATTCATCGGTCCGCTTTTGAGCCAAACAGACTATAGGTTGATACATGTCATCGGTTCCCCAATGCGCAGATCAATGCTCATGTTGTTTACCACTGGATTGTCTGGTCCAGACTCGATTATTTACAGACCGCCGCCATATAGCTGGAATATTGCTGAGTGCGGCGTAAAACTCAACTCTCTCACTCACTCACTAGGCCAACGTCTTTCATAAACATATTAACAACATGATATCCATAAGACAAAGTGTGGCAGATAATGCTGTTTATTTTTAGACCTTTTTGTAAGAAGAGTCTTGAACTAAATGCTTTTACTTCTGGTGCTAATCAAGTGATAAAAATAAAGTGTAATACCTTCAAGGTACTTAACAAATTCCTTGCCATGAACACAAGTTCAGCCTCAAGTGAATCCAAGAGAAGCCTAAAAATTAAAAAAGATAATTATACATAAAGCATACAGCTGGGGAAAATTATCTCCAGTTAATCCCAAACTGTCTTAACCCTCATTATGTAACTGCACATAGCCCTATCCCTTTCATAATAAACTATAGGTGGCATCTCACTGATCTTGGAAAAATCAGATATCTTATGACCTTGGGCACCATCAAACTTCTTGTGCAAACTCTTATCATCGAATGATCACTTTTGAAACAACGTTGCTGATTGCACAACTAAATCTGATTGCAACCAATCATGAATCCTGAACACTTGCACCCTGAAAGGACCGAACAGAGGTACGTGGGAAGATATCACTTGAGTAACCTGTGTGGGAAGAGAATGTGGTCCTGGTGGCCAGTGAATTTTGTATTGATAGTTAAGTAAATCTACAAATGTTATTTAGGACCAGTGAAGTTCAGACAGGACCACGAACTATTGTCCACTCACTGGTCCTGTGGTCTAGTGGGAAATTTTGAAAGGTTTCTTTCCCTGTTAATTTCCTTAATGTGAAAATGATCAGTGTCAGATGTTTTTGATGACAATGTATATTTTGCTACCCAAGAAAGATGCAGCATCACTGGTATACCACGATATGAAACACTAGAGAGTACAAATCACAATAAGTCAGGAAAATGCTGGTACTTTGTATTTTTCAAAATCATGCATATCTTCATCTTGACTGAAAACATAAATGAGAACTGATAAGTCGCACTGAAATATAAACAGCATGAAACAACTGGTGAGGTGAAATTGGGTTTAACGTTGTGCTTGAGAATATTTCGCTCATATGACGATGTGCATGCGTGTGTGTGTGTATGTGTATGTGCGGCTGCTTGTCCTAGCCCAGACTGAAGCTGGTTTTATAGTGCTAGCCCACTGAGATACCATGCCGCAGTGAAGCATGAATACCCCACTCAGACACGTTATACCGACTCCGAGCCGACCAGTCCTTGTTGTACCCATTAATGCCGAGCGCCAGGCAGGGACCAACAAGTACCATATTTAAACGTTTTTTGGTATGACGCGGTCGGGAATCAAACCCGCGACCTTCCACTCTCCGGGCGGACGCTCTAACCACTACACCACAGAGGCGGTCCATGACACAACTACTAACCTGTGATAAATAATGCAAAACCATTTGCAACCAGTTTCCTGTATATGATGTTCTATTAATGTATTAGTTGTGACTTAGCAATATCCAAAAAACTAAGAAGTGAAAATTGTGAGGGTGATGGTCATATTTCATTCAGGTTCCTAACCAATTACAAAACCACAAGTTCATGCACTCTTTCATCTGTATTATTATTTTTATTATTATAGTATATTCATATAGCACACATATGCATGCACCTTGTGCATGCTCATAATACATAATCCAGTCATTAGCCTAATAATCCCCAAATTCAGATTGATACCTATCACTTTCACCAACATATGGATGTCGATTCTGCAATATCAGAGAAACCTCTTTGGTGTTTCAGAAACTATGACTACTATATTTGCAAAAAAAAGTCAAAGCTGAATTCTGATTGAACATCTGGCTCAGTGAAAGAATGCTTTTGAAAGAGTCACTGAGTCCCATAATTACATGAATTAAATCCATCTACATGAATGCACCTGATGTCCAACTGAGCTTTAATATTTTGCAGAAGTCAACTAATTATTGTGTGTGTGGTCAACTATGGACTTCCACTTGTTTCACCTACACAACTTTTCAGTTTGATCACAACGATATTCCAAGCTGAAATGTGTTTTCATCACATATACAAGCTAAACAAGAACCAGCTCCATTCAAACATTTTCTGCATACCCCCAAACCACCTCACCAGAAACATGAACAAGGGGTAGTTTATAAGTATTGACACTCACACAGAAAAAAGATTTCAACTGAAGATATTCACTTTTATGATATATTTTTATCGAGAATGACCTTCCACATTGTCTTTAGAAGTCCTGGCTGTCCAAAATGTTCATCTTAGCTGTTATGACATCATCATCGAGTAAAGATTTGTCCTTGCTACAGGTTTCTTTATGTTTGGGGACAGATGTGTCCAGAACGTCTGATTGGTAGGCTGGTCTACCTCTTCGAAGATGGAGACTAGTCTTCCCTTGAAGAACTGTGGAGTTGTGACAGCATGCTTCTCTTTAGCAGCTCTGGAATGTTCTGACAAATCTGCTGTATAAGATGATTGCATGCATGAAACTGGGCAGACATCCATACTGGAGGTTACTGGAGATCTTCATGCTTCTTGGGGATATGCTCCAAGGGGCTGTTGTTAAAACTGTTTCAGGCTCATGTCAACTTTGGTGACCTGTGTATTGATTGATCAGGGGGATGACCGCCCTGATAACATCTGTAAACCAGTTGATCCATGTACTGATTTTTACCATCTGCTTGTTGACGACATTAACATCCTTGAACCCATGCAATCCAAGTACCTCTTTACTGTCATTTGTTTAATACTATTTACTATCTGGTAACCATTTCTACATTTCCATCATCTCTGACAGTCACATTACTTTCCAACAGGCAGCTCTTAGATGAGAGTATACATTCACTTTCACACAGGGGCCAAGTACAATCATCCCTCGCCATAATGCGGGTATTGGGGTCCATGTATGACCCCTGAAAACCTGAATCCTTTAAATTGCCCCAGATCTGTTCAATTGGATTAAGGTCACAGTGATAGGGCGGCAAACGTAGAATTTCATGACCATGCTTTTTCAACATGGTGTCAATCAAGTAAACAGGGGGTAGTTTGTGAGCTAGTATCATATCATACAGTTTAGTTTTAGTAGCTTTAGCTAACACTGTGGTATGGTGTGTTGTCCATCACCACCAAACACTTTTCAGGTAGAGCAGGAAGTAGCTGCGTATTCTGTGAACACTGGAGTTCATCCCTGTGTGATAGCCACGACTATCAGTAGATTTAGATCTAAACACCAAGTCACATCCTGGTAGGAAATGCAGATGAGACCCTGCGTGTACAATGATACGTCTCTCACCCTTGTCTGAAGGAATCTTCCTGTTTTCTTATTTGGGGTCTGAGTGCTGCCACTGATATGAAGGGGTGTGGTTAGCATTAATCCATGTTTCATCCAAATAGACTACTTCAAAGCCGTTTTCTCTTTTTGGGGGATATATTTCTCAGATAATTGGCCCTAAGTCTCACGAGATCACCTCTTTCACAGAGTCAAACTTTTGTGCTGGATATTCATTTATAATGTAATCCGAATTTCACTAATAATTTACATATTATAAATCTGGAAATGCAGATATCATGTTCATCTTCAAGAATTTTCTTCAGTTTTCTTGACTTGAGATGTTGTTTCTCTGATAAAAAGGGCGAATTATGTCCCTGATTAGTCTCAAATTGAAAGTTACTGTTTTCTGACGTCATACATTTATGGACGCTATAACGCGGTATATTGCATCACAGCAAACATCGTAAGTACTGTTTTGATGTGACGTCACAATTGCATGTGCTTCCCGCCCTTGAGGCTGTTCCTGCAACAATTTACTGTTACTTTACACACAGAAATCCAAAACAAAATGATGATAGTTTGTTAAGTAATTTTTTTTATTTTGGAGACAAAACGTTATGAAACTTTTTTTCCTGAGTTCATCTGATGTTTTCATAACATTCTACATTGAAATGAATGTTTGATCATGAAGCAATTATGATTCATTGGTATCATTTTGACCCAAACAGACTATAGTTCGTGGTAGCAATACTTCTTTCAATAACAAACCTGTTGTGGATATAATGTTTAAAGTGAGAATTTAAAATTTAGAGTTGTTTTCAAAACTTTACTGGGCGGTGGGGCAGCCTAGTGGTTAAAGCGTTGACTCGTCACGCCGAAGACCCGAGTTCGAATCCCCACATGGGTAAAATGTGTGAAGCCCATTTCTGGTGTCCCCCGCTGTGATGTTGCTGGAATATTGCTAAAAGCGGCGTAAAACCAAACTCAGTCAGTCAGTCAGTCAAAACTTTACAGTTATAGATAAAGAATTTAGCTAAAAGCAACAGTAGGTCAAGCACATCAGAATATATATTTTCCTGCAGACCAAACAAAGTTAAAGGTCAAATTTCTAATTATGGATATGTGGGCACTTTTCATAAAGTAGGCTTTATAGTGGTTGCCATAAGCATTGAATTTGTTTTTATCCGCAAAATGAGTGGGTAATTGTTTTAACTTAAGTTGATAGAAAGAACATAATTACAATCAGTTAAGTTAATTTTATATAAAATTAGTTAAAGTACTGTCGGAAATAGAAAAAAAACTTCTTTTTTTTCACATTTATATCTACAATTTATGTAGTTAATATGTAAAATATCTGTTGTTTTGTTTGTTTGTTTTAAACATATTTTATTCATTCAAGAAAAGGATTGGGCACAAGTTATCCAACTTAGACAGCCCTCTCCCGATAGTTACACAATTCATCTTACAACAAAGTACACAAGTGACAGACATAGGCTAGGATATGTACAACAGATGTTAACTGAGAAAGTGTTTTGTGTGAGAGATATAGATATGTACATATTTGAAAACATTCTGGTTTTCAGTGATTGAGAGACCTGCATTGCCATGTAAGATAAGATTAATATCAATCAGTGTTCTATTTTTGACAATACGTTATAAAGATTTTAACAGTTTATGTCTTTGAATAGTATACAATGGACATTCAAGGAAGTAATGAAAAACATTCTCACATCTATGGCCACATGGTCATGTTTTACATTGATTCTATATAAATCATAATTAAGTGTACTCATCATATATCTTAATCTAGTGTGCATAACACTGAACTTCCTTATTCCATATTAATAATATTTAGGTGCACATATTTCCTTCACTTGGATATAAGATTTAAACGATGCATCAGTCGCAATTTCTAATAGCTAAGGGAATATTATTCCACACTTTAACTGTTGATGGAATAAAAATATCTGTTAAACTAAGTTTGGCCTAACTACAGTCTCAGTAGTAGGGAGATAGGAAACGTAGACAAAGGACTTTACTGAGGAGAGATTAGTGCAGAAATGAGCAATGCAGTTTTTTTCAAAGTCCAAAGAGACTTATTTGGGACAGACCATGGCTTAATGCAAATTAAATTATTGTGCGATGATATTGTATTTACACTTTTTAAATGCCCATTTTGAAATTAAACTTAGCTTCATTATAAACGATAGCTGATGTAAAAATAGTAACTTTAATCAAGGAGAATAGAAGATGGGGAGTGGTCTCTCCTCGAAAAGCCTCTTTGGGTATGCCTCGACTCATCACGTGACCAGTTTAGCCAATATGGCGGCAGCATAATTTTTGTTGGCATGTATTTGAGGTGTGTGAAAAATATGACATATCATCGATCTGATCTGATCCGCCATTGAAATACTACGTACAGGGCGATGTTTAAGTGTTTCTAGTAAATATTCTAAAAGCTTCTTTCACATACACCTTTACTTTTTATGAGGGGAATATACCATCTGGTGAAAGATGTTTGCAAGTAATAGTGATTGTTTCATAAGTTGAAATAAATTGTTAGGGTGTAGTTGAGGTGTGTGAAAAACATGACATATCACCGATCTGTTCTGATCCGCCATTGATGCCTGTGATGCTTGAGTGTTATAGTATTAAAACTTCTTTCTTTCTTGTTGATCTGAGTATTTGACGAAACAGGAAAGGTCTTTACAACGCTTTGTGATAGTTTTAAACTTTCTGTATTTGAGGGGTGTATGACAGTGTCAAATAACATTCTGTCAATGTCCATGCGATTCCACACATGCTTCCTACTTTTTTTATTACATTAGTAATTTAGTCTTCAGCTATCTTCCTTATAGCTGAAGACTAAATTACTAATGTAATAAAAAATGTAATTTTCTGATTAAAATTGATATTTTATACTTATCCTGACTCATGCTCTTTTGCTTGTCTTCTTTTTCTTGCGAACATAGTGGAACACTTGTATCTCCCTAATTGAAGCTCCCTTCAATGTAAAATCACTAATTAGTACTCACCAAGAGTTGCCTCCCTCTTCCAAATCCAAAAAATCACTAATTAGTAGAGTTGCGCCCTGGGAAAGGAGGCCACCTCTTCCCTCATGCTTCACTCTCTCCTGATATAGCGAGCCCAACACTTGAATTTACTGGGAAATCCAAAGTGTTATGTGGGGAGGATGGGAGGGCTTACCTCATGAGTCAGGATAAGTATAAAATGTCAATTTTAATCAGAAAATTACATATTTTTCCTTATCCTGACTCATGCTCTTTTGCTTGTGGAATCCCTCACGAAACGGAGGTGGGAAAACAGAATACTTTGAATTTAAATAATTAGTGATTTCTGTATAAGTAATAACCCCCTACGGGAACTTCCTAATGGCACTGTAATTAAGCTAATTCCTGCTGCTATTAAACATAAGTTCTACCAGCTGCCATAGATGGGGGTACTACAATATATAGATACTATGATAATAGTAATAATGGTATAAAGCGACTCCAAAGTGGAGAAGCGACCCAATGTACATATAACATCAGTACTGGGCTTAAGACTACTATAGACTTAAGATATGTATATAACAGCACAAAACTCCGTAGAGTTATAAGCTAGATGAAACTGGTATGATATATACATAATAATAATCTCGTGAGACTAATCATCGTCTACGAGGGACTGTCAACTGCTGTGCGAGGACCATGGGACCGAAATGGTGAATACCTCAGACGTCCTCGGTGGTGATATCTCTCAGATAGTGGTTAGCAAACACCATGTCGGATTTCCAAAAGCAGCCCTCCATAATGGTATTCAACGAGCAATTTCCGTGTAGAGCGAGTGTGGAAGCCAGTGCTCTGATTTCATGGGGATTAGATGCTCTTGGAGGGTCGAGTCCTGCAGCCTTGTAGGCACGAAGTATGACAGTTCTGATCCATATCGATATGGTGGTACGAGAGACCTCGGTCTGAGTCGCTGTCGATAGAGGGATGAATAACCGCTTGAGTTGTCGTCGCCTCGTTTTGGATCGTTGTAGATAGATTCTGAGTGCTCTGACTGGACATAGAGATAGGTCAAGCGTATCTTGAGGTCCGAGAACTGAGGAGAGTGCAGGAACATGGAATAATCTGTCTGGTTGACCTGGCAATTGATTCTTGGCGATAAAATCCCATCGCAGTCCCATATGCACTATGTTTTGATTGTCGTCAAAACGTATTCTCTCATAATCTAGTGCGTGAATTTCTGACATCCTGACTGCCGTTGCTAGGGATAACAGGAACAAAGTTTTCTGTGACAGAAATTCAAAGGTTGTTGATTCCAGTGGTTCATAGGCCTCACTTGTGAGGTGTTGGAGCACTATATTTAGATCCCATGCTGGAGCGCAAAATCTCTGTTTCTGATCCTCCAATCGGAATGCACGTAGTAAGGCCAGTAACTCTGGCGTCTTGGTTAGCTTGACACCAGTTCTCATAGTTATCACAGAACTTAAAGCTGCGAGATAAGTTGACAATGTCGAGCCTTTTAAATGTTTATTTTGTCGTAGGTAACACAGATAGTCAGCCACTTGTGGATGTGTAGCATTTCTCGCTGTAAATCCCTTTTTAGCAGCGTATGTTTCAAAACTGTGCCACTTGTCGTCATACAAGTTGCGCCTAGAATTGCGTAAAGCAAGCGTGACTGCTTTCGCCGCTCTGGCTGAATAACCTCTCTTGTTTAGACACACTTTAATACAGTCCATACGTGAGGTTGGAATGCTTCTGGGTTTCCGTGCGCTTGTTTGGTGTGAGGATGTATTAGTAGATTCGAGCGCTTTGGTAGCTCTAGTGTTGGTTGTCCGATTTCTTGAATTAGAATGGGAAACCACGTTCTCGCTGGCCAGTAGGGCTCGACCAAAATCAGTTGGAGGCTCTGTGTTTGACTGATTTTCTGTAACACCTGTGGAATTAGCGCTGGCCCACGCCTGTGGATCCGGGACTGGTGATACGAATGTTGTTAGCTGATTGTTGAAGTGAGTGGCGAATAGGTCTACTAGCGGAGCTCCTATTTCCTTGATAATCTGTGCAAAGATTTCTGTATGGAGCATCCATTCTGTCGGTGACGGTAGATGTGGCCGAGAGAGTGCGTCTGCTAGTACATTCTTGGCTCCCGGAATGTGGCATGCTCTGACATGTATGTTGAGATCGTCGATTAGATCGAACAGTTGAAAGCATAGAGTCAATAGGTTCAATGATCTCGTTGAGCCTTGTTTGTTTACATAAAATGCCACTGTTGAGTTGTCGGTGTGAATCATCAGATGCGCATTCTGTAGAATGGTGCTCCAATGTAGTAGGGCGCTGATTACTGCTTTCATTTCTAGCATGTTTATGTGCAGCTTGCTCTCTTGCTGGTTCCATAACCCTGATGCCGTCCGGTTGGCGAGATGAGCTCCCCAACCTTGGAGCGGCACAGCGCCTGCATAGAGATGGGTTTTGAATTCGGCTCTGTTAAATAGATGCCTTCGCAGACATTCGACCTCCTGGTCCACCATAGTAGATGAGGTCTGATGTGCTTCGTAGACTGAATGGTTGTAGGTCGCCGAGATGAGCTGATGAGGACCTGTAACGGACGTAACTGTAGTCTGCCTCTGACTGTCATGTCTTGGGCTGACGTGAGGAGACCCAACAGACTCTGCCATTGTCGTGAGTGGTAGCGGAGAGTAAGGCTTGTGGGATGGTCTGTTGGATCTTGAGCCATCGGTCCTCTGGTACGCGGCGATCACGGTTCTGTGTCGTGATAAATCGAATGCCTAGAAATTGCAGATCTTGCGTAGGTTCTAGGTCCGACTTGAGTAGATTTACTAACCATCCTAGCTGTGTTAGTAGCTTGATGATGTAGTTTAACTGTAGTTTGAGACGCTGTGGATCTTGATCTACTTGAATCCCGTCGTCTAGGTAGAATGCACTGGCGTAGCCCTAGACGATGTAGGTAAGTGACGATGGGTTTCGTTACTCTTGTGAATAACCAGGGGGATGATGATATTCCAAATGGGAGTACTCTCCATTGATAATGCAGCCTGTCTAGTGTAAACCGTAGGTATTTCCTAGATTGGGGATGTATGGGGATATGTAGATACGCATCCTGCAGGTCTATACTGGCCATGTAGTCCATGGGACGAATTAGGTGCCGAAGTTGAGGTAGATGTATCATGCGAAACGTTGGCGGTTTGCGTAGATAATCTCTGTTGAACATGCTCATGTTGTAGATGAGTCTGAACTTTTCCCTGGAGTTTTTCTTGGGCACTAGGAAAACTGGGGAGTGGAAGCCTGGTTCGATGTTTACTTGATCCAGTACTTCTATGGCCTGCTTGGTTAGTAGCGATGCAACAGCTTCTCTTAACTTTAGTAGTTGTTGCGCCTGAAAGTCGAACTTGTGAGGGTTGACTGTAAGTGGAGGCGTGTGGCCTGTAGTTGGATTCGATATCCGTGATATGTTGGAGACATAAGGGTCTTGTAGAATTCCCCAGTTCTCCCAGTGCAGTTGAAGGCGTCCACCCACTTGTGATGGTTGTACTGGAACGGCTGGGGGTGGAAGGCTCCAGTCGTTCCGAACCCGTCTTTCATCGTTTATAGTTGCGGGAACCTCTGGGTGCCCTGCCTCTTCCCGATCCTCCTCTGTAGTTGCCATATGGGCGACGAGAAGAATCTTTTCCCCTTGAGGTGGCCATCTTCCTGTCCCGTGCCTTCTGTAAGCCAGTAAACTTAGATCTTCCTGAATATCTCTGTGATGTCTGCCTGATGACGCTGGCTAGCGTGTCCATCGACTTTATCATAAGGTCTTCCCTTGAATCCTTGGTGACTTCTTTAGAGACTTTATCTATTGTTCCATCGAGATAGATGGCGAAGACCACGGGGCTGTGTAGAGTGGAGATGTAAACTGTTCACCCCAACTACAGGAAGCGGGGAGACCTTGACGATGAGCCAGAGTTAGCGCTGCGGAGACTGATGTAAGATGATCCGTTAAGAACTGCTGCTCCTTCTTCTGCATAAGGAGGGCCGAGTAAATCATTCTGTCATCTTCTGATGTAGAATCGACCCGTGAAGATCCGGGGTAGAATAGGTCTTCAGCAACCCATGTGCTTGCCATAAAAGGCGACTATGCTTGTCGTAAAAGGCGACTAACGGGATTGGGGGGTCAGTTTCGCTGACTTGGTTGACACATGTCATCGGTTCCCAATTGCGCAGATCAATGCTCATGCTGTTGATCACTGGATTGTCTGGTCCAGACTCGATTATTTACAGACCGCCGCCATATAGCTGGGATATTGCTGAGTGCGGCGTAAAACTAAATACTCACTCACTCACTCACTGATGTAGAATCACGAAATCTGGTGATGAGAGTTTCATTAACCGTTCTTGATCTGTTAAGGCCAAAGAACATTCTCCTTGTCATGGTTTCGATCTGCACCAGCTTGCGGTCGTCTATCTTGTAGGTCTTATTCTTGGCATCGTTGATTACTTTGAAGTTATCGTTGATATCTCGTGCCTTGAAAAATGGGTCCATATTATTGGTTGAGAACTTTTTGGCGTTGAACTGTGTGGTAAGTGCGGCACTTGGGCTTTAGTGGCTTTATGGAAGGCTGTGTCCAGATTCTGAGAGACTGTTGCTATCGGGTCGATCGGAGGTAGGGTGATGGTGTCTGCATCGTCCTCCCTCATGAGATAAGTGTGGGCGGGGTTACCGTTCTTGGAAGGTGAAGCTAGGTCCAGGTTGTTAACCATCCAGTAGCGTATTTCTGCGTCGGAGAATATGATGCCTCCATCATCTTCTGTAACAGGATCGCAAATAAGAGGTTGATCCGATGGTGACTGAGGTGGAGACCTGTATACTTCTACAGCTGTGCAGGGTGACGTCAACGGAGACCTGTCTGGGGACTTCCATGAAGACTTGTGAGGCGAACGGTGTGATGACCTGCGTGGAGATCGACGTGGTGAACGACGAGGTGATCGACGTGGAGATCGGCGAGGAGATCGCGTCGTGGAGAGGACAGCCTGGTGAACTATATGGTGACCTTTGCGAGGAGATCTATGTGGTGAACGTTGATAGCCCAGCGAAGCTCTTGGGGAATCCCTCGATGACCTTGTAGGATGACTTGGAGCCTGTAAATGGAGATGACTTGGAGCCTGTAAAGTGGCGAGCCCTTCGCTAAGGGTTCATCTGAGTCTTCGGTCCTGGGGAGTGTTGATCATCCCTAGTCGAGGCAGGTGACGATCTAGCTGTCGCTTCGAGGCCTGTGGTGTCGAGTCAGAGTCCGGGGATGAGAGGATCTTCCTTCGAGAACCTCCTCGTGAGTGTTGATCATCGGAGTCCGAGGCAGGTGACGATCTAGCTGTCCTTCGCGAAGGCTGTACATCTGGGTCCTTCGCAGAGGTGGGCTGTGACGTCCTTCGCGAAGGTGGCTTCCCCAGCGATGACTTGATAGCGGCCGCTTTGTTGACTGGGGGTCCCTCTGGGGTGTCGTCTACGTTGGAGCCTTCGCGAAGAGCTCGGCCTCTGGGCTTGTTGTCTCTCCAGGCCGTAGCGGTCTTCCATCATCTTCATAATGTGTAGAACCAGGTCGTCTGGGACGGTCTTCGAAGATGTAGATGTGCCCTCTCTGCGTTGGTAGCGACGGGACCCTCAGGAAGATCGTCAGACATCAGCGTTGGTACATCAGATTGCGTGTAGATCTGCGCTGACGTCACTGTTGCCGACACCGGTCGTTTCTTGTGGCGTACATCGGGTATGATGATCGGCTGATCATCATACAGGCCTAGTTCTGCGGCGGGAACAATCTCGGCTGAGAAAGTCCTAGTAGACTTCGCTGGTTTCCCCTGGGAGGTAGACGCTGCCCTGGGGGTACGGAGTCTGCGTTGTGACGAAGTGGCAGCCCTCTTAGTCTTCGGCTGCGACGACGGGATGTCTGGGGATGCAGGACGCTTCTTGGAGATGGCGGACTGCGTCCCACGCCTCTCCTCCGAGGGTAACTCTAGCGGAACACCAGACGGGAGGGGGTCGTCCGACAGCAGTTGACTGGCTAGGGGTTCCGAAGTATCGGCAATGGCTAGGCTCTGTTTACGTGACCTATCTGCTGCGCGTCTCAAGACGCAAAGATAATATTTGTTAAATGCAGAGTTAGACAAATTATTACAGTAACTGCAACGTGAAGAAAATGCACATGGTGCAGTACAGCTAGGGCATATTAAATGCGGATCGGCAGCAGAAAAACGTAACCTACAAACAGTACAGATTTTCATCAACGCAAACTGCTGAACAATCACGGCGTCGATTATAAACAGCAGAAATACGAATAAATATCAATACATAATTGTTGAAGGATACTAGCTAAACCTCTATAGATGACTACAAGAGGTAACTAACTAAAAATAATCAAAGGATATAGTGTGTAGGGAGACACAGGCGCTCTCACATCCTGCTCACTGGGCGAAGAAGGAGAGAGTGAAGCATGAGGGAAGAGGTGGCGCCTCCTTTCCCGCGCATTTGGAAGAGGGAGGCAACTCTTGGTGAGTACTAATTAGTGATTTTACATTGAAGGGAGCTTCAATTAGGGAGATACAAGTGTTCCACTATGTTCGCAAGAAGAAGAAGACAAGCAAAAGAGCATGAGTCAGGATAAGGAAAAATAAGTAGATTTGAAAAAAAATATTTACAGCTGATGTTAACACATGTGTTCCAGAGATAGTTTTGTGTTCTTTAAAATGTTTGGGGAGGTGTTGCCGGGGTGTATCATTTATTCTTTCATTCATTCACTTATGTATTTCTTTCTCTTTTTTCTCTTTTTCTTTATTTCTTTCACTCATTCACATATAATTCCTGCTATAATTCATTCATTCATTCATACATTGTAAAATTTGGAAGCTAATGTAGAAATTGAGAGAAAAAGGCAAGGGGAACTCATAAGCATTCAACATAAACAGAAAAGCATTGAAACATTGTGAGACATTTTAATTGCATAACAGATCAATTCAAACATATATCATAATAGCACTGTACAAGTCTGTGGAAATATTTAAGGAAACATGCATGATCATATTGACAGTATAGCTTATGCTTGCAAAATGTATGCTGATAGTTTCTGACTGATATAATAAACTGGCTGAAGTACTGTTAAACGCAACTGAAGTTACACTGGGAATGGACCAAGTCACTGTGCGCGTTGAAGCACGACAAGGCACATACTAATTAGTACAAATGATAGAGAAAGCAAGGGAGTGACCTATCCCTGCTGTAGATTATGCCTGCTTTAATACTGAAACTATTAACTCATTAAGGCCGAGAGACGCATATATGGGGCAAATTAATCAGCTCCTCACAGCGAGTGACGTGTTTATGGGGCAGGTAATTAGCAGTTTCTCACAACGAGAGCCACATACAGTCGTCAACAGAAAGCACCTCTTATTCAGCGAGAGGCGCTTATGTGTGTTGTACTTTTAAAAATCGCACTGTACCTATTATTTCAACCAATTTAGCAGTACTGAGCAAATGTTAGCTTTTCTTACGAGAGATCCCACCTTTAGTATCAATCAGAAGAAGTATTTAAAGTGTTTTGATAACAATTGCTAATCATTATCATAGGCTTCTTGTACAGCGTTTGACAAATGAACACATGTCGGCGAGAAAGGGGATTATGATGTTTTTACAGAGGTAAGTGCCTGGTACTCTTCCTTGGGAATGGATACTAAAATACTTCAAATTCGTATGCACCTTGATTGAATTAGATGTAATGGTTTAGAGGTTACAAAAAATTATATTTCCTTCAACTACCTAATAAATAGGAAACAATATACGAAATTTCAAGGACATACAAAGAATTCAAACACAATAGAAGAGTTTGAATTAACTTTTTAGGCATCATTACGTTGTCACGTTTCATATACTGAAACATAATGTATAAACACAAGTAATTATACATCCAAGCTCGAATAGATTAAACATAATTGAACTTACTTATTTGAAGTTTACTGAATTGTAACTAGTTGTTTTCCATAATCTAAAGTTTGTAATGTTACCTAAGCGAATATAAAGTGATAAGTCGCGCCTTTGCATCGAATACATATACATGTATACATGTCAGTGTTATTACAACAATGAAATGTTTTACTACGATTGTTACAAAAGACAGTAAGTTGGTAATTCAAAACATTGTCACACATGGACAGAAGTAATATCATAAGTTATGACATGTAAACCATACAAAGGTATTTCAAGCATTTTTGTTCAAGCTGTTGAAAGTTTCATGTTGATTTGAATTGTCAGTTTTCTATGCAATTTACATGAGCATTCTGTAAAACGTTTGTATTTGATCTGTGTAATTATCAAATCCGGTGCAATTATCACGTGTATCAATCAACTCAGTCTCTATTGATCCATCGTCAATAAAAGCTGGATAGTATATCAGTTACGGTATCGATACACATGCGTATAATCATTCAAGCAGATTACAGTAATGAGATAATTGAAAGCCTCTTTCGACCTTGAAATAACAGCCTCCCGGTAGAATGCATATGTAGTTACGTCCTTGTTGAAAGGTTTGTCCCGTGACAAGTGTAAAATATACAGATGCGCTGTTATATCATTGGACATCTTGCTTTATGGAGTCATGCCCCTCTCTGTGATGTTTATACATGCATGCACATCTGTAATCTTATGAACCTCGTTTGCATTCAGTAAAGATATAGGCACGCCCACCTTCATAAATATTGGGGGTGGGGGTGTCAACTGCAAGTTAATACACTATAATAATTCAGTAAAGTGTCACCTCGTGAATTCTGTAATGCGTGTACTCTAGTTTGGATAGTCATTCGTATCAAGGTGAAGATTATATTTACATGTACAGCAAACCATTATGTTTTATGTACTAGTTGTGTGCATAAAATGTATATGAAAATAAATACTACCTCTACTCAGTGGTTGGATTTCAATCGCTTTGTTTTACTTATCGAAAAACACTAAAATGAGGACAAATAAACTCGCCAAAGTGACTGTCTATTCCTATTTGTCTTATGTGTATATTTCATACATCGTTACCAGTGTGTATGTTTACAATACACAAACTGTTACATGATAGCTTGAGTTGATAAAGCCGAAACCCAGCATATCGACTGGTCAAGGATATAGCCAATAACCAATCTCTATCCAAGCTGCTGAGTGACCAAACGTGCTCTTCAGAAATTTAGCCCACGCCCCATCACCTGTCCTTTCCTCTGTGACAGGTATCTCATGATACGATTGGTTGCAGATAACATATGACCAGCCACTATACTGAACAGTTGAGATACCAGTGTGTATGTTTACAATACACAAACTGTTACATGATAGCTTGAGTTGATAAAGCCGAAACCCAGCATATCGACTGGTCAAGGATATAGCCAATAACCAATCACTATCCAAGCTGCTGAGTGACCAAACGTGCTCTTCAGAAATTTCTCCCATGCCCCATCACCTGTCCTTTCATCTGTGACAGGTATCTCATGATACGATTGGTCGCAGATAACATATGACCAGCCACTACATTGAACAGTTGAGATACCGAACGTTCTATTCGGGAAATTTGATGACGCCCTATCACGTGACCCTTTGTTTTATGTCTATGCAAGGAATATGTAGTATACATTTTGTATATGTATGTTTGTATGGTCACATATGTTTTCTGCATTAAATCTGTATGAAATAAAGTGCAATGCTATGAATGTGCTTTGTGCTAGTGACAGACTAGCGTTATAGTACTTTCATTAAAATAATTCGTAAACACTAGAAATGTATCGGCAAAACCGCTATTTTCGATCCGAAGATTATAAAGTATGAAAGTAAATTCTTCTTTACAGTATGTCATTGTCATAGATGTTTTGTAAATTTAAACCTCACACAATGATATAAGAGAGAGAATTTGTTAACGTGTGTCTCATCTGTTATATACAAAGAATACATGTGTATGCATATTGTGATAAAATATAAATGTACAAGCCGACAAAAGGTCTACATGAGAAACTTGCAATAAAATTACATAAAGCTAGCAATACACGACATGTATTCACACCTGATTTCTTTCAACATATATCTTTATGACACAATTAAACAATCAGGACTTGTTTGTACGACTAGACAGTTTCCTGTGATCCCCGAAACCTGCCAGGGAAATCAGGTGTGACTAGCACTAATTAGTCTCGGCACAGAGAGTGGGCAATCAGGGAGGGCTTCCAGGTGTTGAGTAGTGATGTGGCTCTCGGGCTTAATGAGTTAAGGATGCAGCTGCCATGGAGTCTCACTATTACTATAAAAAGAAATAGGTAAGAGTGGTCGTCTTAAAAGCAAAACAAGGAAGGGTGTCGCAGACAGTGGTTGGAGTCGGGCTGAGGGACAGAGATATTACAATTGACAGACACTGAACTAGAAGGTTAATTAGGGTTACACCTACGGGTATAATGGAAGTCCATTGTCCAGTGAGTGGAGTTGGATGAGCCTGAAAGCGGTTCGTTTGAGAAGTTTGATTGTGTGTAAATAGAACTTTATTGTGATTCAATGATAATCTCTCTTCTCTTCTCAAAATTATTTTTACTATCAATTATTATCGAATATAAAAACAGGTTTGTCACTGAGAGGTTTGATTGTGTTTATTGATTCAAACATTTTATGCATTCAAGAAAAGGTTTGGGCACAACTTATCCAACTAAGATAAGCCCTCTCCCAAAAATAGGATATGTTAAGTTAACTGAGGCACTTTTTGCTTGAGAGATATAGATAAATGGCAGAGAGATATGTACATATTTGAGAACATTCTGCAGCTGCTTTTCAGTTAATGAGAGACCTGCATTGCCATGAAAGATAAGATTAAGACCAGTCAATGTTCTAATTTTAACAATACTTTCTAAAGATTTTAACAGTTTACTTTGATTAGTAAACAATGGACATTCAAGGAAGTAATGAGAAACATTCTCACATCCATGGCCACATTCACATGATGCGTCAATTATGATTTATTTAGAATATAATTAACTGTACTTGTGATATATATCTTAATCTTGTGTGCAAAACATTTAACTTTATTCCATATGAATAATATTTAGGTGCACACTTTTCTTTCACGTGGATAGGAGATTTATATGATGCAACAGAGTTGCAATTCCTAATAGCTATGGGATTATTATTCCATATTTTAACTGCTGATGGAATAAAAGATGATGTTGAGTACCTCAGTCTTGTACATGGTTGGCTAAAATTATTGGAGTTTCTTAATTCATAACTTATCTGGTTGCCTACTACAGGTGGGAGTAAATCCTGAAGAAAAACTGGTGTTGATCTGTTCAGTCGGGAACTTTAATTTATGAAATGCTCCAATCATTTTAGATGTCATTTTGACAATGTTTCAATATGATGATGCCAACTCCCGTTAGACGAGAAGGTTAAAGCAGAATGTTTATGAAAATCAAATTGTTTTTTTGTGTGTTTTTTTGCAGCAGCAGCATTCCAAATTCAAATGTCTTTTCGGCCATCTTTCAAAGTAAATAATACAGCTTCAGTTTTCTTCTTGGGTTCTTATTTGGACTATTCCATTATAATGTGTAGGTAACGGGTAGTAGCTAATCTGTCCATTGAACCGTAAATGTTGTTGTTTTAAGGCGTCTGCAAAGTGACTGTCTGCGTAATGGGAGGACACCTCAGCTAACATAAGATAATCCTTTAGGGGATATTAAACTGGGGAAGCAAACGGCATGTCATAATGATTTACAAATAATATCCAGGCCTGTCGATCTTCGGGTGGTCATGCCACGTATATATATTTTGAGACATTTAATACGATGGCTGATTTAAGCTTTTCTATGGATATCATACTCTTTTACATATCTCAACATAAACTTTATGAAAGATGAGATATATTCGACACAAATGAAAGAGCATAAAATATCTTTGCACATGCATTTCATGCCAGGTGAGTCAACGGTCCATCGTCATACCTGGCTGAGCGACCTAATTGCCATCTATAGTCTGATCTATTGTTTTCAGCAGCTATTCATATTTTTTCTAAGTTTTGCCAGATTTTATGAGTAAACATGCTTTTCTGGATATACTATTACGCATCCAACTGGACACCCAGTTAGGCGATGTGGGTTATTTTGACATATATGCTATTTGTAATTATGTAAAATTTAGGGATACAGAGTAACAGCCTAAACACAGTTTTTTCTTTTTCCAACAGTACTTTAGATACTGAACTAAATAATTCTGAACTGAAACCATCTCAATTTGGTTTGAAAAGTAGTCTAAGTGGTTTTACAAACATATTTTCAAACAAGACACATGATGTAAATCTTACTGAGTACACTCAACACCAGAAAATTAAACTCTTGTTATGTAACTCAAAATGTCAACGCCATAAGACTGGAAACAAATATATCAAAATGCAAATAGCTGTCCTTGTTACTCTACATGAGAGGGTTTCTTAAAATTCCAAAAGGAACACAGTTTGCAAACATTGAAATCTCAATGTCTGAAGTGTAGGTGTGTCTGGTTACACGATAACTTGGTTACTTGAATATCAGGCTTGATTATTCGACCTGTTACTTACAGTCATGGCATACGACTCTAAGTATGCTGTGCTCCTTGCACACATTTCGCATGCACAGACTACATGTTTGCCTACTCTTGTGATCTTTTTTGCTGCTGGAATGGAACTTTCAGCTACCTCTTCAACTGCAGCAGCAACAAGTTCTCAGTTACGAACTGGAGGAAGATTCTTCTGCAGCTTTTGATAATTGACACTGGGGATATTTCACATTACAGCCCACATAGGCAGCAATCCCTCCAATGTCAAGCATGTTCATGAATATAGCCATAGGCCATGGTTTGGTCTTCCATGTAGTTGAATAGGAATGTGCCATTTTATCCACAGTGTCAACCCAACCTTTCGTGCTGTTATAGTATGAAACTATAAATCTGTCTTTTGCTTGCCTGTCGCATCCACTGTATTGGTTTGGTGCATTATACTGAGCAATGTTACACTTTTGGATTTCTTGCTCTGATACGTGACAATGGTAACCTTCTTCTGAAAGCCAAAAATGGAACCGAGTAGTGGAACAGACTTCTTTGATGTGAATTCTGGTGGAAAAAAACGTTTGTTCTAATGGACTGTACCCACCATTGTAAAACCATCTGACCACAGTTCATTTCCAAGGGCAAGATCTGTAATAAAGTTGTCAGCTGTGATGTTTCTGTTGGTCTTGAAGAATGGTCAACAAAGTGACATTGTGATTTGGCATCCAAGGCCAATGTTAGCAGTCATCCCTTCTTTGCCAAGGAAGCTTAAGTTTTTCCCATGGATGACCTTACAATGGATATCAGTTTGAAGAGTCCACAATCCCAAACAGTTTTAAGCCATATTTGTCTGGTTTTGCTGGCATATATTGTTTAAAGGAACAGTGGCCTCGAAAAGGAATGACTTGTTCATCCACAGTAAGATTTTCTCCTGGACTGTAATATCCACACTGTGTCCCCTCAAATGCATCCCATACGTCTCTAATGGCAGCCAATTTGTCCTTTGCACACCAACTTGATCTGATTTCCATTTCATCTTAGCGAAGGTTACTGATGAGTTCCCCGAATCTATCCTGAGGGATGGTTGCTCTCACAATTGGCGTGCCATATTCCTTATTCCAAATAAAGGTCAGTCGAAACCAAATTCTTCTTGAGATATCCAATAAGTGCCCACATCTCGACTTCATCAGTAGGCTTCAACTCACTTTCACTTTTCCACTTTTCTCGCAGTCATTTTTTCCCTCAGAATTTGTAAATGTTACTATTATCTTGACAATAGCATCAGTGATAAAAAGTTTGAACATCTCAGCCTCATTACTCACATGGACAGCATTTAAAACCTGCTGAGGACCACGAATGATGTTCCGTTGAGGTACACAGGATTGAGGTGGAAGTTTCAATCACCAAAAAATACCATCTTTGGCTTTAAACATGCCGCTATTGTCACTAGTATCCAACTTTTCATTTTCTGCTTCTGATAAATCTGGATGATGCTTTTCATTTATCTGTTTATTATCAATTGAATTTCAAAAAGCTTATTTCAAAATTCTTTTGAGCCATGACACGCAAAGTGATCTGCTGAAAAAATAACTCCAAGCAACCTAAAATATTTTGGATTCCACTCAATATTTAGACTGGGCAAATACCTCACTACATTATTCTTCCTGGCACCTATCCATATTCTACTTGAAATTTGTCAGAATTTATCTTTAAAGGGGCACTGATCCACAGCGATTAATGTTTCGTGCCAAAAATCTAGCTTACAGCTTTCTCTTGTAGCATGGTGTGTTATTATACTGAAGATGTAGATTTTTATGTCTCTTCATTCCACTTATGTTTCTGTCCACTGATGTTTGTACGTGATAGCGGCAGACCACGCTAGTTTTGTACACGTTTCTCCATGTTTACTTGTGTTATGGAGTAGGGCTGGCATACTGTAGTTCTAATTTAGTTACAGGGAATGTGTGAAACCAGGGATTTCACGTAATCCCTGAGAGAGTCAGTGATTTCATGAAATCCCTGTGACCCCCAAGGAGTTCATGTATTCCCTAAAATTTCCAGGGATTTCATGAAATTACTTAAATATTAGCTCAGTGATTTCATGAAATCCCTGTAAGCCCTTATTGAAATAGAGAACACCAAATTTATGATGCGAGTACTTAGTAACTCCTGATAAAATTCATTTGTTGGGACAAGATAGAGTGTTATCATACAAGCTATTACACTTCAGTAGCACTTTAAAACATTTACAACGTATTGATTTACACTGGTTAGGACAAGTTACATTTCTGGAAAACCTGACCACCACAATTCGACTCGGAAATCACAGCTATATGGAGAAACAGTTCTTTGTCCATTATTCGTAGAAAGAAGACGCTGAGGACAAACATGAAATATATGGTTTGAAAAATACCTTTTCCTTCCCAAACCCATATCCCAAAGCTCTTCTTCAACAGTGGGATGATGTATATTCCAAGTTATTTCTATGAACGGTTTAGTCTGTTTAAACTTAAACGCCTATTTTCAATAAAGAAAACAAAATGTTTGAAAAACCTCGCTAATTTTTTTAAATGCTATATCACAGTAAAATGTTGAGCCATTTCGTACGGAATTATGAGAGACACTTGTGCCACAATATACAGAGTATAATATATGAATATTAAAAATGCAATAATAAGGGTACAAGTTACATTAAGAAGATATATACAAATTTGCAGTACACTTTTTAAGAATATTAAGGCAGGTTTTGGCAGATAAAACCGATACACCTGGACAAGCTAGAAGAAAACTAACTTTTCAACATACCCATATTTTAAAAAAACACATCTAAAAGACTTGTACATTTAGATAAAAGTTGCAATCGCTCATCAGCATACAAAGGACAATGCAATAAAACATGACACTAATCTTCAATAAAATCTTTACAGTTTCGATTCTAAGCGGCGCTACCTCACATCTAAACAAAGCTATTGCTTTTCTCATAGAGCGAGACATTACAATTAACATAAACATCACTGCAAATATCCACCTTGAAAGTACAGTACGTGTGGTAACTTATTACCTCCCTGTAACTTTTGACCAGTTAAACTACCAACTTGTAAAAGGTCCTGTCTCCATTTATAAAAAACGCACTAAATCGCTAAAACAACGTCTGTAACTTTTGAAACTACAAAGGAATATTGATTAAATTATTAATCATAACAATAAGATGCACTAGTGTGATGCTGCGTGACAAAATCTCTCGGCTCCACAGATAAGACATTGGGTCTCTCAGGTTGTCAGACTTAGGGGAAAACCTACTAGGGGGTAATGATCCCTGGGCCCAGTTGAAGGGTGTCATGCGATATTAAAGGCAAAGCCACAGGCACAGAAATTACCTATCCGCCAACCATTCTGCGACAAATCAGATCTAAACTTCGAGGGTGCCTATGTGACCATTCGACACTGGCCAGTCTGA
This sequence comes from Haliotis rubra, assembly GCF_003918875.1. Classification (NCBI taxonomy): domain Eukaryota; kingdom Metazoa; phylum Mollusca; class Gastropoda; order Lepetellida; family Haliotidae; genus Haliotis; species Haliotis rubra. The sequence continues at coordinate 776,830 of NW_025766348.1, read as the reverse complement.
AGGGTTCCCCTTTATTGCCCGTTACAGCGCTCATCTGTTTTCTTTCATGTGTGATGGTAAGATCTGTGGTCTAACGTATACCGCCTTTATTACAGCACTAAAGAAAGTGCTGGGGCCTGTGGGTACCGACGATGTACCCATGCTCATTAAACTCCATGGAGACTGGAAATCAAACGCTTCACGAAGATCGTTTCTGTAGATGGAGTAACCCAAATAGCAGCATCATGTGCAGAATAGGTGTAGGGGGTTTGGATGAAGATAATCTATACAGATGTCATTTGTCAAAACATCACCTGGAATATTATCGAAACCCGGTAATTTCCCTCTCTTAGCTTGACTTAGTGTCATCTGTAAATAGTCAAAGTTTTAACTCCTAAGACCTAAGGGATGAAATGAGACTAAACAGAAAAGCCGTGAGAAAATTAACTTGGTATCCCAACTCAAGATAGCAAATAGCCAAAAGTGTCATCGGTAAATTGTCAAAGTTTTCAACTCCAAAGAACTAAGGGATGAAATGAGACTCAACAGCAAAGTTTTAAGCTACAAACATTAATTTCACACATTCACTGATATCCTAACAGGGAATGTGTGTAATTGAACACCAATAAAATCAGTAATTTCATTAAGTCCCTGGAAATTTTAGGGACTACGTGAAATCCCTGGTTTCACACATTCCCTGTACCATTTATAAAAGTTCTGTCGTATAGCTAGTGGTTAATCTTTATTATTCTCCCATGCTTATTGTTGTTGTTGCAATATGTACATTACCCTGTTTAAGACCGGGTGTCAGTTGTTGTTGCAATATGTACATTACCCTGTTTAAGACCGGGTGTCAGTTGTTGTTGCAATATGTACATTACCCTGTTTAAGACCGGGTGTCAGTTGTTGTTGCAATATGTACATTACCCTGTTTAAGACCGGGTGTCAGTTGTTGTTGCAATATGTACATTACCCTGTTTAAGACCGGGTGTCAGTTGTTGTTGCAATATGTACATTACCCTGTTTAAGACCGGGTGTCAGTTGTTGTTGCAATATGTACATTACCCTGTTTAAGACCGGGTGTCCCGTTGCAGTTTAAAAACTGCACCACTTGCAGGTCAGTCATTCTATCAAAAGACAAGCATTACTCCTGCCTGCGCTGCTAGCGCAGGGTATCTGGGGTCATCTGGGGGGGATATCTGGGGTCAGGATCCTCTTTCCAAATGATTTCAATCTTGCAATCGGCGCCAGAAGTTGTCTCCGCACCGCCTGCTGAGCTGGGGGTTAAAAAAGCTAAGGTTTCCAAGGAAACTGCTCCCATTACCACCACACCGCTTTTCCCCAACAATGCCCTGGCACTGAAGTCGTAGTGTGGCTCAGCAGCTGCATGCTGCTGTCTATTCAGCTTACCTCTCTGCTTTGCAGGGGGAGCTTGTAGACCAGGGGTTGAGTCGGGAGGACGCGTCATCCCTCTCATTGGCTAGGCAGCAGTCCATTCTCATCTGGCACGGGACAACATCCGTTGTGCCAGCCAGATGATGGGAGCTTTCATGGGCCTGCAACGTTTGGAGCTATCAGTAGCGTGCTACTCACCAGCCACACAGCAGGTACTACTTTACCTGCCCTACACCATGGGTTCCTCCCTGTTCCTGGGGCACTGAAAGTAGTTCGAGAGGCCGCGGAGGCAGTTACTACTTTTAAGGACTCAAAGCCCTTACTAGAACAAACCCACACTACACGCCAGCGGCCTTGGCCTCTTGCTTCTTCGTATCCTTCCGCGCTGGAGAAGGAGCCTGCAAAGTGGACTGCTCCACTGCAGGTTAAGAAGAGAAGAGGGTAAGGCAGCTCCTGTGCAGCAGCCTTTTCGGGGGAAAGGGAAGCCTGCCATGGCTTCCCGCTAGTTCTCCCTTGGACGTTCTTACTGCCTCACAAGCAAGCAGAGACTTGCCAACTATGGGAGTGCATTTCCTCATGCCAAACGCCCCTGCCGTGGCTGGCTCACGCCCTTCCTGTTGGAATACTAATAGGTGAACACCACTTCAAATCTCTTGGGAGAAGGCGGACATTCTCCAAGCCGAAGTTCAGTCATTGCTGGACAAGGCAGCCATCGAGGTGGTTCTGGAATTAGCCAGATCAGAAGGCAGATTTTGTCACCTGTACCTGACGACTGGCTGCTCATGGCGTTATTCCAGCAGTTTAGCAGAGATACCACACACCGTGTGATGGATATTCTCATGAAACTTGGCTGGATCATCAACCTCAAGAAATCAGAACTCGTTCCGACGCAGGATCTGGTTTTCTTGGGAGTGAGATTCAAAATGGAGCAGCGAATAGTCTCCCTGTCTCAGGTCTGTATGGTCAAGGTTCAGAGGACTGTTTCACAGTTTCTCAAGACCCCCTTGGCTTCAGCTCGGGTTTTGGCTCGGGCGGCGACCGTGGACATGGTTTTGCACGTCTGAGGATGAGACCTAATCAGCACTGACTCAGCTATGGTCCCATTCGGAGAGCTACGAGATGGTTCTCGTGAGGCCCAAGTGGTTGACTCCTCATGGTGATGGAAAAAGGCCGGGAACTTATCCAGGGGGCTCCCCCTGGTGTCCCTGATGCCTATACTCTCGATTCAGACAGACGCATCCATCTCAGGGTGGGGCGGAGTTCTGGGCGACCAGTCAGTCTCAGGCCTTTGGTGTTTGAGAGGTTTGTGGAACTGGTTCGAGGCCATGTGGTTTGTCTGGAGATGGACAACCAGACGGCCATGACCTATATCCAGAAGCAAGGTGGCATGGTGTCTTCATCCCTCCTGTAGGAGACGTGGCAGTTTCTGCTCTGGTGCGATCAGTACAACATACGGGTGATGCCGGTTTATCTCCGAGGGGGTACACAACGTTAGGGCAGACGCGCTCTTCCGTCGTATACTAGCACCACACGCATAGATGCTCGACCTGGGGATGTTACAGGTGGATCTGTTTGTCTCTGGGGCAGATACAAGTGTTCTGCTCTCGGAATCAGGATCCGAGGGTGATAGTTAACGACACCTTCCAGCTGGATTGGACGGACAGGGTACTGTAGGCATTCCCAAAGTCCTGTCGCAGCAGGCCACCAAAGCAGCTCGTCGACTTGTGCTCCTTGCACCTCTTTGGTCGGCTCAAAGCTGGTTTCCGGTAATTCTCAGATTTCTGGCTCAGCCTCCTGTACTATTACACTTTCGACCGGACCTGCTATCCCAGAACGGGGTGCTGCACCCGCATTCCAGGATTCAGTGGGTGGCATGGCCACTGTCTGGAATTCCCTCCAAGCGAGTGAAATTCCTGCATCAGTTGCAAACACATTTCTGGCTTCACGGAAGAATTTGACAAACGTTAAGCATGAGGATAGATATTCAAAATATAGTTACAACTGTCATAGGGATTAAAATGGACATTTTAATGCTTATATGTAACCTAAGGAGAACTCTCATCAAAGAATCAGCAACCTCTACAGGTTTGTTCGAGTTTGTAATTAAAGTTAGTATTGAGTAGTAAGGTTAATGACATTGTTTCCATTTACTTACTAAATTTAACAACAAGAACATCTGTAAGAATATTAGGCATGTTTTATATGGTAGAGTGAGTGAGTGAGTTAATATTTAACGTCACATCGGCAATATCTCAGCCATATCAGGACGAAACAATTTATACAGTACAAAGTGAAAACATTTTGAAGATTAAAACCTGTCGATGATGGACAGTAAAAATACTAGATAATCACAGATATAATATAAAACTAGCGAGCAAAGCTAAAACATTCCAATTAAAGAACACAATACAATAAAAAAAACACGGGCTATAGATCGCCAACAACTGAAGGTAGATCACCATACTAGGAACCATGGGGACTTACATTACTTTTGCTACCTGCATGGAGCCTTGCTGGATTTACACCATCCCTTCAACCGCTGGAGATTGTAGGATAATTTAGCCGAAATTTAAAGAACAAAAATACTACATTGAAAAACCTGGTACGTGAAAATTTAACTTCGAAAGTTTTGGGGACTTACGTACCCTCTCAGGAGGACAATAAGTTTATGCTACTTCAACCCCCTTTGAGGATACAGCCACAAACAATCTAAGTTGATAATCTGAACTACTTTATATGGCAGAATTATAGAATCTTAGTTATGTTTTATGATTTATTTTATTCTCAATCCATAGCTCTACATAGTAAGCCTTGTAACACTCAATCTAAGCTCCACAAATTGTCACTCTTTGCTCCAGCTCTCAGTCATTTCTATTGTTCCACTGACAGGCCAAGCTGGCCACAGCTTAACAACAATGTAAAGATTTTAAACTTACATGCTGTCTTCTACTTCGGAAGGAAGGTTATATTTATAACCAGGGGACTTTTATGATGATTTAAGGTAGGTTTATATTGTATAAAAATGCTGAAACACCAAAATTTGTGACCTGGGTCTCATGCTGTGTTGTGTCCTTGGGCAAGGCACTTCGTCCACATTGCACTCAGTCAACCCAGCTGTTCAAATGGGTACCTGAGAAGGGGGTGTACGGACCTATACGGTCGCACGAAGCGCTTAGTAGCAGCTTTGAAAGTACAATTCCGTCAGGGTAATAATGTAAAGCCAGAGAGCAGCATCGTGCTGGATTCTAGGCGCAAAAAGTAGCATTATTATGTTTTACAACCCAGGCACGCTCATGATCTGCGCCAAGATATCAGGAAGTACCAAACCAAGGGCACCGAGAACAATGGGGAGCCTGACGACAGTGTACTTGGGATGCAAGTGAGACATTTCAAAGGCGAGGTCCGCATATTTATCATGCTTTTCCTGAATCTTGCCAATCACGTTGCTGTCAAAAGGGACAGAAAATTCAATGATATAAATAAATTCATTGGCTTTATCAAAAAGGACAAGATCAGGTTTGTTGGCTGGAATTCTTCTGAGGCTGTATATGGGCCTATTCCACAGAAGTTTGAAAGCATCATTTTCCATGACGCCCTGGACATGTTCAGGGTCGTACCATGGATGAACCTCGGAGTCAAAGCCACAGACATGGCGGAGACGGTAGTAAAAGCAACCAGCCATGCCATCATGTCGTTCTAAATATGCTGTTTGTGCCAAAGAGGGGCATCCACTGACAAGATGTTGGACAGTCTCTGTAAATTAATTACATAGTCGACATTTCATATTGATATTTTCTTTAAGAATCACATTTTGGCGATTACGATCGGGAAGTGACTGGTCCTGAGCAGCAAAAAGGAAGCCCTCAGTTTCACATTTAAGACCAGCCGACTTCACCCAGGCGAAGGAGTTGGTTGGATTGCTATTCTGTTAAACACACTGCATGTACACATGATGCAATGGCTTCTCAGAAAGCTTCTCCACAAATGACTGACTCTGGGCAGACTTGGTGAAGGACTTCACCTGGTTTACTCTGTACCGTCCAGCAGTACATCGCCATCAACAAAATCAACCTCAAATCTCAGATTCTGTCCAACAAGCTTGGCACGCTTAAAATAGCTGTGGAATTCCTAGCTTTCATCATGAGTCTTGACATGTATCACCAGATCGATAGGATCATCCGATAAATAAATATGTGCAAAAATACACAATAAAATTCTATCATGAAGAGCCTCCACATTAATGAAACCCCGACCTCCAGAATTGATTGGCATGTATAAACGGTTAAGAGAGGAACGAGGGTGGTGGGCTCTGTTATCAGACATGATCCTTCTGGTCAGGCAGTCAAGACACTGGATGTCCAATCAACTACTCCAAAGGAATAGGAAAGGACTTGCACAGCAAAAGTATTGGTGGCTTTGACCTTGTTTCGAGCATTTAGCTCTGAGCTCCAGATTTTCTTTAAGCGAGATTTATACTCGGCCCGAAGTTTTTCTTGAATCGGGGCATTTTGGAGCTTGTCTCGAACTTGCATTCCAAGATAGGTGTAGGCCTGATCTTCCACAAGATGCTCAATAACTCCTCCCCCCCTGTAACTTGACCGATCCAGCATTAACTACCTTGCCACGTTTCAAATGAAGAGTATTACATTTGTCGAGCCCAAATGTCATGCCAATATCATTAGAAAAGGACTCGACAAGGAGAACCTGCTCTTTCAAATTTGTATCTCCTTTGGCAAGGAGCTCAATGTCATCCATGTAAAGGAGATGAGTAAGTGGAGTTGGGGATCTGGGCTGAGGTGGTCCGGGATGGTAACCCTCCTCTTTATTGAGCAGAAAGCTCAAAGGATTTAGAGACAAACAAAAAAGCAAAGGACTGAAGGAGTCCCCCTGGAAAATTCCCCTTCTGATTGGAATAGATTCCGAAGTCTGCACCTGCCCTTGCGAGTACATCTCAAGTTGAGTCGACCAGCAACTCATTAAAGACTTGAGTAAATCAAGTAGTCGCTCAGGGAGGTCAATACAATGAAGAGACTTCAGAATCCATTCATGAGGGACAGAGTCGTATGCTTTTTTGTAGTCAATCCAGCACATGGAGAGGTTGCGGTGATATGTTTTAGCCTCTTCCAAAATCATTTTCTGTACAAGAAGTTGATCCTTTCACCCCCTACATCCCTTTCTTGCTCCCTTCTGCTCTCTGTAAATTATATCATTGGAAGAGCAGTAAGATGACACGAGGTTTGTCAAACACCCTGTGAATATTTTGCATTGTGTATTCAAACATGTGATAGGGCTTATTATTATTATTATTATTATTATTATATGTGGATATGTTTCTTGTTTATTATAATTAGAAATATAACTGTACTACTGTATTACTGTAGCATGTAAGTCAGACTTGATTTACTTGAAATATAATTATAGTCGAAGATGAACTATCAGATCACTGTTATTTTGGGTATATGTAACGTTTCAGTATTAAACACGATCCTAAACATATATCAGCTAAATATATGACAACTTATAAGTATGTAATTTTCTGAGTAAAATTGATATTTTATACTTATCCTGACTCATGCTTATTTGCTTGTCTTCTTCTTTGCGAACACAGTGGAACACTTGTATCTCCCAATTGACGTTCCCTTCAATGTAAAATCACTAATTAGTACTCACCACGAGTTATCTTTCCCCTCACAAGCGCAGGAACGAGGGCGCCACCTCCCACCATGTGCCTCACTCTCTCCTTTTATAGCGAGCCCAACACTTGAATTTACAGGGAAATCCAAAGTGTTATGTGGGGAGGACGGGAGGGCTTACCTCATGAGTCAGGATAAGTATAAAATATCAATTTTACTCAGAAAATTACATATTTTTCCTTATCCTGACTCATGCTTATTTGCTTGTAGAATCCGACCGCTATGGAGGTGGGAATATATAATACTTTGGATTTGGATAATTAGTGATTTGAATTGTAATGACTGAATAACCCTATGGGAACTTCATAAAGGCACTGAACTGATGAATTCCTGCTGCTAACTTATCAGCTGCCATATATGGGTTATTACAATATAACTATTACAATATACTTATTATGATAAAGTATATACAACATTAATACAAAGCTTAAGACTAGTAGACTTAAGTTGTTAATGTGATAGCATAAACTCCTTGAGTTTATAGTTAATATACTTTTATGAAGTAACGAAAGTACTAAGCTTAAGATATGCATAAACTTAAGCTATATGAGTATAGTACTGTGCTTAAGATATAATTTAACTTAAGCTATATAATAGCAAAAACTCCGTAGAGTTTGTTAGCTAATATATATATAAAATGTGACCATATTACTGAGCTTAAGATATGATGAAACTTAAGCTAATATATAATAGCAAAACTCCTTAGAGTTGTTAGCTAATATATTGTATGATATAATAACCATAGTACTGAGCTTAAGATAATAGATTGAACTTAAGCAAAATATATATATAGCATGTAGCTATTTAGTACTGATATCAGATAAGTATAAATCTGTAAGATTGACTTATCTTCTCCGAGGAACTGTCAACTGTTGAGCGAGGACCATGGGACCGAAATGGTGGATACCTGAGACGTCCTTGGTGGTGATATCTCTCAGATAGTGGTTGGCAAACACCATATCGGATCTCCAGAAACAACCCTCCATTATGGTATTCAAAGAGCAGTTGCCGTGTAGAGCAAGTGTTGATGCTAGCGCTCTAATTTCATGAGGATTAGATGCTCTTGGAGGGTCGAGTCCTGCAGCCTTGTAGGCACGTGTAGTATGACAGTTCTGATCCAAATTGAGATAGTAGTGCGTTGAGACTTCCGTCTGCGTAGCTGAAGATAGAGGGATAAATAATCTCTTGAATTTTCCTCTCCTCTGTTTGGATCGGTGGAGATATATTTTCAGTGCTCTTACTGGGCATAGTGATAGATCCATCGTATCATGAGGTCCAAGTATGGATGAGAGAGCTGGGGCGTGGAATAATCTGTCTGGTTGACCTGGAATTGGTTCTTAGCTATAAAATCCCAGCGTAGTCCCAGATGAGCGATTCATCAAAGCCTCACTTCTCTGACATCCTGGCAGCCGAACAGGAAAAAAAGTGTTGGAGATTCTACGGTTCATAAGCCTCACTTGTGAGGTGTTGGATATTTTAGATCCAAAGCTGGAGTGTGAAACTTCCGTTTGTGATCCTCCAATCGGAATGCTCGGAGCAAAGCGAGTAGCTCTGGGGTCTTTGTTAACTTGACGCCCGTTCTCATAGTTATGACAGAGCTTAATGCTGCAAGATAAGTGGACAAAGTTGAGCCTTTTAGATTCTTAGTATGTCGTAGATAACATAAGTAGTCCGCCACTTGAGGATGAGTAGCATATCTGGCTGTAAATCCTTTCTTTGCAGCATAATTGACAAAACTGTGCCATTTGTCATCGTATCAGTTGCGAGTTGAGTTACGCAGTGAAAGCGTGACTGCTTTAGCCGCTCTGGCTGAATAACCTCTCTTATTCAGACATGCCTTGATACAATCCATACGTGAAGTTGGAATACTTCTGGTTTTCCGTGCACTTGTTTGGTGTGCGGATGTATCAATAGATTCGAGCGTTCTGGAAGTTGTAGAATTGGTTGTCCGATTTCTTGAATAAGATTTGGAAACCACGTTCTTGCTGGCCAGTAGGGCGCGACCAAAATCAGATGGAGGCTCTGAGTTTGACTGATTTTCCGTAAGACTTGTGGGATTAACGCTGGTGGCGGGAAAGCGTATGCGTTGAGTCCCTCCAACGATATGCTTAGTGCGTCCCTTGCCCATGCTAGTGGGTCTGGAACTGGCGATACGAAAGTTGTCAGTTGTTTGTTGAATCGAGTGGCGAATAGGTCTACTAGTGGAGATCCTATTTCCATGATTATTTGAGTGAATATCTCTGTGTGGAGCATCCATTCTGTCGTGACGGTAGGTGTGGCCGAGAGAGAGCGTCTGCTAATACATTCTTTGCTCCTGGAATGTGGCAAGCTCTGACATGTATGTTTAGATTGTCGATTAGATCGAATAATCGGAAACATAGAGACAGTAGGTTCGGTGACCTTGTTGAGCCTTGTTTGTTCACATAAAAACGCCACTGTCGAATTATCTGTGTGAATCATCAACTGAGCGTTCTGTAGTAGGTTGCTCCAGTGACTTATGGCGTTTATGACTGCTTGCATCTCTAGCAGATTTATGTGACATTTGCTCTCTTGATTGCTCCATAAGCCTGACGCTGTCTTGTAGGCGAGGTGGGCTCCCCAACCTTGTAGTGACGCGTCTACGTAGAGATGTGTTTCCGATTCCGGCTCTATTAAGGAGACGCCTACGCAAACATTCAATCTCTTGGTCCACCAGAGTAGATGAGGTTTGACGTGATCTGAGCCTGAACGGTAGAGGGTCCTCGAGATGCGCATTGATAACGGACGTAATTGAAGTCTGCCTCTGACTGTCAAGTCTTGGGCTGATGTGAGTAGTCCCAATAGGATCTGCCACTGTCGTAGTGGTAGCGGAGAGAGTAAGGCTTGTGGGATAAACTGTTGGATCTTGATCCATCTGTCCTCCGGGACTACTATACGATTCTGGGCTGTTAGAAATCGTATACCTAGAAATTGCAGATCTTGCGTTGGTTCTAGGTCCGACTTGAGTAGATTTACTAACCATCCTAGTTGAGTTAGTAACTTGATTATAAAGTTCAGCTGTAGTCTGAGACGCTGTGGATCTGGATCCACTTGTATCCCGTCGTCTAGGTAAAATGCGCTGCGAAGACCTTGACGATGTAGGTATGTGGCAATAGGCTTCGTCACTCTTGTGAATACCCAAGGGGCCGATGAGATTCCGAAGGGAAGTACTTTCCATTGGTAATGTTTCCCGTCTAGGATAAATCTTAGATATTTCCTTGAATTGGGATGAATCGGAATGTGTAGATATGCGTCTTGCAAATCTATGCTGGCCATGTAATCTTTGGGACGAATTAAGTGCTGGCGGTTTGCTTAGATAGTCTTTGTTGAAGATGCTCATGTTGTATATGAGACGAAACTTTTCCTTGGAATTTTTCTTGGGCACTAGGAAAACTGGGGAGTAGAAACCTGGTACGATGTTTCGCTGATCCAGAACTTCTAAGGCCTGTTTGTTTAGCAGAGTAGCTACTGTTTCTCTTAACATAGGTAGTTGTGCCGGTTGAAAGTTGAACCTTGGAGGGATGACTGTTAAAGGAGGTATGGCCTTGTGTTGTATTTGATATCCGTGCTGTAGGATGTTGGATACATAAGGATCTTGTAGTAATCCCCAGTTTTCCCAGTGCAGCTGAAGGCGTCCACCCACTTGAGAAGGTTGTACTGGAACGGCTGGGGGTGGAAGACTCCAGTCGTTCCAAACCTGTATTTCATCGTCTAAATCCGCGGGAACCTCTGGATGATCTGCCTCTTGCTGATCCTCCTCTGAAATTGCTGTATGGGCTTACGACGAAAGATTCCCTGGGACCTTTGCTGTAGCCAATTTCTTGTCCGATGCTTTCTGTAGTCCAGAGAATTAGACTTGCCAGAGTATCTCAAGGCTGATTGCTTAATGACGTTCGCTAACGTATCCATGGACTTGATCATAAGCACCTCTCTAGAGTCCTTAAACACCTCTTTGGAGACCTTGTCTATGTTACCACCAAAGAGTAAGGGCGATGACCATGGGGCAGCGTAGAGTGATTCCGTAAATTGATTTTCCCAATTGCAGGAGGCTAGTAGACCCTGACGACAAGCCATGGTAGTAGCTTCAGTAAGCGCTGACAAGTGATCTGTAAGGAACTGATGGTCTCTTTTCTGCATGAGTAGAGCCGAGTAGATCATTCTATCTTCCTCCTCTGTAGAATCTTTGAACTTGGTGATGAGAGTTTCATTGACAGTTCTAGATCTATTCAATCCAAAAAACATTCACCTAGAAATGGTATCCAACTGGGCTAGTTTGCGATCGTCTATTCTGTAATTTCTGGACTTGGCATCACTGATTAACTTAAAGTTGTCATCAATCTCTTGAGCCTTGAAAAAGGAGTCCATATTGTGACCTGCAAATTTCTTGGCGTTGAAAACCGGGAAATGTGTTGATTGGAATTTCGTAGATTTGGTAAAGGCTGTATCCAGATTAGCTGGAACCGCTGCAATCGGGTCAATAGGAGGTAAGGAGATAGTGTCTGCATCATCTTCCTTCATCAAATAAGTATGAGCTGAGTTCTCGTTCTTAGACGGGGAAGCAAGTTCCAATCCATTCACCATCCAGTATCTAATTTCTGCATCTGAGAATGTGATACCTTCTTCCTCTTCTGACGTAGGATCACATATAATAGAGTGAGGTGGAGTCCTAGATCTGTAAGAAGATCGGCGAAGATTGTGGTGAAACGGACTGGCCGAGTGGCTAGTATAGGGAGACCTTGGAGGAGACTTCCTCGGCTAACGCTGGTGGCTTCGTGAAGCTCTCGATGAATCCCTTCTAGATCTTCTGGGTGAAGATGACTTGGAGCCACTTAACCTTCGTGATGGCCTTCGGGAAGGTATCGAGTCAGAGTCCGAATCATTATATGGGAGCCTGCTTCGTGAATGACCTCTGTGTTCTACAGGGTCTGAGCTCGGTGAAGCACTCCTCCTCCGCGAAGCCCTTCGCAACTGGTGAGGATCTGGATCCTTCATGGAAGCTGCCTGGGACGTTCTTTGCGAAGGCTTTGATACGGGCTGGGTTGCCCTTCGTGGAGGCGCGGTTGTGGGCTCTAAGGCCCTATGCGAAGTCAAAGCGGGCTCTGGGGCCCTATATGACTTATTATGGGTTGGGCTCTGGGGCCCGCGGCTCTGAGGCCTCTGTAAACCGTATCGGTCTTCCATCAACATCATGATTTGGTTAACCAGGTCGTCTGGGACGGTCTGCGCTGGCGTTGAGGGTGTCCTCTCTGTGATAGTGACGGGACCCTCAGTTATAATCTCAGGCGTCAGCGTAGGCATCTCTGGTTGCGTGTTGATCTGCGCTGAAGTGACGGTAGCCGATACTGGTCGCTTCTTATGCCGTACATCTGGAATGATAATCGGAATGTCATCATCATATAAACACAATTCTGAAACGGGTAGAATGTCAGAAGCAAAGTTTTTAGTAGCCTTATGGATTTCCCTTTTCGGCTGTAGACCTGTAGACCTCGGGTTGAATGCGTTGAGACTACGTGGAAGCTCTCTTAGACTGTGATGATGGAATGTCCTGGGATGCAGGTAAACTTCTTGGATATAGCGGACTGCGTCCCACGCTTCTCCCCCGAAGGTAACTCAGGCGGAACACCAGACGGTAGAGGGTCGTCCGCCAACAGTTGACAGGGTATATGTGACTCTGATCTATTAGCCATGACTGACGATTGTTTCCGAGATCTATCTGCCGCCCGTCTCAAGACGGAATATAAATATTTATCAAAGGCAGAATTAGACAAATTAATACATAATTTGCAGCGTGAAACAATAGAGCATGGAGTTATGCAACTAGGGCATATTAAATGCGGATCGGCAGCAGAGTAACGTAATTTACAAACAGTGCAGATTTTCATTAACGCAAACTGCTGAGCAAACACGGCGAACCGTGAATAAAGCAGCAGAAACACGAATAATTATCAATGCATGTTGAATAAGGATACTAGTTACACCTCTATAGATGAGGTACCAAACTAAATATAAATAAAGGATATAGTGTTTTGGGAGACACAGACGCTCTCACGTCCAGCTCACTGGGCGAAGAAGGAGAGAGTGAGGCACATGGTGGGAGGTGGCGCCCTCGTTCCCACGCTTGAGAGGGGAAAGATAACTCGTGGTGAGTACTAATTAGTGATTTTACATTGAAGGGAACTTCAATTGGGAGATACAAGTGTTCCACTGTGTTCCCAAAGAAGAAGAAGACAAGCAAATAAGCATGAGTCAGGATAAGGAAAAATAATGACTAGTCCTTCGAATGTGTAGGAAAACTGGGTTAAATTGTAGTGTAAGCTGGGAAAGGGGCTTCATAACGGGATATTCAAACAATATGTACCACATATAGAATAACTGTGTACTGGATAGTCTTGTAGCACATTGTTTCACTTGCTCTACTACTGGACAACTTTTTGACCGGGGTTACTGTTCATCGTAGCACTAGTATACATTGGATAGGCCACGTGGTTGGCGCTAAATATGTTGGGTAATATCCCCTGCAATGGCAAATTACTCTTCATGAACATGTGTAAGAGTTATGATTATGTCATTTGTTTTGGTGTGTATCTAAAAAGTGGAAGGAGAGTATTGAAAGGTTTTAAAAGTTCTGCTCTAGAGCGAAGCACTACCACCAGTTTCAGTCTAAGTCAAACTTGTTGGCATGGAAATGCAAAGATAGTTTATTCAGAAATCCAAAACTACCAAAAGGCACCAGTACACCACCAGACCAATCTATGTGCCAAGTTTGGTGAAGAAATAATGAACGGTTTTAGAGTTCTGCTCCGGAAAAGAGCACAACCACCAATTTCAATCTAAGTCAAATGTTTTGCCACGGAAACGCCAAAAATATTTAATTCAGAATACCAAAACTACCAAAAGGGCACCAGTACACCACCAGATCTATCCATGTGCTAAGTTTGGTGAAGAAATATTAAACGGTTTTAAAGTTCTGCTCCGGAAAAGACAAATGTGCACGGACGCACGGACACACATACGCACGGACAGAGTCCATTTTAATACCCAGCAAAATGCATTGCGGGGGATAATTATGTTATTTGTGACTCAAAACCTGCAGTTGTTAGTGCACTAGGGGCTATTCCTAAGTCTGGGCCCCTATTCTCGAAAGGATCCTAGCGCTAGGGTATCCTAACTTTGATCCTAGGGTCTGGGATAGGTGTCCTACCTTATTCTCTAAAAGTATCCTAGCGCGCTAGGATATCCTAACTTAGGACAAATACTAGGATAGGGTCTGACTTGTCCTAAATAAATCCTAGACGAAAACAATATGGCGTCGTACTTGTTTGTTCATGCAATGTTTGGGGGAAAGAATGACTGTAAGAAGAATGCCGAAAGGATATATCGTAACCGGACTGCGCCCCTCGATTTATTGATAGAGCTGTGTCGACCCGAGCTAGAGAGAGCCACACAGCGTTCAAGAGCCTTAAACCCCGATCTTCAAGTACTAATAACCCTTAGATACCTGGGGAAGGGTGGTTTCCAGTCGGAATTGGCTGATTTGCACGGGGTTTCACACACAGGCCCCCACTGCGGGTCAGAAAATCGATAAACTAGGCCCCGGTTTAGTATCAACAACCCCTACTATATAATTCATAAAGGTTGATCACAGAAATACGGTGACATGATCGAAAACCGGACAATTACGCACATGTCAATGAATATATCGTATCTTAAAGGTCTCACAAGTATCAAAAGCTTTAAACCATTTTGCAAAATAAAGTTTAAGATAAAGTATGAAAATATTGGAAAAATTATCCATATAGTTATTGTCTGATATATCAACTCCTGTGCAAGTGGTGGTACAATAAATAGATTCATTTTCACAAAACCATTATATCAGCAGACACATGGAAGTTTTATTCAGTATTTTAGCCGATATGACCTATTACAGTACACTTGTAGATGTTTTACACTGTACAGTATAGTTAAAATAGAAATATACATACACAAATGAACTTCTATTTGCAAAAATAATATTAGATTGATATTTCTTGAGTTTAATCAGTTTTCCATTAGTTGATCATCTTTGTACAAAGTTGTGAACATAGGGAGGTATCTGTTTCTAAGAAAATTAAAACTTTTACAAATGAAAAGTTCATGACACTCATCCTTGACATTGCCTTCATGACAATAATGACATAAACTAAACTATTATTGTTATCATGTACATTTCTCTTTCTAAGTTTTAAAAAGACATGAAATTTTGGTAATGATATTTGTAATGTAACATATGTTTTATTTGGGATTACTCTTTCTGAGTGTATTAATGATATTTGTAAGGCTCAGAAAGCTCCTGAAGTCCTAGCCTGCAGTTAAGGTACATATTTTTGGGTAACAACAAATGATTTCATACAAATTATTAACAACCAATGGTACTTGATAATTTAACCGGACAACTCGAACAAGTTTGAACTACTCACATCCCCAACATATGACAATATGGATTAATTTCACTTCATTGTTAGAATTTCTTAATAGCAAAGTATTGTATATACATTCAGGAGTCAAATGTGATGATCGGTGAGATGCATATGGGAGTTAAAGTCTGATCTGCCTGTTTTCTCATCAGCCGCAATTCATTGAGTATTTCTTTTTCAACTTGCAGGCGCTCTCTGTCGATCTGCAAGCGTTCCCGCATGATGGCCACCTTCTCCCTCTCAAGCTGGACCACTTCAGCTGCCTGGGCTGTACTGTCTTCTAAAAAACAAACAACAATCATGTCATATCCACAATAAATTTCAACAATTTCAGATACAAACATTGTTTTGTTTTTCCTTTTGTATTTTTTTACCATAAAGGAACTTATTTGCAATACTCATTGATTGCATTGTACCTTGTAAAGTTGAACTGGTATATCACATTGTTAACATATGAGACAATTTCATCTTTGAGAAAACTTATCATACAATCATTACAAAATATTACTCATTGACATTACAAAGGTTAATAATTACCATGTGTATGAACTTTTGTCTTTTGTTTCTTACTCCCAGGTCTAGGAAGTACAAAGAAAATTCACAATATAATTGTTTTCAAGGATATATTGCTGAATTTGAATGTAATAACATTACCGGTAAATTATTTTTTTTACTGCATCAAATTATAAATGCAGTACGTATACATAATTCTTCCATTGCTATAAGAAAATAGTATTGAACTGGAACTTGGAAATCTGGAAGTTAAATCTTGAAATTTATTAAAATGTTAAGTATTTATAGACTGATAAACATTGTATTTGTCAAGAATGGACATACTAGTATTTTCTATTTATTTTCATTGTAATATCACTGATCTCTCATTGCGTGACGTAGTAAGTGATATCACACTGAAAACACCAAATATTCTCTATATATTAGTCTGAGGTATATTGTCTAATTTTGCACACCAAATCTAAACGAGATAAATCTATAATTATCATGATTTGCGATGTGATATTATTACCTATTTCTGGTGACAATTGGAACGATGCTGGTGGATCATGCGGTGTTGGTGGTGCTGCTTGTCGAGGTGGAGTGCAGGGCGAAAGGAGGATAGGTGATGTCCGGGCAGAGTCGACATTCAAATTGTTGCTGCTAGTTGAAGTCGAGGGAACAGCTGCATCAAACAACACACTGCCCAATCCTGAGAAGGCTGGAAATTAATGTTTTATATGTCAGAATACCTTTGCAAGTATATTCTTTAACAAAAATGTATAAATTTATTTGGAATATTGAAAAAGTACATGACACTTAAACAAAGAGGTAAAAGTTACTGGTTTGCAAATATTTTAGGGCACAACTTATCATTATGCAATTAATGCTATAGGCCCCTATACTGTCACTTATACAAAACATTAATTTCACACATTACTTGGTGATCACTTGTATATCATAAGTGTTTTATGATAACGGATGAATACCTGACAAGTCTTCACTATCCAGCCCCCCTGTGCAACCATTGATTTGTGCGGATGGAATGAGGGACACCACCTGTAAAAAATTAAATGAACTTTTCAGTAATTAAACAAAAGCATAAATTTGATTCTACATAGACACATTGTTACAGGTGTGACAAAGCAAAAATTTAACTTGAGACATGTGCAGGTATACAGTACGAAAAAGTGACTGTACCATGATACTGAAAATATCATTGATTTATACATTCTCATGTCAACAACATCCAGTAATAAACAAGTTTTTAAATTCATAATTTTAGAATTTCATTACTTCAATTTCCTCATACAAATATAGATTTATGCAATATACCTTATACTCAAAGTCACTCAGTGGAGATGGTGATGGCCCTCCGCCTGTCTGGAATATTGCCTTCTTTAGGCTACCGGCTTTCCTCCTTGTGTCGCTCCTGTTACAGATTAAAGTACATTATATCAAATTATTTCCATCTTTAAGATCATTTACATTCAAATAACACTGACCTTGATAAATTCATTTCTTTGAAGAAAATTATCAGCCTGAAACTGAATTATTGTAAAGCTAAATATGTACATTTTCAATTTTAGTAGATTTTGAGGTTCTCAAAAAGATGTTATTTTAATAAATAAAATTATCCTTTTGAAAGTTAGTTCTTTGTTTCAGCTTGTTTGTCAAAGTTAAAGCCGCAGTATTGAAGGCATCCTTATAATATATTAGATAGGTTTACTGTTCTTGTTTAGTACATGAATATTATATTTTATGTAGTCTTACTTTAGAGTGGTCCATTTTTTTTTCACATCCTCTGATGAGCGGATAGAGGACCCGCAAGCACTGACTCTGAGAAAAAAATACAATAGGATTTCAACATTCAATGTGTACTTCACTGCATACATTCTAATCTTTTCTTATCAGTTATGAAAACTTTAGTAGCATGTAATATACTGTTAAACAGTATAATTCATTATCAAAAGAATAGATTGAATAAAATCATATCAGTACTCAGAGCTCATGATAAAATATCTAATGTCTTTCTGAAATTCACTCATCAAAATATTGTGATCAATAACATTAGCCATTTCTGTGGGATTGCTAAAAATATAATCAGATAAAGTCATTTTGAATTATTTTTCGAGAGGAGAAATTGCAATTAGTACATGCCTGTGAAAACAATAATTTTGACAAAAATGACCAACAGAGCCAATGAGTCCTACTTTGACATTGCATTGTTTACAGTTACGAGCTGATCGCGATCAATAAATTGAATAATTAGATTCACCTGTTTGATATGTCCTTCCAAATCTGTTGCTTCTTGCTGTTGGTAACAACGGATGAAAATGAGCTAAATAGAATAGACTTATGCTTCTCCACCTCATCAACTAAACAATCCATCTCGTTCCGAGTCCAGTTGACTTTTCTCGCTTTCTTTTCTGCGGTCGCCATCTCGCTTGAGCTTGACATTTTGACGTCTGCTCGGGGATTTCCCCAAAAGCTGTGACGTCATATGGGAAATCCCTTCGCTTTTCTATCTCACCGACTGAAGAGCTCGCTATCCTAGCTAGGATCGGAAGCTCAAGTTAGGACAGAGATAGGATCGTTTCGAGAATGGGTCTTATCTTAAAGTTAGGATGTCCTAACTTCTGTCCTAACTAGTTAGGATCTGTCTTAGCTGGGACACTTTCGAGAATAGGGGCCCTGAGACAAAAGTCAGACTTCTTCATGATGGAAGTCTTCCCAGTACCAACAGTATGGACAGCTATATGTATGACTGTGAATGTGAATATATGGATATTCGTGAGGCAGATAAACATATCAAACATGGTAGTTTTCTTGCCAAAGTAGACTTAAAAAATGCATACAGATCTGTACCTATTCACACTAGTAATTACCCACTAACAGGGTTGTGTTGGCGTTTTAAAGGGGAAAGCAAACCTACGTACATGTTTGATTCAAAACTTCCATTTGGTGCTTCTAAGTCCCCCAAAATATCTGCCAAGTTTTGCTGAAAGATATTAAGTGCTGCAATATGCAGAATAATGAAAGTGAGACATGGGTACAGAGTTATAGCATATTTGGATGATTTATTTATTATTTCAGATACTGCTAGTGAATGTGGCCAAGCCTTGGCAAAACTTATTGAAGTATTGAGATGGTTAGGTTTTCGTATAAACTGGAGCAACTTTGAAGGGCCAAAACAGTTGTTTTTCTTGGTGTTTTGATAAATACCATTGAATGTACTTTAGAGTTGCCAATGGACAAAGTTCACACCCTTGAACAGGAAATAGCTGCCTTTGCGGCAAAGAAGAGAGCAAGTAAAAGGCAAATAGAGAGTCTGATAGGAAAATTGAACTGGTCAGCCTCTGTGATACAGGGAGGTAGAACTTTTCTTAGGAGAATGATTGACCTCAAGAAACCTTAAAATCGGGAAGTGATAAGGTGTTAACTAGTGACTCCTTCAGATTGGATTTAGAATGGTGGAATTCCTGTTTGAGAACTTTTAACGGATCAAAGAAATTTTTGGACAGCAAGCCAGTTCGGACTGTGCAAACAGATGCATCATCTAATGGTGCAGGTGGTTACTTCAATGGAGACTTTTACTATGTGAAATGGCACTGTGATATGCTTCAAGTTGAACAAATGCATATTTATGTTAAAAGTGCCTTGTTAAACAGTGCCAATTGTGCCCGCTGGTGCTGTGCATGGACAAACAAAAAGGTTATAGTAAAAACTGACAATACTTGTGCACGTGCTATGATCAACATAGGTAGTTGTAAGAACACTTTTGTAATGGAATACCTCAGGTTTCTGAGTTGGTTACAAGGCTATTTTAATATTTCATTAGAAGCTCATTATGTTCCAGGTGTTGATAACCAGATAGCAGATGCTGCTTCCAGATGACATGAACAGGGTAACTTGTCACGTCTCTTTCAGTATGTGCCCAGCCTGAGTTTAATGAATTTTTCTGTGGAGAACCTTATAAATCACATGTCCTCTAACTATTTGAATTCCAGATGGGGGCGTTATCAGGCAGTTGAAAGAGGGTGTACAATGGCTTAAATCTTACGCTTGGGCAGAGTCTACTAGGGCCACACACCGTAGTCACTTTAAGTGTTTGTTAAAGTATTGTGATACAGTTGGTATTGATCCTGTACCCATGAGTGAGGAAGCTATTATGTGTTACATTGCTTTTCTAGTTGATGTAAAAAAGTTCAAATATTCTACTGTAAGGCAGTATTTGTGTACAGTCTCCAATATTCAGAAGGAAAACATTTTCCTGACCCTTTAAAAGATAACTGGCATATATCTCAGTTACTTGTAGGTGTAAGGAGGGAACTGGTGTTTCTCAGCAGGCAGCACCAAGTGTTACACCCCTACATCTCCATCTCATCAAGCAAAATGTAAATGAGACAATCTTTGGAGCATCAGTGTGGGCAGCATGTCTTATTGTTTTTTTTGGCATGCTTAGACCAGGGAATATCTTAGCTATACAAGGCCAGAATTTGTCAAGGGTTCTGACCATGGGTCAGATTGAACAGTTTGGTAGTTCCTACTGTATTGCTTTGAATTGGACAAATACTCTCCAGTTCAGGAAAAGATTGTTTATGTTTACTTGCCAGCCATTAGTGACCATCCTCTCAATCCAGTGTCGGCCATCGACAATGTTCTTAAATTTCATACCCATCATGACATGTCACACCCGCTGTTGTGTGACAATAACTGTCAAGTGTTAACCTATTACAAGTTCTTAGATGTTGTAAATTACATCTTGCAGCAAAATGGTATCTCTGTTCGCCTTACTGGGCACTCTTATAGATGAGGTGGCTCTAGTTGGACCTTTGATGTAGGTTTACCTGGAGAGGTAATTCAGGATCTTGGTTTTTGGAGAAGCAATGCTTATTTGCGCTATTTGGACATTTCTAGTAAACAAAAGCTAGAAGCTATGCAATTGTTTGGGGAGGCCCTGCAAAAGGCATCATGATGATTATTATATCAATTACATGTCTACTGTCTAGGAATTATCAAGCTCCCATATTTTTGTGTGTTATTGTTCAGGTAAAGCCTTGACCCAGTTTATACTTTTAGTTAATGTTCAAACAAGTTACAGTCGTTACCTCAAACCTCTTGGGCTGGGGGAAATAATATATTTCTTGATGTAAGCAAATGCATGATGGCAGTATCATAATTGTGTTATGCAAAATGCAATTTGCCTTCAGCCCAAGGTTTTTAAATAAACTTCCAGTTATTTTATTTGGTAAGAGTTCCGCCGTAACCCCCACCCCCCAAATATGATTAAAAGAAAATGAATAAGAGAGTGTAAAAAAATACTTCATCTAAATACTGGCTATCTTTGATTGACAAGATTTTTACAATATAGACTATAAATGTGATAAAGGTACCTATAACCGTGACGAAACCAACGTTATTCAGCTGTAGCGAGCAGCTACTCTGTACATACCAAACCGTAACGCCCACTCCCAAACGTCTTACGCCCGTTCTCACTAATGAGGTGCAAATGGGTAAGCATCGTAAGTCAAAAATCAACTACACAAAATCTATGCAAAAACATTTTATTTAGACAGTTTGGTATATGGTCTATTACATTTCACTTTTTCAGCCACACCATTTTACAAATAACCATACAGCTGTTATCTAAATGTGGCACCTTGAATCATAAAATATTATCACCTGATACGTACGTGACTAGTTTTTTTGACTAGAGAATTAAAGTGACAATGTGATAAATTATTTGAGTAACCTATCAAATATTCCGCATGAGTTTGGCGATTTAGTTACACACATGTCTGCTCAAAAACTTTAGAAGTACTTTGACATACACATTGTAAATCATTATTACTCAGATTGTTTTTTCAAAAATACCAACAAATTGCAAAAACATTCTAAAATCAAACCTGATAACTAGATTAGCCGACAATCTGAGGGCGTAGTAGACCAAAAAATGAGTAGCAAAATATTTGATCGATAGCCAGTTGCAACAACATAAAACTCATGAAAATTACCAGTCACTTTTTGCAGTACAAACAGTAACGTATGTAGCCCAACTTTAAATTGTTTCAAATAAGATTTTTATTATGAAGAATAATACTTTTTCTTACCTAAACATCGATTAAAACACATCAGCATCGTTTTCTTCAGGATTACAAGATTCTATCGTTTCTTCCTTTACAGTTTTTTAGTACTACATAAAGACAATATCAGGGTGATTAATATTAATCATCATAAATTTGGCAAAAGGAACATAACAAGACTGTATCCTCGATCATTCTTTCTCAAGTAAGGCGGGTCCTTTTGCTTTCCGAATTTACCGATATTCTGTCTGAATTTCTGCTCTACGTTTTCCCACTTGAAATAAGAAACAAATGAGTAACGATGTATAATACATTTCGATACATACGTTACCCTATAATTATGCTCTTTCACATAACAAAGACCCAGGACTAATCCAAATGTTATTACAAATAACATCGCTTTCCTGTTTGTTATGATGGTAGTTAAAATACACAATGACAATTTGAAAGAATTACACTTTGTAACATGTTTAACGTGACGTCTTTAATTATGCATGGTATCACCTGAATTTAAAACAACATTACCTCATAAAACTGATGTGGTTTCTCTCTCAAACTGTGTCTGCTGTTCGATGACTGTCGCCACATGAAGTAGGTATAGCCAAAACTAATCATATTGTTTCGAAAACTTAATTCCGTACTTTCTAGTAACATATGTAACAGTTACGTATGTATATTTTCAATGGTTTTCATGTTCATTTTTGCAAATCTATACACACTACTGATCGTGATATGAGCTGTTTTACAATGCTAGAAATGTGTGTTGTTGGTATAATGTTTTGCGTGAAGTGTTATAGAAATTGAAGTAATTATTGGCATGATAACGTATGTATTGCTTGATTTCTACGCATCTTGTTTGTGGTGTTGAAAAATATTTTTTCCAATACTGAACTATACTTATAGTTAAAACCTGTCGTAATTGAATTGGTAAATGTTTTGAGTATAAATAATTGATACTGTACTTCACTTAAGCTAGAAAGGTACGCTGCTACACTG
This sequence comes from Haliotis rubra, assembly GCF_003918875.1. NCBI lineage: Eukaryota > Metazoa > Mollusca > Gastropoda > Lepetellida > Haliotidae > Haliotis > Haliotis rubra. Next base: position 753,718 of record NW_025766348.1, on the reverse strand, counting down.
TCATCCAGAAAAACACAACGTATGTATCCAAAGTTTGGCGACAACATTTCAACACTCTATAACTATTCCGATTTGGATGGTTTGCCTTCTTATTCTCATTTGAATGCAGCGTAATCAGTACATTGTTCTTTAAACATTCAATCTGAACCAAAAACTGCAAAATCAAAATGACAGTATTAACTTAAGTGAATCGTCTCCGACATGGCGACAGTAACGTACGTATCGGTTTGCCAACTTTGACTTTTCCTGCATTGCCAATATAAGGACAAATGACCCGAAACAGTGTTTATTGGCTAGGGCGAGTATAAGACTTTATGAATAATGCAAATACTGGGCACAATATTTGTTGGATTATGAACAAATGGCTGGCGACATCAATTGCACCTCATTAGTGAGAATGGCCCCTTATCGCTGGTGCGTATTATGATTAATGTAATGTATCTACACGTCAACAGTATTCATCTTACCTGCGCAATGTACAGACCGCAAACAACAACCAATTTCGACTGCATACACTTGCTTCAAATAAATATTGAAGTTGAAATAACTTTTGAAAGCTTAGACTTTGATTGTGCAGTGCTGTCCCAACGTCTGAAAGACGAAAATGTCTTAGGGGATTCCCCTTGTACGGGCGCGCACGTCACAGACTGGTTCACGCCTATTTCTGCGTGCCTTCACCAGAAGGCAAGCTCTTATCTGATTTAGAGAACGGACACCAGCTTTGCATGACCTGCCTAACTGGTTCTACTGTTAGTAAGCGCGGCAAGCTTGGTGCGTAGACTGGTACTGTCTTCCGCGTCCTAACGGATAAGATAATTTCTTTTTATCCCAAGGGAAATTTGGTTTGCATCATGTAAGAGTTCTCCAGTTTTTACATTTATAAAGCAGCTGTATTATCATAAAACTATTTGTGTAATATAGTCAGGATGTAAATACATCAATTTAGTACACAAACATTGGTATTGACTAGAAATTCTGGATTGCACATTTGGAAATCATTCATTGAATTTGTTATTGATACATCGAATACTAACTGGCAAATATGAGTGGCGAACCCTGTTTGTTCTAAAAGTCAACAGAAGGTAGTGATTAATATTCCATAAATAAAGTATGTGAGTATAGGATCACTTAACATTTGCATAGTTTTCTAAATGCTTATAGATATTGTTTAACAGAGCGATTGTTGCATCATCTGTCCCACGCCTTGCTCTGTATGCAAATTGAACATGACTGACTACATGCAACGTAAAACACAACTTTGCAGATTCTGATACCTTTCGGTATGGACATACCGAAACAAATCGTCAAAAATGCAAATTGAACTTATAAAGTTTAAAAATAACGCGATGAAAATAAACGCGCGAAATCGGAGTTCAAACGTTTCACTACTTTTCCCCCGACTTTTCTGGGGAAAACGGGTTTCAACAGCTGGGCTGCGCTCATAGCACGTGCGCAGTGAAATAGGTTCGCGCAGCTTGGAAGCGGGTTGTCGGGTGAATACTCGGTGAAGGCTTTGGTGTGAGCTATTTTTCTAATGTTTTGTTGATATCTCACAGGCGCGAGCTTTTTATATGTTATGACGGTAAATTAACTGTTTATATAATTTCATTTGTCTATTTCACCACACGTTCTTCTTACCGAGTCACTTTCTCAGTTTGATACTTAAAAGCAATGTAATTATTTAGCGTTGACACAATTTCTAACTGTGATATAGATATGTCGTTGTCACAGACAAAACTCAATGTCTTGTTTTATTGACACGTGTGTGTCTGCCTGCCTGTCTGCTAATGACAATATTCAATACACAGCTGCTATCACTGACCACATGCAATTTGAACTTAACACCAATCAGGCTATACACCATAAACAAAATGCATTGATTTATGGCCCGAGTTCGGTCTCTGTCACATTATGTAATTACACAGACAGGCAGGTGTGATACTTGAACACATGACATGTTATGATGTCTGTTGATTGCAAAATGTTATACACAAAAAATGAGCATGTATTTACAAAACCCAACATCTCTATATATACACACACAATGAGCCGTGAAGGCATCTGCTGATGAACCAGCCGTTACACTTGAGTGCACACCCACCCGCTCTGACTGGGTTTGGTATCCCGGCTGCTTCGTTTCTTAGGAAGTAAACCGAAGTACACAATTTTGCACTTTTGATTTGCGATTGCACGCTTAAAATTTTGTTTATATGTTTTTTCATTACCAGCAATGTATATTATATGTCATGAATAAGTGATAATTGTGTTTTAATTATGTTTGATTTTTTGTTGCATGTGACCTTTGACAATACGTTCTAAATATATCATGGCAACAGAGGTTAGGGCCACTGGTCTGAAGCCATTTTTAACAGGATTTTTTTTGTTTTTTTTGTTTTGTTTTTTTGCAATGAAATAATTTTAGGGGGGTTTCCAAAGAAAAGTACATTATGCGAATTAATTGATATCTGAAATAGCTTTTGAAAAACCCCAGCCAGTTGCACTCTACATTCCTTAAGAACAATCCCAAACAAGTTACAGGCTCACAACATTTATGTGGATTTATCTTAGCAAATGAATTATCACATCATCTGTCGATATATTTAACGAACATAGAGATTTTTCTGGGTTACATCTTCTTTTTATTCTCGAGTACAACGTTTCAGGGCTTGTTCTGGCCCCATCATCAGGTAAACTGAACAGTAACTGTTAACTCTGGCCGTGACGTCACAATGCTTATGACGTCACAATGCTATGACGATGCAATACATGTGGTGGTCAATAGATACAGATGACATGGCTAATAGAATACATGTTATTATGAATATATAAGATGTCATTTACTGCAAAATTAATGGATCAATTTAGAACTGTGCAGAAACTTATACAAAATTGTTGATTGAATTAGAAATGTACAGAGACGTATTTATAAATGTATAGAATGTAAAGTAATAGCAGTGTATACATAGAAATTATGCTTTATACATGGGAACAGTGACGAGGTAGGGTATTGTCTTATTGTTTTATGTACCAAATGCATGGTACATAAAACAATAAGACAATACCCTACCTCGTCACCGTCAAATATCATCTTCTAAAATGCCAATCAAGCATCTGATATATTTAACGTTTCACAACGTGAAACCGATACGCACGAACACTCTCCAACCCAGAGATCCATGTTAATCTTAGTATTGGTTGGTCAGCCTCGAGCCAACTTGATAACGCTTGAAGAGTCTTCCTCGAAACCTTGCATCCTGCTATATGCATGCTATGTTGCATCTGCTTTTTGTTCAGCGCCTTAGAGTGTTTTAGTTTCTAAATCATATAGGGCGCTATACAAATGTTGTATGTTATTTATCTATACACCACGTAGTATAATGTAACACAATTGTGAATATGGGCAAGAAATTGTGTTCCGTCCAAGCTTGCATAAAGATATCCTAGGGCCATAAAACATGATATTGCCCTCTTCAATGGTCAGTTATTGAACAACTGACGTCCTTAAATACTCCAACAGACACTTGAGGTCCCTGATGGGGAATGGTGTCATGCTCTACGATGTTAGGCTGATAGGGGCTTCAGTTGATACAAAGTTGAGGCAATCATAACCAAGTTTTGGAAGATGTGGAGAAGTGTTTCTCAAGCACTAACCTTAAGCACGAATGTCCACACCAGCCGACATTGGCACAAGTCATTCCTTTTTAATAGAAAAGAGAACATCTTTAGCTTCCAATTATAGACCTGTATCATTATTACAATGAATCAGTAGGATGTTTGATGGAATCGCCTTCAAGAGCTTGAATAATCATCCAATCTGCTGTGTAAATGTAACAACTACAAAATATACAAAATGTAAAATGTTCTGGAAAAGCAATCTATTTTAATATGTCTTGTCATACTAGTATTTACCTGTTTGGGATCAATTCATACCACCCAAAACAATAATGTAATTGTCAGTGAGAAGGTTTATATTTTCACATGTCCATGCTTTATTTATAGTCACCACGTTTATGGGCTGGGAAAGCGATATTTCAAATTATATAGATAGAATACAGTGGGGCTTTACCAGCCATAGTTTTGGGTCAGTGATTTTTAATTGGGGCTTTCCCGGCGCTGGGTAAGAACAACAGAGTGTGTTGAAAGAACAGTTGATAAATTCACAGGTTCTAGCATTCCCAAGATATGACCTACCTTTCACTCTAGCTGTTGATTCTTCCAGTAGGGGAATTGGTTACATGTTATACCAGGTTTACCCAGACAGTGAACACAAAGGACTAGATGAGAAACTTAGAACCAGAGTGATACGGTTTGGTTCTAAATCCCTGTCTGGTTATCAGAAGTCTTATGGACCAACAAAACTTGAACTGTTAGGTGTTGTCACCAGCATTCTGGACTGTGCAAGTTATCTGAGAGGGACACATTTCATAGTTGAGTGCGATCATCAGGCGTTGCGTCCTCTTTTCCAGAAAAAGATGGAAGGGTGCCATGTATGAGAGATGGATGACAATTCTTCAACAGTTTGATTTTGAAGTTAAATACAAGCCTGCTGAGTCCATGAGAGTACCAGATGCGTTATCAAGGTATTCAACGTCAAGGGTTTTAGTGTCAAGTCCTGATGAAGTTGATCCGTTCTTTCCCTACGTACATGAAGAACCAGGCTGTATCAGGATACAAGATGGAGAAATCTTATATCCCCAACCTACAGTGAATACTGTCACTATGGACTTTGTACATGAACCAGAATGTGTCGGTCATATACAGGAGTTGTGTGAGATGGCATGTGTACAAGCACAGGTCACTGAAGCTAACGTATAGAATACGACGCAGACACTGATGAAGTCCCCGACAACACAGACTATAGGAAGGGAAGAAAGAGACGCAGAATCCCTCTGATCGCAGATGTGCATGAGACAGAGGAATATATTTCTGATGAGAATCAAGATTTGTCTAATGCAGTGAGAACAGCTCCTGTGTAGCTAGTGAACCGAGATTAGACTACTCCTGCTCACGACCTTATAATTCGGGCATCCCGCTTCAAGCTGCGCGAACCTATTCACTGCGCATGCGCTATGAGCGCAGCGCAGCTGTTGAAGCCACTTTTCACCAAAACTGGGGTGAATTTAGTGAATCGTTTGAACTCCGATTTCGCGGTTTTTTTCACATCGCGTTATTTTTCAACTTTATAAGTTGAATTTGCATTTTTGATAACTTTCGGTCCATACCGAAATGTATCAGAATCTGCAACGTTGTGTTTTAAAGATACCCCGATACTTGAAAACTATCTCTTCCTCTCCTATTTTGAAATACAGAACATGTAATCACAATCTCCCGATAGAAACTGGTCGTTGGCATGGTATTGGGAGCACCTTTAGAATACAGCACCACAACTTCTCGTGAGGACGATCTCTGCCGTAGGTCACGTGTCATTAAGACAAGCAATAACCAGTTTGTGAGAACCCGTCGGACGCGAACCCGCCACCTTCGGATTGTTAGCTCGACAGCTAACCGACTGAGCTACGTCCACACTGTTGGACAAAGTGCAAATTTATCGAGTCATTCCTGTGACGTCACGGAAATGAACGGAAAGAGTCGAATAGGTCACGGACAATTACGAAGGCTACGGGTAGACTCATTCATCACCACTCGCCCCTTTCCGTAACTGCTTCCTGGTGGTATTTTCACCAAAAGAAAACTTGCAGAAGCAGTTCAAATCCGGAGACACAAGCCCTCAATCAACAGAGACCAGGGATATCTCATCGCTTCTGCATACAATGAACTGATAAAAACAACAGATTAGAGCACCCCAGCTATCATTGCTAATTAATCTCATCAGCCATGTATATTTTGTTTCTGCCCCTAGGACCATTGGCTTCCTCCTATTGTCACTACATTATTACCACCGTGCCTTGTTGTTGTTGTTAATCCCCTTGATTCATACCTACATGTTGTTATTACTTAACCCCTGTTCATGTATTTTAGTCTGTTCTGTGCTGTAGTACTTCACTCTTGCTTGACAACGGCATAAGAATCCATACCGAAACGTCGCATCATATATAATAAAAGTTGTTATCCATAAACAATCTTACTTTCTTATTAAATCATATTGTTTGCGGATTTTGTAAAAGTGAAAATTGTAAGTTCAAAGAGCTTTTTCGAAACTCATCATTTTATTTATTCTGAAGACAGATCTTTAATTTCAAAGAGTGAGAGCACCTTCAAGTTCATTAAATTGGTTAGTGATAGTCTGTTTCGCATCATAAACATCAGCTGCATCATCAGTGTCACTCTTCGGCATGTCATGGTCCTCGCATACCATATTGTCACAAGTATGGTTCCGACATGTCACAGTGCATTTCAGTCCATTGGTAAGGCACTGACAACTTGGCAGCTTACAAACTGTTGTGCACTTGCAAGAAATGAACTCAAGAACAGCATCTGGAACAAGATGTCCTGTCATCCAGCAAATCTCTATGTGACCATTTTCTTCCGCCCATCTGTTGCCCGTGGAGTTGGATATTCAGCTTCCAGACAGTTGTACCATATTGGAGCTTGATAGTTTGCTCTCAGGATGTGCATAGATAGACAATCAAAGGAGGGTGGCAATTGTCCTGATTCAATTGCCCCTTTTCTCACTTCAAATACGTGGTACCTAGCGCAATTGATCGACATCCCTTATTTGAGAACCTGAAGCAGACAGGCGAATACACGTGAATGCTTGAAGTGAGTCAGTCAAACCTGGTGGCACAGTCTACGCATTCACAAGTTGTTGGAAAGCCTCTTGATATTCTTTGCTATGGACAAGAAGTTTGAATGCATTGACCTTCCCTCTGCCTCCAAAAGTACTGACAGTATCACATACAGTGTATGTGTGTAGTCCAGGAAGGGCCATGCAAATGCTTTGAACAAATGCCGCAGCAACTTTCTTGATATCAATTAATCTTTGCACTGTTTTGTACCAGTTTTGACGTAAATATTAGTTGCAAAGTCACTGCTCTCTGCCAAGGACAAGACAAAGACATCTGAGCCATCTGAGGAAATGACAACTGATGAGGATTCCAAATATGTTTAGCATGCAACAGCATTAGTGTGTCTGCTTCTTGTGTAGTTGACAAGGATTCACTTGCTTCCACATGTCACATACAGTATTCTGTCTTCAAGTTTGGCCCTGGAATGAGGAAGCTGCCAGTCTTGAACAATGAACTGGATGATATTGGTTTAGCTTTCTGATGAAGTAAGAAGCCACTGTCGTATCTTGTGTCCTGAAGCAATGTTACAGTCGACTAGGCTGTTGTCTCATCCCCGGCTAACTCACTCGATGCTAACTTGATGGAGCTCTTATGGTACACTTCAAATGCCATATCGGTGCGGTAGCTTCCTGTTCCAATATGTAGGGCTGATGTTAGAAGTGACTGACAGTTCTCATTCCATCTATGATGCGTTTTGAGGGTCCAGGAATTACCTCAGTCGATGAAACAGATTTCAAGATGTTTTGCTAAAGCTGCTTTGTTGACCTTGTTCATTGTCCCATCACAGTTAGCTAGTGCCCATGGTAATAGTCTGAGGAGCAAAGCTAGTACCTTCTGGCTCTCAAGTCTTTCATCAGAAAATTGAAGGCATGCCCCCTACCCTAGCTGTTTGGCTCACTCAAGATCTTGAGCAACATCTGTCGGAGCACAAAACCCTGTCGATATGCTGATCAGATCGGATAGACAGCTGTCCAAGATGTTGATCCATTCATCTTCCATCAGATAACATTTGATTCATCCTTGACTACCGTTGAATGTTCCAAGTCATGGTGACTAAAGTCAGGTGCCTGAATATCTGTGAGTCTTCTCAGCTGGCTAAGACTCTATGTTCGGCGGTACGATAGTACCTACTCACAGCAGATGACTTGAGACTGTTACTCAAGATCTTCAGCAAGCCAAACAGCTAGGAGAGGAGGTATACCTTCAATTTTCTGATGAAAGGCTTGAGAGCCAGACAAAGAAGTTTACGACCGTCGTCCAAAACAAAGTCTGAAAACGTTTACTCTTGTCAACTGCCAAAGGAAGAAGAAAGGGTCAAACACTGCAACAGTCCTGAAGCAGATAACAAGGTCTTTGGTCATATATTACTTGTCGCTCAAAGCATGAAATTGGACATGCAAAGGTACAAGCTTTGCCCCTTGGAACAGGAAGCTACCGCATCGATGTGGCATTGGAAGTGTACCATAAGAACTCCATCAAGTCAGCAGAGTGAGTTAGCCGGGGATCAAAGAACAGCCAAGTCCACTATAACATTGCTTCAGGACACATGATACGACAGTGGAGGCGGCTTCTTGCTTCATCAGAAAGCTGTGGCGTTTGGTCCAAGCATTTTCAAGACCCTTCCTGGACTACACACATACACTGTTTATGATACTGTCAGTTCTTTTTGAGGCAGAAGGAAGGTCAATGCATTCAAACTTCTTGTCCATAGCAAAGAATATCAAGAGGCTTTCCAACAACTTGTGTGGACTGTGCCACCAGGTTTGATTGACTCACTTCAAACATTCATATGCCTCAGGTTCTTAAATAAGGGATGTCCATCAATCGCGCTAGGTACCACGTATTTGAAGTGAGAAAAGGGGCAATTGAATCAGGACAATTGCCACCCTCCTTTGATTGTCTATCTATGCACATCCTGAGAGCAAACTATCAAGCTCCAATATGGTACACCTGTATGGAAGCTGAATATCCAACTCCACGGGCAACAGGTGGGCGGAAGAAAACGGTCACATAGAGAGTTGCTGGATGACAGGACATCTTGTTCCAGATGCTGTTCTTGAGTTCATTTCTTGCAAGTGCACAACAGTTTGTAAGCTGCCAAGTTGTCAGTGCCTTACCAATGGACTGAAATGCACTGTGACATGTCGGAACCATACTTGTGACAATATGGTATGCGAGGACCATGACATGCCGAAGAGTGACACTGATGATGCAGCTGATGTTTATGATGCGAAACAGACTATCACTAACCAATTTAATGAACTTGAAGGTGCTCTCACTCTTTGAAATTAAAGATCTGTCTTCAGAATAAATAAAATGATGAGTTTTCGAAAAAGCTCTTTGAACTTACAATTTTGACTCTTACAAAATCCGGAAACGATGTGATTTAAAGGTATCAAATAACACAACTTGATATTAATTAAACCTTTTTAATCATGTTAGCAATATTTTACCTCCCTTTTTCCATTTCAAACCTAATTGTTGAATTTTACTGACGATTAGAGCTTAGAATTGACACTTTTTGAAAGTTTTGGGTTATTTGGCGGCCATCTTGGATTTAGCCTCGTTCTGAGTTTGAGCTACCAAACTGACATGACCATCATATATTTTTTATATGTAGAGACATATAGGAATATAAAAAACACTAAAGCTTTTGGTCCCTCTGAGTGGTACCAATATGTCAATTTTCAGCTCCTGGCTCATGGCCTAACATGTTTACTGTGAAATTCGCAGATGATGCCGCTGTTACTGGCCTAATTTCTGATTCTGAACATAATTATCGCCCAGGCATTGAAAAATTTCTATCTTGGTGCAAAGACAATTTTCTTTTTCGGAATGTCAGTGAGTGAGTGAGTTTAGTTTTACGCCGCACTCAGCAATATTCCACCTTTATGGCGGCGGTCTGTAAATAATCGAGTCTGGACCAGACAATCCAGGGATCAACAGCATGAGCATCGATCTGCGCAATTGGGAACCGATGACATGTGTCAACCAAGCCAGCGAGCCTGACCACCCGATCCCGTTAGTCGCCTCTTACGACAAGCATGGGTTACTGAAGATTCATTCTAACCCGGACCTTCACAGGTCATTTCTGAATGTCAAGAAAACTTAGGAAAGGGTGGTTGATTTTAGAAGAAATAAGGAACCTTTCAGTGCATTAGAAATGTTCCTCTTCAACAGCATGTGCACTAAACTATCAATATCATATGCAAATGACTGTGGCCTTTTACTGAATAAACTCGTCTGTCTGTCTGTCTGTCTGTCATTGTACATGTATCTATCTGTATGTATCTTTATTGGATTATAAGGACCAACCACATCTCTATAACTTTAACTTGCATTCATTATCACCTATATCGTGATGTTCAATTTAAGGAAAATTGCATTAATTATCCTTTCTCCAAACCCAACAACATACCCTTCAGTGACTGGTAAATGGGGTGTTCCATTATTTTATAGGTAAAAAATCATTTCCAATTCTGCCTACAGTAATTTTTGTTGGCAAACTGGGATGTATGCAAATTAGGACTGTAGTCAGAATGGGATGTAACCATTTAGCCAAATCTTAATGAGGTCAGGTATGCTGTCTTGTCCTTGGTTTTCATTGGCTGCACATGTGCAACATCTTGATTGGATGTTGAAGTTAGATGCATTTGGAAAGTGTGAAGTTTGTTCACTTGCTGTAGTTTGTTCACTTGCTGTCTTTCTCCCAACCTGGCAAGGTGGTTGGAAAGTCATGGAAGTAGGATTGTGATTTACAGATTAGTTACACTTGGTTTGATGTAAAAGGAATAAACTACAAAAATATGTTTAATTGTTGAAAGGTTAATTCAGTGTTTATTGTAGCTGAATTTATGCATTTGGTGGAGGTATACTTTGGCTTATGGTTAGAAGTTGTTGGTGTCAATAATTTCTTAATGTTGAGTCCAAACAGATTGTACGTTTACTTTACTGGTGAGAATTAGAGTTTCATACATCCTTGGTTGGTGCTTTGTTGGTGCACGTTGGTGCCTCACCACATGTGGCCAATACAAGTTGTCCCATAGAAATTTCTATGGATCTATACATGTAACTGAACCATTTATTTTGTGATGTCTGTTCAGTGGTAGTACTGCAATTGTGTTGAAATAAGTGTGAAAATGAGGGCTATAATGCATATCTTACAGTGAGATGTCCACGTTTTTACTCACTCAACCACCTTTCAACTTTACTTGTCAGATCAAACATTTTTGTATTGATTTCCTATGACATTTCAAAGCATTGGACAGAGTTTGGCATGAGGTCTTATTACACATTTTTAAATAATATGGTAGTAGTAACATGCGTAAATGGTTTCCTAGCTCTCTCACTAACAGATAGGGCTGTCGTAAACGGGATGTGGGTGTTAGTAAACCCTTTAAGATGGCCGTTCCGCATGTCAGGGGTGGGTGTAAGCTCAAGTTTACACACCCGCGTGGTCCATTAAGTCTAACTCCTAACTACAACATTATATTCATGTACTGGCACCCTATATGACCCCCTCGTCATTACAAAGTGACTTGGACTGGACAGGATAGGGCAAGCTGTCAGTTTGTAACTTGTTACACGTTTGAGGTTACATCATTCCATGGTCTCATGTCGCGCCTCGTGATCGGAAATACTCCTCGTGTCGTTTAATTACTACTCAGGCATTGAGACTCTATAAGGTATGTTCCCTGGTCTACTATGCCTCTGTCAGTTTGTAACTTGTTATGTCAATGTCAAGTCATCACCACCAAATGCTGTTAAGAATGGGTGAATGTGGTTGTTATCCATTAGTATTTACAAAAGAATTTTAAATTGATGAGCAGGAATAATATGGTTACTAGAATCTAGATAAATAAATAATTTTCCTATGATATGCTCCTAAAGCTGGTAGCCCCGGAAAGTGAATTGGGTAGCAATGGTTAAACATTTGTGTCTGGTTGAAGATACTGTCAACGCGTGTGTCGACAATGCTGAACCAAGGACAACGTCGCATTCACTGTTCCTGAACCTTTGATGCACGCTCGGGATACACGCTCGGAATACACGCTCAGAAATATCAAGCACAGCAATGAGACATAAATGAGGCGAGCGGAGGTCAACCCCAACCTAAATGCGTTTCCTACGAGCGGCACATAGAGCCCACACTCGTCCTTATACAGACAATCGGAATACCTCACTACGGAAGAGATGGAAACAAATCTACAGTAATGGACAACAACTGACAGACGAGAGACATTAGAGCGAGCTTGACGAATTTTACGTCTCCATTTAGACGAGGTTCATACAAACATATCTTTGCAACTGGGTGTTGTCATAAAGAGACAACAGAAGAGGACGTCACACACATATATTTGCAACTGGGTGTTGTAGACAACAGAACACGGTGCCAAACACATTTCTTTGCAACTGGGTGTTACATATAAAGAGCCAACAGAAGACGGTGCCACACACATATTATATATCTTTGCAACTAGGTGTTAATATAAAGAGCCAACAGAAGAAGGTGTCACACACATATCTTTGCTCCTTCACATCCAATGTAAAATGAAGCAACTTGCTACTTTAAAGCAGGGGTAATCTACAGCATCTTCTTATCTCCCTGTTTAAAGTGATGAAACATACACTTCCTGGAGGCCTCACCAAATATTCAGTCATGACGTTTCAGTATGTGAAGTGGCTTTTCTTTGATTTAAACATGTTTCAGGCCCTGGCAACCTGTAAGATAAGTTCCATCGTTAAATGTTTCAAGCACTAAAACAGCAGTGACAAAGTCGTTTGTGTTCGATTATGAGAAAACGATTGCTTGGTCGTTTGGTCACTGTGACCAATCTTCGATTATTTCAATTAATCGGAACACCACTAGTGAGTTGTTTGTTTGGAGGCGAGACAGTCTCAGGCACACGGATGCGAAACCTGGGAACTAGTCTGTCATACAGAACCTGAAGCAAATATAGCCAAGAAAGCCAATGCAAGTCTAGAATATGTGGCAAGTCTAGATTTCCACAGCTTCTGAAAATGAAGAAAGTCTTAAGGCTCCTTTTCATTATGTTTTATTATTTTTTTACTTTGAACTTTTTTTCTGTAAAATATGTTCATTTCAGAGACTATAGCTGTTAGTCTACCTGGGAACCTAAATCTCGCCTTATTCAGTCCTCACAACAAATATCTTGAACATGGTCAGTGGCTGAACAATATTTACAGCTTTTCCCAATATACTGCCACAAACCTTCACTTTGTTATTCACATTTATTGGAGATAGCGAAGATGCCATGTTTGTTTACATCGACAACAGAGGAAGGATGGTTTGCGACGTCACAAGGTGTGACGTCTCCAATAACGTTGACGTTCTTAGGCTTCACACGATTCCAATCAGACGTATTGTATTACCTTTTGCAACATTGTGTTTATTGTTTTTCTACAACTGTTATTTCCAAGAGCTTACAGCGATGTACTTATAAATAAACAAAACTGAGTTTATTGAGTAATTGTTTTTCTTATTCTCGTGAGTAGTATGGTGACCGCACATTTCCGAGGTGACGTAACGTGACGCAACCTTGACAATATGCAGCCACACTGACGTCATACACGTATGACGTCACGACGATAGGTCTCGTGACGTCACGACCTACAAGCGAAGGTGGTGACGTCACTGGTTGTGACGCAACCTCGAAAATATGCTACTACACTGACGTCATACACGTATGACGTCACGACGATAGGTCTCGTGACGTCACGACCTACCAACGAAGGTAGTGACGTCACTGATGGTGACGCAACCTCGAAAATATACTGCGACACTGACGTCACGACCTACAACGATGATATTGACGTCACGCGGCGTGGTCATTGAACCGTCGCAATGAGGGTGTAAAGCGTGTGACGTCACAAAAAGTGACGATGATCTGTGGTCATCAGGTGTGTGCGCGTACGTGTATTGTGTATGTGACACCTACTGATGACGTCACACAAACAAAAATGGCGACCATAAGAATCCGTCCGTCAAGCTAAATTCTCAATTGCTCTCAGACGCGTTTTTACCTCATAAATACACCATTAGCGTGCCAATAATATTTGAGTTTTTGAAGGAGGCTAGGGAATCTTGTGCTGTCTATGTAAAGCTCTCTACAATACTAGACCGCAAGAAATACCTAGACACTCTTAATCACACGACCACTCCGTCTGTGTAAAGCTCTCTACAATACAAGACGGTAAGACGGTGATATTCTACATGAAACAAAATGTGAGGGAGAAAACGGCAAAGCAGCAAGAGTAGTACGGAGTGTTACGTTCTTTACCTCGTATCAATGCGGGCACGAATAACAATTTTGAAGGAGGTCTGTAAATGTCGTGCTGCCAATGTAAAGCTCTCTACAATACTAGGCAGCAAAACAAATGTAACAAGACACTCAAAAATAACACGCCCTCCAGTTTATGTAAAGCTCTCTACAATACAACACGGAAGGCGGTTATATTCTACCAAATACAACAAAGAAGATATTGAGTCGGGCAGTCTATGTAAAGCTCTCTACAATACTAGACCGCGCGAGCACCGTATCCTTCATTGTTTAAACCACCCCAAAATATACCCACGAGGCAGACAAGTCAACACTTTTATATAAAACACAAGAGAGGCTAGTAAAAACAACATTTCACAAATTTTATTCGTAAATATGCACAACTACATTTCTACTCACAAAACAGTTCTCATGTCAGTATCAAACCTGACGGGGCACATGATTTTGAGAAATGCGCACGAAGGGTTGAACCTGTTGTGTTCAAAGTCTATATCGTCTTCTGCACACCATTTCCATAGTCTTAAACCACACCATGCACACACGACCTTGTCCGCAACGCCCGTATAAAAGAATCCTCTCCGGGCTAGCTGACTTCCCTTTTGAACCATTTGTTCTGGCCAGTCTTGGAAAGAAGCCATCCTGGCGTAGCCGCTTATCATTGGTTCGTGGTAGTAGTTCTGGCTTAAATCCGTCAACAGTTTCCTAGGTTCCCCCATGTGTCTCCGAGAGTATCCGCAACTGTCTTTCACCGTTTCTCCTCTACTCTCCCTGTCGTGAAACGGTAATTTAGAATCCGTTACCACGTTATCATCGCTGAAACGTGGGAGACCATATTTCCCCGTCCACCGACAAGGTGTCTTCGTTTCCAGAGTCCAGTGATGGCGATACTTCTCCCTTCTTATTGAAGAAAAGTTTACATCTTTCTCCATCCCTCTGCTCATTATGCGAATCCGGAACGTAGTAGCAGGACATCGTTGTACGGAGCACTCAAAATATACAACCTCGCTCTCGGGCAGACGGCTTCCAACTAGCTACTGCGTGTTGGTGTGCGTGATACTCTCGTCACCATCAGCGGTTATGTGCGAAAAGAAAGGGGGGCGTGACCTAAGGGCGCCTCGTCCTGTCATTGGACGGTAAGGGGTCAAATCCCAGTCCTAAACATAATTATACCTATTACATCAAACATAGGCGTTATCGTCGCGGGTACCTCGCTGCATAAGCGACAAAAGCCGTGCTTAACACCTCTTTGTATGGTTGCCTAGTAAAACCGGTTTTGCGACGAGATGGCGGCTTGGGAAAAAATTGAGAACATTCCTACAGCTCTATCACTAACCTAATTTTTCTCTCGTCAAAATCCATAGCTCTTATTTTGAAAGTTCTTGAGTATACTCTTCATGGCATTATCATACCATCTTAAAACCATGGAATCGTTTTCAAGCGTATTACTTTTACTGAAATGCCTAACTATATCGTCGTTAGAAATACCTCGAGATCGCCAGCTGCTGAAATATAAACAATGATGACCGCAAGCTACTGACGACAGGCTTTGTACACGAACTCTGTTGTAGGAATAATGCAAACGGCCGTATTTTGTCACAAAATCGTGAAATTCGGGCCATATTCGTGTGTAATCTATACCATACGAGTCGTGCATGTGTAATCTACCGGGTGCCTCTACGCTTAAAGCGAGCCAGTGACTTCCCGTTTCGCTTTTTCTGTCCGTGTTGCAAATAAACAGTATAGGATATACAGTCTCTTCATCCCATCTATTTTATTACCACACACCTCTTCCAAAGTATCTCTGCTACTTATACCGCCATAGTTGTTTTTAAGAAAAGGCTCATTACGTCCAAACCATTCCAAATCTCGTCCGTACAGCATTTTAGAAGGATATGTAACCCGTCCCTCGTCTACGTCAGTGTATAGTGGCATTTCTAAAGTGGTCAAATTCTATTACACTGTCCAGCTCTCTATAACACACTAACGTCAGAGCTCGGGGCGTTGGCTGCGAAAATTTCAATTCTATGCCGACCTTACAAGAGCTCTTTGGGTGCACGTGTGACATGTCAGCACCCAAATCGTGCGTTAAATCGAACACAAACAAAGTAGTACCGTCTAAAAACTCTTTGAGAGTCACTGTGTGCATGGAATTTCTCCCCAAACCCCCCTGTATTTCTAATCAGCTCTAGGTATGTCTGATACATCTGTGTAGAGTCGGGTTCGAAATTGACGGTATGACATCTTTTGCCTACCTCCTGACCATTTACTTTAACGGCTATTTCCGTCAATCCAAAAGGTTGGAAATTAAAAGGATTTTTGTTCGAAACCCCCGCAAAGGATTCGTTGTCAACGAGACCGAGTACTATTCTTTTAGGAATGTGGCCCATTATTAAATGTTCGGAATTATATTCTCTCAGGCCTTGGGGAATGTCGTGTGCCATAGTTTTCACCTGGGCTATGGGATATTTCACGGTACTACCACGCGTCAAACCTCTAATATGGCTATCTCTAATAGCTGGTGCTACGTTTACTTGTCTGACATGAAATTCGGCTGAGAGTATATGGCAAGCATAACCGGGTATGCGTGTACCGGCCTCGTCCGTAGTGGAGTGTAACATATAGAAGTTATTTGGGCTACGTATCAACTCGATTTTTAAAGGTACCCCGTCTATGAGGTATCTATGCTGCATGAACAAATCAGAGTGTAATTTTCCAACGAGTTCTAAGGGCCTACTGGGCACACATTTTTGCCGTCGTTTCGCGAATGCGGGGTTGGAATCTTCATTACCTAGAGAAAAGTTATTAAAACACCCTGCCTTATCTTTACTGAAATTCTGTGCTACCAAATTGTTGTCTATTTGCGATTTATCGCAGCTCAGCAGTGTTTCTATATACGCTCTGTACGGGTATGTACCCAAACTGTCTGTTAATTCTAGCTGATTAGAGCCCACTATTACTCTTACCTCCCGAAATAGAGAATCTAGAGTATTTGTCACGGGGGCGCACACATCACTACGTCTAGTCACCGTCTCCCCATCAGCGCTCATCACATTGTCAGCGACTGTAGCACGGCCATCCACTGTCTTAAATTCGCATACAATTCTCAGGTAACATTCGGCCAAGTCTATGTAGCTGTTTATAGGGTTATTGATATCAAACCTTATGGTACCGTCCAACTGCCCGAGGCCTGTAACGGGACTATATTTGGTCCAGCGTGAATCCGTCATCGTGGAAACCATGCCCAGTAATGAAAATAAATCCAGTTCGCTTTTACCACATTGCACGTGTTCCATATCCCTCGACATCGTGATGGAAGCTATGATATCTCTACTAAAAAAAAACCAAACGCCTCTTAGTCTTTCTCCTACACTTCTTTCTGCTCGGGAGGGATCCAACAGCCGGAATTCTCTCTTTTAGACGGCGTATTTTTTTACGAGGTGTCTGAGTACCCGTACTAATGAGTCTACGCTTACGGCTCGACTTCCCCACTGGAAATGATCCCAAAACACCATTCATCGTGCTTTTAAGCGCCCTGCTACTACGTCGTTTTATACTTTCTGAAGCGTTCAGTCGTCTTACACGTTTATCCCTCGCTTTTAAAATGGAGTATCACCACCGACCGACCGCTAGCAAAAGATACGGGTCGTCTGCGATCGTCTCTTATAAGAATAGTCACAGAACGTATCTCGTCAAATTTTAAATAGGGTTCAATAGGGTTCTTTTCGCTCACGTATACTACATCTTTCAACATTTTCCTTTTTACCATTTTCCATTGGTATTAATGTCAACAGAGGCGCCATTGCGTGACCAACTATCTGGTCGTCTATAATGTCCGAATAGACGTACATATTGTGGAAAAGTTGTTCTTTGGAGCAATTCGAACACGTTATCGGCTACGGGAGTCGTTCTGGGGTCGAGTACGCATACACGGGTGTCGCCCCCTGCCTCGGGCACTACGGTTGTGAAACCCAACATGGAAGCCAAGTAAGGAGACACGTCGAATCTAGGACCACATTTTCCTAAAACATGTCTCACCTCTTCAGCATCTACCCCCTCGAAATCACTTTCCACAAAGCCCGAGGCCATGGAGACTAAATCGTCTCGGGAGTACAAATATTTACTGGTCTCTTTAGGCGTTATCAATTCTATATTGATTTCCACACCACCCCCTGCATTACTATGTTTATGATATTCTTCACGCCATGCTTGCAACCGCGCGTTGATGGAACTATTCATGGTATCTTAGAGTCTCGCGACCGTATAATTCCTTTGCGGTAGCATTATCTGCCCCAGAAATTTGGTTTCTAAACCGAATTTATCCTTTCTCACCACGCCCTTCTTATACACTCTCTCACGGACGGGGACAGTCATATACCGCTGAAAGCGTTATGAGGACGGGTAAATTGTGCCATGTCACTGGTATCTGTACAGTACTAACGCCAAACTCTCCAATTATTCTTTCTGTTTACTTTCAGGGGGTATGGTAAATCTACGGTGTACGTGTGCTGTACATTATCCGGTCGAGTTTTGGGACTGGCATCGCTTGGTAGGGTAAGGTAAAAATCTGTCGCTTTCGTACCGTTATTCATAATGTGCGGTGCTGTTCTCCCATGTTGCTGTTCGGTGACAGACGAGGGTTGTTGCTGTTACGACTTCTTAAAAGACCGGGAGGGGTATGAACTGTGCGCGTAGACAGCGTTACTTTCAGTAATTCAAACAACGGTTCTTCAACCTTCTTTATATCCTCGGCTAGATCGGACTGTGTGGTACCTTTCAGCGACAGGTAGCATACGATCAGTACGCATAGCAGGATGGTATGTAGTGGTAGCTTCCTCATGCACGTCAACCCCTTTTTGAGGAAATCCCTACCATGTGACTTTCTGGTAGCCATTTGGTCGAATTCTTTGCTCGGGTATCCCTTCCATCGAACTAGTATTTCTCTTTTACACGTAGTCTTATTGACCCTTCTCTTCAACACTTTTTCTACTTCATACGCCTCCGGCTCCGACACGACTTGTAACTCATCCCGGTAAAATGTTCCTTTTATAGCGTTTCTGTTGTAGTCGCGTATTTTATAAACAGACGGTTTCCTATATCTAACTTTGTTGACCATGTAAAATATTTCCCTGGTCCAATTGGCCTCGTAACCTTTAGCAAAATTCCCTTTACTCGTCGAAATTCTGACTGGTGTTTGCGGCAATAGGTATTTCTCACGTTTTGGGGAATTTAGTGTTTTGCGAGGGAGATCTTTTGACTGCGTTTGCTGCCTGCGCGTGTGGTTCCATACCGCTATCTTGTCGAGAATAGTTATCACGTCGCTAGGCTTACGTCCTATGGAAGTGTGGTATGCGTTATTGTAGGCTTTCAATATTTTAGCCAATACCCCGACATACCGAGGTTGTGACACAGTGTTGAAGTATCTCCATATGCGGGTCTTTAGAGTTCTCTGAAATCTTTCCACGACAGAACATTTCACATCATCGTTCTGACTAGTATAAAAACATTTCCCCAGAACGTTCCTAATATAATGCTTAAAACAACTGTTGACAAATTCACTACCTTTATCGGTCATTAAGCTATGG
The DNA here is from genome assembly GCF_003918875.1 of Haliotis rubra. Classification (NCBI taxonomy): domain Eukaryota; kingdom Metazoa; phylum Mollusca; class Gastropoda; order Lepetellida; family Haliotidae; genus Haliotis; species Haliotis rubra. The sequence continues at coordinate 734,089 of NW_025766348.1, read as the reverse complement.
AAAATACGAGGCTTAGCACGGTTCAGTATTCTTTTGAAACCGTCGGTCACCGTTTTAGCCTTTTTATCCTTGAGCGGTTCGGCAAACGCGAATCTACTGAACACGTCTATAACGCATAATATAAATTTGTAACCATCGTTGACTTTGCTAATACGCGACACGTCCGACAAATCAGCCTGCCACAACTGGTCCTTTCTACATACGGTAGCGGAATAGGGTGTTCTAGGAAAGTGCTTGGTGGGGCGAGGCCTATGTAGACTGTAAGCGGGCTGTCTCTTAAACCAAACCGTTACCTGAGCAGTGGTAGGTTTGACAGAACCCTTTCGTTCCCTAGCCTCCGATAATTTTCTTAAGAGGCCAACCCGTGAATCAAAACCCCTCGATACCTCATTATACGTGCGTTTCAACCATTTCAGCCAGTAAGGCTTAATAGCTTTTCCAGCTATTGTCGATAATTGTCGACCCACCGTGTCACCCTTTCTTTTCCCTCCCTCCGGCATTATCCGAGCTCCAGCCTTCCTCATTACTTCGTTTCTTCTTCCTTCAGCGACCTCCTAGGAGTGTCGCCCCTCGGTGTATAACCTGTTTTTAATAGCCAGTGCTCGCCAGTGTCTGCCATTCTCGACGACAGGAAAGCAGCTACCTCGTTGTATTTACTGCCCCTCTTTCTCGTCAGCTCGTGTAATACTTCACGCAAGGTCTCCGGTCCCAGAGACGAACCCTTATAGCTCAAAGTTCCTTCATCCGACACCCCCAAGTCTGGATCGTTTTTTCATAAAGTCGGTAATATCTTTAGCATCTCGTCTGTACGTTTTAGGTAAATCGGTCAAAACCTTAGAAAGCGTGGCATCTAAACCCGATGTTGTTACTCCCGGCGTAGTCACGGGAGCTACAGTCGTTGCTACTCCAGTGCCGTTTAATGGCTTCCGGGGAAAATGTGGGCGTTCTTCCAATAGGGCGTTATAGCGCGACATTTTCTCGTGTAGTTTAATCGGCACAGATGACGTCCTATTCGCAACATCCCCTACTCGCCGCTCGTCGTCATACACAACATTTCTCATTTCATCTAAATTGTCTCCCTTTCTTTCGTTAAAAGAGCATTTCCTTGGAGAGGAGAGTATCTTGCCCAAGACCCTGACCATTCGTCGCGAGAGGAATGTTAGAGTCGGGAATACGCTGCCTGAGGTAGCACGACCATCTTAGTAGAGGAGTACATCGTGTGGTTATTTTGAGCCTGTAATAGACCCTACCAAGCTCGATACGAGGTTTGTTACGACTGGAGCTAAAAGGGGCAACAACAATGGTAATATACCACCCCTTTGCGCCAATATTTTCCTCTTGCCAGCGTGCGAAACTCTGTGTCTCTGGCATAGGGTATGAAGAGCTCTTTTCTTGCAATTTAACCCGAGTCTCTGATCATCTGTCATAGGTCAATTGCCAGAATACACATTAACGGCTGTCTCGCTAAAAGCGTCTATGACTTCTTTGGGTAAACAATTAACGAGTCGGCGTCTGACAGCGGTTGGGGCCCTACATAGGTAGTGTATAATGTCCACGTTGGCTTTAACCCTGTTGACCGGATCGCCTTTGGCGACACCTTTTCTCTTACCAGGCGGTGTTCTCTTCAGCAGGCCACAGCGCGAGGTCGAGTGTAATTTACCGTTAGAACGAGGCATATTTTCGGTGAATTTACTCGTGTCAGAGGAAGGGTGTCGCTCTACTCCGAGGATGTACAATAAAATGACGACTAAAACTCACGATCTTCGTATTTATGGTTATTTATTTCCTTTTCAGAACAATCTTGGGTATTGGTATAGGAGGTATTATCTGACCTCTGCTGTTGTTACGGCGTCGCCCACCACCCTCGTCGCCCGGGGCGAATGTGACAGGTTGTTCGCTGTATACGTCGTCCTCGGTATCGTCACTGCTATCGCTGTCATCGTTATACAAAGCTACATCGTCCCGACAATGTAGCAACGTGTCGCGGTCCCCAAACGAAGAAGAAGAACTCGTGGTGGTAGACGTCGTCGTATCGTCTATACTAGTACTAGAGTCATCGCTGTAGTCGTCGTATGACGTCGAAGAATAGTCGT